>NW_025721601.1:0-743565 GCF_922984935.1 Meles meles | reverse complement strand
TTTGTTTGGAAGAGGGATGAAAGAGAGAGAAACTGAAGCAGACTGAGCAGGGAGCCCAAGATGGGGCTCAGTCCTACAACACTGACATCATGACCTGAGCAGAAACCAAAAGTTGGACACTTAACCAATTGTGCTACTGAGGTGCCACCCTCAGCATTCTGAATAAGTCATGCTGCTCTCTTCTGGCCTGTGAAACGTGTGCTGAATAATCTGCTGGTAGCCTACTGGGTACGCTTCCCTGCACGTAATAAATGGCTGCTCTGCTGCTGTTTTTTATCATTAATTTTTGACACTCAAATTATAATGTGGCTTGGTGTTTGGGTCTTTGAGGTGTTTTTTATTTGTTTGTTTGTTTGTTTGTTTTTCTGATTTGAATATCCCAGTGTGGTGTTTTCTTCCCCAGGTTACGAAAGTTTTCACCCATGATTTTTTCAAATAAATTTTCTGCACCTTTCCGTTTCTCCTCTCCCTTTAGGGCCTCTTTAATTTGAGTGTTATCCTGCTTGATGTCACATTAAGTTTCTTAAGTTATCTTTAACATTTTGAACTCATTTTTTTTTTTGTTGCTCTGTTTGGGCAGCTTTGTGTTCTACTTCAGAGACTCTATCTTCTGTTTCATCCAGTCTCATGCTGAACACCTTTAGTGTAGTTTTCGGTTTAATTATTTTATTCTTCATCCCTGTCACTCCTGGTTGGCTCTTTCACACACTTCCTGTTGCTGGTGAAGTTCTCCCTGTGTTCTTCCATTCTTCCCCCAAGGGCATCTTTATGACTATCAAATTAAGTTCATTACATGTAGATTACTTATCTCCATATCATTAACGTTTTTCTGAAGTTTTGTCTTATTCTCTTATTTGGAACATATTTCTATTTCCTCATTTTGCTTGACTTCCTGTGTTTCTATATATTTGGCAAAACAACTACTTCTCCCAGTGATGAAAAGTTGTCATGTGTGGGAGATGAACTTTCTAGCTTACCCTTGTCCTGGTTCTTAGTTTTATCCTAACCTTTGTGATTGTCTAAACAGTCTGATTTATTTCTGATCTGTCCCCAAGACCTGTCAGTGTTCCAAGGAGAGGAATCTAATCTAACACTTCGTTTTAGGCTGATTGGATGTCAGGCTTTCAGGCAGAAGCTTTTTTTAAGATTTTATTCATTCATTTGACAGACAGAGATCACAAGTAGGCAGATAGGCAGGCAGAGAGAGAGAGAGGGAGAAGCAGGCTCCAGAGAGACCCCTGTCTCTCCCCTGCCCCTCGGGCAGATACCCTCAGATGAACAAATGAATTTTCTTGCCATACAGCCTAGGCACTTTAAAAAGGGGTGCTTTTGAGCAGGATCCCAGGATGAGTGAGACAAAACATGAGCTCTTTAGAAGGAGAACCTCAGTTTCCTATAGTACTTTGGATCCTTCATATCCCTTGTTTTTCTAAGCCAGGAATCTCTGGGGAACTGATCTCTCTGGTGCAGATCCCCAGGGTTGGACTGCCTGATATGAGGTACCAACTCCTCACTTTTCCAGAGGAAGCGCCAGACTGCTGAGACCCTTCCCTATTGTGTGCTGGGCTCTGGGGCTTGAGTTTTTTGTGAAGACCACATCTCTGCCTCTCTTAACTGTCTCAATGACATTATTTTATCCATTGATTGTCATCCAAATTTCAGATCTTTTTCACGAGGGAATGATCTGTATGTAGCTGTAGATTTGATGTTTTTATGTTTATGGGAGATCAGTTCAGGATCTTCCTTTGCCGCCATCTTGAATCCCTTTCCAGAATACATTTTGATAGTGTTTTATCAGACAAGATAGTCCCTTTCCATACTACTTCCTCAGCATCTAACAGGTGTATTATGTAATGGTTTTCCTAAAGTAATTGCTCAAATCTATAAAATGGTATTAGTTTTACTCTTCCTGACATATTCTGACCTTTAAACTCTTTGAGTCATAAGTTCATGTTGCATTTCTTTCTAAGATCCTGGGAGGTGTACCCATTTTAAAAGCCTTTATTTATTCAATTATTATTATTATTATTATTATTATTATTATTATTATTACCATTGACATTTAGTGTTATGTCTCAGCACAGGCACTGATTGATGGGGGTGTTGTATGAACGTACTCCCTGCTTGTTAACTACACTTTATGAGACTAATGTAAATCTTCTCTTTTTGATAATTTACTGCATTCTTTCCTGAGGACAAAGTCGGGAGTGAGTCTATTGCTGTAAGGCCAAAGAGCATGATTGATAGTACGGATATAGAACAAGCCAAGTCATGGGCCTTGTGTGCATAATGGGTTATGTAGGTGAGGGACAGATGGGAGTTACGTGAAAGGAGAGAACTGAAGTGACACGAAGAAGTAATCTATTTTTATCTTCTCTAATGGCACCAGCCTGGATCAGAAAATTTCAGAGCACACAGAACCAGGGTGTCAGAACTCATATTGTAATTATACATCCATTATTTTCATGTGAGCTCTTGGATCATGATTTATCAGAGATTTTTGGAGACATTTTTATGGATAAATGGAAAGTGTTTTTGACAGATATCAGTCTAATAAATTACTTCAGAGACATAGAGAGCTGGAAAGAGCATTGTTGGAAATAAGTTACTTTCTGTGAACCCAGCAGAGAACTGATGTCACAGGAAGGAGAAGCAACATGAAAACTAGAGAGTGATAGGCACTCACTGGGAGAAGTAATAACGCAACATTATTCAGGGCAGACAAAGACTGAAGAAGTTATAAGCTCAAACAAAGATGAAACCAGGAAATTTTAACAAATTGAGCAATGACGCAAACAAGCACATGTTGGATCAAATTCCAAAGAATAAAATAAATGTCCATGAGACCATATGAAAAAATAAATAACAGAAAAATTATTCATGATATAGATAAAGATATTCCTGCCAACAAGAGGTAGAGTTTAATTCCCTTCCCCTTGAGTATGCACTGAATTTAGTGATTGGTTTCTAGTTGATAGATATTTGAGGGGAAAAAGTGTAACTTTTCAGCAGAGAAATCTGGTAGGTGCCATCTAAACCCTGTGATCAAGCTAACATCCCCAGTGATTAGTCAAGCTTCTGTCATGTACGTCCTGATATGATGCATAAAAAGGGGACTCACCTTTGTGCTATACATCCCCCTAAACATAACCCCAGCCTAATTAATAAAAAATATCAGAAAAATCCAAAATGAGAGAACTTCAAATGTGAAAAAGTCTTGAAAAAGAAGAAAGGGCTGTGGGAGTATAACAGATTGAGGATGACTAAGCTGATACATAACTAAATTCTATGTGTTATCCTTATGTGGATTCTGGGAGAGACAAAGACACTGGTGAAATCAGAATAAAATCTGTAGTTAACAGTGGTACCGGTGTTCACTGCTCAGTATTACAGACATAACATGGTTGTATAAGGGAAGCAACTTCCAGAAGTTATCACTTTTAGACTTACAGTAAGAAAAATCAGGAAAAACTGGAAATCAGTAGCTTTTCTTGGGCTCCTCAGAGAACTAAGACTTCAAGACTAGTTGCCACCCTGAAATTTAGAGAGGCAGGCATATCCAGAGAGACAGGAGCTGAGCCTGTGACTGCCTCCTGAGGCCCGTAGCAAACACATTGAAGCCAAAGACACAGGGGGAGACTTCATGATACTTTTCACAAATGGCTGGAGGCTGGGTGTGACTCATTGGGATAATCCTGGGGGCCACCATTTTGGGGCCTTCTCCATCAAGACCCCTGTTCTCATTCCAGAAGGTTTATGGCAGCCATGGGACTAAGCAGGCAACCACGCTGGGTAGTGAGAGGTTCTAGTAAGACAGAAAGAGGTTTGGGTGAAGGAATAACACATGGTGGGCACCACACACACACATGTCTCTTCTAGGGCTCTCTGCTCTTCCCGACTACACGGCCTCTGCTATACAAGCCTCCTGTAGGGATTCCTAATTCTATTCTCCCACACAGATGGCCAACCTAACACGAGGTTACCCTTCCTCTCACTAATTAATGATTCTTCTCCACTAACTTCTACTCTGTGTAAGTGAGCCATTCCACTCCTTTCCAATTGTAAAGTAGATGCACTGAACATTGCAAAAAAGGGAGGGGGGAAAACCAATCTCTTGGTTAAGCTTGGCCTCTTTTCTCTGAATCCCATTTTTGTGTCCTTCTGCTTTAATAGGTTATGTGATTAGTAGAAAAAAGCTAATGAAGCAGATGAGTCTGAGAGGTCTGAATGTCACATAATGAACAATGCTGGAGGCCTGGCTTCCGCAATCATGACAGTGTCCCTAGGCACAGAACATTCTAGACCCACGTGAGTGGTTTGGGACCACTGGGTCAGGGATAGCAATCATTTTATGTTGCTTAGAGACAGATAGAGAACTGAAGCTATAGGGTACTAACAGATGTCTATACATCAGTTGAATTTGTAAATTTAAAAAATGTGTTCCTTAATTTGTTTGGAAACAACACAAAGTTCTAAAAAATAATCCCTTGAGCCAGGCAAATGATCCTCATTTCATTTCGACGTCATTAGGAACACCAGTAAGATGCTCTTGGATGTCATAACTGGTAGGCCAGCGCGTAGTTTAGGAGCCTGATGCATTCATGATATTTCATTGTTGTGCAGATGTTAAAGACTGTGAACTTCTTCATATGGTGAGTTTAACAGGCTTATATTTCTTAGTGAGGCAGCTATGGAGATACATTTTTCAGCTCCCCCTTTCAAAAGAACCTGTTGTGAGGGGCATGGGAAAGTGACAGCCTCCAGCCTTGGTACCTCTGGGACAATTGGGCTCCCACTCACCTCCATCCTGTGGCCATATTCTCCCAAGACTTCTCTCATCCATGACTGGATGGTGGAGTGGGGCTCTCCTGGCCTGATGTGAGTTCTCCCTGGAGTGTGGCATTTACTCTGGACTCTGCATCAGCCTGGCTGAAGCTGTCTCTGAACTGCAGTCAAGTCCAAAGCTCTTCCTGCCCAATCCTGCCTCATACTGTCTCCTCGATCGTCAGACCTGCATCGAAGTTGGAATGCTTTCCACTCCTACTCCTGCTTCCTCATTCTCCGCAGGCATCTCCCTGGAAAATCACTCATATGACTGATTCCATCCTGGCATCTGTTCCTAAGAGAATGCAAAGTGACTAACTAAGAAAAACTAGAAAGTTTCCCCATTGAGCTCTTCTGGACTCCACTGATCATTAAAGGTGGGTCCTTTTCCAGAGTGAATGGTGGCACTCAGCTCGACTCAACATTCAACGCAGGAAAGCAATGACTGGTTTTCACATCAGATAGTGAACGACCCATTGCAGCTACAAATAATGGAACTTGGGAACAGTAAGGGGCATTTCCAATGGGCTAGAAATGCTTCATATAGATTTAACACAGGCAAGTCATGGAGATCTTAAATATGACAGACTATATATGTGTATATATGTCTCCAAACCAAGAAAGCTCTTAATGATTCTTTTAAGCTTAAAAGATTACATGATTCATGCCAGATTAATTCTTCTCAAGGGTTTTAAAAACTTGTTTTTGTATGTGATTTTCCTTTTCTTACAATGCAAAGTAATTCATCCCAGTTAAGAGAATAAATAGGCACAATATATGTCTCCCTACACTCTCCCTTTTCTCCCTAGTCTCCTAAACTAGATGAAAACTGTCTGGCAAGGTATATAATTTACCAGCTAAGAATACGTAGAGCACTTAAAAGGAAAGAGGGTTTTGCTTCTTGGAACTGCTAGAAACCACTCCCTCTGTCTGTCCACAGCTGGTTACCTGGCACAGGCCATCTCGTCTCTCATGTCTACATAGATGACCCTCCACAGGAGCCCCCCACTTCGATCCTTCATCCAAGGTAGCCCCCTCCCATTTTTCCTTCCTGGTTTGTCTAAATAAAATTATTTTTCTTTATTTCCTGCCTTAGTAATGAAGGGAATGAGGACTAAAACATAGAGAGATTCCATTTCCCAACCACCAAGTTGGACAAAATTAAAAAGAGCAATACCATCAACTTTACATAGCAACATGGAGCTCCAGAGCCTTTTTTTTAAGATTTTATTTATTTATTTAACACAGAGAGATCACTAATAGATAGAGAGGCAGGCACAGAGAGAGAGAGGGAAGCAGGCTCCCTGCTGAGCAGAGATCCTGATGTGGGACTCAATCCCAGGACCCTGAGATCATGACCTGAGCTGAAGGCAGCGGCTTAACCCACTGAGCCACCCAGGCGCCCCGGAGCTCCAGAGCCTTTTAAATGCTCATGAGGACACAGCCACCTCAGAAAACAGTTTGTTGAATCTTCGTAGATGTGAAGATGTGTCAAATTTTGGACACAGCCATTCTTACTGTATACATTCTAAATAAATTTCAGCCCTGTCTCCAAGATCCTGAGAAGATGCATAGCTGTTTTCATTGTAATATGAAAAATGGGGGAAAGACCCAATCCAATCAACTAGAATGGATACATTTGCTTAATATAATTTTATGATGAGATATAATAAAGCAATGACTATAGACCACAATGAAGGTTTATGAGAGTTAATATTATCAACATGATACTGAGCCAGAAAACAAGTCTAAGAATACACACAGTATATGATTCCCTCTATTTGAAGTTCAAAGTATGCAACTCAAAGTGATAGCTTCTTCAGCCGTATATTCCCATCAAGTAAGCTATGAGGAGGAACAATGGGGATAACCAACAGGATGGGAGTAGAGATGGACCAATAAAGGTCTGCAAAGACATGGCTGAGTTTTCTTTCTTAGGTGGAGGAGCTACACATGGGTGTTCCCTTATTTTTATCCCTTACGTCTTCTGCATAACTTAGACCCCTCATTTTGTAAGCTTTAAAAATAAATCAAAATAATAAAGTCAACCAAAAACTAGGGGAAAAGAACGTAAGTAATAACAACACCAAAAAGTAAGTGCTATCTGCTAGAAAACATTATGCAGGGCACAGGAACATTCCAGAGGCTGCTTTGTGTACCAGAATCAAAGCTTTATTTCATAACATCTTAAGGATTTAGTGAGATTTTTAGCTTTTGAAATAGTGTTTCTCTGCTACCTCCCTGTTACCCTGTTGACAACAAGTCAGTGCCAATATAAGTACTTCTGATGGTTCCTAAATCTAAAATGACAACATAAAATTCTATTTCTTCCTTGATACATGCCCCGTGACTCTTTTTCTGGAGTTGGACTGTGGTTGTCTTCATATATATGGATCTCATGCCATGATGTGGCTACTCTGGGCCCCTGGGATGTTGTGGCAAAGCCTCTTAGAATCTGTGACCCTGAAAAACAGATGGGAGAATGGAGTCTACGAGAGCTGAAAGGCAGAGGTGCATCAGAACAAACGTGTGTGGCTGTAGGCTAGTGGCTCTTTGGGTTAACAACCTTGGGGCATATGTACTGTAGCCAGAAAAGGTTTTGTTTGGTTTGGTTTGGTTTTAAGATATTTTTATTTGAAATGGAGATAGCGAGCATGAGCTGGAGTGGCAGAGGGAGAGGGAGAGAGAAACTTCAGGCAATCCCCTCTGAGCACAGAGACCAACTCGGGGCACAATCCCACGACCCTGAGATCATGACCTGAGCCGAAACCAAGAGTCAGATGCTTAGCCAACTGAACCACCTAGGCGCCCCCAGAAAAAAAGTACTTTTAAGGAGCTAAAATATACATTGCTGAAAAGAAAATTAAAATATATAATTGTGTTCATAGAATTTTAAATTCAATTTTTATACATATAGGAGAAATGCAGTAAAAACAATTCTCCATATGTGTTTGTACAATATGCTCCTTTTTCATAACCCAACAGTGGGGATTGTAGATATTCACTTTAAATAGCCAGAATGATAATACCTTACAGGGCATTGACACCCCCCTCCTCATGGCCCTTTCCAGGGGTTCCTCTCTGAACTGTTACCCAAAACCTCCTCCTTCAATCCAGTAGTATTTCCTAGACCTGGTCCTCACCAAGCTCCTCCTGATGTCATCCTCCATGGTCTCTGCTTCTGTAGGGTCAGGACATGGGGAGTTAAGTGAAAACCGGACAGCTGAATAAGGGGCATGAGTAAAAGGAAACAACCAGATGACTCCATTCTAGAAATCCAGGTGAAATGGGGCTGTCTCTGACCGTAACACAGGGAGGACTGGAGTACGGAGGAGAAGGGAAAGATGATTAAAGATGTCTGCAGCTGGAGAGGACAGCAAAATGCCTCAGAGGCCCCAGAACCTCCCTCAGTACCAAATTGTGAGACACCAAGATGGCAGGTCAGGTGAGCCTGGCAGGTCATTCTGTGTAGACCCCTTCCCACCTCAGGTCTTTTCCCTTAGTTATTACTTTTCTCAGTTCACATTTTTATTTGATAGAAAATTTGCTCTTGCAGCAGAAATGAAAAACAGACAACTCAAAATGTTTTCAGAAACGTGAAGAAATAGGAAGGAGAAACACACCTTCATTGGGGGAGGAAGGGAAAAATTCTTTCAATCCTTCCCTTCTCCTGAGAACTTCTCATTTGGGCTCCTCTAAGTCCTGATCCATCAGAATGGCCCCTTTGGCCACACCCTTTCACACAGGCTCTGCCCTTCTCATCCCTGAACCCAAGGCATGGATGGACCAGTCCTCATCCTCACACCCTTCACCTCAGCTCCTCTACGATCTGGGCACTGGCGAGACTCCGATAATACCACATTTCTCAAGAGGAGCCAGGAAAGGCTGTTCCCAGACCCACCTGATCGTAGAGAACATGTGTGCTCTGAGTGGTATCGAACCCACTGTAAAACAAAACAAAACAAATCAAAAATACATGAGTCATAAATATCCCATCCAAACTCCTTCCACTTCTTTCCGAAAATCTTTCATAATGATGTAAAAAGAAACTATTTTAAAAATCTGATTTACTGGAGTGTTTTTGCTTTGCTAGATGCATGACCTCACTGTTCATACTATGAAGACAGAATTCTTCCCTTTGAAACTGGCCTCTCAGTCAGCACCCTGATCTGTCCTGATGATGTCCTGGTAACCAAACGTCATTCTTGAAAACAATGGGGACTTTTTCTCTACTGGTCCAGTAGTTTGGGAATGGAGACAGGGCATTTGGTTTTCTAAATAAAGATGTGGTGCTTTGAGACGCACTGCTTTATAAGATGCCCTGTTTATTTCTGTCCTTGTTATTGTGATGCTCATCACATGGAGTCATTAGAATCATTCCTGTTAACATAACTGAAGTGAGATAAGTTACAAGAAATCTCACTCCTTCTAATTGCTTGATCTTAAGTTGTGCCCTGTGCTACACGACTACTGGTCATGAGAATATAAATGAACCCCATTACCTCTAAGCGTCCATCCATCAAGAATTATGAATGTGCAGTTTGAATGAATGATAAATCCTTGTGCAGCCCTCCAATAATTAAGACACCAGGTGTTGTCTTGAGTCTGATGTTGTGGCAGAATCCGAGCTCACCCACACTCACCAGAGGTTGGTGGAGTGACAGCTGCTGCTGACAGCACTTCTCATTAGACCTTACCAGTAGTGTGCTTGGATCATGATGCGATACTTAAAGTCCTATCCCCCGCTCCTGGTCTGATTGAACTCCACTTAATTTGAATGTGTGAATATTAATTTGAAAGGTCATACTAACTTAAAGGATAGGACTTTTTCCTGTAGGTTCAGATATGAGGATCCCTTGAGAGACCTGATCACTCACAGGACTGGTGACTGGCACTCCCTGGCCCCAGGTGCTTTCTGGCTGTGGACTGGGGGCCTTACTACGTGACATGTCAGTGGGGCAGCTCAGAATATGCCCACTGGCTCCTTCCAGAGCAAGTGCTCAAGAGAGGGAGGGCCAGGGGATGCCGACGTCATGTTGTCACCTACTTTGGCAGTGCTGTGTGTGCTTCTGCTGTGTATTTGTTAGAAGCAGGTCATTCAGCCTAGCCCATGTCCAAGAGGTGGGGGGATTACAAGGGGTGGGGATACAAGCAGGTAGGGGTCATTGGGGTCACTTTCAAGGCCGCCTGCCACAAGGACATTTTTGAAATTGTCCGTAAATTCACAAAACATGATTTATCCTCCTCGATGTATTCTTCGTAAAGTCTCTTTAGTTAGTTTTCACATTAAACCAACATACACTGAGACTGGCCTTAATTATTGGCACATTATAATAATTTGGGTAATACAGTTGAAATTGTTGATTACTTTAAACTTAACAGTTGGTCCCCTGGTTTTCCTATAGAAAAGTTTTTAAGATTTATTTACTTATTTTAGAGAGAGAGAGAACACAAACATGAGTTGGGGGAAGGGCAGAGAGAGAGAGATAGAGAAGCAGAGTCCATCCCCACACAGATCCTGACAAGGGGCTCCATCTCACGACCAAGATCAGGACCTGAGCCAAAAATCAAGAGCCTGATGCTCGACTGACTGAGCCAGGCACCCTTAGATTTTGTTTATATAGAAGATTTTTTAAAAAGGTTTAAAGGCCAATTTTTTAAACTTATATTTATACCTTTTAGATCTTAAAATCAGAGAAGAGCATTGTTCATTTTCCTTTAGGGTGATGAAGGGATCATCAGAAACTTTCTTATAGGATGTATTTGCTCATAAAACATTTATTTCACATTGTACAGAAGAAGCTTGAGGTGTTTTCTGTGAAGATAGGTTTGTTTCTTCTTCCTGGGCTTGGGTCACTCAAAATACATCCACCACTGGAAAAATCGCAGGCCTAGGGTCAGACATACCCCATCTGGTCTGCCATGAATTCCACCCTAGTAACAGTGAGCACAGAGGAGAGATGGCGTTGGGACAGCTTCCTTCCCAGGAACACACATGTGCCCTAGAGCATCTCCTGGGCTGCACAAAACCTCATTTTCCACTTTCAGCAGAGTAGGGACTTAAGTTAGACAGTCTTACTACAACCCCAAGAACACATGTGATTAAAGACAAATTCGCATTCATAAAAATGAAAACATTTTGAACTTCAAGAACACCATTAATAAGAAAAAACAAGTCCCAGATGGGAAGAAAAAAATTTTGAAAACACATATGTGATAAATTACTTGCATCCCAAATAGATTCTAAAAGCTTGCAGCTCAATTATCAGGAGACAAAGGGGCAATAAAATATAAGCTAAAATGTCGAATAGACATTTCATCAGCACACATGCACCTAAAATGGCCAAGGAGCCCAGGGCAGAATTCTCAATATTTTACCCATCAGAGAAATGCAAATAAAAACCACAATGAAATGCCATTTCATAATCGCAAGGATGACTACAGCAAAAGAGACAAGGACGCCTGGGTGGCTCAGTGGGTGAAGTATCTGCCTTTGGCTCGGGTCATGATCCCGGGTCCTGGGATCCAGCCCCACGTTGGGGTCTCTGCTCAGAGAGGAGTCTGATTCTCCCTCTTCCTTCTGCTCCCCAGCTTGTGCTCTTTCTCTCTGTCAAATAAATAAATAAAATCTTTTAAAAATAAAGTGAAAAAGTATAAGTCAAGAATGAGCATTGGAGAGGCTGAAAAGAAATTGGAACCCTCATTCATTGCTCATGGGAACACAAAAAGATGCAGCTACCATGGAAAACAATCTGTCACTTATTTTAAAATGAAGATGTAAATTTACTAGATCACCCAGCAATTACTTTCCTGAATATCCATCCAAGATAAATGAAAATATGTGCCTGTACAGAGACATGTGCATGAATGTTCATGGCAGCATGATTCAGAAGAGCCAACAAGTAGAAATAATCCAAGCGCCCATCCACCCTGCAATGGAGATGAACCTCAAAACATATCAGGCTAAGTACATTTTTAAAAAGCACAGATTGTGAAATTCCATTTATAGGACATGTCCATAAAAGGCAAGCTGTAGAGACAGGAAGTACATTAGCTCTCAATTAGGCTTGGAGTGGGAATGAAGCCAATGGCATGGGAGCACAAGCCTCTTTATGTGGTGATGGAAATGCTCTCAAACAGAACGGTGGTCATAGTGATGGGATTCCAGAGTGACTAGGCATTACTGACTTGTAAGCTAAAATTGGGTGCATTCAGGATGTAGATACATCTACTGGCTCTAGATGCTGCGTTAGTGAGGTACGTATGAATGTGGTAAAAAATGAGGTAAGGGTCAGCACTGCTGTGATGAGGGACGTCTATGTTCTTGATATATGGGGGCTAGTCAATGAATTGCTGTTGCCTTAATTTTGGACTCAGCCATTATTTCAGCTTCTTACCTATTATGCAAGACTGTGATATTAAGCCAGTCCTGGATGTATATTCAAAAAATGGAGGGGACGCCCGGGGGACTCAGTCCATCAAGCATCCAGCTCTTGATTTCTGCTCAGGTAAGGATCTCAGGTCATGGGATCCAGCCCTGCCTTAGACTCTATGCCCAGTGGAAAGTCTGCGCGGGATTCTCTCTCCCTTTCCCTCTGCCCCCCACACTTCCTCTCTCCCTCTCTCTCTCAAATAAATAAATTAATCTTTTTATAGAAATAGAGTGCTAACCCACAATTTTTGCCATATTCATGTGCCATTTGGATAAAAAAATATGAAATTTGTGTATCATCACCAACCGATGGAATTATGCCTATGATTTAGCTAAATTTTATCAATATTTAAGATTATTTTCCCTAAATTCCAATCCATAAAGTAAAAGCTCAGTCATTTCTGTTAGAAATTTTCACTTCACAGTGAAACCAAATTATCTAATAGTATGTGCATCAACCAAATCTTAGGAAGCCATTTATATTTTTAAACTTTGGTGGTTTTCTTTTATAATGTTCTTGTGAAATAAATAAATAAATAAATAAATAAATAAATACCCCTTATAGCTTACAGTCTCTACTTAGAGATACAACCAAGAAAAGAAATAAAAACTCAAACCCCAATAGCAGAATGAATTTTACAGGCTAATTAGAAACTTTGAGAGCCTCGATTTTTAATTAACGTTTTCCATTTACAAATTAGCTGTAAAAAGTGGTTGTATTTTGCTGCCTTTCTCTCTGTAAGAAGTATACTTTAAATAGTGAATGTAAAAAAAACAAAACAGGAAAAAACCAATAATGCAAATATTTTGCTTTCTTTATGTATTCTTGTGCATCTCCTCTAAGCATCCTGCCTGCTTCTTTTCATTGTTCATGACTAATCCTCTGCTAGAATGGGGGTCACATAGGGAGAAAACACCAGTGAACTGAAGTTCTGAAAACAATTGTAACAGGAACAGTCATGCTAAATAGCAGAATTCCATTCCATGGTGGAGTGCCTTAGCTCCTGTGAGAAAAAGGCAGGCATCGTCACGTGCTTCAGATTTCAGAATAAGGCATGAGAGTGTTGGGTGCCAAGAAGAACATTCCTAAGTTGAAAATCTTCTTTCTGACTTCTTTCTGACCCTGGAATCATCTGATTTCAGGAGTCAAGAAAATATCTTCTGAATATGAAAATTAAGAAATTTAAGATGCAGGAAACCACAGTACACAGTGGGAAGCAATGGGCAGAGTTCAGGTCTATGTGTCTGTTGAGGAGCAGGAGGGAGAAGAGGAAAGTAAACATGGGGGTTGGGAGAGGAGGTGTCCATTTCCTGCTGACACAGGAGCACTTATTAAATTGGGTCTCAAGTTCCCCCAGGAGAGGAGGAGGAGCCCCTTGGTCTAACAGTGGCCTGAGACCCCCACCCTCTATCCTTCCCCACCTCCTCTGGCTAATTGCTAGAAACATTCCAAGGACCTGGTAATGCCGTGGCAGTTTACCTTCTCTTCTGGGTGGTGGCACTGTGCCCCCCACCCCCCACCAAGATATTTATTGTTCTAGCTGTCTCGGTTCCCTTTCTGGGAGAAACTTTTCACCCCCTTTGTCTGTGAATTTTTTAATAAAGATTTTATTTATTTATTTGACAGACAGTGATCACAAGTAGGTAGAGAGGTAGGCAGAGATGGGGGAAGAAGGGTCCCTGCTTAGCAGAGAGCCCAATGCGGGGCTTGATCCCAGGAGCCTGGGATCATGACCTGAGCTGAAGGCAGAGGCATTAACCCACTGATCCACTCAGGTGCCCCTGAACATACAAAAAATGTAGAAAATGGAGAGATGGGAACAGGGAACATACCATGTTCCACCAACCAAAGATATTCAGTTATTAATTTTCTAAATAATATTTTTCTCAATATATTAGAAAAAATAAAGATTGTTATTTATTTGACAGACAGAGATCACAAGTAGGCAGAGAGAGAAGAGGAAGCAGTCTCTCTGCTGAGCAGAGAGCCAGATGCGGGGCTCGATCCCAGGACTCTGGGATCATGACCTGAGCCAAAGGCAGAGGCTTTAACACACTGAGCCACCCAGGTACCCCTCATCCGTGAATTTTTGGCAACCCCTTCCAATCCTCCTGATCTTCAAAGCAGGTGACACACTGTAAAGTGACACCTGACTCCAGGCAGGATGACCTGGGGAAGAGTTCTTCCTGAGGAAGTTAAAATGGGACTAAAATGCTTACCTTCCCCGCTCCCAAGTGATTCATCTCCTGGACAAAAAGCAACCTGAGATGGCCATATTCGTGAAGGAACAAAAGTGCCATGTCACCCAGACATGTAGTAATGAAGCACACTTGCAGAAGGAGGCAGAGAAAAGAGAGAATTCACTTTTTCATTGTTTCAGGACATCACAGTTGGATCTCGGTACCTTTTAAGAACAGATTATTACTTGACATCTTTCTAATACCAAGATTATGGTTGTAACAAATGTCCATCAGGCCCCCTCCTGCCTTTTTGGTGGTAGGATGTGTTCCCTTCAAGTTTAAAAACAAACTCGTCTCTTCATCTAAATATTCAAGCCAATGTCTTAGAAAGGGAGTTGCAGCTATACACTGGTGTGCACCACAAAACCAAGTCAGCCATGTGAGTAGAGTCTGGGTAAATGAGTTTGAATGAAATGAGTTAGTTCCAGAGGGTTTTTTCCCCTAACATTTTCAAAATTCCCTAAGAATCTGATGTCAACTACATGTCCCAAACACTGAACATCAATTTCTTCTTCATGGAATACTCAAATAATCTTTGTTCTGATGTCACCCAATTGGCCCTCCCATTCTCCATGCATTTTGTTTTTTCCAGCTCTGTATTTTATTTTTCTTCACACAGTTGGAAACTTTCATATTTCTGAAAGTCCTATGTCTCAGGATGGAATTCTTCTCCTCCTTTGCTTTGTTCTAAGGGCCATAAACCACTCCCCTTAATGCTGCCTCCCCCATTTTTGTCCTACATAGTCCCAGCCAATCATTCACACTCTTTTTGTCTGGAATCACTCAGAGAATATGTGTGGCTGGGTTTCCTCCCACCAGTGCAATCTCTTGGGAAGGACTGTCTCTCTCCTGCTCTGGATTTTGGTCTCCACCTTTACTAAAAACTTTTAGGACAGACACACTGCACAATCCATTCACTTTATTCTGGGTCAGTTTCCTGCAGTCCTTAAGAATATTATCTTACACCAGTTAGAATGGCCAAAATTAGCAAGACAGGAAACAACGTGTGTTGGAGAGGATGTGGAGAAAGGGGAACCCTCTTACACTGTTGGTGGGAATGCAAGTTAGTGCAGCCACTTTGGAGAACAGTGTGGAGATTCCTGAAGAAATTAAGAATAGAGCTTCCCTATGACCCTGCAATTGCACTGCTGGGTATATACCCCAAAGATACAGATGTAGTGAAAAGAAGGGCCATCTGTACCCCAATGTTTATTGCAGCAATGGCTACGGTCGCCAAACTGTGGAAAGAACCAAGATGCCCTTCAACGGATGAATGGATAAGGAAGATGTGGTCCATATACACAATGGAGTATTATGCCTCCATCATAAAGGATGAAGACCCAACTTTTGTAGCAACATGGACGGGACTAGAAGAGATTATGGTGAGTGAAATAAGTCAAGCAGAGAGAGTCAGTTATCATATGGTTTCACTTATTTGTGGAGCATAACAAATAACACGGAGGACAAGGGGAGATGGAGAGAAGGGAGTTGAGGGAAGTTAGAGGGGGAAATGAATCATGAGAGACTATGGACTCTGAAAAACAACTTGGGGATTTTGAAGGGGTGGGGGATGGGAAGATGGGGGATCCAGGTGGTGGGTAATAGGGAGGGCACGTATTGCATGAAGCACTGGGCAAAACTGTGCAAAAACAATGAATTCTGTTACGCTGAAAACAAATAAAAAGAAAAAAAAGAGAATATTTTCCCTATCCACATGCCAAAGTCCATCCCCTCTGAGTCAAGTTTCCCTTGCTAATATTCTTCGAATTTCCTGCTGATCAGACCTTGGCCTTACCTCTCCACCACGCCAGATTCTCTGCATCTTTTTATGTTTTCCGATTTGGCTTTCAAATACCCTTCCTCTTCTGAGAACAATTCTCTTCCACAATATCTCAGTTAGAATTGTCAGGATTTGAATCTCATCCCTTGCCTGTTTTGCGGTGGTTGTGGTTGGTCTCCTTATTAGTCCTTATCTGGGCCTAGCTCTGTTAACTTTTGCTTTATGCATTTCAAGACTGTGTTAGGTGCAGACACATTCATATTTGGATCTTCCTGGTGAATCAGACATTTTGTCATAGGTAGTAACCACCTTTATTCATAGGAAGGTTTTGTGCATTAAGTCTGCTTTAGCTTCTCTGGGGGAGGGGTTGTGGAGTGAGAAAGGCTGAAAAAAATAAATCGGGGTTTCTTCTCCTCAATTCTGCCCTGTGTTCCTTCACTCACACTCATGGGTGTAATTGCTAAAGCTGATGCATTTTCCCTCTGCAACTCGTCATGTGTTTATGGTCCACATTTTACTTTGTTGTATTCCATTTTAAATTTATTTTATTTTACTTTTATTTGTATTTTTATGGTCCATATTTTAAATGATCTGACTATTCTAAAAAGCATTTAGTTTGTGTTTTCATTGTGAAACATGTGGCCAAATGTGCTGGCATGCTCTTCTTCTCCATGCAGTGACAACAGAGAGATAGAAATGACAACAGCTTTGCCTTTCAGCTGGGGGACCCAGCTCCACCGGCACTGTCCCTTTATTAACACACACATGAATATACTTTCACCATCACTGTGCAGTATCTTTCTAACTTTATCTGACATCACCACATACATAGGGAGAGAAAACCCAAAAACAGCAGGGTGATTGCCCTTTGAAAGGATGAAATGAAGCCCACTGCTTGGAAAAGTCCTTCTTTCTTCAAACTGTGGGTCTTCCCTGAACATTTTCAGGTGCACCAGTTCAACAGAGATTTTGCAATTAATAAATCCACAACTGCCCAATATTTGAAAATCATAAACAAATGAATACTTAATTAGAATCAAACAACAGCAACAACAACAAAAAAAAACACTTACTCAGGACATTTCCAAGTTTTTTACTATTCAAATTTAGTGCAACTAAAGCTGTTTAAAAGTCACAGGTAGAAACAGTTGTTTTGTTTTAAGATTTTATTTGTATTTATTTGACAGAGAGAGGGAGGGAGAGAGAGAGAGAGAGTGAGAGAGACCGAGCACAAGCAGGGGGAACAGAGAGGGAGTGAGAAGCAGACTCCCCACTGAGCCAGGAGACCAATGTGGGACTCGATCCCAGGACCCTGGGACCATGACCCAATCCAAAGGCAGACACCCAACCACCCAAGCCACCCAGGTGCCCCACAGGTAGAAACAGTTTTAAGGCAAATTTCCCCTTTATTTCTTTTTAAAACTCAATTTATTTAAATTGAAAAATGAGAACAGTTTACCAATTTCTTCCACCTCCCACCCCCTGATGAGTATTTATTTAGTTTTTAATATTTTTTTGTCTTTTAGTTACATGGAACTTGTTTTATTGATGTTTTATATGAGAATATAAAATATATGGCTTTGCATGGCTGTTTTAAATGAAATTGGACACACTTATACAATGTAATGTTGATTGGTTTTATCCATATACATTTCAGAAAGAATTATAGGGATATTATATTGACATTTTCAGTAACTACTATGCAAACTTAAGAATTATTTTTGGAAGAGAAGCAAAGAATGGCAGTGAATTAATTAGGATCTGCATTCCACTGCAAGAAATTGTAGCTCCAAAACAATTAATGTTGTTTTTTTTTATTATTAGAAACTTATTTTCCCCTTCACATAAAAGGACAAGGGAGGATGGTACACAGTGGGGCTGGAGCCTCATGATATGATTATAGGAGTCTTTCCTAAAATCGTTCTAGCTGCTCAAAACCAAAACCACTCATTTTTGCTACAATTCTCATATATGTCCTCACATATATGAGTACACACACTACTGTACACTACTGTACACTACACAACTACTGTAGAGCGGGACCTTAGTAGTAGTGGTGGTTACTTTAAAATGTTATGTTTCACTCGGTTGGGTGCTGCACCGAGTGCACCCATTCCCACGTCTTCTCTAAACCTGCGTCAAAGCTGAATGCACACATACTTTGTTCATGCATCAAACACCACAGATATTGTTCCCATGGAAGTAAGGTTGCAGCACCCACCGTCTTCAGGGAGTCCCGCCTAGATGCTGCATTGACAGGCATATGGCTCTGGACAAGATGGAAACAGCTCTGGTCTGGAAGAAGATCAGTGTAGTATATGACATTTGTGGCTGCATTTTTTAAAGAGAGGAAGGAAAAAGAGGAAGGGGGGAGGGACAGAGGGGCAAAGGGAGAGAGAATCCTAAGCAGGCTCCATGCCCAGCTCAGGGCTGGGCACAGGGCTCGCTCTCACGAGCCTGAGATCATACCGTGACCTGAAATCAAGAGTCGGCCACTTCACCAACTCAGAAACCTGGGTGCCCCATGGCTGCATTTTGGTATGTATACTACATGTCCAGGGAATTGAGGAAAGACAGATATAAGGAAGTTGTCCCTCAAAATTGCTTCTATACCCCTAAATATATGAAGTTTCTTAAAACTGATTTTGTATCAGAAAACAAACACCACTGTAATTGACATTAACATTAGTAACAGCACAATGGAGTAAGATACAACCTATGGTTTTGGAATCCTTAAGACTGCTGCTTATCTCACAAAGTGTTGAGAGATTACAGTTATTTTTAAACTGGCTTTACTGAAGCTACAAGTGTTGCACTGGACCTCATAATAAGGTCTGCCATAAGACGGACATCTTCATAACTGGTGGATCTGAGGAGGAAGAGGGAGGAAGGCTGGAAGTCTGCTTCAGGGAACGTTCAGGCACATCAGTGCTGTGAAAGGGAAGAGTGGGATACAGTTTTCCTGTATGCCACAGAGACTAAGAGAGGGAGAAATAGACTTTCTATGTGGATGGAAATGCAGCAAATTGGTAAAATTAGCTGGAGTCTAGACAATAGTAGTAAACATGGTGTGAAAATGTGAATGAGATTGGCTGCTATGATTCCCAGGAAATCCCCAGAAACCCCTCAAGGGGGCCATACAGTCTGATGTACATAACAGCATCTGTATGTTCAGCACTGTGGTGTTATCGCTCCAGAAGTAAGCCAAAGCAAAAGGAAAATTCAATGTTAGGAGCCTGAAACAAAAATTGTAATTTACCTGACAGAAAGGAAGGATTGGCCTAAATCACTGTGTGGATAACACGACTTTTCATTGGGCCAAATCAGGCTCGAGGAACTCACTCATAAAATCCCAGCAGGAGAAACAAGCCCTGGTGCTATCTTGTATGGACAAGCTCTGGACAAGTTTTTTGTTTGTTTGTTTCGTTTTGTTTGTTTGTTTTTTACTAATAGTTTGCTTGAAGTATAATTTACTGTAGTGAGTTGAAGAGTGACCCTCAAAATTCCTATCCTCTCAGAACCTCTGAATGTGACTTTATTGGCAGTAGGGTCTGGGTAACATAGTAGTACAGTGAAAAATCAAGATGAGATCCCATTAGATTAGCACAGACACTAAATGAGATGAGATTGTCCTTGTAGGAGGCAGAAAAGGACACACAGAAACACAAAGGAGAATGCGACGTGGAGACAGGGGCAAAGATGGGAGCAATATATCAATAGTTCTAGAAATGTCAAGGGTTGGTGGCAGCCCCCCAAAACCAGGAGAGAGTGGAGCAAATGATTGCCTCAGACCCTCCAGAAGGAACACCCTGCCCTAACCCTGTCAAAACCTTAACACTTCTGTTGAGGCACCAAGTTTGTGACCGTTTGTTATGGCAGCGCCTGAGGAAAGTGGCTTTGGAACTGGGAAGGAGGAATGGATGTTAAGGGGGATTCTGGTGACAAGTTGGGAAGAAGCATGGCAGAGAAAGCTTCTCATTGTGAACATTGAGTTGTTGATGACCAAAATCTTTGCAGAAATACAAATGTTAAAGGTGCTTCTGGTGAGGTCTTAAAAGGAAAGGAGGAACATGTTATCTGAAATTGGAGAAAAGGTCATCTTTGTTGCAAAGGGGCAGAAAACTCGACTAAACTGTGTTCTTTTGTTCAGTGGAAAACAGAATTTATGAGTGGCAAATATGGAGAGGTTTAGGTGAGATTTAGCTGAGGAGGTCCTGAGGATAACTGAAGAGATTTTCAAGCAGGGCTCCACTCAGCTCATAGCAATGTGTGAGGAAGGAGATAAATTGAGGAGGGATTTCTCAGCAAAGACAGACTAACACTTTACTGGGAGGTCCCAAGCCAATCCCAGTTGGAAGTTGGAAAACAAGGCCAACCATGGCCGATAAAGGCGCTTAGGAGAAAGGGCCAAGGATGAGGCTGGGCAACCTTCTGCTGAAGACATGAGCCAGGGTCCCATGGATCCACTCAAACATCTCAGCAGAGCCAGGAACAGAGATAGGGTTTGGCCAGAGGGATCTAACAGCATGGGTGCCCCATGATGTACACCACAGACCAGCACCGTTTCACAGAATGTTGTATCAGCAGAAACACCACCAGCCTCTCCTGAAGGAACAGAGACAGAAAGAAATGAAGAGAGGCTGTCCAAAACTTGTGAGATTCTAGAAGCACGAAGTGGGCTTCCAGAGCTACTTGCGAGAAAACATGGGCTCTCCTTCAGAAACAAGGAAGAATGACTCCAAAGACACACATGTGGACATGGAGACAGAGGTCAGAGAGGCTCAGGGCCAGGCCAGAAGGACCACCCCAAGAGCCCTGGAGACAGGGCACCAAGCCTCATAGGATCTTCCAAGCCTTAATGGAACTTGCTCTGCTGAGTTTGGACTCACTTGGTGACCCTTCTATTCCTTTCAGTTCCCCTCTATGGAAATGGGAATGTCTATTCCGTACCTGCCTCACCATTCTATTCTGGAAGAAGATAGCTATTTTTTCTCTTCACAGGTCCACGGATGGAGTCTTTCTGAGTGTGGCCTCTTCTCAGAGTCATACTTGTGCCTGATGTGGATTATTTAGAGGAATAGATTTGGAACTTACAGGTGATGCTGGAATGGGTTAGGACTTTGGGGAACATTGGGATAGGACGAAGGCATTTTGCAGGTGGGACAGGGGGCAAATGTTTACTACCTTTTTGGCAATGTCACTTTCTGTTGTTCAGAGTTTTATGAAAACTTTTTGGTCTATTTACCCATGGGAACTTTGAAATTGGATTGACTAGAAGACCTCACCACTCACTAAAACAAAAATGGGAGATCAAAACCTGTTGGTGTTTCAACTGGGTTCGCTTTAAACGTATATATTAACTTAGGAATAACTGACATTTCAATTACATTGAGTATATCTACACAAAATCTGTTGTTTAAGACAGATTTTCCTGGTCAAATTATTATTGATTCCTTTTCCCTTCTACCCATATTCCTTGAAAGACTCTCTGTGCATCTGTCAAGTCTATTCTTTTGTCATCTTAGTTCTAGGTACTTCAAAAGATACAATGTCAAATTACTGACTTTACTCAAAAACTGTCTATAATTTCACAGTGAAGATAAGAAGTCTGCATTTATAATTCAGATCTGAGAGATTGAGTAGTAAGAATCCAATGAAAACGGAAAATCTTCTTCAGGATCTAAAGAGCCTAGAAGCAAAGAACTCCCCTTTCATATTTTCTGTACTATTTATTATATTAATGCACCAACGGACAGTGGAAAGTGGGAAAAATAGAGACTTTGGAACAGGCAGATCTGAGTTCATCGCCCAGGAGCAGAGCTTCCAAATCCTGGAAGTAGCTTTCTTGCTCGCATAGTGGAAATACTGTCTTCTTTTTAGAGCTCTTAACAAAGATGAAAAGAAATAGTCTTCATAAAATATCTATTAAGTAACGCATGCCTTTTAAATTGTATTGTCGCTTCTGATAACACTTTGTGTCTAAAGTTCAGTGAGTCCCTCACAGTGGCCAGTCCAGGAAGGAAATATATTTATTGAAATGTACTTTGAGAGCTGTGCATCTTAACTTAGGTCATGTTTGTTACAGATGGAAATTGTACATCCTTTTTAAAAGTTATTAAATATCCCTTGAAATTTCAAAGCATTAGGTATCATTACTAAAAAGAAATTGAATAAACAGAATGAAGAAGACTTTCCTTGTGTCGAATAGAAGTTTTCCTCACGTAGGCTTTATACATTACTTCAAAAAATTCTTGCCATATCTTTTGATTTTTTGTTATTGATCTTGTTATGTAAATGAGGTCATTTCTTTCATGTTTCTTCTCAATGGTTGTTGATTACAGATGTATCTTTTTATAGTGCACTTCAGTCTAGAATAGAATTCTGCAAAACAGGCAAAAGTGACACAATTATAAATGTAAGTTTTCTTCTGCAACCCAGCCCAAGTTAATGTGGACGATTAATCCATAGCTTCTTATCAGAAGTTCATTTAGGGTGTAGATGTCTGGAATATAATTATGCTGCAGCTCTGCTAATAATTGTAGAACTACTGATCTCCCTTTATTCTTCTTATTTTATCTCCTTAAATTTTTATGGATTTAACCATAAGCCCATGGCTCTCCAGAAGATAACTTATTGCTGACAGGCTGAGGCAGGGTGTGGTAATTCCTTAATGAATTGTTCCTGAGGACCACAGACGTCTTGAGACTTGATTTGCTAAAGTAGCAGATAGAAAGGTCAGCTCTTCTAAATATTAGTTTCTGGTGGGAAAAGCCAAATTAAAACTGTAATAGATAAAATTCACGTACCATAAAATTCACCCATTTAAAGTGCACAGTGTTCTTCAAGTACAGTTACAGGGTGCAAAACCTCCACGACACTCTAATTTGAGAACATTCTCATTCTATTCCCAAGGAAATTTACACTCACTGGCAGGTATGCCATATCTTCTATGCTTCCTCCTATCCCGTGCTCACTATTACTAATTAGTAACACTATTAGCACATTTTCTGTCTCTAGACATTTTCCTCTTCTGGATACTCAGTGCAAGTGGAATAGTAGAACATATGTTTTTTGTTTGTTTGTTTGTTTTTTACTGGATTCCCTCACTTGTCATGTGTTTTCCAGGGCCCACCCACGTGGTAGAATACATCTACGTGGTAGAAGCAGATGCGTCATTTTATATTCCTGCTGCAACGTATGAGGGATCTCATCTCTTTATACCCTCACCAACACCTGCTTCTGTCTTTATTTTAGCTGACCTAGTGTGTCTCCAGTGGTATCTCATTATGGTTTTGGTTTGCATTTCCTTAATGACTAATGATTTTTCACATTTGTGTGTGTGTGTGTGTGCCAGTTACCATTTGTATGTTTTCCTTGGAGAGAGGTCTATACACATTCTTTGCCCAGTTCCCATTGGTTTAGTTATCTTATTATTGACTTGTATGAGATCTTTACATATTCTGGAGAGAAGTCTCTTATCAGATATATGCTTTGTAAATATTTTCTCCCATTCTGTGGTTTGTCTGTACTTTATTTAATAGTACGAATTATTTGATAGCAGCACAAAGGTTTTTAATTTTGATGAAGCCCAATTTACCCATTTTTTTTACTTCTTTTGTGTGTCATATCTAAGAAGTCATTGCCTGCCCCAATCATTAAGACATATTTTTATGTTTTCTTCTAAGATAAAGATATTAAATTGAATGTGTCTTCTAAGACATCCAATACACACCACACTGAGTGTCCTTGGATGTTAGTTGATGATGGAGAGCGGGTCTTCCAGGAGGAGGAAGCCATCCCTGGGACAGGGAGCTGCATCCAGGGGGAGAGAAGCCCCGTCAGTGGCAGGAACAGTGGTGGAGGTGAGGACGCAGATAGGAAAGGAAAGGACTCTGCCTGGCACAGGTCAGAACCACCAGTGGTCACGACCTCAATTTTTATGAAGAGGAATTTTAAGACTATGCTGGTTGACTCAACATTTTTGGAGCAGTCTGGAAATCTAATTAGAAACATGTGCTATGGCCCACGCAGTGGGGTTCCCTTCAATAGGCAGCTGATGCGGGGGTATGAGCCACTCCAGGTGGGTGGCAGAATGTGTCCTCCCCAGGAAAACCCAGAGTGTCAGACCCCAGAACACAGGTGTGAGGGGTCGCCACACCCTTTCCTGCTCACTGTGGACACAGCTAGGTGTCCTCACTGTGCTCCAAGAGCCTCTCCCTGACACAGATGCTCAGGCAAGTGGGGGTGGGGGCAGATGGTCCCCTGGGCACCCCCTTAGTTCCTTCAGCTATCACAGAGGCTTGCCTGAATGAAGTTGAATCCCCGTGCCCACTTCTCAATGCTGTCGCATTCAGACTTTGGTGGTGTTAATTACAACTATGTCCAATATAGAAAGCTGTGCTAACATGGTAAAGAAATGAAACTGAAGCACTTTGGAAGTAAAAGCACTAAGACTTTGACTCCTCATTTACTGCAGTTGGGGTTTTGAAGGGCATATGTTTCTGCCTAAATAATTTTGTATTTCCCAAATATTTTCCTATAACCATGAAGAATTTTTAAAATCAAAAACAAAGTTTTAAAAATTATAGACGAGGAAACTCCATGTTACTTCAGAGTTCTTGATCTTTTAGCAAAAAGCCGAATCAGACAGATGGGACCAGGTCCCCACCTGTGACTGAACAGGGTGCACGTTTCACTGTTTGCCATATAAGAGTTTACAGGTCCCAGACTCCACCGTGGCCAAGGAACCAGCGTCAGGCACTTGCAGGACTGAAACTTGGACCCCCTCTACGGATTCCAGATCCCACTTGGTAGGTTTTCCCGAGTCCACATTCGTGTCCTGACCTCAGTATGCCTTACTTGTTGGTGGAGAGAGACTGCCAGGGGTGGGACCTCCCTGTTACCCACCCTGTGCAGGGGCCAGGCCCGCAGGCGGTTCTGGTCCAGGAACAGCGATGGCAGGGGTGCTGGTGTCACACGAGAGCAAAGAGGGTAAGGGAACTAGTCCATATCGAGGCTCCGTGGAGACACAGCCCACCTCCTGCATGCTTGCTGCGGCAGAAACTTCACTGGCTCCCTCGCGCCTGCAGCCGGTGCGTTCCTTCCAGCGGGACATCCCCGGTACACAGGTGGCCTGACACCTGCTGCAGGTTCAAGTGACGAGCACGAGAGATGTCGTGCGCTCCTTTGTTCAAGGTTTTATCATCTTTTTTACAGTAAATCAAAGACATTTTTTTCTGTACTTCACAGCAAGAAAAATATGTGAGTATAGAGAACATATTGGCCTTATTGATCCCCTTCTCGTTATTTATATTTGCTTTTCACCGAGCAGTTTTTTGTTAATCAATTTCTATGATACATTAAGTAGATAAACTGTTTTTGGCTTATTTTCGCTAGACTTTAACAGAAATAATTTGAGATGTGAGCCGCTCATATTACATTTTTAATATCCTCTTTTTTACCTGGCTCAGATAGTCCAATATTTAATTCTTTTTTTTTCTTTTTAAGCAGACTCCACACCCAGTGGAGCCCAAGATGGGATTCGAACTCACCACCCTGAGGTCAAGAACTGAGCTGAGATCAAGGGTAAGACACAACCAACTAAGTCACCCTGCTTCTCCCCAATTTTGGATTCTTTAACTAGTTCAGAGAACTCTCTATGCCATTTTCAAAATTCATTCATAAATGGCGGCTAATTCCTTTTTCCACCAACTATAAACTCCATTAATTGTGTCCTCTGAACAGTACAGTATCAAGTGAGGTTCTGAAAAAACATCCAATAAATAATTGTATAAATGAATGGATTGATGATTTTAAAGCACTATAGTGCTGAATAACAAACTTTTCAAAAATATTATTACTAATTGAAAAAAAATATTCTCTTTACATTTCAGTGTGAATTTTGTGCAGTCTGCTTTTTCATGTATAGCCATGAACATGCATGTAACTTGCTACCCTGAATACGTAACTTTTCCAAGCTGTTACCTATGGTGCATTGAACTTACTCTAGTAAAACAATACAAACAGAAAACTCAATAAATTTGGGAGTTCTTTTCACATTTTAAAATTTCTATGTATTTCTAAGAAAATGAAAGCAGCTATGCTTTTGTGGTTCACAAGTCATAGGGATGTAATAATAATTTACTTATAAAACCAGAAGTTCAGGCTGAAAAGATCCCAAGGGTGTGGTGGGGCAGTGGCTTTGAAACCATGATCAGAAGGAGTTGGCTATGACCCGCTCAAACTCTCCTCCTGCCTATGCCCAGGATAGAAGTTCTGAAATGTGAGAGAAACATGGGAGTCCAAGGCATAAGAGACCTATTTTAATAAGGAACAGTCAAAATGAAGCATAACCTCAGAAATATTTGAGAATGAGGGAGATTTTCCTTAGTTATTAAAAAAAATCATAGCTACAGGGACATCTGGGTGGCTCAGTTGGTAGAGCATCTGACTCTTGATTTTGGCTCAGGTCATAGTCTCAGTGTCCTGTGCTGGAGCTCTGCTTGGGTCTCTGTGCTCAGCATGGAGTCTGATTAATGATTCTGTCTCTCCCTCTCCCTCTGCCCCTCCTCCTGCTTGTGCACACACTTTCTCTCTCTCTAATATTATAAATCTGTAAACAGAAATCATAGCTACAAATCTCTCGAAAAATGTGGAAACTTAATATTGTAATCAAGATACAGATTGTGTTTTGATTTAAAATTTAGCTTTTCTTGAAAATAAGTAGGATAGAAATGTATGTTCCTGGGTGAGAGAGTTATTCATGGAAGACCTTCACTAATCACAACTAGGAAAAGTAGAATAAACCACAAAAAGTTACATGTTTGAAGTCGTGAGATACAGGTAGAGACAGCAGTACTGAATGAGTTAAAATTTCAAGGACAGCAAACTTTGGGAAAGAACTAATAAAAATCAGTTGTTATTTCCCCTGTTGTCAGCAAAGGCTGGGATGCAGAAAGAAAATAAAACTAACAAAAATTTTAGTAGTCACATGAGCTGGAATCATAAAATTGGATAGTATAGGGGACCCCAGAAATCATTTGATGGTTTATACACCAGAAAGTAAAAGGCATATTCCAAAATCTCCTGAAAGGCAGTAAAATATCCACTAACCTCACAATCCTTAGGAATCAGGCATTCCTCCAAGTCCCCTGGCCTAATTAAGGTGAGGAAGACGAGGAGATAAAGGAGACCTGAGGAAGTTATGGAGAGAGTCATGATTTGATACTGAGGAGTACAGCAGTGTTTTCTTCGAACATATTCTGTGCTTTTACCAGAGAGAGTCTGCTGGGGGACAGAAAAATCGGGATAGATTGAACACTTAACAAAATGCATGTAGAATTCGGCTGTGCTGTTTTGTGACTCGGCAGCTCACCATGTCTTTTTTCTGAATAGCAGCCCAGTACACAAGTGTACAGCGTGTTTATCCTTTCATCTGCTCAAGGACATCTTGGCTGTTTACATTCTTTGTCAACTGTGAATGGCAATTATAAAGCTTCATGTAAAACATTTATTGTTTTTGTTTTAGCAGTGCTGATTGTGGTATCTCATCGTGTTTTTAATTTGAACTTCCCAAAAGACCAATACTTTTCTTTCTGCTATATCCATTGATATTTTTACTCTGGGATAGTTAACGTGCTGCTGGGGATGAAATTTGGGTGATGGTGAAATTCTCTGATTTTCTAATTAAACCTCGGCTTCAGGCAATCACATTTTTTTAAGGATCTTTTTTTCTTTTTTAAGAGATGGAACCTTGGTCTTAAGAATATGGATGTCATTATTGTTCCTACCCTTCTTCCAGAAATAGAGCTTCATTTTTCCCTCCTTTACATTGAAGGGGTTTCCATTATGCACCCCCAGCCTGTGGATTTGCCAGTGTGCCCTCTGAAGGTTGGGGCTCTTATCCACTTGGAAAGATATGGGGTAAGGTAGATTTTCACTGGAGGTCTCCATTTCCTTTTCCCAGTACCCAGACTATGATTTAATTGATCTTTCTTCTGTAGGCTAAGGCCATTGCGTTTTAGGGAAAATAAGGGGGATGGATCTGTGTGGAGTGTTGGCAAAAGTTTCTTCTCCTTCAGCCATTAACTTTCTTAGCATTCTCCCCATCTTCCCTGCGGTTGTTAGGTGTGTTTCCTAGAGGAAAACCCTGCAAGAGGGTGAAATCCCTCCTTTATAGTAGTGGTCCCCATGGGCTTCACACTCTCAGTAAATTTCATGCTTCAACAACTTGTTAAAAAAAATCTTGTTTATATTTCTACTTGTTTATATGACATTTGGCCACTTCTGTCTCAGGGAAGCAAAAGCTCTGGGGCTGTTCTTCCTGCAGGTACCTGTCTCTGTAGCTGTGACTTCGGTTCTTTCATGGTCTCATAGAAATTATCAACTTTCAACTTTATAGCTTTTTTCTTATTTTAAGGATGGGAGTGATGCTATTTCTAGCTCTCTCTCTATCTAGTCTAAAATCAAATGAAATTCCACTTGTCAAATGTCGAAGCTGTTGGCTGATAGACTAAAGACTGAGATGAAAATCTTCAGAAGACAAAACTGGGTCTCTTAAACTCACCTTCTGTGTTTTAATTTTAGACATTGTACTTTTTAATTCTAGAATATCCACTTAAGGCTATGTTGTTGGAAGACTTATGAATCTTTCAGTTAGAAGCTATTGAGGGCCCTATCTGAAAGGAGGAATGAAAGAGGGAAACTAAATCTTACCTAAAGTGAAATTTAGTGATTAGATGGAGGTTACCAACCACTTACTCTTTTTGCCTAATGGGAGAGATGGACAAGTGATGGAAGACACCATCTGGACCCTCAAAGGTTCTTTTGTCTGAAATATATTGCATGCAGTTTCAAATTACAAGACATGCAAAGAGGTAATACAGTATGGATAAAACCAACAAGAAATAAACAAACAAGATAATAAAACTCTAAAAAACAAGTCTGACAGATAATCCAGAAAATAACCTTAGCAGACCTTGTAATAATTGTGATTAATATGCTGAAGAAAAAAAGAGAAAGAAAGACACAAAATGAATGAGAATTTTTACCAGAATTAGACATTATATAAAAGCAAAAGCCATAGCTTATAACTGAAAAATATGTATGTGAAATTAAGAACAGGATGGAGAGGTTTAAGAAGGGATTGGACAGAAAAAGATTATTGAACTGGTCAATAGAAAATGTCCACGGTATAACACAGAGAAAACCAAGAATAGAAAAGAACAGGAGAGGGGCGCCTGGGTGGCTCAGTGGTTTAAGCCTCTGCCTTCGGCTCAGGTCATGATCTCAGGGTCCTGGGATCGAGCCCCACATCGGGCTCTCGGCTCAGTGAGGAGCCTGTTTCTCCCTCTCTCTCTGCCTGCCTCTCTGACTACTTGTGACCTCTCTCTCTCTGTCAAATAAATAAATAAAATATTTAAAAAAGAAAAGAACAGGAGAGACACGTGGGACTTACCCAAAGTTCCCAGTATATGTGCAGTTAGAGTCCAAATAGAAGGGAATTAAAATGGGGGAGAAAAAAATATTCCAAGAGATATTTTATCTGTAAACGTTGCTTAGGTTTTAAAAAAATATAGCAATGATATGAGCAAAATGGCAAAGTAGAAAATCCCAAGGACTGATTTCTACATAACACACACACACACACACACACACACACACACACACACATGATCACACCAGAAGCTGTATGAATCAATTCATAAGAGCTCTGAAAAGAGTAAAAGTTTGTAGAAACCAAGCAATTGTCATCTTAACCCCATCCCCTGCCTGACCTGGTAATAGCCTCGGTCTTAAGCTGGTAGCAACATAGTTCCCAGTTTTCCCCTTAAATTAGAGGAACAGACTTTTTTTCCAAGTTATTTTATACATCTGCTGTAATCTGAAAATTCTCAGAATGTAAGGCATTCATTACCATCTTGCATAGCTTGGAACATAAGCAAGAAAAATAATGGGAACTGTTTGTGAAAGCTAGGAGAGCTATACTCACAGATGCCTGGAGCAAGATATTACAAGCAGAGATATAGAATAGACCATCTAAGGCCCAGAGAAGCTGGGATGTGACTCTTTTGGAAATTAGGATATTCGAAAGCAACCACATATAAGGGGAGAATTTAGAAAACCATGTCCATGCCCAGAAGTGATGTATGCTCAGAAAGGATCTGAGAGTACCTTAAACTTTCAGTAGGATGAAAAATAAAACAGAAAAATAAACAGAGAATCAATTTTGTGTGGGACAGTCCCAACCAAGCCAGAGTAAGAATTATGGGAATCCTAGGAAAAGACAAGAGAGATAAAGGGATAGAAAGAGCATTTGAAGAAATGATGTAAAATTTTTTTCCAAATTGGATTAAAGACATAAATAATGTAAGCCTAAGAAGTTCAACAAACTCCATGTTGAATAAACCCAAAGATAGTCACACTGAAACACACTAATGAAGTTACCAAAAAACAAAGGCAAAGAGAGGATCTTGAAAGATGCAAGAGAGAAATGAGTGATCATATGCAAGGGATCCTCAGGAAGATTGCCAGGCAATTTCATATGAGAAAACTTGGAGTTCTGAAGGCTGTGGGATGGTATGCTCAGATAGCTGAAAGAAGAATGCTGTCAACTGAGAATTTTATAATCAGCAAAATTGTCCTTCATTTTTGAGGGAACAATTAAAGAAATTAGACACTTCCAGATAAACAAAATCTGCTAAAATTCCTGACCACAGACCTTGCCACAAAAAATAGTATATCCTTCAGATGGAAATAAGACAACTTTAGACAGCAAGTAGAACCCATAGGAAGATATCCCAAAGCACAGGACCTTACAGATACCCTGGGGATTTTACCAAACATTCACAGAAGAAATAATACCGATTCTCTTGAATATTCTTTCTTCAAATTCTCTTGAAAATTCTTTAAAAAAATAGAAACAGAATGAAAACTTCCAGACTCGTTCTATGAAGCCAGCATTACCCGTATCCCTCAAACCAGGAAAAGACCCCATCAAAAAGGAGAATTTCAGACTAATATCCCTGATGAATATGGATGCCCAGGTTCTCAACAAGATCTTAGCTATTAGGATTGAACAGTACATTAAAAAGATTATCCACCATGATCAGGTGGGGTTTATCCCTGGGACACAGGGGTGGTTCAGCATTCGCAAATGATTGTGATACAACGAATCAATAAGAGAAAAATCACATGGTCCTCTCAATTGATGCAGAAATAGCATTTGACAAAATACAGCATCCCTTTCTGATTAAAACCATTCAAAGTATAGGGATAGAGGGAACATTCCTCAACTTCATCAAATCTATGAAAAACCCACAGTGAACATCATTTAGTGAGGAAAAGCTGACAGCCTTCCCTTTGAGACCAGGAACACGAAAAGGATACTCTCTCTTGCCACTTGTTCAACATAGTGTTAAAAGTCCTAGCAACAACAATCAGAAAACAAAGAGAAATAAAAAGTATTCAAATTGGCAATGAAGAAGTCAAACACTTTTTCTTCACAGACAACATGATACTTTATATGGAAAACCCAAAAGACTCCACCCGCAAACTCCTAGAACTCATACAGCAATTCAGCAATGTGCAGGATACAAAATCAATGTACAGAAATCAGTTGGTTTCCTATACATTAACAATGCAAATATAGAAAGGGAAATTGGAGAATTGATTACATTTACTATGGCACCAAAATCCATAAGATACCTGGGAATAAACCTACCAAAGAGGTAAAGGATCTGTACTGGATTAACTCCCTGATGAAATCTCCCTGATGGCTAATAAGGATGAGCAGTTGTTGTTGTTTTTTCATGTGTTTGTTAGCATTTGTATGTCTGCTTTGGAGAAGTGTCCATTAATGTGTTCTGCCCATTTTTTAATAAAAATGTGATTATCTGTTTCTTGAGTGTTGAGGTTGAGATGTTCTTTATAAATCTTAGATATCAGCCTATTGTCTGTAGTGTCATTTGCGAATACATTTTCCCATTCCGTAGGTTGCCTCTGTTTTGTTGTCTGTTTCCTTTGCTGTGTAGAATCTTTTGATCTCGATGAAATCCCAAAAATTCATTTTTGATTTTGTTTCCTTTGCCTTCGGAGGCATGTCTTGAAAGAAGTTTCTGTGGCCCATGTTGAAGTGGTTACTGTCTATGTTCTCCTCTAGGATTCTGATGAATTCCTGACACACGTTGAGGTCTTTTAATCATTTTGAGTTTATCTTTGTGTATGGTGTAAGAGCATTGTCAAGTGTCTTCTACACAAAAGCTGTCCAATTTTCTCAGCAGAATTTATTGAAGAGACTGTCTTTTTTCCACTAGACATTTTTCCTGTTTTGTCAAATATTATTTGACCATAGAGCTGTGGGTCCATTTCTGTACTCTCTACTCTGTTCCACTGGTCAATGTGTCTGTTTTTGTGCCAGTACCATGATGTCTTGATGATCACAGTTTGGTAGTAAAGCTTGAAATCAGGATTGTGAAAATCCCAGGTTTGTTTTTCTTTTTCAACATTTCCTTAGAAGTATGGTGTCTTTTCTGGCTCCCTACAAATTTTAGGAATGGTTATTCCAGCACTTTGAAAAATGCTGGTGGAGTTTTGATCGGGATGGTATTGGAAGTAGAGATTGATTTAGGCAGTATAGGAATTTTAACAAAGTTTATTCTTCTGATCCGTGAACATGGAATGTTTTTCCATCTTTTCTTGTCTTCTTAAGTTTCTTTCATGAGTGTTCTGCAGTTCCTCGAGTACAGATCCTTTACCTCTTTGGTTAGGTGTATTCCCAGGTATCTGATGGTTTTTGGTGCTATAGTAAAAGGAATCAATTCTCTAATTTTCCCTTCTTTATTTTCATTGTTAGTGTATAAGAAACCAAATGATTTATGTACATTGATTTTTTAAAGATTTTATTTATTTATTAGACAGATGGAGATCACAAGTAGACAGAGAAGCAGGCAGAGAGAGAGGCAGAAGCAGGCTCCTTGCTGAGCAGAGAGCGCAATGTGCGGCTCAATCCCAGGACCCTGGGATCATGAACTGAGCTGAAGGCATAGGCTTTAAGCCACTGGGCCACCCAGGCACCCCTGTACATTGATTTTGTATCCTGCACTTGCTGATTTGCTGTAAGAGTTCTAGTAGTTTGGGTTTTCCATATAAAGTATCATGTCATCTGCAAAGAAAGAGACTTTGACTTATTCTTTGCCAATTTGAATATCTTTTATTTCTCTTTATTGTCTCATTGCTGTTGTTATGACTTCTAATACTATGTTGAACAATAGTGGTGAGAGTGGACATCCTTGTCATGTTCCTGATCTCAAAAGGAAGGCTGTCAGCTTTTCCCCATTGAGAATGATATTTACTGTGGGGTTTTCATAGATAGATTTGATGAAGTTGAGGAATGTTCCCTCTATCCCTATACTTTTAATGGTTTTAATAAGAAACAGATGTTGTATTTTGTCAAATGCTATTTCTGCATCAACTGAGGGGACCAAGTAGTTTTCCTCTCTTCTCTTGTTGATTTGTTGTATCACAATGATTGATTTGCAAATGTCGAACCACCCCTGTATCCCAGGGATGAATCCCACCTGTTCCTGGTGCATAATCCTCTCAGTGTACTGTTGTATCCTATTTTTTTTTTTAAAGCGTAGCCTTTATTTATTTATTTTTTTGAATATTTTATTTATTAGACAGAGAGAAATCACAACTAGGCAGAGAGGCAGGCAGAGAGAGAGGAGGAAGCAGGCTCCCCGCGGAGCAGAGAGCCTGATGTGGGGCTCGATCCCAGGACCCTGAGATCATGACCTGAGCCGAAGGCAGAGACTTTAACCCACTGAGCCACCCAGGCACCCATGTTGGATCCTATTAATTGGGATCTTTTTGAGAATCTTAGCATCTATATTCATCAGATTTATTGGTCTGAAAATTCTCCTCTGGTCTGAAATTCTCCTCTTTGTTAGGGTCTTTGCCTGGTTTGGGGATCAGGGTAATTCTGGCTTCATAGAAAGCAGTCTTCCTGGACAAATATTGCTTGTAGTTTTAGTAGCACTGTGGTGCAGACACAAGCCGGAGCTCCTGTGACACCTGAGAAAAGGGCTGGGGCCGTGCTCTGCCAGAGGAAGGTGGCAGAGGTGGAGTCTATGTTTCCTCTAAACTTTCAAAGAACTGTCTTTCCTCTTGATAGCCATTATACTTGGAGAAGCAATCTAGTTTTTCCCACTTTAATGGGAACTCACTTCAATGACTCTGGTTGGGGTCTCACCTAGTCATCACCTCCAGGAAATAAACCTGAACAGAGGGAAGCCTAGGTCAGGCAGCTCTTGGGTCTGATAAATGCTGCACGATTATCCCAACTCACAATATAAACATTTCAACTCTGTCTTCCACAGATGAGTGTTTCCTGCTCTCAAAGATACCCACTGAGATGTTAGAGGAAAGAATCATACATTCTTCAGGTCAAAACCAGCAAAGGAAAGTGGACACGTGAAATAATTATCAACATATTTCATGTCCCCCGAAAAGATATTCAAGGACCAGCATGGCAGGAATACTCTCTACCATGGTTGCTGTTCTTAGATTGCATTGCTTGGAGAATTCTTGACACAAAGGTGAGTGGCAGGAAATAGACTACAATTTAATCTCTGAAGGACACCAGTTCAGGAAAATAATAAGCTTTGTGTATTTAGCATCCACTTAACACTACTGGAAGATGTTTATTCTCCACAGTAAGATCAGGCTGTATTCTATTTCTTAATATCCCATTTGGTCCATTGGCAGCACTACCACCATTTGGGATGGGAGAGGGGATGGATATCTAGGTCTCAGATGGCTTTGAAGTTACCATAAACCAATTATCACACATCTACCTAGACATGAAAGAATGGAGTTTGTTGTTGTTGTTGTTGTTGTTATTTATTTTTTATAAACATATAATGTATTTTTATCTCCAGGGGTACAGGTCTATGAATTGCCAGGTTTACACACTTCACAGCACTCACCATACCACATACCCTCCCCAAAGTCTATAACCCCACCCCCCTCCCAAACCTCCTACCCCAGCAACCTCAGTTTGTTTTGTGAGATTGTCACTTATGGTTTGTCTCCCTCCCGATCCCATCTTGTTTCATTTATTCTTTTCCTTCCCCCCCAACCCCCCATGTTGCACCTCCACTTCCTCATATCAGGGAAATGATACGGTAGATGTAAAGAACAGAATTTTAAAATGAGCAGGAATTAAGGATATTTTCAGTTTTTCTTGGTCATTTATTAAAAGCCAAGCATGGCATCAAATTTATCCCTAAAAATTTGCCAATAAATTTGCTTTGGAGCAACAATGTGTATGCCTCCACTAGAGCACCACTCTGTTTCCACTGATTTGTTGTTTCTAAATCCCACTTGACTGGAGAAAATGTCTCATTAACATTTGTATTCTCAGCAATTGGCACAGCTGTCCATCATAATGCAGGTTCTCTGAAAACGTTTACAGAATGAACACTGACATAAACTTTACCTACCTACGGTGCAGTGCCTACTGTGATCTGCCAAATGCTCTTTTCTGGTGAAATCATTCTGCTTCTGAAATTTCTAAGAAAAAAATTCAGAATGAGCTAAATATTTGTGTTTCATATGCATGGACAATGAGCTTCTTTTAAGACAAAATGGAAAATACTCCTTTAAAAAAAAAAAAACAAACTAAGCCTTGGTTATCCATAGAGAATATTGCTGAGGCTATGAATGCCTCAGTAATCAGTGTTTTCCATATGTCTGCTTTTAATTATATTTAAGAGACCCCACAGCTCAGATGTGTGAGTTGTGTGAAGTTCAGCCTTTGCATAAATCTGGGAACCCACTGTTTGACACCAACCAAGAGGCTGCATGATGACATCAGTGCAGAGGGTAGTGTTCCCCCAAGCACCTCACTAACAGACCACTAAGGCACAAATAACCTCCATTACCAAGAGTCTTTCAGGCCTCATGTATATCTATCTATCTATATAGATAGATAGGTAGATAGATAGATAGATAGATAGATAGATAGATAGATAGATAGATATGTGTCTATAACCCTACCCCTATATGGTGGGGGTTATAGACATTGGGAAGGGTATGTGCTATGGTGAGTGCTGTGAAGTGTGTAAACCTGGCAATTCATAGACCTGTACCCCTGGAGATAAAAATACATTATATGTTTATTAAAAATAAATAAACAAACAAAAACAAAAATTATATATATATATATATATATATATATATATATATATATATCAAAGTGACGGTTTGCAGGTGAGAGCCATTTTCTTAACCATGAAGCCACCATCATTAAGAACTTGATCATATCATCGCTAGCACATCCTTCATTGATGTCAGGCTTTGCAAGCGTGAGCTGTTTTGGTTTGAACACTTGCTCTACCAAACAGTACAAGCAAAATCACCCTGCAGTAAAAGAAACTCACATTATGGTGGCTTCAAACAACATTGTCACTATGATTCCCTGCATTCTTCTCATTAAGGTCTTAAGCCTGTACAGTGGCCAGCCTTTGCAGAATTGCTGCTAACTGTGACAGTGGGGGGAGAGTCTTGAAGTGCCCCTAGGAATGAACATGACACTGCCATTCCCGTTTTATTGACCAAAGTAAAGAACAAGGGGATTGCCACTTTCACTTGTTCCTAGAAGACAAAAATTTGGGAATACTTTAATAAAGAGCACTAAAGTATGTCACAATTGCAGCTGATAAATAAAAATTTATCTTAAAAAGACTTCATCCCGATTAAGTCTAGCTGTATTAACCGTCTCGCAAACACATTTCTAAATAATATTCTGTACAGAATACAAGGGAAAGATTTGTATTAGCATTTTATTTCTATTACTTTTTCTGTATTTGCCATAATTTGTCTTGTTCACTGTTTGACATTTATACCCCTTGCCATAGGAAGATTCACCAAAGGTCCTGTTTTAGGGTCCCCCATTATGGTAGGTGGTCATTTTTTATCACAAGAAATGTGTAAAATTTTTATTGGCACTGTGAGTTCAATAAAAATGAATAGATAACTATTATCATAGGAAATAATCATCTGGATACGGAAGAACAGAGCCACACCACAAGACTCTGCTGCCCCCCAGATGGAAAATGTGCCCCATGGAGATGCACACAATCCACATATTACAAGGAAGCTGCACAAAACTGTGAAGCCACCCCCAATTCCGGAATCCAGCCCTGGACACTAATACACATACTTTCCCTCAGCCCGAGCTCCAAAGTCCAGTTATCCAGCCACATACCCTGTCCCAGAGTCAGCAGATCAGACCTGCCATGCCCCCAGGTCCTACGATTAACCCGAGGCTGAGTTTTCAGGCTTCCATACCAAGAGCTCTGCTCTCATATCCCTCAATATGGGGGAACCTAGGTGAAAAAACAGGACTCCACCTCTTCCCCAGAATGAGAACTTCCAATTTGCAACTGCGCAAAACCGACAGAGCGGGAGAAACCTCCATGGGCTCAGGAGGCCACCTCAACATACAGTGGTCCTAGTGAACAACAATTATAGTCTGAGTAAAAGCCTGACACTCTCTTAACCTCAGAAGCCAGGAAACAAGCTTCAGCCTCTGTAGATTGGGCCTGCCATGCCCTAGGCTCTAACCCTAGCCCTAGCTTGTGTTTTCAGTCTTCCACACCGAGAGTCCTTGTGCACTTTCCCTCCACATTGGGAATTCTGGAGCCCCAACACAGCACTCCGCTTGCCTTTCAGAAGGCAGAAGTGGCCTATGGGACAGCACAGAAACCCCAAATGAGTATCAACCCACACAGCTCTCAAGGGCACCACAATTTCATAGGCCGCCCTGTGCACTAGTGTTCTCTCTGCCACATCCTGAGCCCTGACTTCCTGTCAACCAACCAGGTAGCTGGCCTCCTATTGACTATCAGACCTGCCATGGCACTAGGCCATCATCTCTACCCATCTTTGGTTTATGGGCATGTCCCCAGAGGCCCAGTCTCCAATCCCTGCATAAAGGAGGAACATGATCCAGAAAATGAAGTCCTCCTTCCCCCAGCAGGAAAAGTTACTACTGGGATGTGTGTAAAACCCTCAGAGTAGGAGAAACCTGCGTGGCCCGTGAGGTCCCGCCCACTGTTGAGGGCCGCCCTGGGCACAAACCTGCATTGTGACCCTCAGCCTGAGCCACGTTTTCAACTAAGCCCCATCAGTATGTTGACCTAGGGCCAGCACGTGAGGCCTGGCATGACAATAGGCCCAAATTCTAACCCAAGGATAGGTTTCCCAGACACCCATACCCAGAGTCTGCTTTCAAATCTCTCCTTTGGGGAGCCCTGAATCAGAAAACAGGATTCCTCCTTTCCCCCACAATGACACCATGATTTTGGCCGGTGCCCAACAAACAGGGAGAATCTTTCGTGGTCCATGGGGCCATCATTACATTCCACGGCCATCCTAGACACAAAAACCAGAAGCAAGAGCCTGAGCATCTGCCTGACATTTAACCTCATTTCAGATCCCGAGGAGATCATCTCAGGGTCTGCAGGTCGGGCCTGCCATACCATTGGGCCTGATCCTAAGCCAAGATGGTGTTTTCAGACTTCTGTCAGCAGAGTTCTTCCCCACAAACCCTCCAGCCTGGGTATTCCATAGCCACACCACAGGACTATTCCTGTCCTCCAGAAGGAAGCTAGGCCCTTTAGAGCTTGAAGAAACCTCAAGAATAGGAGAAACCTGCAAGGCCCCTGAGGCCACCCCAATTTTGTAGGATGCCCTGGACAAAAATGTGCTGTCTGAAACACCATGAGCAACTAAGTCCCATCAGACACCCAGGTAGATGGATCCAGAGAGAGTAGATAGAACCTGACATGCTCCTAGACTCTCATCTGTAGACTAGTTTAGGTGTTCAGGTATCTGTCCCCAGAGGTCTGGACACGAATACCAATATTTGGGGATCCCTGAGCCAAAGAACCCAACGCCTCCTGGCCCCAAAGGAAACCTTGCTATTTGGAGCTGTGTCAAACCCTCAGGGCAGTAGAATCCTGCTTGTGCCCTGAGGCCACCACGACATTCAAAGGTCACCTGGAACACAAACCTGTATTGTGACCCTCAGCATGAGACTCCTTTACAACTCAGCCCCCTGGGTAGCTCGCCCCAGAGCCAGCAGATAAGACCTGACATGTCCCTCGGCTGCAATGGAAACCCTAGGTGGGGTTTTCAGGCATCCATATGTAGACTTTGCTCTCAAATCTTTCCATACGGGGTACCCTTGAGCCATCAAACAGCATTCCTGTTTGGAGCACAACACAACCCCCAGATTAGGAAAACCTCCATGTCTTCATGAGGCCACCCCTACATCAGGCGGCCCTCATGGACACAACTCAAGCGTGAGAAGCCGTCTGAGACTTGTTTTATTTCAGATGCCTGTGATCTCTGCTCAGCCTCTGAAAATCAGTCCTTCCATGCCCTAGGCCCCAACCCTAACCATAGCTTGTGTTTTCCGACTTCCATCCTCACACTCCTGGCCCACAAGCCCTCCAGATTCGGAATTTTGGAACCTCAGTGCAGCACTAATCCTGCCCACCAGAAGGAAAAAGTGTCCCATGGGGCTGCTCAAAAACCCCAAATGAGGATCAAACTGCACCACCCTCAATGGCACTCCAGTTTCATAGACAACCCCGTACACTAATGCTCTGTCTGACACGGCCTAAGCCCAGACTTCCCCTCACACACCCAGATAGCTGACCTTGTATCCATTAGATCAGACCTGCCAGGGCCTTAGACCATGATCTCTACCCAGCCTGAATTATCAGCCATCTGTCCCCAGATCTTATCTCAAATCCGTGCATATGTGGTAATCAGCCACCCAAAACAGAACTCCTCCTTCCCTGTGGGAGGAAAACTTGCTGTCGGGATGAATGTCAAACCCTCAGTGTAGGAGAAACTTGAAAGTCCAATGAGACCACGCCCACTCTTGAGGGCCGACTTGATTACTAAGGCACAAGTGACCTGCACCCTGAGCCCCATTTTCAAATAAACCCCTCAGGAGTTGGGCCAAAAGCCCACATACTGAGCTTGCCATGCCCCTAGGCCAAATTCTGACCCAAAGTGTGGTTTTTTCAGGCACCTGTACCCAGAACCCTGCTCTGAAATCCCTCTTTTGGGGGGACTCCAGAGGCAGAAAACTAGACTCCTCTCTTTCCCCAGAATGACACCAAACTTTTGGAAGCAGGGCAAAATCCCCAGAGAGGGAGAATCTTCCATGGCCCCATCAGGCCATCCTTACATTCCAGGTTCAACTGAGACACAAAACCAGAGACAAAAGCCTGAGCTACCACCTCACATTTGCCCTAATTTCATATCCTGAGGAGCAACAATCAGGGTCTGCAGTTCGGGCCTGCCATACCCTCGGCCCTAACCCTAACCCGACTTTGTGTTTTCAGTCTTCTGTCTCCAGAGCCCTGGCCCACACACCTTCGAGGCTGAGGCCTGAAGAGCCCCAAAGCAGGACTATGCCTGCCTGCCGAAGGAAACTGTGTCCTTTACTTTTGACCAACGCTTCCAGATTAGGAAAAATCTGAAAGGCCCCAAATGTCACCCCAATTTCATAGGGTGCTCTGAACAAAAATGCACAATCTGACACACCCTGAGTATCTATCTCCAGGCAGACACCAAGGTAAATGGCCCTAGAGTCAGAAGATTGAACCAGACATGCCCCTAGGACCTCATCAGAACCCTAGCTTGGGTTTTTAGGCATCTGTACCCAGAGGCCTGTTCTTAAATACCAACATATGTTCCAACATGTGGTCTCTGAGCCACAAAACAGAACATCTCCTGTCCCCAGAAGGAAACCTTGCTCTTGGGAGCTGTATCAAACCCTCAGGGTAGGAGAATCCTGGATGTCCCTTGAGCCATCGCCACATTCCTAAGGTCTCCCTGGACACAAACCAGTATTGTGACCAATCAACATGAGACTCCATGTCAACTCAGCCCCCTTGGCACTTCGCCCCACAGCCACCAGATGTAAGCTGTCATGTTCCGAGGCTGCAATTATAAGGTGGGTTGGCCTTTCTAGGCATTCCTGCATAGAACTCTGCTATGAAAACTTTCGTATTGGAGATGCTAGAGCCATCAAATCAGATTCCCCCTTTCTCTCAGAAAGAAACCTTGCTGTTTGGAGCATCTCACAAGCCCCAGTGGGGGAAAACCTCCATGGCCTCATGAGGCCACCCCTCCATTAGTTGGCCGTCATGAACACGAACTCCAGCATGAGCGAAACTCTGACACTCACCATTACTCATGTGCTTGAGATCTCGAATAATCCACTGCACATTGGAACTGGCATGACCTCAGACCTGAACCGAACCCTATCTTAACCCCAATCCTAACCAAAGGTGGGGTTTTCCGGTCGCCCATACCTGGGACTCTGCTCTGGAATCCCTCTTTTGGAGGGACCCTTGAGACAGAAAACAGGACTCCTCCCTTACCACAGAATGACCCAGAACGATTGGAAGCTGGGCCAAATCCCCAGAGAATCGTCCATGGCCCACTAGGCCACCCCTACGCTCCATGGCCATCCTTGACACAAAATCCAGAGAAAAAAGACTGAGATACCGCTTCACACTCGCCCTTATTTCATATCACATGGAGCTCCCCTCGCAGTCTGTAGATCGGGCTTGCCATACCCTTGACCCCAAACTTAAGCCGAGTTTTTGTTTTCAGAATTCTGTCCACACAACTCTGGCCCATACACTCTTCAGGCTGGGACATCTGGGGCCACACTGCAGGACTGTGTCTACTCCCTCGAAGGAATCTGTGCCCATTCCATTTGCCAAAACCCTACAGATTAGGAGAAACCTACAAGGTCCTTGAAGCCGTCCCAAATGCATAGTCCACCCTGGACTAAAGCATTTCTGACACATCCTGAGCAACTACCTCCACTCAGACATGTAGACAAATGTCCCCAGAGACAGAAGATTGAACCGGACATGCCCCTAGGCCCTAATCTGAACGCTAGGTTAAGTTGGCAGGCATCTCTCCCCAGAGTCCTGTTTGAATACTGGCATATGGGGGTTTCCTGATCTGCAAAACAGTACTCCTCCTTCCCCATGGCAAGAAACCTTGCTGTTGGGATGGGGGTCAAAGTCAAACCCTCAGAGTAGGAGAAACCTGCATGGCCCATGAGGCCACGCCCATACTTGAAGGTCGATTTGGGCACAAACACACATTGGGAACCTCAGCCTGAGCTTCATTTTCAAATGAGGCCTCTCGGTAGCTGGATCAAGAGCCTGCATATCGGGCTAGCCATGCCCCTAGGCCCCAAACCTAACTAAAGGTGGGATTATTCATTCTCCCATACCTGCAGCTATTTTCTGGAATTCCTCCTTTGGAGGGACACCTGAGACAGAAAACAGGACTCCTCCCTTACCACAGAATGATGCCAGACTCTTGGGAGCTGGGCAAAATCTGCGGAGAGGCAGAACCGTCCATGGCCCATGAGGCCACCCATCCATTCCATGTCCCTCTTTTACACAAAATCCAGAGACAAAAGCCTGAGCTACCGTCTCACATTCACCCTTATTTCATATCCCAAGGAGCTCCCCTCACGGTCTGTAGATCGGGCCTGCCATACCCTCGGCCCCAAACCTAAGCCAAGTTTGTGTTTTCAGACTTCTGTTCCCACAGCCCTGGCCCACACACATTCCAGGATGGGGCCTCTAGAGCCACGCTGCAGGACTGTGTGCACCCTCTTGAAGGAAACTGTGCCCATTCCATGGGCCACAACCCTACAGATGAGGAGAAACCTACAATGCCCCCCGCCCATCCCAAGGCCCTGAACCTCGGTGCAAATAATGGAGTTGATTGTACTCACCAAGGCACTGCAGATGGCCAAAGGTAAAACCTCCAACATCTATATGGACAGCAGGTACACCTTTGCTACTCTCGTCTATTCATAAAGAAAGGGGCCTATTAATAGCAGAAGGAAAAGGAATTAAAAACAGAGGAGAAATATTGGCTCTCCTCCAGGCTACATGGTACCCAAAAAGAGGTGGCCATTATGCATTTCCCAGGACAGCAAAAGGGGATGGATCTGATTTCAAAAGGAAACCAATTAGCAGATCGAGCCACAAAGCAAGCAGACGGAGAAACAGTGCAAGAGCTGGTTACACTCCAGGCTCCAGCCCTACCAGAAAAACCGGGCTATTCAAAGGAAGATTAAAGTATTTACAAAAATGGTCTAAACAGGACTATGAAGGGGACTGGGCTAAGACTAAAACAGTAATGTTAATTCTTCCTCAAAGACTAGATAAGAAGGTAGTAAACCAGATACATCAGGATACTCATTTGGGTACATGCAATCTCAATGAGATTATAGGCAAGCAGTTCCAAGTTTCTAAGTTATGGCGTATGGTTCATGATGTAGTTGATGGATGTGCTCAATGCCAGTCAGTTAATATGGGAGGAACTAGAATTGGAAGAGGGAAAAGAGAAAGAGGTAAGGAAGCAGGAATTTAAGAAATAATTCCAGGGTTTGGGCTGCCTCTTGCGATTGGGTCAGACAATGGTCCTGCATTTGTGAGTTCAGTCTCACAGGCATTGGCCAATGCTGTGGGCACTAATTGGAAACTACATCATGCCTACCGGCTCCAGAGTTCCAGGGAGGTAGAGAGAATGAACCGGACTCTTAAAGATACCTTGACAAAGCTAATTCTGGAGACTGGTGGTGGATGGGTCGATTTCCTTCCTTTCGCCCTCCTCAGGGCATGACATACACCCTACTTAAACAAGGTGACCCCATTTGAAATAAAGTTCGGAAGAGCCCCCACCCCGCCCTCGGCTACAAAAGATTGCTATAGCAGAAATGACTGATCAGTCTGTACTCCAGTCACTGCAGCTATTACAGTCTGTCTTTAAAAAAATCCACACAGGGGGTGTCTGGGTGGCTCAGTGGGCTAAGCCTCTGCCTTCAGCTCAGGTCATGATCTCAGGGTCCTGGGATTGAGCCCCACATGGGGCTCTCTGCTCAGAGGAGAGCCTGTTTCCCCCTCTCTCTCTCTGCCTACTTGTGATATTTCTCTCTCTGCCAGGTAAATAAATAAAATTAAAAAAAAAAAGCCACACAGGGATCCGGACTGCCCACACTGGGACGAAGATCAAGGTGGAATCACATCCTTACCAACTCAGGGACTTGGTTTGGATACACCGCCACCAAGTGGGAAACATGGAGCCTCACTGGAAGGGACCATTTATTGTCGTCCTGACCACCCCCACGGCAATGAAAGTAGAAGTCATCAGGGCCTGGATTCACGCAGGCCATGTCAAAAGAACTGAGGATGTGGATGCCCCGCAGAGATGGAAGTCACAGCCGATGGATGCCACTGACCATGGACTAAAGGTAAGACTCAAAAGACTATGAGTTTATTGTTGATCCTATTGTTACCTGTTTGTGTAAAGTATAGATGGGAAATTAGATGGATGGAATTAGGAAAAATGGAAAAGGTTATACAAAGAGGTGAATGGTTTACTCATGAGACAACTGGGCACAAACGTTACATTTGGCCCCTGCATTATAAACATCCCAATGTCGTTTTAACAAAAGAAAATTAGAGTGATAAAAATGTTAGTCTTACATGCTCAATATAACCCCTTACAACAGGAGAACATAGAAAAGGCTGAAAAGTCAAAGATTTGACTAATCTCCAAAGAAAAGGGGGACTGTAAGGCCTACTTAGCCAGAGGGAACCATTTTGTTGTTTATGCAGGAAACTTAGATGGACCCTATGCAGTAAACTTAGATTGACATGGCCCCGCCCAGAGGATCTTCCTTGCAAAGCCCAGATACAAGGGCAGGGCAGGGCAGGTGGAGACATCCAATCAGTAGAGTACACATACTGTCTCCCTAGAAACCAGGGAGAGTGGGCCACTCCTTTTGGGTGCCAATTCTGACCAAGGTGATAGGTTAGTTAAATACCTACTACAGATTAGGAGAAACCTACAAGGCCCCCGAGGCCATCCCAATAGCATAGATGGCCCTGGACAAAAAGGTGCATTCTGACACAAGCTGAGCATGTGTCACGCAGACATGCAGAGAGATGTCCCAGAGAGAGAAGATTGAACCAGACAATCCCCTAGGAACTAATCTGAACCCTAGCTTTGGTTTCCAAGCATCTCTACTCAGAGACCTGGTTTTGATTACCAGCATATGGGGCTGTCCTGAGGCACGAAACAAAACACCTCTTGTCTCCACATGGGAAGCTTGCCATTGCGAGATGTGTCAAACCCTCCGGGTAAGAGAAACCTGAGGGACCCTGAGGCACCGAGACAATCCAAGTTCTCCATGGAGACCAACCCACATTATGACCCATCCTAAGAAGAGCCCATTTCAACTCAGGCCCTGGGTAGCTCACACCAGAGCCAGCAGATTGAACCTACCTTGTCCCTAGGAGCCAATGGGAATTGGAGGTGGAGTTTCCAGTCATCCATCCTTAGAGCCTTGCTCTCGAATCTTTCCATATGGGGCATGTTTGAGCCATCCATCAGGACTTGCCTATGCCGCAGAGGAAAACTTGAGGTTGGAGCAGATCAAAACCCCCACAGTGGGAAAACCTGCATGGCCCCATGAGTCTCGGCTCTTCATTAACGAACCATCATGGACACAAACTAAAGCCTGAGCCAATGTCTGATTCTCGCCCTGACTTCAGATTTAGGAGCTCTTGATTCAGCCTCTGGAGAGTGGGGCCCCTGCCTGCCTTGCCCTCTGTCTGAAACCTAACCCCAGCTTGTGTTTTCAGACTTCCATCCTCACAATCCTGACCTACAAGCCCTCCAGATTGGGAATTCTGGAGTGAAAACACAGCACTCTGCCTGCCCACTAGAAGAAAAAAAGTGCCCTTCGAGGCTGCCCAGAAACACCAAATGAGGATCAATCTGCATGGTCCTCGACCACATCCCAATTTCATAATCTTCCCTGGGCACCAATGCTCTGACACAGCCTGAGCCCAGACCTCCTGACAGACTCTCAGACAGCTGGCCCAATATCCTGCACATCAGACCCCTGTGGCTTTAGGCCTTCATCTCTTCCCAACTTGGGTTTCCAGGCATCTGAACCTAGACCTTATCTCCAATCCCTGCACCAGGGAAACCTGATGCACAACACAGCACTCCTCCTTCCCCATGGCAAGAAACCCTGCTTTTGGGATGGTGTCAAACCTCAGAGTAGGAGAAACCTGCTTGGCCCATGAGGCCACACAAATGCTTGAGACTCAACTAGGGCACAAGTACGCAGTAGGGCCCTCAGCATGAACTCCATTTACAAATAAGGCCTCTCAGGGGTTGGACCAATAGCACGCATATCGGGCTTGCCATGGCCCTAGGCCCATATCTTAATAAAATTTTGGGTTTTCCAGTAGCCCATATGCAGGGCTCTGCTCTGGAATTCCTCTGTTTTTTGGGACACCGGTGACAGGAAACAGGACTCCTCCCTTCCCACAGAATGACCCCAGACTCTTGGGAGCCAGGCCAAACTCCCGGAGTGGGAGAAACGTCCATGGCCCATGAGGCCACCCCGACATTCCATGGCCTTTCTTGACACAAAATACAGCGACAAAATTCTGAGCCACTGCCTCAATTGCCCTTATTTCATATCCCGAGGAGCTCCCCTCATGGTCTTCAAATCGGGCCTACCCTACCCTTGGACCCAAAACTAAGCCGAGTTTGTGTTTTCAGACTTCTGTCCTCACAGCCCTAGTCCACACAGCCTCCAGGCTGGGGCCTCTGGTAGCACACCACAGGACTGCGTCTCTCCTCTCTAAGGAAACTGTACCCATTCCATTGGCCACAACCACCCAGATTAGGAGAAACCTCCAAGACCCCCGAGGTAATCCCAATAGCGTAGAAGGCCCTGGACAAAAAGGCACATTCTGACACAACCTGAGCAACTACCTCTACTCAGAAACACAGACTCAAGTTCCCAGAGACAGAAATATGAACTGGAAATGCCCCTAGGCCCTAATCTGAAATATAGCTTTGGTTTCCAGGCATCTCTCCTCAGAGGCCTGGTTTCGATTACCAGCATATGAGGGTTTTGTGAGGCACAGAACAGAACAGCTCTCATCTCCACATGGGAAGCTTGCTATTGAGAGCTGTGTCCAACCCTCCGGGTAGGAGAATCCTGCAGGGCCCTTGAGCTACAGCCACATTCCAAGGTCTCCAAGGACACAAATCTACATTATGACCAATCATCATGAGAGTCCATTTCAACTCATCCCCCTGGGTAGTTCGACTCAGAGCCAGCTTATTGAAACTTCCTTGTGCCAAGGAGCCAATGGGAATGCAAGGTGGGTTTTCCAGGTATCCATCCTTACAGCACTACCCATGAATCTTTCCATATGGGGTATCGTTGAGCCATCCAAGAAGACTTGCCTTCCCCGCATAGGAAAACCTTGCCATTTGGAGTGGGTCACAACCCCCAGAGTGGGAAATCCTCCAGGGCCTTAAGTGGCAGCCCCTTCATTAATGGGCCATGATGGACATAAACTCAAGCCTGAGCCAACATCTGATACTCGCCCTTACTTCAGATGCAAGAGATCTCGATTCAGACTCTGCAGAGTGGGCCTGCCATGCTCTCAGCCAGAAACCTACCCCTAGCTTGTGTTTTCAGACATATGTCTCTACACTCCTACCACAGGGCCTTCAAATGGGTAAATCTGGAGGCACAACACAGTAATTTGCCTGCCCACAAGAAGAAAAACTTTGCCCTATGGGGCATCCCAGAAACCCTAGTGAGGATCCACTTTCCTGGCCCTCAAACACACCCCATTTCATAGGCTGCCCTGAGCACTAATGCTCTGTCTGACATAGCCTGAGTCTAGATCTCCTGTCAGACACCCAGACAGCTGGCCGCACACCCAGCACTTCAGACCCATCATGGCCTTTGTCCATCATCTTTCCCAACCAAGTTTTCAAGCATCTTAACCTAGACCTTATCTCAAATCCCTGCACGGGTTGGGGGGGGACCTGATGCACAACTTAGAACTCCCCCTTCCCCATAGCAGGAAACCTTTTCTTAGGATGGTGTCAAACCTTCAGTGTAGGAGAACACTGCATGTCCCACAAGGTAACACCCATGATTGAGGGCCGCCTTGGGCACAAACACACATTGGGACACTCAGCGGGAGCCCCGTTTTCAAATAAGGCCTCTTACTGGCTGGACCAAGAGCCCGCATATGGGGCTTGCCATGCCACATTGCCCCAAATTTAACCAAAGTTCAGGTTTTCCAATCCCCTGTACCCAGTGCTCTGCTGTGAAATCCCACTTTTTGAGGGACATCTGAGAGAGAAAAAAGGACTCCTCCCATCCCTCAGAATGAACCCAGACTCTTGGGAGCCTGGCAAATTACCCAGAGGGGAAGAATAATCCATTGCCTGTAAGGTTACATCCTCATTCTACAGCAATCCTTGACACAAAATCCAGAGACAAAACCTGATCTACCGCCACATATTTGCCCTTATTTCATATCCCAAGGAGCTCCCCTCATGGTCTCTAGACAGGGCCTGCCATACACTCTTCCCCACACCTAAGGCGAGTGTTTGTTTTCAGATTTCTGTCCCCAAAGCCCTGGCCCACATTCACTCCAGGATGGGGACTATGGAGACACACTGCATGACTGGGCCTGCTCTCCTGAAGGACAATCTACCCGTCACAGTTGCCAAACCTTCCAGATTAGGAGACACCAGCAAGGCCTCTGAGCCTACCCCAATTTGGAGGCTGCTCTGATCCAAAATGCACAGTCTGACACACTCTCGGCACCAACATCCAATCAGACACCCAGGTCAATGGTCATGAGTCAGAAGATTGAAACTGGGATGACCCTAGGCTCTCATCAGAACCCTAGCTTAGGTTTTCAGGTATGTGTCCACAGAGGCCTGTTCCAGAAGACCAACACAAGGTCTACCATGTACTCTGTGAGCTACACAACAGAATCCTTCCTGTCCCCAGAAGGAAAATTTGCTCTTGGGAGCTGTGTCAAACCCACAGTGTAAGATAATCCTGCATGGCCCCTGACCACCACCACATTCTAAGGTCTCCTTGGACACAAACCAGCGTTGTGACACATCAGCATGAGATCCCCTGTTACCTCACCCCCCTGGGCATTTTGCCCCAAAGCCAGCAAATCGAACTTGCCATGTTCTCCACCTTCAAATCTAGCACTAGGTGGTCTTTCCAGGCATCCATGCGGACAGTTCTACTATCCAATCTTTCCATACAGAGGACTCTGGAGCCATATAACCATACTCCCCCTGTCCTGCAGAAGGACACCTTGCTGTTTGGAGCAGCTCACAAGCCCCAGTGTGGGAAAACCTCCATGGACTCATGAGGCCACCCTTGTATTAGTTGTCCATCAGGGACACAAACTCAAGCTTGAGCGAACATCTGACACTCGCCATTGCTCAAGTGCTGGAGATTCGAATCAGCTGCTGCACACTGGAACTGTCACATGCTCGGCACTGAACTGAACCATAGCTTGTGTTTTCAGACTTCAGTCCTCACACTCATGGCCCACAAGCCCTCCAGATTGGGAATTCTGGAGCCACAACGCAGCCTTCTGCCTGCCCACCAGAAAGAAGAAGTGCCCTATGGGTCTGCTCAGAAACCCCACATGAAATTTAACCTCTCCGGCCCTTGATGGCACCCCAATGTCCTAGGACAAGCTGTCCACTAATGCTCTGTCTGACACAGCATGAGCCCCAACCTGCTGTCTGCCACCCAGATAACGGACCCCATATCCTGCAGGTTGGACCTGCCATGGCCCAAGGCCGTCATTGTGGGGGCCTGGTTAGCCAGAGGAACTTACTTGCAAACCCTGGATATAGGGGAGGGCCAGGCCAGATAGCCGTATCCAATCAGTGAGGTGTTCATATATTAACTGTGGTGTGTGGGCCGGGCTCAAACACCTCTATAAAGGTTAGTCTGTGAGGCTGGGTGGGGGCGAGAAGTAAGAGGAGTTAGAATAGCCATTGGAGAAGTAGGAAGAGTTAGAATAGCCATTAGAATAGCCGTTAGAGTGGCCGTTGGGAGCCGTTAGTGTAGTCGTAGGAGTGATAGCGTCGGGGTCGTCTGGAGCGTAAGAGCTTCAGGATCATCGGGAGCATTGGGAGTGGCATTCCTGGGAGTGGCACTGCCCCAAGCAGCAGTGCCGCCGTGAGCGGCCTCGCCACCTGCAACCCGCCTCGCCATGCCTGGCTGCGACTGGCCTCGCTGCAAGTGGCCTAGCCGGAGCACGTCATTCTGGTGAGCAGCCTGGTCCAGAGTGGACTCTTCATCATCGGGAGTGGAGGAGCGCCGCCCTGAGCCGCAGCCCCGCCACCAGCAGCCTTGCCGCCCCCAGCCACGGCACCGCCACCGGCGGCCTTGTCGCCTCGAGCTGCAGCCTCGCTGGAGTGACTTGGTCCAGAGTGGCCTTGCCAGAGCGGCCTCATTCTGGGGAGCAGCCTCGTTGGCATGCGGCCTCGTCGTTGAGTGGCCTCGTCCAGAGTGGCCTCTTCATCATCAGGAGCGGCCTTGTCTGGAGCGGCCTCTTCATCATCGGGAGCGGCCTAGTAAAGCATGTGGCCTCGTCTGGGGAGCGGCCTCCTCCAGGGAATGACCTTGTCAGAGTGGCCTCATGGGGAGCAGACTCTGTGTCATCAGGGTTGTCGTCCTCGTCATCCTCACCTCTTTGTCATCGGGAGCAGAGTCCTCGTCGTCGTCGCCACTACATAAGAGATGGCCCCGACCTGTCGGTTTGATTTTCGATCCTTGGCATGAAAAAAGCTTTGCTTGATTTTCGCTTTGTGTCAGTCTCGTTCCTTTGATTACAGACCCTAACATTGGGGGCTCATCCGGGATCAAACAACAAGAACTGAGACAGCATCAGAATTTATGGGAAAAGCCTCCGGAGGTGTTGGGATCTTGTCTGTCTCTCTGGTTGGAGCTCCAGGGTATGGCCCACCGGAGAGAAGCTGGATGCAGCGATGCTCCCCAGAGCTGGCATGGATGTGGGGATGCCCGATCCCTCTGCTTGTAGATCGACAGGGGGTTCGAGTCCACCTGGGCGTTCGGGGGGTTCAAGTCCCCCAGATGGTCAGGGGGTTCGAGTCCCCCTACACAGTTACCATGGGATTTGAGTCTCTCTAGGCGGTCACCTGGGGGTTTGAGTCCTCCTAGGCAGTCAGGGAGTTCGAGTCCCCCGAGGTGGTCATTGGGGGTTTGAATCCCCTGAGGCGGTCATTGGGGGTTTGAGTTCCCCAAGGAAATCAACACCAGTGGAAGGACTGCTGGGACTTTGGTTGTCTTTGTAGTATCTTTTTGTTGTCTGCTGTGTTGTTTGTTATGTTTGAGGGAATGGGGCAAGCAAAGAGTAAGGAGATTCTGACATTCATCCCTCCGTTCCTCATGATACATGTGGGGCTTCTCCCTCACTCATTTCGTGTGTTAAGGGCTATCATTAGAGCCAACTGGGGTTAGTCTAATTGGGGACAGAGACTTTAAGGAATATTCCAAAGCAGCTGAAAAAACTCCCTTTGTTTCGGGGAGTTCCTTGCCTTCTCTGGCCCGACGTGGACTGCCTAGGCCCTCACCCTTGCTGGTGGGAAAGCATGGCGTCTGAAGTGGAATGGGCCCAGGTGGAACATGAAATCTGTTAGCAAAGAGATGACTGAACTGATGGTTAATTGTCTGTCTCAGGGTTTTAATGTGTAATTGTTAAAGTAGCTTTCAGCGTCTTGGGTAACCTGAAACTTTGAAGTTTTGCTTGGATGACAAATGGGATAAAGTGCTGGGGCGCTGGTTGCTGGAACTAGGTTTGTGCTTTTGAAATCTATTTGTAAACATGTTTTGTGCTTAACTGAATTCTGTTGTAACAGTTCACAATTGGTTAAAATGTGAATGGTTTTCTCTTTGTCCGCCCAAAATTGTAAATGAGATCTCTTTGACTCATAAGGCTTTTCCCTGATAAGCTAAGTTACTCAGGAAGAACTGTTAAATCAACGATAAACCTTGGGTTATGTTTGGGTAAATGCTGCGACTACTCAAGAGGTTCTATACATTCCCTAAAACATTAATGTTTTGATAAGGGTCATCATTTGATGTTTAACCATATCTATTCTGAGATTTTTTTTGTCATTTATAATTGTTTTAATTATCTTATAAGATGAATTCCGCCTTAAAGGAAGTTCATATGGGAGACTTTCAGAACAGGTCTTTGATATGTTGAAATCCTGGAACAGAATTTCCAGAAGTGAAAGTTGCACTTGGCCTAAACAGTGGCTCAAGGTAAGAATGAGTCTCCAGGAGCTTTCCTAGAAAGGCTTATTGAAGCCTATAAAATATATAGCCTGAAAAAAAAAAATGTATAGCCCGATCGACCCCGAGGCACCCGAAAATCAGGGGGCAGTGAATCTTGCTTTTGCCAGTCAGTCAGCCCCGGATATAAGGAGGAAACTTCAAGAAATTGAAGGATTTGAGGGGAAGAATCTTATTGAGTTACTGGGAATAGCTGAAAAGATGTTTAACAGCAGGGATGCACAGGAGGATGAAAAACAGACAAAAAACTGGTTAAGGTTTTGGCATTACATGAGATAGCTAGGGGATAATAAATGGAAGGAAATGCCTAAGCACAGAGAAGGCAGGTGGGAAGACTTAGATACAGATCAGTGTGCTTCCTGTAAGGAAAAAGGACACTGGGCCCGGGAGTACCCCAAAAGGAAGATGGCAATGATGGCCACCAGAGTAAAAATTGAAGTAGAGGGGAAATCAGTTGATTTTTTGGTGGACACAGGAGCCCAATTTTAATCATTACTTAAACCTATAGGAAAACTATCTGGAGAGGAAGTTTGGGTACAAAGAGCTAACGGCACAAAGAGAAATAAATGGACAACAGAAAGGACTTTAAACTTGGCCTCAGGAGTAGTGAAACATAGATTTTGGTCCTCCCTAATGCCCCAGATAACTTGAAGAGAAGAGATCTCCACCACAAGTTATGAGCTGTCATTCAGTTCTCAGAAGGAGACATGACTGTAACCTTGAGACAACCCACTGTACAGGTGCTTATGGCAGCAGGAGATGAATACCTCCTTTATGAGCCAGTCTCAAAACCAGAGGAGACAAAGTGGGGGGAGCCTTATCCAAATCCTACACGTCAAGTTTCCTGAGGTCTGGGCAGAAGGGAAGCCCCCTGGCTTAGTCAGGGGACAGCCTCCAGTGGTGGTGCAATTAAAGGCGATGGCTATGGCTGTTCACATTCGGCTGCAACTCCTTCCCTGGGAAGCAAAGGAAGGGATCAGAAAACACATTAACCACCTCTGAGGAGATGAGATCCTAGTTCCTTGCAAATCTCCAGGGAACACACCTTTGCTCCCCTTCAAAAAGGCCAAGACTGGGGAGTACTGATCCATTTAGGAATTGTGGGAAGTTAATAAACGGGTTGAAGATATCCACCCAACGGTGACTAAGCCCTATACCCTACTTGCCCTCCTGGGCCCCAAAGGAACTGTGTATACCATCTTAGATCTCAAGGATGCATTTGTCTGCATATCTTTAGCAAGGTAATCTCAGCCCCTTTTTGCTTTTGAGTGATCCGACACACAGAAATGGTTTCAACGCCAACTCACCTGGACAAGACTTCCCCAAGGATTCAAGAATTCACCCACCATTTTTGAAGAGGCCCTACATGAGGATTTGTGTGGCTACAGAACCTCCAACCTGGGAGTCACTCTGTTACAGTATGTTGATGACTTGCAAGTAGCTGCTGAAGACTATGAGTCATGTTTGTAGGGGACAATAGCTCTCTCACAGGCTCCGCAGGAAAAAGGGTATTGGGTGTCAGCAAAGAAAGCACAGCTCTGTCAGAGCCATGCCACATATCTAAGCTTTGATCTCCATGAGGGAGTGTGTTCACTGTCTGAGTCCAGGTAACAAATGATCACCAGATACCCCCACGTCACCACCTCCCGACAAGTGAGGGAGTTTCTTGGAAGGTGGGCTACTGTAGGCTGTGGATACTGTGGTTTGTGGAGATTGCCCAACCTCCCTACGAACTGGCAAAAGGGGGGGTGTGCTCACTATGATAGAATGGACAGCTGACGCAAAAGGAGAATTTCGGGAATTACAAACAGTTGCACTGAGTACCCCAGCATTGGCCATCCCAGATGTTACAAATCCCTTCCACTTGTATGTGGATGAAAAAGCAAGGGTGGCCAAAGGAGTTTGATTCAGACTCTGGGGCCTTGGCAAAGGCCAGTAGCCTATCTTAGCAAGAAACTAGATCCAATAGTGGCTGGGTTCTCCTCTTGCCTCTGCATAATTGCTGCCACAGCCCTCCTGGTCAAGGATGCAAGTAAATTGACTTTGGGTCAAAATCTCATCATAACCACCACCCACGCTATCGAGGGCCTTCTCTGGACTCCACCAGACCGATGGATGACAAACGCCTGAGTGACCGGGTATCGGGCCCTCCGCCTCAACGAACCAAGAGTGGTCTTCTGGCCCCTGGCTACCGCTTCCAGTCCGTGATGACAGGAGAAGAATTAGGCAAAAACAAGTAAGCTTCAAGAGATTGGGAGCAGGGGGCAACAATTGAAAAGACTACGGCCACAAACAACTCCACAGTCTCACTTTTATTTGAAACAATAGTCAACAGAAGAATCAATGAAGGTCAAACGTTAGTCACATGTCTTGTGGACAACAGGCAAGGAGGAGGATAAAGTTTATAGCTAACCAAGCACACTCAAAGGACCCATCTAAAAGTCAACAGGCGCTTCTGGAAAGACAAAGGAGCGATAATGGAAAAGTGAAGCAGGTGGTATTTCATTCCACCCTGAGCTGACCAGCGTTCCCAGGTGCTTGACTTCCCTGAAGCAGGCTGCGTTCCGCTCTGGGGGGGCCGGGCATTCCCGGCTGCCCGGCTTCTGTGAAGGGGCAGTGTTCCGCCCTGAGTGAGCCAGGCATCCCTGGCTGCCCGGCTTCTGTGAAGGGGCGGCATTCTGCCCTGAGTGAGCTGGGCATTCCCAGCTGCCCAGCTTCACAGTCGTATACCGTCTTTCTCCCCAAAGACCTGTTGCCAGTATATGTTTTTCTTAAGGCCATATATAAATGTGCTTGGCAACTAGTGAAATCCTCCAGGGGCTATAGTTTAAGCAACAAATTGTTCTGAGGGACAGTAGCACCTGGCAGTGCTAAATCCAGTCACGCTGCTGCCAGAGGAGCTGGCTGACCATCCACACGACTGCGGGGAGGTCCTAACCCAAGTTGCAGGAATAAGGCCGGATCTCAGAGACATTCCCCTCCCAGATGCCAAGATGACTCTTTTCACATATGGGAGTAGCTACATGGTCAATAGAAAGAGGTATGCGGGGGCTGCGGTAGTTTCTTCTGGGCAGAGTCTCTGGACAGCAGCCCTGCAACGTGGAACATCGGCACAAAAAGCGGAGCTGATTGCATTCACTATGGCACTGCAGATGGCCAAGGGTAAAACCGCCAACATCTATACGGACAGCAGGAACGCCTTTGCTACTCTCCATATACATGGGGCTATTTATAAAGGGGCCTATTAACAGCAGAAGGAAAAGGAATTTAAAAAAGAGGAGAAATATTGGCTCTCCTCCAGACTATTTGGGATTCAAAAGAGGTGGCCATTAGGCATTGCCTGGGACACCAAAAGGGGACTGATCTGATGTCAAAAGGAAACCAATTAGCAGATCAAGCCACAAAGCAAGCAGCCCGAGAAAAAGTGCAAGAACTGGTTACACTCCCGGCTCCAGCCCTACCAGAAAATCCGAACTATTCAAATGAAGATTTAAAGTATTTAAATGGGTTAAATTGGACTATGAAGGGGACTGGGCTAAGACTGAAGCAGGAAAAATAATTCTTCCTCGAAGACTAGGTAAGAAGTTAGTAGACCAGATACATCAGGATAGTCATTTGGGGATACGCAAACTCAAGGAGCTTATAGGCAAGCATTTCCAGGTTTCTAAATTCGGGCATATGGTTCAGTATGTAGTCGATAGATGTGCACAATGCCAGTCAGTTAATGTGGGAAGAACAAAAATGGGAAGAGGGAAGAGAGAAAGAGGTAAGGAACCAGGAATTTATTGAGAAATAGATTTTACAGAAAAGAAACCTGGAAAATATGGGCACAAGTACATGTCAGTTTTTGTAGATACCTTTTCAGGCTGGGGAGAGACTTTTCCCGCCAAACATGAGATGGCAGGAGTGGTAGCCAAAAAGCTACTAGAAGAAATAATTCCTAGGTTTGGGCTGCCTCTTGCAATCAGGTCAGGCAATGGCCCTGCATTTGTGAGTCCGGTCTCACAAGCATTGGCCAAGGCCATGGCACAATTGGAAATTACATTGTGCCTACCGGCCTCAGAGTTCTGGGCAAGTAGAGAGAATGACCCGGACTCTTAAAGAGACCTTGACAAAACTAATACTGGAGACTGTCGCTGGATGGGTGGATCTCCTTCCTTTTGCCCTCCTCAGGGCAATATGTACACCTTATTTAAACAAGGTGACCCCATTTGCAATAATGTTTGGGAGATCCCCCCTCTCTGTCCTTGACTACTAGAGGTTGCCCTAGCAGAAATGACTGATCAGTCTGTACTCCAGTCACTGCAGGCATTAGTCTGTCTTTAAAAACACCCACGCAGGGATCCTGACTGCCCACACTGGGATGGAGACGGAGGTTGAATCACATCCTTACCAAACTGGGGACTTGGTTTAGATACGTTGCTATCATGGGGGAAACTTGGAGCCTCACTGGACGGGACCATTTACTGTTATCCTGACCAACCCCATGGCAGTAAAAGTAGAAGGCATCAGGGCCTGGATTCACGCAGATCATGTCAAATGAGCCAAGGATGAGGACACCCCCCAAAGATGGAAGCAGCAGTCGACAAACCCCGCTAACCATGGACTAAACTAAGACTAAAATAACTGTGAGTTTATTGTTGCTCCTATTGTTACCTGTTTATGTAAAGTATAGGTGGGAAATTAGATGAACAGAATTAGGAAAAAATAGAAAAGGTTATACAAAGTGTTGAATGGCTAACTCATCAGCCGACTGTGTACTACTGTTACTTTTTGACTCCTGTATTATAACTGCCCTAATGTCATTTGTACCAAAGAAAATTGGAGCGATAAAAATGTTAGTCTTACATGCTCAATATAACCCCCTCACAACAGGAGAACATACAACTGGCTGAAAAGTCAAGGGTTTGACAGATTTCCAAAGAAAAAGTTGGAATGTAGGGGCCTGATTAGCCAGAGGAACTGTAAACCCCGGATATAAGGGTGGGCCTGGCCAGATAGCCATATCCAATCAGTGGGATGTGCATATATTAACTGTGGTGAGCTGAAATCTCATTGGCCACCTGTATGTGGGTCGGGCTCAACCACCTCTATAAAGGTTAGTCTGTGAGGCTGGGTGGGGGGAAAAGTAGGAGGAGTTAGAATAGCCTTTGGAGAAGTAGGAGGAGTTAGAATGGCAGTTAGAATAGCCATTAGACTAGCTGTTAAAGTAGCCTTTGGGAGCCGTTAGAGTAGCTGTTAAAGTAGCCTACCATTAGGGTAGCCTTTGGGAGCCATTAGGGTAGTCATAGGCGTGGTAGCGTCAGGGTCATCGGGAGCGTTGTAGCTTCAGGATCATCGGGAGCAGCATTGCTGCAAGCGGCCTCACCACCTCAGTCCGCAGCCTCGCTGGAGTGGCCTCACCAGGGTGGCCTTACTGGAGGGGCGTCATTCCAGGGAGCGACCTCATTGGCGTGGGCCTCGTCATCAGGTGGCCTTGTCCAGAGTGGCCTCTTCATCATCGGAAGTGGCCTCATTTGGGGAGTGACCTTGTCGGAGTGGCCTCATGGGGAGCAGAGTCTGTGTCATCAGGGTTGTCATCCTTGTTGTCCTCCTCATCCTCACCTCTTTGTCATTGGGAGCGGCATCCTCATCGTTGTCGCCTCTACTTAAGAGATGGCCCCGACCGGTCGTTTTGGTTTCTGATGCTTGGTGTGAAATAAAGCTTTGCTTGATTTTCACTTTGTGTCAGTCTCGTTCCTTTGATCACGGACCCTAACACCGCCCAAACAGGGATTCCAGAGACGGGTTCTGGGTCCAAGCCCCTGGAGAACCTCACCCAAGTTTAGGATTTGGACCTAGGGCTGTGGGATCCTGGCCCAGCTCCTGAGGGGTCTTGTGAGGGTCACAATGACTGTTTGTGCCCAATTCGGTCCTCCTGAGTGGGTGTGGTCTCATGGGCCATGCAGCTGGCTCTGATGCTGAGGGATGGACAACCATCCCACCAGCCAGGTTTTCTGCCCTGGCAAAGGAGGAGTACTCTTTTGTGCTTCAGGTTACCCCATAGGCAGGGATTTGAGCTATGGTCTGGTGACAGATGCCGGAATACCCAGGTTGCTTTGAGATGACAGCCTCGGGCCTCGGTTACTCCCACCTTCAGCATATGGGGCCCGCTATCTTTGTGATGAACAGGAGGTCAGGGCTCAGGCTGTTTCATACAGAGCAGTAGTGCACCGGGCGGCCTGTGATATTGGGGAGCTGTCGAGGGCCGTGGAGGTGCATCCTCATGTAGGGTTTCTGGGCAGACGCATAGGGCACTTCTTTCTGGTGGGCAGACAGAAGACTGCTTTGTGGCTCCAGAATTCCCAGTCTAGAGGGCCCAAGAGTTTGAGGGCGGAAGTTGGAAAACACGTGATGGTTCAGTTCAGTGCCCAGTGCGTGGCAGTTCCCATGTGCGGGGGCTGATTCGAGATTTCCAGCACCTGATTAAGGGTGAATGTCACATGTCCCCTCACCCTGGGGTTTGTGTCCATGATGCCGACAAATGGAGGGGTGGCCTCAAGAGGCCATGGACACTTTCCCACGCTGGGATTGTGAACTGCTCCAAACAGCAAGATGTCCTTCTGGGGGATAGGAGGAGTCTGGGTAGAGAGCTTCAGGGTCCCCCATATTAAAAGATTGGATAGCAGAGCTCTCAGCATGGATGCCTGGAAAACCCACCTCGCATTGCTATTGCAGGCAAGGAACAGGGCAGGTTCGTTCTGCTTGCTCTGGGGCGAGCTACCAAGGGGACTGAGTTTAAAAGGCATCTGGTGCTGAGGGTCACAATGCAGGTTTGTGTCCAGTGCAACCTTCAAATGTGGCTGTGGTCTCAGGGCCCATGCAGGATTCTACTTCCCTGAGGTTTTGATAATGCTCCAAATAGCAATGTTTCCTTCTATTAATTGGAGGTGTTGTGTTCTGTGGTTCAGGGATTCTCCAAATATTGGTATTTGGGACCCGGCCTCTGGGGAAAGATGTCTGAAAACCTAAGCAAGGTTTCAGATTAGAGCTTAAGTACATATCAGCTTCAATGTTCTGTCTCTGGGGCCATCTGCATGGGTGTCTGGCAGGTGGTTATTGCTCAGGGTGTGTCATACTGCGCATTTATGTCCAGAGAATCCTAAAAAATTGGGGTGGCCTTTGGAGCTTGCAGGTTTCTCCTAAACTTGAGGTTTCTTGAAGCTCTATAGGACCCAGCTTCCCTCTGGAGTCCAAGCACAGTTCTGTGGTGTGGCTATGGCATACCCAGCCTGGAGGCTTTATGGGGCAGGAGTCTGGGACAGAAGTATGAAAGCACCAACTGAGGTTAGGATTAGTTCCAGAGGTATGTCCGATCTGCTGACCCTGCGGCGAGCTCCTAGGGATGTTACATTAGGGCAAATGTGAAGCGGAAGCTCAGGCTTTTGCCTCTGGTTTTGGTGTATAGGATGGCCACGGAATATAGGGGTGGCTTCATAAGGTCATGGAAGATCCTCCCTCTTTTGGGGTTTTACACAACTCCAAATTGCATGGAGTCATTGTGGGGGAAAGAAGGAATCCTGATATCTGTTTCAGTTGTCCCCATAAGGAGGGATTCGAGAGCTGGGCTCTGTGTATTGGTTTCTGGAAACCCAAAATTGGGTTAGGATTTGGGCCTAGGGTCACAAATGCCTAGGAGCATGGCAGGTCCGATCTTGTGGATAGGCGGCCAGCTACCTGGGTGGCTGAGAGGAGGTCATTACTCAGGCTATGGTAGACAGAACACTAGTGCACAGGGTGGCCTATCATCATTTGAGGTTTTTGTGGAAACCCATAGGGCAATTTTTCCTTCTGGTGGGCAAGCAGAGTGCTGCATTGTGGCTCCAGAATTCCCAGTCTGGAGGGCTTGTGGGCCAGGAGTGTGAGGACCAAAGTCTGAAAACACAAGCTAGGGTTACTTTTAGTGTAGATGGCTCAGCATTCCCAATCTGCAGAGGGTGAGGCATGATCTCCAGCACCTGAAGTAAGGGCAAGAGCCGGATGTTTGCTTAGGCTGGAGTTTGTGTCCATGATGGCTGCTGAATGGAACAATGGCCTCATGAGACCATGGAGGTTTTCCCAATCGGGGGGTTGTTGCTCTCAAACAGCAAGGTTTCCTCCTGCGAGCAGATGGAGTCCTGTTTGATGGCACAAGTGTCCCCTTATGGAAAGAGAGCAGGACTCTATTTTTGGATGCCTGGAAACCCCACCTCGAATTTCCCGTGGTGCCTAGGAACAAGACAGCTTGGATCTCCTGGCTCTGGAGCTAGACACCTCACAGCTCCCAATAGTTTGGTGTCATTCTGGGGAATGTTAGTCTCCTTTTTTTTTTTTTTTTTCTGTCTCAGTGGTCCCCTAAGAAGAGGGATTCCAAAACAGGGCTCTGGGTATGGACGCCTGGAAATCTCCACCTTGGGTTAGGATTTGGGTCTAGGAGAAGTGCAAGCCCGATATGCGGGCACATGTTCTGGCTACCGAGGGCCTTATATGAAATGGGGGCTCAGGCTGAGGGTCACAATGTGTGTTTGTGCCAATGCGGTCCTCAAGAGTGGGCGTGGCCTCATGGGTCCTCCAGGTTTCCTCTGCTCTGAGGGTTTTACACCCTTCCCAACAGCAAGGTTTCCTGCTAGGGGAAAGGAGGAGTTCTCTTTTCTGCATTAGTTTCCTCCATATGCAGGCATCTGAGATAAGGTCTAGGGACAGATGCCTGAAAACCAAGGCTGGGTAGAGATGACAGCCTAGGGCCATGGCAAGTCTGTTCTTCTGGATATGTGGCCAGCTGTCTGGGTTGCTGATGGGAGGCCTTGGCTCAGTCTGTGTCAGACAGAGCAGTAATACACAGGGAAGCCTATGGTACTGGGGTGTCATCGGGGGCTGTGCAGTTTGATCCTCATTTGGGGTATTTGGGTAACCCCATAGGGCAGTTTTTTCTTCTGCTGGGCAGGCAGAGTGCTGCATTGTGGCTCCAAAATTAGTATGCAGATTATTATTTCTATTGGGAGGACTACTTGATTGTCTAGTTCTAACTGTCATAGTTCTCCAGGATTTAGCTCTTCAGTTGGGTTTATATAGGCGTCAAAGTGTAAGTCTTCATAATCTGTGTACTCATAACTTCAGTATCATTGGTGACCCATAGTTTATGCAGTCAAGGAAGGATTATTGATCTCATCTATTATACAGATGATTCATTGTGAAAGTAAAGCAATTAAAATTAAAATGATAGCAGGTAGGATAGTTCATACTCTTTCAACTTCTTGAGTGTTGATAGTACTGGTATGTGTTAGTTTAGTAGTTAGTATTAATGAAATGATGTAGACAGCAAGAGAGCTGATTAAGAATATTATTATTAATGTATGGTCATGGAAATGTAATAATTCTTCTATAATAGAGGAGGTTGCATCTTAAAGGCCTATTTGGAAAGGGTACGCCATAGAGATATAAAGGACTTCCACCTATAATTTGACTTTGACAAAGTCATGTAATTTTTACTAGCATCTCTTTATCGAGAAAGACATAGTGGTTAGGATATTGGCTTGAAACAAATTCTAGGGTGTTCTATTCCTTCCTTTCTTATTTTGGTAATACTTAGGTAGGCTCTTTGAATGTGTGATATGGAAGAGGGCATCCATGTAATCATTCAATGTTTGCTGAAGTAAGTTCTCTTATTATCACCTCTTGTTTGGATGCGAAGGCTTCTCAGATTGTGAAGATTATTAATAATACTGCCGTTAATGAGATAAATAAACCCATGGAAGACACCATGTTTCATGTTGTATAAGCATCTGGATAATCGGAGTATCATCGAGTTATTCCTGATAGGCCTAGGAAATGTTGAGAAAAATGTTATATTTACTTCTACAAATATAATTGTGAAGTGAATTTTTGTTCAAAAAGCATTTAGTGTGCAACCTGTGAACAGTGGGAATCAATGGACAAACCCGCCTATGATTGCAAACACTGCCCCCATTGAAAGTACATAATGGAAGTGTGCTACCACATAGTATGTGTCATGAAGAACAATAACTAATGATGAGTTCGATAATACAATACCTGTTAATCTGTCCACTGTGAAGAGAAAAATAAACCCTAGTGCTCATAATATAGCTGGCGATCATTAAATATTCCCTGCATGTAGAGTGGCCAGTCAGCTAAATACTTTTACTCCCACTGGAATTGCAATGATTATAGTAGCTGAGGTGAAGTATGCTCGTGTGCCGACATCCATTCCTACGATAAACATGTGATGGGCTTATATAATAAATCCTAAGTAACTGATAGATATCATTGCTCAGGCAATGTATGTAGCCGAATGGTTCTTTTTTTTTTTTTCCCCTTGAGTAATAGGTTATAACATGTGAGATAATGTCAAATGCTGGTAGAATTAGAATATATACTTCGGGATATCCAAAAAATCAGAATAGGTGTTGATAGAGAACAGGGTCTCCTCCTCCAGCTGGGACAAAGAAGGTAGTATTTAGATTTCTGTATGTGAGTACTATGGTAATACCGGCTGCTAGAACTGTTAATGATAAGAGTAGAAATACAGCTGTGATCAGGACAGATCATACGAATAGAGGAGTTTGATATTGTGGTATTGCAGAGGGATGTATTTTGATTATGATAGTAATAAAGTTAATGGTTCCTAGGATGGATGAGACACCTTCCAGGTGTAGGGAGAAGACTATGGCGTCTACAGATGCTCCTGCATGTGCTAAATTCCCTGCTAGAGGAGGGTACACAGTTCATCCTGTTCCTGCACCTGCTTCTACCATGGAAGAAGCTGGAAGGAGAAGAAAGGAGAGGGGAAGAATTCAAAATCTTATATTATTTATTCGTGGAAATGCTATGTCAGGTGTGTCAGTTATTAAGGGTACTAATCAGTTTCTGAATCCTCCAATCATAATTGGCATTACTATAAAGACAATTATTACAAACGCATGGGCAGTTAAAAATACTTAGTATATTTGGTCATCTCCTAGTAGAGCACTTGGTTAGCCCAATTCAGTATGGATTAATAGGCTAAGAGCAGTGCCTATCATTCCGGCTCATGCACCAAATAAAAGGTAAAGGGTCTTTATGATTTGTGGAGAATAATCATTGCTTTATGAACATAGGTAAATGGCCGATAAAGGCATTAGACTGTAAATTGAAGAATGGGGGTTTGAGTCCTCTTTATGCCAAGTTCTATGGTGAAATATTACGTTGAATTGCAAATTCAATGCAGCAGCTTCAACCCTGCCAGTGCTTCTCCCACCTTTTTTTTTTTCCTTCACAGCAGGAGAAGTAGATTGAAGCCAGTTGACTAGGGTATTTAGCTGCTAACTAAAGTTTCGTGGGATGATAGCCCATCAATCTAGAAAGGGCTTAGCTTAGTTAAAGTGATTTGCATTCAGTAGATGTGAGAAATTCTCTTGCAGTCCTTAAGGTGAGATTCAAGAGTTAAGTGAACGGCACTTACTCAGGGCTTTGAAGGCCCTTGGTGTTTTTAACCTAAACTGCTAGAACAGTGTTAGTATTATTGGGGTTAATGGAAGTAATATGGTCGAAGTTACAATTAGTGGAGATAAAATAATTACAGTTTTTTTGTGTGTTTTCGAATTGCCATTTTCTTTTTATGGTGTTTATTGAGGGGAATGTAGTTAGTGCTGTTGCGTGTGTTAACCGCATATAAAAGTGTAGGTTTAGTAGGGCTGTAATTGCTATAAATGTTGATATAACAATTATATTGTTTTGTTTTTTGTGAGTTTGTAGATGATTATTCATTTAGGAATGAATCCTGAGAGGGGAGGTAGGACTCCTAGTGATAGTATGATTCTTAGGGTTAGTGAGGTAATTAGTGGGAATTTGTTTCATATATGAGATAGTGATAGTGTGGTTGTAGATGAACTGAGTGTGAACAGTATGAATGTTCCAAGTGTTATTGTAATGTAGATTATGAGGTTTAATATTATTAGGGTAGGGTTATATGTTGTTACTGCAATCATTCATCCTATGTGGGCGATTGATGAGTATGCTAGGATTTTTCATAGTTGTGTTTGGTTAAGGCCTCCTCAGCCTCCTGCTAGAATGGATATAATAGCTATGGCTACTAGTAAGTTTGGATTTATAGATGGAGAGATTTGGTATAGAATGGATAAGGGGACGATTTTTTGTCAGGTTAGTAGAATTATTCCTGATGATAGTGGGATTCCTTGGGTTACTTCAGGTACTCAGAAGTGGAAGGGTGATAGTCCTAATTTTATTGCCAGAGCTAATGTTATGTTTGATGCAATTGGGTTAGGGGTATTTAGTATTGTTCATTGTCCTGTCAATAGTAGGTTAATAATAATTCCTAATATTAAGAGTATAGATGCAGAGGCTTGGGTAAGGAAATATTTTGTTGATGCTTCTATGGCTATGGATTGCATTTTTTATTGAAATGGGGATAATAGCTAGTATATTTATTGAGAATCCAATTCAGATTGTCAGTCAGTGAGAGCGTATTAGTACTATAATGTTTCCTGAAATTACAGTTGATATAATGATAGTAAGTATGGGGGGTTTAATTAGTATGGGAAGGGGATAAACCAACATTTTTGGGGTATGGGCCTGATAGCTTATTTAGCTGACCTTACTGTAGAATTTGATGTGAGTTGGGTAACACAAAGATTTTTTGAGTTCTTAGGATTAGGTTCAATTCCTGTAATTCTAGAAATAAGAGGGCTCGAACCTCTATAATCAAAGTAACTCTTTTGTCAGACATATTTCTTATGTTTGGGGAGGAATAGTTGCTGTTATAATGGGTAAGGTTACATGTCATATGCATAGGGCTAGTGTCAGGGGGACATTTATTATTTTTCATAATAAATGTATGAGTTGGTCCTAATGGAATCGTGAAAAGGGTGCTCAAATTCATAGGAAGGAAGTTCTTAGTAGAAGTGTTTTTATGGTAAAATTGATGGAGCGTGGTTCTGGTAAGTATGGGGTGTGGAATGTACCAGAAACACGATAGTTGTAAGGATATTCATTATAATAATGTTGGCATATTCAGCTAGGAAAAATAGGGTGAAAGGTCCGACTGCCTATTTGATGTTGAATCTGGAGACTAATTCTGATTCTCCTTCTGTTAAGTCAAATGGGGCACAGCTAGTTTCTGCTAGGGTTGAGATAAATCATATTATAGCTAGGGATCATGCGGGGAGAATTTGTCATAGGTGTTCTTGTGTAGTAATAAGTAGTAATAAGTGTGGATAGGGTAAAAGAGCCATTTATTAATAATACTGATAGGAGGATAATGGATAGTGTGACTTCATAGAAAATTGTTTGGGCTACAGCTCAAAGGGCCCCAATTAGGCCATATTTTGATTTTGAGGCTCATCTGGACCATAAAATAGAGTAAACAGGTAGGCTTGATAATGCTAATATGAATAGGATTCCTAGGTTTATATTGATGAGAGGGTAAGGTTTTGATAATGGGATTCATATGTCTAGGGCTAGTGTTAGGGCTAGAATTGGGGCTATTACAAATATAGTGATAGATGATATTAGGGGTGGTAAAGGTTCTTTAGTGAATAGTTTTATGGCATCTGCATTTGGTTGCAAGAGGCCATAGTGTCCTACGATGTTTGGGCCTTTACGGAGTTGTATATGCCTTAGGATTTTTCATTCCACTAATGTTAGAAAGGCAACAGCAGGTAGGATAGGTACAATTAGTGAAGTGATATTAATTATAAACATAATGTTAGGAAGAAAATTTGACCTCTGAGGATAAAAGTTTAAGTTTTATGCAATTACTGGGCTCTGCCACCCTAAAAATCCTATCTATAGGGCTATGAAATGAAGGTGGCCTATTTAGATTAAGATTATATCCTCTATTAGTCCAACGGCATTCCCATAGAATAGGCCTTACTTCTCGTGTCCTTTCATACTGGGAGAAGTTGTTGTAATAGATAGAAAACGACCTGGATTGCTCTGGTCAGAACTCAGATCATGTAGGACTTTAATTGTTGGACAAACAAACTTTAATAGCTGCTGCACCATTGGGATGTCCTGATCCAACATCGAGGTCATAAACCCTGTTGTTGATATGGACTCTCAAATAGGATTGTGCTGTTATCCCTAGGGTAACTTGTTCCATTGTTCAAATTTCTTGCGTCAATAAATGATACTATATTTTGACTGATTTCTCTATATTTGTATCAGTCGGAGGTTATTTTATTCTCTGAGCTCATCCCAACCTAAACTGTTAATCCATTAATAAGATTGTGTTATGCCTAATTGGTGATTAAATAGACTTATTATGGACTAGTTAATTGAAGCCCCATAGGGTCTTCTCATCTTATTAGTTTATTCCCGCCTCTTCATGGGAAGGTCAATTTCACTGATTGGAAGTAAGAGACAGTTAAACCCTCGTGTGGCCATTAATGCAAGTCCTTATTTAGAGAACAAATGATTATGCTACCTTTGCATGGTCAGGATACTGCGGCTGTTTAACTAGTGTCACTGGGCAGGCAGTGCCTCCAATACTGGGCATGCTGGAGGTGATGTTTTTGGTAAACAGGTGGGGTTTGTGCTTGACGAGTTCTTTTTACTTGTTGCATACTTAACAATTGATTTGATATGTGCTTTATTAGTAGTTTATTTTTATCATCTTAACTATCAGTGGGTTTTCATTTACTGTTATAAGGTTATTCAAGAAGAAATGTTTCTTGTTAATCATACTAGCGTCATTGCTTCTATTATTAAACAGATTAGTCCAGTAGTACGTTAGGAGTTGGCTTAAGATTTTTGGAATTAAGAGGGTTGGGTTGTTGACCTTGAACGCTTTCTTAATTGATGGCTGCCCTTAGGCCTAATGGTTTTATTTAAATTTACTCTCTAAGTAAGGTTGTATCCTTATTCTAAAAAGCTGTACCCTTTTAGATTATATTTTAAATTTACATTATAATTTTGGGATTTGTTGGGTAAATTTAGAGTTGAACTGATATTCTATTCTGGGAAACCAGCTATCAGCATGGTTGTTGGGCTTTTCACCTCTACCAATAAATCTTCTCACTATTTTACAACATAGGTGAGTTTATTCCTGTGGTTTGTTCATAGGTAGCTCATCTGGTTTGGGGGGAGTTAGCTTAATATCTCTTTGCTAAATTATTCTAGATAGATCATTATGCAAAAGGTATAAGGGGTGATCTTTGCTGTTTATTATTTAAACTTTCTTTCATCATTCCCTTATGGTACTTTCTCAGTAGCTCTAAGTAAAATTTCTATCTCCTATACTATAATGATGTAATTGAATGTTTTGCTTAGAGGCTTATTGTAGTAGTTGAGTTAGTGGTTGGTTGGGCTAGTTTTGGTTCAATGTGGTCATTGGTGTATGAAATCTTCTGGGTGTAAGCCAGATGCTTTAATTAAGTTACACTTTGATTTATCCAAGCTCACTTTCCAGTATGCTTACCTTGTTATGGCTTATCTCCTCTTGAGTTGGTTTAGTCTCTATTATGTAGTGTTTGGGTGTATTGCTTGAGGAGCATGATGTGCAGTGTGTGCATGCTTCATGGCCCTCTTCAATTAAGCTTTCTACTCTTAATTTACTACTAAATGCACCTTTAGTTTTTAGTTTTCATAAAAACTTTCGTGAGTATATTCTTGATTAGAAAATGTAGCCTATTTCTTCCCACTTCATGGTTTACACCTTGACCTAACTTTTAAATGTATAATTATTATGCTTACTTTTCTTCCTTTTGAGGGCTTTTTGAAGATGTTGGTATATAGATTGACTTAACTAGAAGTGGTGAGGCTTATCGGGATTTATCAATTATAGAACAGGCTCCTCTAGAGGGATGTAAAGCACCGCCATGTCCTTTGAGTTTTAAGCTGTTGCTAGTAGTTCACTGGCAGACAATTTTGTTGTACAAATTATTTATGTTTAGGGTTGAGCATAGTGGGGTATCTAATCCCAGTTTGGGTCTCAGCTATCGTGTGATCGGAAACAATAAATTCACTTTCGTGGTATATTTTATGTTAACAGTAGCTTTTTACGGCTTGGTTAAATTTTAACTTTAGTGTGATGTAGTAGTTAATATGTTTTATGCTGTGGGCCTATTAATTTGGGTTAATGTGACCGTGGTGGCTGGCACGAAATTTACCAACTCAATGTTAACATGACTTAGTCAAAGATTCGTTCATGGCTAAATTTCTGTCACTGCTGTATCCCGTGGGGGTGTGTTTGAGCAAGGTGTTATGAGCTACTTATTTAATGTTGTTGATACCCGCTCCTTTTTTTAAAAATATTTTATTTATTTGACAGAGAGAAATCACAACTAGGCAGAGAGGCAGGCAGAGAGTGAGGAGGAAGCAGGCTCCCCACAGAGCAGAGAGCCTGATGTGTGGCTCGATCCCAGGACCCTGGGATCATGACCTGAGCTGAAGGCAGAGGCTTTAACCCACTGAGCTACCCAGGCGCCCCAATACCCGCTCCTTTTAATCAGTTTAGGGATTTAGAGGGAATTTTCACTGGGATGTGGAGACTTGCATGTGTAATTCTGTTAATAATCAATAGGAAGGCTAGGACCAAACCTTTATGTTTATGGAGTCTTATGACTCTTCTAGGCATTTTCAGTGCCTTGCTTTAATTAATAAGCTACATTAACAGGTGTAGGATTAGATTATTTAATGTTAAGGTGTTTAGGCACAGTAATTTAGTTATTAGTATTAAATGTAAGTTCATAGGGGGTATTAGATGTGGGGTATTACATCTATAGATAGCTTTCTTGAATAGAGTATTCTGGGTAAATTAGTGATAGAGATTAATGTATGGAGTATCAGTATAAGAGGCTTCTTATGTATGTTGCATGTACTTAGTTCTGTTTCGGGGGTTTTGCAGGACAATTTTAAGTGTTTGTATACTTTTGAAGTTATGGGGGGAAAGGGAGTTTGATTTAGCTAGTTTCTATCTGTTGAATACACGTACGTATGTACGTGTGTATGTGTGTACGTGTATACGTGTGTATGTCCTGTAACTTTTGACCGAATGGCAACTTATGGTTGTGCGATGCAGATAAATGATGATGATTAAGCCCAGCTACAAGTTATTTGAATGCAATGAGGCCTTTACAGCCATAGCTGAGTGATACCAGCCCCAGCCCCGAAAAATTAAAAAAAATACCAAATGCATGACACCACAGTTTTGTGTGATCATGGGCTTATTAGTCATTAGTACATTGAGATGTCCCATTTGAAGGGTTAGTAGGATTGGATTGAGGACTATCATGGCCCTGAAGTAAGGACCAGATGCCAGTATAGTTTCATTGTAGAAACCCCCACATTCGATGGGCCTGGAGCAAGAACAGGTACACATCACACAAGGACTGATGGTTTCTCAACGCCTGGTGATCAAGCTCGTGGTCTAGGTGAGGTGCACATATGTAAAATCAATCATAGCATGTACATGCTTATATGCATGGGGCAAACCATTAATGCACCAAAAATATATATTGGGGAAGCACAGTAGATTTTTTTAAATATATGAATTGAAATAATGAGAAATCAGGGAATAGTTTAGTTAGAATGTCAGCTTTGGGTGCTGATGGTGGGGCTATTACTTCTTCTTTGAGTCTTAGGGAGATGGAGTTCTCAATTTTTGCTTTACAAGAAGAAATTTTATACTACAAAGACTTCATTTTAATAAGTTCTTCTCGATAATGCTGATAGTTGTTAGAATTGGAAGGAGTGTGAAGTAAAGGATTGAGGCTCATTGACCAATGGAGACGAAGGGGTGTTCTACTGGTTGAGCATCAATTCATGTTAAGGTAAGGAGATTAGCTACTAGTAATCAAAATAGGCACTGGCTTTGTGGGCAGAATATCATAACTTGTTTTGAAGTATGTAATACTGGAGTAATGGCTAGGACTAGAATGGAGAAGACTAGGGCTAGTACTCCTCCTAGTTTATTAGGAATAGATCGTAGGATTGTGTATGCGAATAAGAAATATCACTCGGGTTTGATATGGGGTGGTGTGTTAAGTGGGTTGGCAGGGATGTAGTTGTCAGGGTCCCCTACTAGGTCAGGTGAGAATAGTACTAGTATTACGAGTACTAGGATTAGGAATAGGGCACCTCAGATGTCTTTAATTGTGTAGTATGGGTGGAATGAAATTTTGTCCGAATCAGATGGGATTCTGGAAGGACTGTTGGATCCTGTTTCATGAAGAAATAGTAGATGAATTGCTGCTAGTGCTGAGATGATGAATGGTAGGATAAAGTAGAAGGCAAAGAATCATGTTAAGATGGCATTGTCTACTGAAAAACCTCCTCAGATTCACTCTACGAAGTTGGTTCCAATGTATGGGATTGTTAATAATAAGTTGGTAATTATGGTTGTGCCTCAAAAGGACATTTGTCCTCATGGTAAAACATAACCTCTAAATGCTGTTGCTATATCTGCCAATAGTAGGATAATGCCGATGTTTCATATGTTTCAGGGAGTATAAAATATCCATAGTATAGGCTTCATCCTGCATGTTGGAATAGGCAGATGAAGAATATGGAGGCTCCGTTGGCATGTATATATCGGATGATTCAGCCGTAATTGGCATCTCAACAGATGTGTGTATTTGATGAGAAGGAGGTGGTTGTGTGTGATGTGTAGTGTATAGCTAAGAATAAAACTGTAAGGATTTGAAAGATTAGGCAAATTCCGAGACAGGAGCCAAAATTTCATCATGCTGAGATGTTTGATGTTTGTGGTAGGTCGATAAATGAATTGTTGAAATTTTTAGTTAGTGGGTGGGACTTACGAATGTTGGTCATTAGTGTTCTTATAGTTGAAATACACTGATTTTTTTTGTGTGTTACCAGTCATGGTTAGATTCCATGTAGGAATAATGATGACATAAAATGTATTCATTTTAAGTACTATTTTTGTAGTTAGTGTGAGGACAGAAATCTGAAAACAAAAGCTTGTGTAATTTTTAGGCCTAGGGCATGGCAGGCCCAGAATGCAGAGGCTGAGGTAAGAATCCTATCATCTTAAGTAAGGTCAAGGGTCAGACGTTTGCTCAGGTTCAAGTGTGTGTCCTTTATGGCCGACTAATGCAATGTGGCGCCATGATGCCATGGAGGTTTTCCCAATCTGGGGATTGTGCACAGCTCCAAACATCATGGTTCCTTCTGCAGGACTGGAGACATCAGGTTGATGGCTCGTATGTCCCCAGTATAGAAGATTCAATGTCAGGGCTCTATGTATGGATGCCTGGGAACTCCACCTAGGGTTACCATTGAGACATGAGACATGGCTTTGTCTCATGAGAGGTTCGATCTGCTGGCTCTGGTGCGAGCTACACAGGGGGCTGAGTGGAAATGGAGTCTCACACTGATGGGTCACAATCTGGTTTTGTGTCCAGGGAGATCTTGGAATGTTGTGGCTGCTCGGAGCCATGAAGGATTCTATTGCCTTGAGGCTTAAACACAGCTCCAAATAGAGAGGTTTCCTTCTGCGACAGAAAGTTTTCTGTTTTGGGCCTCAGGAACCCTCCATATGTTGGTATTCGAGACCAGGGCTCTGGAAACGGATGCCCAAAAATCACAGCTGGTGTTCAGATTAGGGCCTAGGGACATGTCAGTTTCAATCTTCTGTTTCTGGGGCCATCTACCTGGGTGTCTGACTGTAGATCCATGCACAGATCCATGCAGTCAGACTGCTTATTTTTATCTAGGGTGGCCTACTAAACTGGGTGGCTTGAGGGCCTTGCAGGTTGCTCCTAATCTGGAGAGTTTTGGAAACTTTAAAGGGCACAGTTTCCTTAGGGAGTGCAGGCATAGTCCTATAGTGTGGCTCAACATGCTCCAGTCTTGAGGGTGTGTGGGTCAGGGCTCTGGGGACAGAAGATTGAAAAGATAAAATGGGTAAGGGTAGGCCTGTGGGTATGGCATTCCTGATCTGCCGACCCTGAGGGAGCTCCTTGGGATCTGAAATTAGGGCGATTGGGAGGCAGTAGCTCAAGTTTTTGCCTCTGGGTTTTGTGTCTAGGATGGCCATGGAATATAAGGATGGACTCATCGGGCATGGAAGGTTCTCCCTCTCTGGGGATTTTGCGTGGCTCCCAATAGTTTGGTGTCATTGTGGAGGAAGGGAGGAGTCCTGTTTCCCTCGCAGAGGTCCCCCAAAAAGAGGGATTCCGGATCACGTCTCTGTGAACAGGTGTCTGGAAAACCCTTCCTTGGGTTCATATTTGGGCTTATGGGTATGGCAAGCCCAATTCGCGGGCTCTTGGTCCAGGAACCAAGAGGCCTTATTTGAAAATGGGGCTCAGGCTGAGGGTCACAATGCATGTTTGTGCCCAAGATGGCCCTCAATTTTGAGTGTGACCTCATGGACCCTGTAGGTTTCACCAATTTGGAGGGTTTGACACCCATCCCAACAGTAAGGTTTCCAGCCATGGGGAAGGAGGAGTTCTGTTTTGTGCATCAGGTTCCCCCATATGCAGGGATTTGATATAATGTCTGGGGACAGATGCCTGTAAACCTCATCTAGGGTTCAGATTATGGCATAGAGGCATGTCAGGTTCAATCTTCTGTCTCTGGGGCCATCTACCTGGGTGTCTGACTGGAGGTCATTGCTCAGGGTGTGTCAGACTATGCATTTTTGTCCAGGGTGGCCTATTTAATTGGGGTGGCCTCGGGGGCCTTGCAGGTTTCTCCTTATCTGGAGTGTTTGGCAATTTAAAGGGCACAGTTTCCATCGGGAGGGCAAGCACAGTCTTGTGGTGTAGCTCTGGAGGCTGGAGCCTGGAGCGTGTGTGGGACAGGGCTCTGGGAATAGAAATCTGAAAACACAAACTTGGGTTAAACTTAGGGCCGAGGGTTTGGCATGCCTGATCTGCAGACCCCGAGAGGGGTTCCTCGGGATCTGAAATTAGGGTGACTGTAAGGTGGTAGCTCAATCTTTTGTCTATGGATTGTGAGTTTAAGTTGGCCACAGAATGTATGGGAGCCTCATGGGGCCATGGAAGATTCTCCCTCTGTGGGGATTTTGCCCAGGTCCCAATAGTTTGGTGTGATACTGGGGGAAGGGAAGAGTCAAGTTTTCTGTCTCAGGGGTCCCCCCAAAACAGGAATTCCAGAGCAGAGCTCTGGGTAACGGCACCTGCAAAACACCACCTTGGGTTAGGATTTGTGCTAGGGGCATGGCAAGCCTGATATTCATGCTCCTGGTCCAGCTACTGAGGGGCCTTATTTGAAAAGGGCTAAGGCTGAGAGTCAAAATGCGTGTTTGTGCCCAGGGTGGCCCTGCAGGTTTCTCCAGCTCTAGGGTTTTGACACCCTTCCAAACAAAAAGGTTTCCTGCCATGCAGAAGTAAGAGTTCTCTTTTGTGCATCGGGTTCCCGCATATGCAGGAATTTGAGATAAGGTCTGGGGACACATGCCAGAAAACCAAGTTTGGGTAGAGATGCAGGCCCAGAGCTATGGCTGGATATGCGACTAGCTCCCTGGGTGGCTGACAGAACATCTGGGCTCAGGCTGTGTCATACAGCATTAGTGCACAGGATGGTCTATGAAATTGGGGTGCTGTGAAGGGCTGTGAAGTTTTACCCTCATTTGGGTCTTTTGGGCAGCCACATCGGGCACTTTATCCTTCTGGTGGACAGGCAGAGTGCTGCATTGTGGCTCCAGAATTCCCAGTCTGGAGGGCTTGTGCGCCAGGAGTGTAAGGATGGAAGACTGAAAACACAAGCTCTGGTTAGGTTTAGGGCCTAGGGCAAGAGAAGCCAAATCTGCAGAAGCTGAATCGAGATCTCCAGCACCTGAAGTAAGGGCAAGTGTCAGACATTCACTCAGGCTGGACTTTGTGTCCATGATGGCTGCCTAATGGAGGTGGGGCCTCTTGAGGCCATGGAGGTTTTCCCACTCTGGATGTTGTGAGCTGCTTGAAACAGCAATGTTTCCATCTTTGGGACAGGGCTAGGCTTGTTCAATGGTTCATAGTTCCCCCATATGGGAAGATTCAAGAAGAGCGATCTATGTATGGATGCTTGGAAACCCTGCCTCCTGATCCCTTTGGCCCCTAGGATAAAGGCAGGTTTGATCTACAGGCTCTGGGGCAATCTACCCAAGGGAATGTGTTGAAATGGAGTCTCATGCTGATGCATCACAATGCCAGTTTGTGTCCAGGGAGACCTTGGAATGTGGTGATGGCTCAGGGGCCATGCAGGATTCTACTCCCCTGAAGGTTTTACATAAGTACAAATAGCAGTGTTCCTTTCTGGGGACAGCGTGTGCTCTGTTGTGAGCCTCAGGGATGCACCATATGCTAGTATTGGAAATCAGGCCTCTGGGGAATGATGCTTAAAAACCTAAGCTAGGTTTCAGATGAGATCCTAGAGGTATGTCAACTTCAATCTCCTCTTTCTGGCTCCACTTACCTGGGTGTCTGGCAGGAGCATCTGAGACCTGTGGTGTTCCTCAGCCAAAATCCTAACCCAAGTCTGGGTTTCCAGTCCTTAATACCCAGAGCCCTGCTTTTGAAGCCCTCCTTATGGGGACCTGTGAATCAGAAAACAGGATTCCTACTTTCCCCCCAAATGACACCATGCTATTTGGAGCTGTGCAAACCCTCCAAAGGAGGAGAATCTTCAATGGCTCCATGAGGCCACCCCTACATTTTGCATACATCCAAGAGACAAAAACCAGAGTCAAAAGACTGAGTCTTACCTCACACTCGCCCTATTTTCAGATCCAAGGATCTTTCCTAAGGTCTGCAGATTGGGCCTGCCATACCCTCGGCATTAATCCTAACCCTAGTTGGTGATTTCAGAATTCTTTTCCCAGAGTTCTGCCCCAGACATCCTCTAGCATGGGGATTCCATACCCTCACCACAGGACTATGCCTGCCCTCCAGGTGGAAGCTCGACCCTTTAGAGCTTCCAGAAACCTCAAGAATAAGAGAAAACTGCAAGCCCTCTGGGCCACCCCAAATTGATAGGACAACCAACAATGCACAGTCTGACACACCCTGAGCAACTACCTCATATCAGACATGCAGGTAGATTACCCCAGAGAGAGAGATGATTGAACCTGAAATGACCCTAGGCTCTAATCTTTACCATAGCTTGGGTTACCAGGCATCAGGACCCAGAGGCTTTGTCTTGAATTCCAATATCTGGGGTATCTCTGAGCCACAAAACACATCACATCCTGTCCCAAGAAGGAAATGTTGCTATTTGGAGCTGTGTCAAACCCTCAGGGTAGGAGGATGGGCCACAGCCACATTCCACGATCTCTCAGGACTCAAACCCGCATTGTGACCGATCAGCATGAGACACCAATCCAAATCAACCCCCTGGATAGTTGGCCCCAGATCCAAAAGATCAAAACGGCCATGTTCCTAGGCTGCAATGGTAAGGCGAGATGGGGTTTTCCAGGCATCCATACATAGACACTGCTCTCGAATATCTCCATATGTGGGGACACTGCTTCATTAAACAGCACAGCACCAGGGCCCACGATGCCAACAACGTGTGTATGCCTCCTTGGATACTAATGCACCTCTGAGTCATGTACCCCCAAGCAGCCACCGAGACATTTGGCCTTAGAGTCAGGAGATCGATCCCTAGGCCATTATGATAAACCTAGGTTGGGTTAGCAGGCATCCATACCCAGAGCTCTTCTCTCGAATTTCTCCACATGGGGGACACCACAGCCACAAAACAGAACTCCTCCAGCCCCCTGGAAGGAAACCTTGGTTTTTGGAGCTGTGTAAAAAACTCATAGATGGCAGAAACCTGTGCTGCCCCCTGCAGCCACGCCCACTTTTGCAATCCATCCTGGACACAAACACCCAATGTGACACAGCCTGAGCTGCATTTTCAACAAACCCACATGGGTAGCTGAGCCAGATCCAGGATCTAAGTCCTGCCATGCCACTAGGATCAACTGCAAAACCTAGGCTGGGTTTTCAGGCATTGATACCTGGAACCCTTCTCTCAAATCCCTCCATATAGGGGAATCCAGATTCCTAAAACAAAACAGGACCTAACCCCAGAATAGACCAAGCTACTTGGATGTGCACAAAATCCCCTCATCAGGACAAATCTCCTTAAAACCATGAAGCTAAACCTATATTTGGCACATCATCTACACAAACTCCAGACTGAGAGACATCCTGATCCTTGTCTTAACTTCAGATTCCCTGGAATTTGCCTCAGCGTACGTATGTTGGGCCTTCGATGCCTAATGCCCTAACCTAGCTTAGTTCTCAGGCCTCCATCTAGAGAGTCCTGGTCTATGAACCCTCCAGATAGGGTATACCTGAGAAAGAGCACAGTACTCTTCCTGCCCTCCAGAAGGAAAATGTGCCCTATGGAGCTGCACGCAACCCACTGATTCGGAGAAAGCTGCATGAACCCACAAAGCCACCCTCATTTACGGAAGCTGGCCCTGGACACTAAAACATTCTATCCCTCACCTGAGCCCCGACCTCCAGTCAGCCACCCACATAGCTGGCACCAGAGTCAGCACGTCAGAGTGGCCATTCCCCTAGGTAGGAATTGTAACAATAGGTTGGGTTTTCAGATATCGATTCCCAGTCCCCTTCTCTCAAATCCCTCCACATGGGAGACCCCTGAGTCACAAAACAGAACTCCTCTTGTCCCCCAGAAGCTTTCTGGAGATATGTATATCCCCCAGAGTTGGGCGAAATCTGAATTGCCCTTGAGGACACACCCATTAATGCTGGCCCTCACCAGAGCCCCGACCTCCAGTCAGCCACCCACATAGCTGGCGCCAGAGTCAGCACGTCAGAGTGGCCATTCCCCTAGGTAGGAATCGTAACAATAGGTTGGAATTTCAGATATTGATCCCCAGTCCCCTTCTCTCAAATCCCTCCACATGGGGGACCCCTGAGTCACAAAACAGAACTCCTCTTGTCCCCCAGAAGCTTTCTGGAGATATGTATATCCCCCAGAGTTGGGCGAAATCTGAATTGCCCTTGAGGACACACCCATTAATGCTGGACACAAACACCCATTGTAACCCCTAACCTGAGCCCCATTTCAACACAACCCCATGAGTAGCTCCACCCAGAGCCAGAACCTAAGGCCTATGATGCCACTAGGACCTAATCCTAAACCTAGTTTGGGTTTTCAGGCATCCATACCTGTAGCCCTACTCTCGAATCCCCCCATATGGGGCACCCCTGAGCCAAAAATCAGGACAGTACCTATTCCCCAGAATAGAACAAACTATTTTTTAACTATGTAAATTTCACAGAGAGGGAGAAATCTCCATGCCCCCATGATGCCACTCCCAGATTCGATGGATCTCATGGACACAAACTCCAACCTGAGCAACCTCTTCACACTCGCCTTAACCTCATATCCTGGGGAGATTGCCTTAGCAACTGCAGATTTGTTCTATCATGCCCTAGGCCCTTACCATACTCCTAGATTGTCTTTTCAGACTTCCATCATCACAGTCGTGGTCTACAATCCCTCCAGCTTGGGAACCCCGGAGACACACTACAAGACTCTGTTGGCCCTCCAGATGGAAAACATGCCCTATGGACCTGCATGCAAACCCCAGATTAGGAGAAAGTTGCAAGATACCCCTAAGCTACCCACAGTTAGAAGATGACCCTCCACACTAATACACATTCTGTCCCTCAGCTGAGCACCGACCTCCAGTCAGCCACCCAATTAGCTGGCGCCAGAGTCAGCAGATCGGACTTCCCATGCCCCATGCCTAAGCCAAACCCAAGGTTCAGTTTTCAGGAATCCATAACCAGAGTGCTGGTCTGGAATCCTTTCATTTGGAGGACACTAGAGCCATACAACAGGACTCCTTCTGTCCTCCAGATTGAAACCATAGTATTGGAACTGTGCAAAGCCCCCCAAGCGGGAGAAACCTCCATGCCCTAGCAGGACACCCACAACTTCAGCGGCCCTAGGACACCAATTCTAGTGTGAGCGAATGCCCGACACTCTCCTTCAATTCAGAATCCGGTGACCTTCCCTCAGCATCTGCAGATCAGAGATCCATAGCCTAGACCATACACGTAAACCTAGATTGGGTTTTCAAATATCGGTCCCCAGATTCCTGGAACATAAGTCCTCCAGATTGGGGACTCAAGAGCCAAACCACTGGATGATCCCTGCACTCCAGATTGAAACTGTGCCCTATGGAGCTGCACAAAACCCCTAGATTAGACAAACATGCAGAGCCCCAATACCACCACTCGTTTGAATACCACCCTGGATCCTAATGCACAGGAGGGCACAACCTGAGTCCCGACCACCAATCAGCCATTGAGTCAGCTCAACCCAGAGGCTAATCCTAACCCTAACCCTCACCCTAACCTTCCATGCCCCTAGGCTGAAATCCTAACCATAGTTTGGGTTCTCAGGCATCCATACACAGAGCCCTTCTCTGGAATCTCTCTACATGGGGAGCTCCTGATCCATAAAAGAAATCTCCTGACACCCAGAGGGAAACATTGCCTTTCAGAGCTATGCGAAATCCTCAGATGGAAGAAATGTGCTTTGCCCCCGAGGACACGTCCAGTTTTACATGTCATCATTGACACAATCACCCATTATGACCCTTATCCTGAGCCCCATTTTGAACATAGCCCCAAGGGTACCACAGCCCAGAGCCAGGGTATAAGTCCTGTAGTGCCACTAGGATCTAATCATAACCCTCAGTTGGGTTTTCAGGTATAAATACCTGGATCGCAGCTCTCAAATCCCTCAATATGGGGGACCCCTGTGCCATAAAACAAGACACCACCAACAGCCAGGAATAAACCAAGCTATTTGGAACTGTGAAATCTCCAGAGTGGGAGGAAACACTATGCCACCATGAGGCCACTTATGAGTTCAGCGGGACTCATGGACACAAACTGAGCCTGTGCGACATCCTGACACTTGCCTTCACCTCAGATCCCATGGAACTTGGCTCACCATCTATAGATTGGGCCTGACATGCCCTAGGCCCTAACCCTATGCCTAGCTTGGGTTCTCAGACTTCCATCCTCAAAGTCCTGCTCCACAATCCCTCCAGATAGGGAAAGATGAGCCACACCACGGGACTGTGCCTGCCTTCCAGAAGGAAAATGTGCCTTACTGAGAAGCATGCGACCCCCATACTAATACTACGAGAGAGCTGCACAAATCCCCAAAGCTATCCCATTGACGACAGCCTGCCTTGGACAATAATACACATTCTACCCTCAACCAGAGCGCTGACCTCCAGTCAGTCACCTAGTAGCTGGTGCCAGTGTGAATAATTCAGACTTTTCATGCACCCAGGTCCTACTGCAAACCCGAGGTTGAGTTTCAGGTATACATACCCAGGGAACTGCTGTCAAATCCATCCATATGGAGACTATATACAGAACCTATACAGGACTCCAAATCCCCCCAAATGAAAACAAATTATTTGGAGCTTCGCTAAATCCCCAGAGCAAGTGAAAACTCCATGGCCCAAGAAGGCCAAGCGCACATAGGAAAGCCCTCGTGGACCCACTAGGTACCATCACTCAGATGGTAGTCTGAGTGAATCCATAACAGTTGACCTAACTTCAAGTTCAGGACCTTGCCTCAGCATCTGCAAATCGGTGATCACGCATTAGACCTAACCATAAACCTAGCTTGGGTCAGACTTCAGACACCAGAATCCTGGAACGTAGGCCCACCAGACTGGGAATTTTGGAGAAACAATGCAGCACTCTGCCTCTGCACCAGAAGAAAAAAAGTGGCCTATGGGTACGCCCAGAAATCCCAAATGAGGATGAACCTGTAAGGACCTCGACCCCGTGAGAATTTCATAGGCTTCCCTGTACACTAATGCTCTGTTTATCACAGCTTAAGCACAGAACTCCCCTCAGACACACAGACAGCTGGCCGCATATCCAGAAGATTGGACCCACCTTGGCCTTAGGCTGTCATCTTTTCCCAACCCGGGTTTTCAGACATCTGTCCCTAGATCTTATCTCAGATCCCTACACCTGGGAGAACCTGATGCAGAACTCAGAACTCCTCCTTCCCCGTGGCAAGAAACCCGGCTGTTGGGATGCTGATGGGTATCAAGATCAAACGCTCAGAGTAGGATAATCCTGCATGGCCCATGAGGCCACGCATATGCTTGAGGAGCGACTTGAGCACAAACACACATTGGGAAACTCAGTGTGAGCCCCATTTTCAAATAAAGCCTCTCCTTGGCTGGACCAAGAACTGCATATCAGGGGTGCCATGCCCCTAGCCGCAATCCTAACCAAAACACGGATTCTCCAGTCACCTGTACCCAGGGCTCTGCTCTGGAATCCCTGTTTTGGAGGGACCCCTGTGAAAGAAAATAGGATTCTTCTCTTCCCACAGAATGACCCCAAATTCTTGGGAGCCGAGAATAATCCGCAGAGAGGGAGACTCATCCATGGCCCATAAGGCCACCCCTCCATTCCATGTCCATCTTTGACACAAAATCCAGAGACAAAAGCCTGAGCTACCATCTCACACTCGCCCTTATTACCTATCCTGAGGAGCTCCCCTCACTGTCTGTACATCAGACCTGCCATACCCTTGGGCCATAAACCTAGGGCGAGTTTGTGTTCTCAAGACTTCTGTCTCCACAGCCCTGGCCCACACACCCTCCAGGCTGGGGTCTCTGGAGTCACTGTGCAATACTGTGTCTACCCTCTCCAAGGAAGGTCTGCCCATTCCATTGGCCACAACCCTACAGATTAGGAGAAACCAACAAGAACCCCTAAGCCATCACAATCGTGCAGGCCACCCTGGATAAACAGGGGCATTCTGACACAAGCAGAGCAACTACCCCAACTCAGACATGCAGAGCGATGTCCCCAGAGACAGAAGATTGAACCGGACAGGCCCCTAGGGAATAATCTGAACCCTAGATTTTGTTTCCAGACATCTCTCCTCAGAAGCCTGGTTTTGAATAGAAGCATATGGGGGTTTCCTGAGGCACCAAACAGAACACCTCTCATCTCCACATGGAAACTTGCTCTTTGGAGCTGTGTCAAAACCTCCAGGTAGGAGAATACTGCAGGGACCCTGAGCACCCACCACATTCCAAGGTCTCCATGGACACAAACCCACATTATGACCCATCCTCAGGAGTCCATTTCAAATCAGAATGCTGGGTAGGTCGCCCCAGAGCCAGCAGATTGAACCTGCCTTAACGCTAGGAGACAATGGGAATGCGAGGTGGGGTGTCCAAGCATCCATCCTTAGAATCCTGCTCTCGAGACTTTCCGTATGGGGTGTCCTGGAGCCATCCAACTGGACTCAACTGTCCTGCAAATGGAAACCTTGCGGTTTGGAGCAGGTCACAACCGACAGTGTGGGAAAGCCACCATGGCTTCATAAGGCCCCATTTCATGCAGGGGCCATCCTGGACACTAACTCCAGTGTGAGCCAATGTCTAATTCTCGCCCCAATTTAAGATCAGGAAATCTTGATTCAGCCTCTCCAGAGTGGCCTCCCTTGTCCTCAGCCCCAAACTGAACCCTAGTTTGTTTTCAGACTTCCATCCTCATACTCCTGGCCCACAAGCCCTCCAATTTGGGAACTCCGGAGCCACAACACAGCATTCTGCCTGCCCACCAGAAGAAAAACGTTGCCCTATGGGGCTGCCCAGAAACCCCAAATGAGTTTCAACCTGAACAGCCCTTGAGCACACCCCAATTTCATAGACTGCTCTGGGCACTAATGCTCTGTCTGACACAGCCTGAGCCCAGAACTCCCGACAGACACCCAGACAGCTGGCCACACACCCAGAACATGGGAACTGCCATGGTCCTAGGCCATCAACTATTCCCAACCTGGCTTTACAGGTATCTGAACCTAGACATTATCTCCAATCCATGCACAGGGGGGAACCTTATGCACAAATCAAAACATCTCCTTCCCCATGGCAAGAAACCTTGATATTGGCATGGACTCAAACCTTCAGGGTAGGAGTAACCTGCAGGGCCCATGAGATAATGCCCATGCTTGAGGGTCTCCTTGGGCACAAACACGTATTATGACCCTCAGCGTGAGCTCCGTGTTCAAGCAAGTCCTCTCAGTGGCTGGAGCAACAGCCCACATATGGGGCTTGCCATGACCCTAGGCCCCCAATCCTAACCAGAGTTATCTAGTTCCCTGTACCTAGGTTATCCAGTGGATAACCAGGTTATCCTGTTCCCTGTACCCAGGGCTCTGCTCTGGAATCCTCTTTTGGAGGGACGCCTGAGGCAGAAAACAGGACTCCTCCCTTCCCACAGAATGACACCAAAATCTTGGGAGCTGGGCCAAATCCCCAGAGAGGGAGATCCGTCCATGGCCCATGCGGCCACTCCTCCTGTCCACAGCCATACTTGACACAAACTCCAGAGACAAAAGCCTGAGCAACTGCCTCCCAATTGCCCTTCTTTCCTATCCTGAGGAGCTCCCCTCATGCTCTGTAGATCGAGTCCGCCATACCCTCGGCCCCAAACCTAAGCCTAGTTTGTGTTTTCAGACTTCTGTCCCCACAGCCTGGCCCACACACCCCCCAGGCTGGGGCCCCTGGGGCCACACTGCAGGACTGTGCCTGCCCTGTCCAAGGAAACTCTGCCCATTCCATTGGTCACAACCCAACAGATTAAGAGAGAATTCCAAGGCTATGGAGGCCATCCCAATTGTGTAGGCAGCCCTGTACAAACGGGAATTTTGACATAAGCTGAGCAAATATCTTCACTCAGACACCCAGATTAATGTCCCCGGAGACAGAAGACTCAACCAGACAGGATACTAGGGCCTAATCAGAACCCTAGCTTTGGTTTCCAGGCATCTCTCTTCAGAGGCCTGGCTTCAAATAGCAGCATATGGGCGTTTCCTGAGGCACCAAACAGAACACCTCTCATCTCCACAGGAGAAGCTTGCTCTTTGGAGCTGTGTCAAACACTCCGGGTAAGAGATTCCTACAGGACCCTGAGCCACAGTCACATTCCAAGGTCTCCATGGACACAAACCCACATCAGGTCCCATCCTCTTGAGAGGATACCTGAGGATTCCAAATCCCTGAGGATTTGGGATTCTGCACAAACCTATCCCGATTTGGGCAGAACGCATGTGAGAATTGGTCAGAAAACGCCTGGCCAACTTGCTTTAGGTGCACACATCTGCAGGTCCGACCCTGGGCCTGGCCCTGGATCTGGAGTTGTTGTGTCCCAACACCACCAGAGAGACCACCTTGAGTAAGGAGCAGGCGAGACCAAAGTCTCCTGCTCCTCAGCCTCCTGCTCCTCAGCCTCCAGGGGTCTACTCCCTGTCACTGGCAGATTGGACTGGTCTGGACCCAAAACCCGGGCACCAACCCTCGCCTGCTTGCTCAGCATTCCGTTTCCAGGGTCCTGTCCCTCGGGCCTCCACCTGGGGACCCTGAGTCCCGCGCCACCAGTTCACTGACAATCCTGGTGCTAACGGTGCCTTTCGGGCTGCGTCCCAGCCTTCGAGTGAGAGATACATTCGATCCCCCACAGAGGCCAGCCTCATTTCTGGGTGCCCCAGCAGCCTGAAATGTCGGAGGCGAATGCCCGGCCACAATCCCTCAATCAACTCTGCTTCAGGAAAGCTGTCCGGCGCCAGGGCCCCTGGCTGGGCCGTGTCATCTCAATGCATTTTCCCGGGGCCTAGGACCTGCCTCGAGCAAGAAAGGGCCCATGGCCATGGGGAACAGGGCAGTCCCCAGGACTGCGCAACACCAGCCAATTCTCACAAGCATTCTGCCCAAATCAATCCCAATTTGGGCAGAACGTTCATGAGAATTGGATGGTAAATGAAGGGCCAACTCGCTTCGGGTGCCGAACGTCTGCAGGTCCGCCCCTGGGCCTGGCCCAGGATCCCGAGTGGTCACGTCCCAACCTCGCCAGAAAGACCTCTGTGAGTCAGGTGCAGGCGAGGCTGATGCCTCCTGTTCCTCAACCTCTGGGGGTCCCCTCCTTGGTGCTGGTAGATGGGGCCGGTCCTGCCCCAAACCCGGGCACAGACCCTCGCCTGCTTGCTCAGACTTCCGTTTCCAGGGTCCTGTTTCTCGGGACCTCCACCTGGGGAACACTGAGTCCCACTCCACGAGTCCTCCGACCATCACAGTGCAAACGGTGCCTTTCGCAGCTGCGTCCAACCATCCTATGAGAGATACATTCGTCCCCGCATAGAGGCCAGCCCCATTCCAGGGTGCCCCAGCAGCCCAAAACGTCGGAGACGGATGCCCCAAAACAACCCCTCAATCAACTCTGTTTCGGGAAAGCTGCGCTGTGGCAGGGCCCCCGGATGGGTCACATCATCTAGGTGCATTTTCTGGGGGGACCGTGACATGCCCCAAGCAACAAAGGGCCCTCAGCCACGAGGAACAGGGCAGTCCCCTGGGCTGCCCAATGCCGGCCACTGCTCACGAGCATTCTGCCCAAATCAATGCCGAATTGGGTAGAACTCTAGAGAGAACTGGCCGGAACAACACCCAGCCAACTGGCTACGGGCGCCGAATGTCTGCAGGTCCGCCCCTAAGTCTGGCCCGGTATCCCGAGTGGTCGCATCCCAACAGCGCCAGAATGACATCCATGAGTCAGGTGCAGGTGAGGCCGAAGTCTCCTGCTCCTCATCCTCCGGGAGTCCCCTCCCTGGCGCTGGTACATGGGGATAGGCCTGCTCCAAAACCTGGGCACGGACCCTCCCAATCTTGCTCAGTCTTCCGTTTCCAGGGTCCTGCCCCTCGGGGCATGCACCTGGGGAACACTGAGTCCTGAGCCATGAGTCCCCCAACCATCCCAGCTCAAAGGGTACCTTTAGGATCTTCATCCCAGCCTTCGAGCGAGGGATACATTCGATCACCCACAGAGGCCAGCTTAATCCCAGGGTGCCCCAGCTTCCAGAAACGTCAGAGGCGGACACCTGGCCAAAGCCCCTCAATCAATTCTGCTTCAGGAAAGCTGCCCTGCACCGGGGAACCCAGCTCAGCCATGCCAGGGGGCCGCAACCTGCCCCGAGCGAGAAATTGCCCTCGGCAACGGGGAACAGGGTGGTCCCCAGGGCTGCCCAATGCCGGCCAATACTCACGAGCGTTCTGCCCAAATCAATCCCGATTTGGGTAGAATGCTCGAGAAATGGCCGGAAAATGCCCGGCAAACTCGCTTTGGGCCCCGCACGTCTGCAGGTTAATCCCCTGGGCCTGGTCCGGGATCCCGAGGTGTCGCGTCCCACCACCGTGAGAAGGACCTCCGTGAGTCAGGCACAGGCGAGGCCAAAGCCTACTGCTCGACAGCATGAGGGGGTCACCTCCCTGGCGCTGACAAATGGGGCTGGGCCTGCCCCAAAACCCGGGCACGGACACTCGCCTTCTTGCTCAGCCTTCTGTTTCCAGGGTTCTGTCCCTCCGTAACTCCACCTGGGGAACACCTAGTCCCGCACCACGAGTCACCCAACCATTTCCGTGCAAACGGTGCCATTTGGAGCTGCATCCCAGGCTTCGAACGAGAGATACATCCGTTCCCCCACAGAGGCCAGCCCCATCCCTGGGTGGCCCAGCCTCCCGAAACATCGGAGGCGGACGCCCAGCCACAACCCCTCAATGAAATCTGCTTTGGAAAGGCTTCCCTGTGCCGGGTCCCCCGGCTGAGCCGCGTCATCTCGGCACGTTTTGTGGGGTTCCGCGACCTGCCCCGAGCGATAAAGGGCCCTCGGCGACAGGGAACAAGCCCTTCCAAAGGGCTGTCCAACGACAGACAATCTAACGATGGTTCCGCCCAAATTGATCCCAATTTGGGCAGAACGCTCATGAGAATAGGCCAGAAAACGCCCAGCCAACTCGCTTCCGGGACTGCACGTCTGCAGGTCTGCCCACTGGGCCTGGCCCTGGATCCCGAGTGGTCGCATCTCAACACTGCCAGAAAGACCTCTGTGATGCAGGCGCAGGGGAAGCTGACGCCTCTTGCTCCTCAGCCTCTGGGGGTACAATCCCTGGCGCTGGCCAGTGGGATTGGGCCTTCCCCGAAACCCGGGCATGGAGCCTCCCCTGCTGGCTTAGCATTCCCTATCCAGGGTCCTGTTTCAGGGCCTCTACATGGGGAACCCTAAGTCCTGTGCCAGGAGTCCCCCATCCATGCTGGCGCCAATGGTGCATTTTGGAGCTGTGTCCCAGCTTTTGAGCAAGAGATACATTTGTTCCCTCAAAGAGGCCAGCCCCATTCCTGGGTGCCCCTGTACCCATAAAGTCGGAGGCGGACACCAGGCCACAAACCCTCAATCAACTCTGCTTCGGGGAAGCTGCCCTTCATCACAGTCCCCAGCTGGGTCACGTCGTCTTGGCACATTTTCCAGGGGGCCCTGGCCTGCCCCACTGAGAAAGGGCTCTCGGTCCCGGGGAATAGGGCGGTCGTCAGGGGTGCCCAACTCCGGCCAAATCTCACGAGCATTCTGCCAATACTGATCCCGATTTGGGCAGAACTCTCATGAGAATTGGCCGGAAATCTCCCAGCCAAATCGCTTCGGGCACCGCACGTCTGCAGTTCACCCCTGGGCTTCTCCTGGGATCCCGATTATTCGAGTCCCAACATGGCCAGAATGACATCTGTGAGTCAGGCGCAGGTGAGGTCGAAGCCACCTGCTCTTCAGCCTCCAGGGGTCCCCTCCCTGGTGCTGGTACATGGGGCCAGGCCAGCCCCAAAACCCGGGGATGGACCCTCACCTGCTTACTCACCCTTCTGTTTCCAGGGTCCTGTCCGTTGGAGCCTCCACCTGGGGAACCCTGAGTCCATGCCAGGAGTCCCCTGAACATCTCTTAGCAAAAGGTGCCTTTCAGAGCTGCATTCCAGCCTTCAAGCGAGAGATACATTTGTTCTCCCACAGAGGCCATCCCCATCCCTGGGTACCCCAGATGTCCGAAACATCAGAGGCATACTCCCAGCCACAGCCCCTCAATCAACTCTGCTTCAGGAAAGCTCCCCTGCAACGTGGAACACATCGGCCACGTCATCTTCGCGCATTTTCTGGGGGGCCGTGACCTGCCCCGAGTGAGAAAGGGCCCTCGACCACGGAGAACAGGGCGGTCCCGAGGGCTGCCAACGCCGGTCAGTTCTCATGAGCGTTCTGCCCAAATTGATCTCGATTTCGGCAGAATGCTCATGAGAATTGGCCAGAAAAGGCCCGGCCACCTCTATTCAGACGCCACACATCTGCATGTCCGCCCCCTGGCCTGGCCCAGAATCTGGAGTGGTCGCGTCCCAACACCATCAGAAAGACCTCTGTTAGTCAGGCAAAGGTGAGGCTGATGCCTCCTCTTCCTCAGCTTCCGGTGCTCCCCTCCCTAGCGCTGTCCAGTGGAGTCGGGCCTGCCCCAAAACCCAGGCATGGACCCTCGCCTTCTTGCTGAGCCTTCCGTCTCCAGGGTCCTATTTTTCAGGGCCTCCACCTGAGGAACCATGAGTCCCGCGCCACGAGTCCCACGACCATCCCAGCGCAAATGGTGCCAATTGGAGCTGCGTCCCAGCCATCGAGTGAGAGATACATTCAAACCCCCATGATGCCAGTCCAATCTGGGTGGAATCTGGGTGCCCCTGGTTCCCGGAATGTCAGAGGCAGAGGCCATGCCACAACCCCCAGGAGGATCAACCTGCACGGACCTCAACAGCACCCCAATATCTTAGGCCTCCCTAGGCACTAATGCTCTGTCTGACACAGCCTGAGCCCTGACCTCCCATCAGCCCCCCGATAGCGGGCCCCATATCCTGCAGGTGGGAACTGCCATGGCCATCAACTCTGCTCCAGAATAGCTGCCCAGCACTGGGAAACCCAGCGTCGGCGTGTTTTCCGGGGGGTCGCAAACTGCCCTGAGTGAGAAATGGCCCTCGGCCACGGGGAACAGAGCAGGCCCCAAGGCTGCCCAATGCTGGCCAATTCTCACGAGAATTCTACCCAAATCGATCCTTGTTTGGACAGAATGCTCATGAGAATTGGCTGGAAAAGGCCCAGCCAACTCCCTTCGGGTGCCGCACATCTGCAGGTCTGACCCTGGGCATTAACACTAAAAAGCATTGTGACCCTCAGCCTGAGCCCGCTTTCAAACCAGCCCCCTCGCTACCTGGACCTTGACCCCGCATATCGGGCCTGCCATCCTCCCAGGCTGAAATCCTCATGCTTGGTCGGGTTCTCCAGCAGCCCGGACCCAGAAGCCGACTCTGGAATCCCTGCTTTGGCGGGAACCCTGAGACGGAAAACAGCACTCTTCCCTTCCCTCTGAAAGACATCACACCCTTGGGAGCTGGGGAGAATCCTCACAGAGGCAGAATCTCCCATGGACCCATGAGGATACCGCTACATTCCGTGGCCAACGGAGACACACAACGCAGTCAGAAAAGCCTGTGCTCCCACCACCCCATGGCCCTCATTTCACATCCCGAAGCACTGGCCTCATGGTCTTCAGATCGGGCCTGCCATAGCCTCTCCTCTAACCCTATCCTGAGTTTGTGTTTGCAGACTTTTGTCCCCAAAGCCCTGGCTGACAGGACCTCCAGGATGGGGCCTGTGGACCCAGAGGGCAGGACTCTGCCTGCCCTCCCGAAGGAAATTCTGCCCATCACAGTTGCACAAACCCTCCATATTGGGAGACACCTACAAGGCCCCTGAGCCCACCCGAATTTCGTTGGCCACTCTGCAAAAAAATGCACTGTCTGACACATGCCAGACACCTACCTCCAGGCAGACACCCAGGTTAATGGCCCTGAGTCAGAAGATGGAACCTGACGTGCCCCTAGGACCTCAACGGTACCCTAGCTTAGGTTAGCAGGCACCTGTCCCCAGAGGCAAGTTTTGGAATACCTACATATGGTCCAACACTTGGTCCCTGAGCCACAAATCAGCACACTTCCTGTCCCCAGAAGGCAACCTGGCTATTGGGAGCTGGGTCCAACCCTCAGGTGAGGAGAATCCTGCATGGCGCCTGAGTCCCTACCACATTCTAAGGTCTTCCTGGGACACAAGCCAGCATTGTGACCCATCAGAATCAGGCTCCCTGTCATCTCAGTCCCCTGGGCACTTTGCAGCAGAGCCACCAGATCGAAACTGCCTTGTTCCTGGGATGCAAGGGTAAGCCGAGCTGGGCTTTCCTGGCATCCATGCAGAGAGCTCTGCTACCAAGTCTTTCCACATTGGGGACCCTGGAGACATCAAAGCAGACTCCCCCTCTCCCGTAGAAGGAAAGCTTGTGGTTCAGAGCAGCTCACGAGCCCCAGCCTGGGATAACTTCCATGGCTTCATGAGGCCACCCCTCCATTCTTGGCCATCATGGACACAAACCCCAGAGTGAGCGACCATCTGACCCTCACCTTTACTTAAGTGCTGGAGATCTCAAGTCAGACGCTGCACATTGGAACTGCCATGCGCTTGGCACTGAGCTGAACTGGCGCTTGTGCTTTCAGATTTCCGTCCTCACCCTCTTGGCCGGCAAGCCCTCCAGATTGGGAATTCTGGAGCCACAACACAGCCTTCTCCCTTCCCTCCAAAAGAAGAAGTTCCCTAGGGGTCTGCCCAGAATCCCCACTTGAGGAACAACGTGCATGACACTCCATGGCACCCCAATATCCTTGGTCGCCCTGTGCACCAATGCTCTTCCTGACACAGCCTGAGTTGCGACCTCCCATCACCCACTGAGGTAAAAGGCCCCTTAACCTGCAGGTGGGACTGGCCATGGCCCGAGTCTGTCATCTCTACCCAACCTGGGTATTCAGGCATCTGTGCTCAGACCTTAGCTCAAATCCTGGTCCATGGGGGAACCTCAAGCACAAAAGAGCACTCCTTCTTCCCCATGGCAGAAAAAGGTTGCTGTGGGGATGGGGGTCAAACCCTCAGAGTGGGCGCGAGCTGCATGGCCCATGAGACCACGTCTACCCAGTACAGCTGCCCTGGTAACAAACTGGCAGTGTGACCCTCAGCTTGAGCTCTCTTTAAAAAAGCCCCCTCGCTAGCTGGATCACGAGCCTGCATATCGGGCCTGACTTGCCCTTAGGCCCAAATTCTCACCCTCAGTCTGGTTCTCCAGGCGCCCTGATCCAGAAGCCTACTCCTGATTCCCTGCTATGGCAGGACCCGTGAGGTGGAAAATGTAAGGTTTTATAGGCGAGATAAACAATGACACCAGGAGAAAGGGGCACAAGCCAAGATTTATTAAAGGCACTCTCCGGCGAAGTTTCAGAGCTCAAGAGAAGGGGAGCCAGGAAAGTTGCGCCCAGGTGGAGGTGGGCACCCTAGGAGGAGGTTTGGAGGTTTTATGACTCTGGAAAGCAGTGTGAGGGAAGTTGCACAGGGAGGGAGTTGGGGGGGTCTTTTATCTGTTTTCTGCATAGGTATCAGTTTACTTATGGAGATGTGACCTGGGAATACATCCTTTTGGCGGTAGATTCAAGGGTTAAGGAAGGGGGGGGAAGGAAGCTGGGAGAAGGCAGGACCGGGGGGGTCTTTTATATTGTTTCTCCTGCACTCCTGGAGCCCGCTGACCCATCATTCCAACGTTTTTGGTATAACAGAGGTGGCGACTCAGGTCTGACTACTTCCTGCTGGCGAAGGTTCGTCCTTATATGGTCCTTCAGATGTGGGTAGGCGGCTATAGGGATGCAGCAGGAGTTGGTTGACAGCGACCCTGGAAACCTCCTGGATGCGATCCCAAATGAAGCCAAGAACACAGGGAGTGATTAGTGATAATAGGCAGAGGAGAATAAGGGGACTTAGGATTGGAAGGAGCCAGGTCATTAAGGGGGAGAGCCACCATTGAGAGGGGTTTATTCCAGGGCGTTGCGGGTCACCAATGAGTCGCAGATTTTTGCCAGGGTGCCGATATTCGTTTCGACTATACCGGATACATTGATATAATAGCAGCATTCTTCATTGAGGAATAAACAGGTTCCTCCCTTGTCTGAGGTGAGCAGGTCCAGGGCTCGTCAGTTCTGTAGGGCTACCTGGGCCACTGAGGTAACCTTTCATTGTAGGGAAGCCAAGGACTCAGCTGAGGCCTCTATTGCTGTCCGGAGCTGTTTGGATAAATCTCAGATGGTGTCTATGGAGTGAGCTAGGGCCCCGGTGCCCAGCCCGGTGGCCACTAGGGAAGACAACAAGTAGACCCCAATAATCAGGGGTAGAAACACAGCCCTTTTCTGTCACAGGAGGGGGTTGGAGAAGACGGCCATTTCCGCTAGGGATGGCAATCTGTGGTGACCAGCTGAGTAGACCATGTGGTGTCCCCATGGGTCCAAGTTTCCACTATGAAGAAGTGCCACCTGAACCCAGGGTCACCAGAGGGGCAGCTATGGGCAGGGGTAGAAGGAGGAGGGTGAGGAGAAGTGGTGCGGGAAATCCACAAACACTTGGGCCCCAGGGTTTGGGAAGTCCAGCCATCCTGTGGTGGGACTGGTTTTAGATTGGAGATGTGTACCCACGGGTGGTGTCCTAGGAGTTTTGTCGCTTTGGGAGTTGTGGAATAACAGTATGGGGGCTGGTCCACCTGGGCTGTAAGGACGTTGGGTGACGTTCTTGTAGGAGAACTTGGTCTCTAGGATTTAGGGCATCTGCATGAGCCCTTAGGAGGGCTCCTAAGAGGGTCACATAGGGCAGATAAGATAGGAGGAGTGTAGGAGAGGCAGGCAGGTTGTGATTGAATAGGAAGGGCCTGCCGTACAGGAGCTCAAAGGGGCTGAGTCCTGACGGGCACAAGGGGAGGTCCTAAGGTGGATGAGTGCTGGTGGGAGAAGGGTTGGCCAGTAGAGGCGGGTTTCAAGAGTGCATTTGGTGGACTCTGAAAAACAACCTGAGGATTTTGAAGGGGCGGGGTGGGAGGTTGGGGGAACCAGGTGGTGGGTAATAGGGAGGGCACGTATTGCATGGAGCACTGGGTGTTGTGTAAAAACAATGAATACTGTTATGCTGAAAAAAAATAAATAAATTTATATTTAAAAAAGTGCGTTTGGTGAGTTGTTCCTTGAGGAGGCCATTGGCCCTCTCGACCTTACCAGAGGATTGCGGGTGATGGGGGATATGGAGTCTCCAGGTGATGTTGAGGCTCTGGGAGGTTTGTTGTGTGATGCTGAAGATGAAGGCCGGTCCGTTGTCCGATCGTAGGGTTTGAGGGAGTCCAAATCTCGGGATGATGTGCTCAATGAGAATTACGGCGACCACTGCTGTTTCCCTAGCAGTGGGGAATGCTTCAATCCAGCCTGTGAAGATGACTACAAGAGTTAGTAGGTATCTGAAGGTTTTGTATTGAGGCATGTGAGTGAAGTCAAGTTGCCAGTCCTCGCCAGGCTGATGCCCATGGAGCTGGTGGGTGGGTCCCAGTCTGGGGAGGCCGCCCTGGGCGTTGACCACAGAACAAGTTCTGTAGGCCTGGTGTACCTCCGTAATGGTCTTTTGGAGGAGGACTTGGTGAAAGAGAGGTTGGAGAAATTAGTACAGGGCCTTTGGACCGGTGTGGAGAGACTGGTGGTGTCAGTATTGAGGGTGTGGGTTGGGCTGTTTGGGAGGGAAATTTTGTCATGGACAAAATACCATCCCATGTCACCCAACCTGCCACCTAATGTTTTGAGAGCCTGAGTCTCATCAGTGTATGAGGGACTGTGGGGAGTTTTGAGAAACAGGAGAGGCACTGGAGAGGAGTTTAAGGCCGTCTGCTGGGCAATAGAGTCGACCTGTTGTTCCCCAAAGAGATGGGGTCCTTAGAGGCCTGATGGCCATGGCAGTGGACAATAGCCACTTTGGTAGGGTAAATGAGAGCCTCGAAGAGTTTGGCAATAAGATATTCGTTGACTATGGGGGTTCCTCTGGTCTGGAGAAACCCCCTTTCTCGCCAGAGGACAGAGTAAGTGTGGGTAATAAGGAAAGCATATTTGGGGTCAGTGTAAATAGTGAGCCGTGGGCCCTCAGATAAGTGAAGGGCCCTGGTGAGAGCCACGAATTCTGCCTTTTGAAAAGTAGTCCCAATGGGAAGGATGGCCACTTCTGACAGAGTCCAGGGAGACCACTGCATAGGCCACATGTCGCCATCCATTTGGTGCCATGAGGGAGCTCCCATCCACGAACAGAGTGCGATCGGGGTCAGGCAGCGGCCAGTACAAAAGTCCTGGATGGGAGGGAGATAGTTCTTCCAGGAGTTGAGAGCAGGAATGGGATGGAGTAGGGGTAGACAAAGGTGTCGGCAAGAGAGTGGCAGGATTTAGGCGAGTGGAGACAGAGTGTGTTCCCTGGGGGTTTCTATGAACAGCAGGTGTAGAATTGGAGATGGGAAGGAGTGAGTTGTGCCAAGGATTTGTGGCTGACTAAGTCCATCAGTCGATGGAGGGAGAAGACCGTGATGGGCTGCCCTAAGGTAAGTTTGAGGCCTCCTTTGTCAGAGAAGTGGCTGCCGCTAGGGCCCTGAAGCAGGACTGCCATCCCTGGGCGGTGACATCTAGTTGCTTGGAGAGTTAATGGGGATAAGGAGACCCTGCTGCAGGAGGAGGTCACTGACAGGCTTAAGACCTAGCTGGTGGGTCGCTACTACAGGTCTGGAAATGTCCCATACATGCGGGTCTACGGAGGGGAGACAGTCCAGGATAGAGGACAAGTCAGAGGGGAGTAGAGGAAAGACGAGGTGAGCAGAAGTTGAGGGAGAGGGAGAGAGACAAATGGAGGCCTAAAGTTTGTGGAGGATGTCCCTGCCTGTAGGGGAACAGGGCAGGAAGGGATAATGAGGAAGGAGTGTGAGAAGGGGAACCCATCCAAGCTACATGTAAGGGGTGGGGTGGCCTTTGGAGTGGAGGAAGTACCATCAATTCCCATAACTGCAACTGGGGAAGGACGAGTAGGACCCGAGTAGGAAGGCAGGACAGTTTAGGAAGCCCCCACGTCCAACAGAAAGGAAATGGTTTTACCCACTACCTGGAGCGTGACCCTGGGCTTGGCATGGGTGAGGGGGGTGTCCGAGTCTGGGCTCTGTCAGTCATCCTCCAATCTGAGAAGTTGGATGGCAGGACTTACCGTCTCAGGGTTTTCCCCATGTGGAGGCGCTGGGAATCGACTGAGGCTGGGGCAGTCCGATTTCCAGTGGCCCATCATGCGGCACTGAAGGCATGGCCTAGTAGGCGCTTTTGGATTGGGGCATTGACGGGCCCAGAGTCCCTCAGCTCTGCACTTGAAACAGGCCCCCGGAAGGATTCGGTTAGGTGCTCCCTTTTTTTGACCCCCAGAACCTGCCGGCCTCAGGGCTGCTACCAGGGCTTAGGTCTACAGTTGGACCTTCTGTTGGAGTCTGGCTTGGCACTTCAGTTCTGCTGCCTTCTCTTGGGAGTTAAAGACTTTAAATGCCATTTTCACCAAATCAGAAATGGGAGTTTGAGGGCCCTCCTCCACTTTCTTTAATTTTTTTTCCGAATGTTGGTGGCTGACTGAGAAATAAAGTGGGTAGTTAAAACAGTCGCCCCTGCCAGAGAGGCCGGGTCTAAGCGAGTATATTGAGTCAGCGCCTCAGTAAGTAGGTTAAGAAACATGGCCGGTGGGCACCTGGTGGCTCAGTGGGTTAAAGCCTCTGCCTTCGGCTCAGGTCATGATCTCAGAGTCCTGGGATAGAGTCCCGCATTGGGCTCTCTGCTCAGCAGGGAGCCTTCTTTCTCTCTCTCTCTCTCTCTCTCTCTCTCTCTCTCTGCCTGCCTCTCTGCCTACATATAAAATAAATGAAATATTAAAATAAAAGAAACATGGCCGGGTTTTCATTGGGTTTCTGAATGATTTCCCTTCACAAACCTTCTACAACTTTCCTTTGCATTCAGGTTTTGTCCCAAACAACCATCTCATTTAGGAAAAAAGTACCTTCTTTTACTTTCAACAAAATGTACTCCTATTCCTTTAATCTTTCTTACATATCTTCTACTTTCCTACATACAGAGTTGATTCCTTTATTTCCATCAGTCTTACAATTAGCAGAATTTTGTACTCCTAGAAACACCTTTAGTTATTAACCTGTAGTCAGTTATTAATCAATTGTGAACGGTTATAGCAGAATTCTTTAGATGCCAATTTATGAATCAGTTAAGCACAAACCATGCTTACTAACAGATTTAAATATTCTTATTTTCTTTGCTGTAAGAAGCCAAAAGCACAAACCTGTGTTCAGTAATCAATGACTTGGCATTTTATCCTCTTTGGAAAAGACCTAAATGTCCAACAAATTTAATTCCATTTGTCATCCAATCAAAACTTTAAACTTTCGGGTTACCAAAGACTTTGAAAGTTATCTCAGCAATTACCCATTCAAACTTTGAGACAGACAATTAACCATCAGTTTAGTCATTTCTTTGCTAACAGATTTTAACAAATAACATGAGCTTATTTGACCTTCAGTAAACTTTGATTGAAGTTTTGCATTTATTGCCAGTAACTTTGTCAGGAGTTCCGATAAGAGTGGGGAGAGGGATGGGTAAATGAGTGCACCTGTTCAGAAATCCTGAACATAAGGGACCTTGGCCCATCTGTCTTGGTGTCTGCTGAGGTTATTTAGGTCCATGAAAATCTGATAATTAAACGTGCCCTCCGGAGGCCATTGGGACTGATTGTCTAATTGGTATTGTGGCCAAGCGACAGTACAGTAACGTCATTTTTGCAGGTTCTGGTCCAGTTCCAGGGTTTAAAGATTGGCCAACAAGCCTAAAACATTAGGGTCGAATTTTTATTGGGAGGTCCACACGATTCGTCGCTGGACAACCCGAGGGCTAGAGGAAGGTGTCCCCTCATCCACCACTGGGTTGCGGAAAAACTGTCCACGGCCATAGAGGTTAAGACGTCTCCCAGCCTCTCGGAGTCACGGAGGTCACCTGATGACTGGCTGGAGGGGGCACGGAATTGGGGGAACCTCACCACAGCTTCAGAAGTGGCAATCGGAAAAGCAGGTCCAGGTCTGGCTAGGGAGAGGAGAGAGCCTCCCCAGAAGGGTGGGGCTCAATCTCCTCCTGGGTTTTGGCACCAAATGTAAGGTTTTATAGGCGAGATAAAAAAAAAAAAAAAAAAAAAAAACACCAGGCGAAGTGGGTGCAGGGCAAGATTTATTAAAGGCACTATCTGGAGTAGTTTCAGGGCTCAGGAGAAGGGGAGCCAGGAAAGTTACATCCAGGAGGAGGTGGGCACCCTCCAGGAGGTTATGGGACTCTAGAAAGTAGAGTGGGGGAAGTCACAATGGGAAGGATTTGGCTGGGGTCTTTTATCTGTCTCCTGCATAGGTATCAGGTTACCTACAGAGACATGACCAGGGCATACATCCTTTTGGTAGGAGAGGCAATGATTAAGGAAAGGAGGGGAGTAGGCTGGGAGATAGCAGGAACCGGGGGTCATGTCTACCATTCCTCCTGCACTCCCGGAGCCCAACAACCCAACAGAAAACAGGATTCTTCCCTTCCCTCTGAAAGACACCACACCCTTGGGAGCCGGGGAGAATCCCTACAGAGGCAGAATCTCCCATGTACCCATGAGGCCACCCCTACATTCCGTGGCCAAGCAAGACACACAACCCAGACAGAAAAGCCTGCGCTCCTGCCTCTCCATCGCCCTCATTTCAGATCCTGAGACACTGTCCTCATGGTCTGCAGATCCAGCCTGCCATAGCCTCTCCCCTAACCCTATCCCGAGTTTGCGTTGTCAGAATTTTGTCCACAAAGCCCTGGCCGACAGGCCTTCCAGGATGGGGCCTCTGGACTCACAGCGCAGGACCCTGCCTGCCCTCCTGAAGGAAACTCTGCCCGTCATATTTGCACATACCCTCCAGATTGGGAGACACATGCAAAGCCCTGAGCTCACCCCAATTTTGTTGGCCCCTCTGGGCAAAAATGCGCAGTCTGGCACATGACAGACACCTACCTCCAGAAAGACACCCAGGTCAGTGTTCCTGAGTCAGAAGATGGAACCTGACATGCCCCTAGGACCTCAACTGAACCCTACTTTATGTTTTTCAGGCATCTGTCCCCAGAGTCAAGTTCTGGAATACCTACATATGTTACAACACTTGGACCCTGAGCCACAAAACAGAACACCTCCTGACCCAGGAGGCAAGCTGGCTGCTGGGAGCTTTGTCCACCCCTTAGGGGAAGAGAATCCTGCATGGCACCTGAGCCCCCGCCACATTCTAAGGTCTCCCTGGACACAATCCAGCATGGTGACCCGTCAGCATGAGGCTCCCTTTCAACTCAGCCCCCTGGGCACTTCAGCCCAGAACCACCAGATCGAAACTGCCTTGTACTTGGGCTGCAAGTATAAGCTGAGGTGGGCTTTCCAGGCATGCATGTGGAGAGCTCTGCTACCAAGTCTTTCCATATGGAGATCCCTGGGGCCTTCAAAACAGACTCCCCCTGTCCCTCAGAAGGAAAGCTTGTGGTTCAGAGCAGCTCACAAGCCCCAGCCTGGGATATATTCCATAGCCTCATGAAAATCCCCTCAATTCGTTGGCCATCATGGACACAAACTCCAGCGTGAGCGACCATCTGACACTCGACCTGACTCAGGTGCTGGAGATCTCGATCAAGTCAGATGCTGCTCATTGGAACTGCCATGCGCTCGGCACTGAACTTAACTGGTGCTTGTGCGTTCAGACTTCTGTCCTCACCCTCCTGGCCTGCAAGCCCTCCAGACTGGGAATTCTGGAGCCACAATGCGCTCTTCTGCCTGCCCTCCAGGAAGAAGAAGGGCACTCTGGGACTACCCAGAATATCCACGTGAGGATCAACCTACACTGCCCTCGACGGCATGCCAATATCCTAGGCCGCCCTGTGCACTAATGCTCTGTCTGACACTGCCTGAGCCCCGAACTCCCGTCATCCTCCAAGTTAACAGGCCTCATAACATCTAGGTGGGACTGGCCATGGCCCAAGGCTTTCATCTCTACCCACCCTGGGTTTTCAGGCTTCTGTGCCCAGACCTTAGCTCAAATCACGGATTATGCGGAAACCTCAAGCACAAAAGAGCACTCCTCCTACCCCATGGCAGAAAAATGTTGCTGTGGGGATGGGGTCAAACCCTCAGAGTGCACGCCAGCTGCATGGCCCATGAGACCACGCCTACCGAGGAGGGCCGCCCTGGCCACAAATAGGCAATGTGACCCTGAGCCTCAGCGCGCTTTCAAACAAGCATCCTCGCTAGCTGGACCAAGAGCCCGCATATCGGGCCTGCCATCCCCCCAGGCCCAAATCCTCACCCTCACTCGGTTTCTCCTGTTGCCCAAACCAAGAAGCTGACTGTGGAATCCTTGCTATGGTGGGACCCCTGAGATGGAAAACAGCACTCTTCCCTTCACCCCGAAAGAAATCAAACCCTTGGGAGTCTGGCAGAATCCTCACAGAGGCAGAATCTCCCATGACCTCATGAAGCCACCTCTACATTCCGTCCCAACCGAGACTCACAACCCAGACAGAAAAGCCTCCTCTCCCGCCTCCCCATAGCCCTCCTTTCCGATCCCGGGACATTGCCCTTATGGTCCACAGATCAGGCCTGCCATCACCTCGACCCTAACCCTATCCTGAGTTTGTGATTTCAGACTTTTGTCCTCAAAACCCTGGACGACAGGCCCTCCAGGATGGGGCCTCTGGAGCCCCAGTGCAGGACTCTGCCTGCCCAACCGAAGGAAATTCTGTCCATCACATTTGCACATACCCTCCAGATTGGGAGACACGTGCAAGGCCCTGAACCCACCCCAATTTCGTTGGCCTCTCTGGACAAAAATGCGCAGTCTGAAACACGCCAGACACCTACCTCCAGGCAGACACCCAGGTCAATGGCCCTGAGTCAGAAGATGGAACCTGACATGCCCCTAGGTCCTCAACCGAACTCTAGCTTAGGTTTGCAGGCATCTGTCTCTAGAAGCAAGTTTTGGGATACCTACATATGGTCCAACACTTGGCCCCTAAGCCACAAAACAGAACACCTCCTGACCCAGGAGGCAAGCTGGCTCTTGGGAGATGCTTCCAACACTCAGGGAAGGAGAACCCTGCATGGCGCCTGAGCCCCCGCCACATTCTAAGGTCTCCCTGGACACAATCCAGCATGGTGACCCATCAGCATGAGGCTCCCTGTCAACTCAGCCCCCTGGGCACTTCGGCCCAGAGCGACCAGATCGAAAATGCCTTGTTCCTGGGCTGCAAGCTTAAGATGAGCTGGGCTTTCCAAACATCCATCAGAAAGCTCTGCTACCATGTCTTTCCATATGGGGGACCTTAGAGCCATCAAAACGGACTCCCCCTGGGTGCCTGGAGAACCCACTGAGGGTGAGGATTTGGGGCTAGGGGCATGCCAGGCCTTATATGTGGGCTCCTGGTCCAGAGAGCAAGGGGGATGGTTTGAAAGCGTGCTCAGGTTGAGGTTCACAATGCCTGTTTGTGGCCAGGGCAGCCCTCCTGGTTGGGCGTGGTCTCATGGGCCATGCTCCTGGATGCCACTCTGAGGATTAGACCTCCATCCCCACAGCAAGCTTTCTCCGTTGTGGAGAAGGAGGAGTGCTCTCTGTAGGGGCGGGCCAGGCCAGCTAGATGGAGACGTCCAATCAGTGGGGCATGCATATATTTACTGAGTTGAGTTGCAATCCCGTTGGCCACCTGTGTGTGGGCTGAGCTCAAGCACCTCTATAAAGGCTGGTCTGTGAGGTTGCAAGGTGGGGGGTAGCAGGAGGAGTTATCGTAGCCATTGGGGGAGCCATTGGGAGCCATTAGAATAGTGTTAGGAGTGTTAGTGTTGGGGTCGTGGAGAGTGACAGCACCCTTTTCGTCATCGGGAGCATCGGGAGCGGCGTTGCTGGGAGCCTCGCCTCCATGAGCAGTGTCGCTGCTGTGAGCATCCTCACTGCCCGAGCAGTGGCGCTGTCACTAGACGGTCAGGGAGCGGCCTCGTCAGGAGCGGCCTCACCGCCAAAGCAGCAGCACTGTCACTAGACGGTCGGGGAGCGGCCTCGTCAGGAGCGGCCCATGGTACAGTGGAGGTGAGGCAGGGAGCCTCCAGGAGGGACCCCAGGGCAAGGAGGCAGTGGCCCCCAGCAAGGCTCGAGCACCTACCGGTCTATTTGGCTTCTGATGCATGGCGGGAAACAAAGCTTTGCTTTGTGTCAGTCTCATTCCTTTGATCAGGGACCCTAACAATGGGAGGTTGGGGCTCAGACTGTGTCAGACAGAGCATTAGTGCACAGGACGGCCTAGGATGTTGGGGTGCTGTCAAGGTCTGTGAAGGTTGATCCCCACGTGGGGATTCTGGGCAGACCCCTAGGGCCCTTCTTCTTTCTAGAGGGCAGGCAGAAGACTGCGTTATGGCTCCAGAATTAACATTCCGGAGGGCTTGCGGGCCTGGAGGGTGAGGACGGAAGTCTGATCGCACAAGACCCGGTTCAGTTCAGAATGTGGTGGGGCACAGGAACCCTGCAGGATTCTCCTTCCCTGAGGGTTGAACGCAGCTACCAATAGCCAGGTTGCCTAATGGGGATAGGAGGTGTTCTGTATTGTGGCTCAGGGACGAAGTGTTGGACCATTTGTACGTATTCGAGAGTTTGCCTCTGGAGACAGATGCCTGCAAACCTAATCTAGGGTTCTATTGAGGTCCTAGGATTATGTCAGGTTCCATCTTCTGACTCAGAGCCATTAATCTGGTTGTCTGCCTGGAGGTAGGCGTCTGGCATTTGTCCAAATGCACATTTTTTCCATAGCGGTCAATGAATTTGGTGTGGGCTCAGGGGACTTGCAGGTGTCTCCCAATCTGAAGGGTTTGTGCAACTGTGACGGGCAGAGTTTCCTTCGGGTGGACATGCAGAGTCCAGCACTGTGGCTCCAGAGGGCCCATCCTGGAGCCTGTCGGCCAGGGCTTTGGGGACAAAAGTCTGCAAACACAAACTCGGGATAGAGTTAGGGGCGAGGTGACGGCAGGCCTGATCTTCAGACTGTGAGGGCAGTGCCATGGGATCTGAAATGAGGGCGATGGGGAGGCAGGAGTACAGGTTTTTCTGTCTGGGTTGTGTGTCTCATTTGGCCAGGGAATATAGCGGTAGCCTCAGGGGCCATGGGAGATTTGCCTCTTTGTGGATTCTGCCCAGCTCCCAATGGTGTGGTGACTTTCAGAGGGAAGGGAAAAGTGCTGTTTTCCATCTCAGGGGTTCCGCCATAGCAGGGATTCCAGAATCAGGTTCTTGGTCCGGGCCCATGGAGAACCTGAACGAGGGTGAGGATTTTGGCCAAAGGGCATGTCAGGCCCGATATGCGGGCTCATGGTCCAGGTAGCAAGGGGTCTGGTTTGAACGCGGGCTCAGGCTGAGGGTCAAAATGCCTGTTTGTAGCCAGGGCAGCCGTACTTGGTGGGCGTCGTCTCATGGGCCATGATGCTGGCTCCCACTCTGAGGGATAGACCCCCATCCCCACAGCAAGCTTTTCCCGTCGTGGGAAGGAGGAGTGCTCTTTATGCTTGAGGTTCCCCCATAAGCCAGGATTTGAGCTATGGGGGAAGGGGCGGTGCTTGAGAAGAGGTAAATATTAATGGTAAATATTGATGATGAACTAACTATTCCATGAGGTGTGAAGGGGAGGAAGAAAAACAAGGCATGGAACTTCCCCTGGCCTGTAAAGGAAAAAAAAAAAAAACTTTATTCATTGATTCTTTTGTTTGTTTACTGGATTTTCAAGTACACATATCTCAGGGAGCCTGACTGGCTCCCTCTGAGGACCACACGACTGTGAATCTTGATGTGCAGGGAATCCTGAGTTCCAGCACCACGCCGGATGAATGAATGGAGAGATTACTTAAAAATATAAAACCTTGAAGACACACACACACACACACACACACACACACACACACACGGAGCAGCATTATCTATCCAAGATAAACACCCTCCTGGGCAGGAAGTGGGGTCAGAGGAAAACAGAAACAGCGGTGGCAGGGGGAGAAGACACTAGAGGGAAACAGAGCAGCAGCATCCTGTCTAGGTGCTCTGGCTCTTTTGTGCTTTACAAAAGCCCAGGAGGAACCTTTCAAAACCCTGGCCCTATTATCCCCCAGCGGAGAGGGCAGAAGCTACTGTCCAGCAAGAATGCCTTTGAATAGAGGTAACTCTTCTCCCATGAAACTTCACCTTTGGAACATGGACTTTTTCTTGGCTTCCTTTCCAAGCCTTTCTCTTTGCCACCTTCTCACCTCTGTGAATCCCTGATCCCAATTTGCAAAAATCCCTACCTATCTCAACCGGCCGTGACCCCCCCACACCTTTCTCTCCCTCTCTCTCTTTCTCTCTCTCTCTCTCTCTCTCTCTCTCTCTCTCACACACACACACACACACACACACACACACACACACACACATACACACACACCAGGATGTAAACTGTTCTCTGTCAACCATCCATCCGGAGCACTCACTATAAAAGTAAATGAGGAAATGCAGACAAGAGAGAAATCAAGCAAATAATGTGACTCTGAAGACTGGGCACCTATTGAGTCGAGAGAATTGACCAAACAGCAGAAACTGGAAAAGAAGGTTTTCCTCCCAAGTCGGTTCCTCTGTCGTTGGCTACACGACATTCTTTCACCAGCATTTCCCCAAGAGTGTGACGATCCAAATAAGGTTTCCCAGTGCAAAGTTCATGGGTGCAGACTTCACACCTGTGTTTCAAGTACACGTCTTTCAGGGCACCTAGCTGGCTCGGTCCAGAGGACGCCCAAGGAAGGCAACTCTTGATCTGTGGGCGTCCTGAGTTCCAGGGCCACACTGGGTGGGTGTACAGAGCTGACACGCAAAAAGAAATTTGAATCGCTATGGCGATGTCAAACACAACAAAGGAAAACAAAACAAAAATCGGAAATAAAGTCGCCCCTGGTCGAATGCTTTCTTTGTAGAGGCAATGGAGACCCTGTGATGTTGGCAGACAGAGAGACATGGTCGGTCGGTCGATGAATCGATGGAATGGAACAGATACCGAAAGAGATATGCCCAAGCCCAACGGAAGTTCCGCCGATGCCCAAAGGACGTTCAAAGGAGGAAATATGGCCCACCTCCCCACGAAATCAGAGGACAGTCAGTCTTCAGACATCCACAGACCCAACATGCAGGCAAGCAGGCAGACAAAGAAACAAGAAAACTGGGGCGCCTAAGTGGCTCAGTTGGTGAAACCTCTCTGCCTTTAGCTCAGGTCATGATCTCTGGGTCCTTGGATCAAGCCCCGCATCCATCCATTGGGGCTCCCTACTCAGCAGAGACTCTGCTTCTCACCTCCCTCTCTCTGACCCTCCTTTTAGATCCTTCGCTCCTTTGCTCCTTCGTCCTCCCTCCCAACACCACCACCAACATTCTTTTTTAAGGAGGGAAAAAAAGAGAGAAAGAAGGAAAGAAAGAAAGAGGAAGAGGAAAGCTCCCGTCCAAACAGGCAGACCTCACTCCTCCTACAAATGTGAATTCCAAAAGGATCTCACACTTCCATGGTTCCATGGGATACAGAACACTGGAACACACACGTGTGTGTGTGTGTGTGTGTGTGTGTGTGTGTGTGTGTGTGTGTTGGGGGGGTATTCTAGGGGAAAAGCTGGGGATTTAGGGCCAGGAAAAGAGGGTTTAAGACTGGACACCTGAGGCGCGATCCGTAAAAAAGAAATGGAGCGGTTGGAAGTCAACAAAATTAAAACCCTAAGCTCTGTGAAACACCCTCTGAAGGGGACCCAAGGGCAAAGGACACACAGAGGCCTGGGGGATCCGCCGGGAGTGGGAGGTGGGGGGTGGTGGTGGTGGAGGGTGTTGCTCAGAGAGAAACAAAATGAGGAAACGCTCCCAGAGGTCGGATCAGGGTCACTAGGAGAATAGGGTGCAATCCATTCAGATGGGAAGTCTGCCACAGGGCCAAAGGCAAGGTAGAAATCCAAGATTTTCAAGGTCAGGTCCCTTCAAGCAGGTCGTGTCTACGACAAGGCCACCGGCTCAGAAAACCAGCGAGGCCGTTTTATGTTTAATTCCAAAGGGACATGAAGTCTGGGGTTGAGAGGCAGGGAGTCCATCCCTGATCATCCCAGACGCGATTAAAAAGACAGAAGAACCTTAGCAAGGACAAACTCTGCAGGGCCCAGGGTCGAATGGCAGGGAAACTTCCGATTTTCTTTTTAACACCCAGGCCCAGGAGCCTATGCCCAGGCACCCTGCCGCTGTGGAGGAGCCTTGGGAATGGCCAGAAAGAAAGGAGCCAGCGATGGTGGGACCAGGGATGAGGAGAGGGATTCCCGAGGAACAAGGACCCACCCGTGAGCAACTTACCCAGACTGCCCTGAAGGAAATCAGAACCTGTCACCCTGAAAAGGTGCCCAATGTGGCACGTTGGTTATCTCAAATTCCACTCCTTGTACACAGCAGCTACCAGTAGAATATGCCAACCCTTCTGGTCTTCCCAAGACCAAGAGAGCCAACTCACATGTGACAGGTACCTTCCCTGGAACCAGGAAGCAGAGAGCCATCCTCCATCACCAGAGACAGGAGAGGGGAGCCAGAGAATTAGGGTCTGAAGCCTCCATGTCGATGAAACTTCTTCAACCAGTCCCCCACTCCCACCCCCGTCTTCCCAGGGCTGTCTTTGCCATGGCCTGCCTGCCCCTTGCCCAAACCCCTTTGTCTTGTCCGTTCTTCATGAGTGGATCCAGTCCCTGTCTTGTCTTGTCTTTCATTTTTCTTTTCTTTTCTTTTTTTTCTTTTTTTTAGGATTTTATCTTATTTACTTATTGGAGAGACAGAGATCACAAGTAGGCAGAGAGAGGGGGCGGGGGGGGTGGGAAGCAATCTCCCCATTGAGCAGAGAGCCTGATGCATGGCTCGATCCCAGGACCCGGAAATCATGACCTGAATGGAAGGCGGAAGCCAAACCTACCGAGCCACCCAGGCACCCCTCGAGTCCCCATCTTTAGGCCCTTGGGAAGGCCCCCTGTGCAGGCAAACACCTACCCACGGTTGGATGCCCTTCTCCAGGGAAGTTCTTCTGTCGATCACTATCCTAGGCCCAGCCACAGACCCTAAGCAGGTAGAGGAGAATGTGTGTCCACCACCACGACCAAACCACCACCACCACCACCACCACCACCCCAGCAGTGAGATTGTGCACCTGGAATGTCACTCGGACCAGATGAAGAGAGCCAAGGCAAGAGAAATGAGGCGACATCGAGGTCCCCTGGCTACTTGTAACCCACTGATGAATCCCTGACACACATAGAGGGTGTAACACCCCTACAACTCCCTCAAGGATTTTGTTCCATGTTTTACCCATGAGGATCGCTCTAGTCAGTGTCCCTTCACTCCGATAGCCACACATGCCCACGATATGCTAACATCCCTCTTCCAACACGGGGTCCACAGACACACATCAAAAGGGTCCCATGACTAATGCTTTGCTAAAACAAGAGGGACTCACCTCACCTTGACAGTGGGTAGCCCCGCAAGGTCTCAGAGACCTTGCTCGCAGCATACACACATTCCTTGGAGACTGACCTCATCCCTAACCCCCACTAACTGGAAACCGTATCACCAGTTACCCCTCACAATCCCAGCATAGGTCTTTCTGCCCACAGGTCCTATCCCCGTGCTGTAATAAAAGTACCTTTTTGCACCAAAGACATCTCTGCAATTCTTGCTTGGCCATGTCCCCGGCAGCTCCACATCCGGTCTGCCTGTCTGTCTGTTTTTGGGTTTGTTCCTTCATGTGTGTGTGTGTGTGTGTATGTGTGTGTATGTGCGCACACACACACACTTTTCATGGGCCTTTCTTTTTATTTATTCATTTACTTACTTACTTACTTATTTACTTATTTTGAGTGGTTTTGGGTTCATAGCCAAATTCACTGGAGAATACGGGCAGTACCCACAGGACACCTGCTCTGCCATCGCTCACTGCTCACTGGCTCCTGCCCCACCCCCCAACACTCAGAGTCACAGGCCTGCTCCCTGAGAGCTTCCCACTCCCCCACAAGCCTATTGACCATCCAACCATCTGTGGCAAAGCTGGTGTATCGCTTACAATGGATGAATCCACACGGAGGCATCATCATCACCCACTCAGAGCCCAACGTTGACAATTCTCTGGGGTTTTGTTTTCCTTTTTATAATGATTTTGTTTATTTATTTGACAGAGAGAGAGACAGACAGACAGACAGGCAGACAGACCGACAGATCATAAGTAGGCAGAGAGAAAGGGGAAAGCAGGCTCCCTGCCAAGCAGAGAGCCCGATTCGGGGCTCGATCCCAGGACCCGGAGGTCATTACCAGAGCCGAAGGCAGAGACTTGACTCACTGAGCCACCCAGGCACCCCTCCTTCTGTGGGTTTCGACAAAGGTATCTTACCACCACAGTAGCTCTCTGAATAGTTCCACTGCCTTAAAAATCCTCTGTGCTCTGCCTAGTCACCCTACCCACCCACCTGAGCCCTCCCCTCCACCCACCCACACACACACACCTTCCACCCCCCCCAAAACCCCTGGCAGCCGAATGATCTTTGTTGTCCCTTTTGCCTGCCTGCCTGCCTGCCAGCCTTCTTCTTACCTTCCTTATCATTAGTTTGAATATCATTTGTTTATTATGAAAGACAGACATGGAAATTACTCACACAGGGCAAGATTTCACCACTTCAGTGGACTGAGTAATTTCACTGGATGGCATTTCAATCATGATTTTTTTCAGTCTATATATTTTCTCAGAATGTCACTGTCTCTAAGTAAGAAAATACTCCACATCATCTAGAACTATTCCGATGCCTCCATATTCTGGGAGAAGACAGTTACCGCCAACATTCAGCTGAACTGGCTGAATCTCTCCACCCTTTCCTACAGAGTTTGACCAGTAGCTAATTCTGTTGCTTGCAGTATTTTTCTTTGAGATTTTTCGGGAAGCATCCTTCCTCCTTTGGTTACAATTTGGGCTGCACTCCTTTGAAGCAAAACCTGGTCCAAGAGGGGGAGAAACCCTCTGCACACACCTGTCCGTCCACGACGCTGTCTGCTACAGTTAATTCTCTGCTCTCCAGCCTACTGATCTCATGACCCTCTGCATAGTTTGGCCTCGTTCAGCATGTCACATAGAGTTGGAACCGTGAGGTGGGTTCACCTCTTCTTACTGGCTTCTCTCAGTCAGCAAGACACGTGGAAGTTTCCCCACCTGGCTCCCCATAGCTCCCCATAGCTCGCTCATCTCTTTCCAAAGCCCCGAGAGCCATTTCTTTCATGGCCTGGATGTACCCCAGTCTATGTATCCATTCTTCTCCTGAGGGACTTCTTGATTGCCTCCAGGTTCAAGCCATTACTAGTGAAGGGGCCATGAAAGTCTGCATGTACGTTTCTGTGCAGACATCCGTCTTCAACTCATTTGGGTTATCGATACGTACCAAGGAGCAGGATTGCTATGTCATCCAGTAAGAGTATGTTTAGCTTGTAGAGGCCATCACCCATATTTCTGGCCTTTGCGGGGGGGGTGGAGCGTGCAGGAGCCGAGCAGAGGGCTGTGCACGGAAGGAATGAGGTCATGAAGGAGGGAGAATTCAAAGATGCTGGAAAGGAAGACCTCAGGGTTGGTGGCAGACCTTAAGATGATATTGACATGAGACAGGGTAACAGGAAAAGGAGCCTACAAATTTGTTTCCTAAAAGTGTCCCATGAAAAAGCCCTCCCGAGGAAAGCCAGACCCTGAGAAGGAGCAAATCCTAGTTGCTGGTATATTGGGTTGAACAAGAAGAGGCCATTGTGGAAGAGTACACTGTGTGGGGAGTCTACAAGAACACACGGATTTGAAAGAAAGAAAGAAAGAAACAAACAAACAAGATCAGTTTGTCCACAATTCTCATGTTCATTCTCAACTTTCTGTCCTTGAAGATAAGTATGTCCCTCACAGGGTATCTGGGTGGCTTAGTCCCTTAAGGGTAAGCGGCTGCCTTTGGCTCAGGTCCTGATCCCACGTTCCTGGAATTGAGTCCCACATCAGGCTCCTTGCTCAGCGGGGAGCCTGCATCTCCCTCTCCCTGTGCCTGTCCCTCCCCCTGCTTCTGCACACCCAGAATAAATGTGTGTGCGTGCGTGTGTGTACACATATACATATAGTGTGTATATACACATATACATATATACATGCGTGTGTGTGTGTGTGTGTGTGTGTCCCCTCTCTTCTCTCTCTCCCTCTCTCTCTCACTCAAAAAAAAGAAGAAGAAAGAAAAAAGAATGTCACTCACTCCCCCTTCTGTGATAGGGGAGACATCTCCCAGGGGAATGGGCAGGGGATGCTTCAGGGCAGAAAGGGGGGAGAGTTATCTCTCCCTCCTTGCCCCTGCAGTTGGGGGGGGTTGTGTGTTTGCTGCTGCTGCTGCTGCTGCAGCTACGTTTTAGAAGTGTCTATAGTTCAAAACAGTATTCTGGTTTCCTTTACATCTAAATCTTATCTCAGGTTTGGGTTTTGACAGGAGGGAGGGAGGGAGGGCGGCCCACATTTTTCATCAACATTGTGGAGAAGGAGAAGATGGGTGCGGGCCTGTGCATATTCTTCTCCATGGTGGGATAAGCAGAGGATTCACATTCAGCTCTTGCCAGAAGGGATATAATCTCTCCATAAATAATCAGGGAAAATATCAGGCGAACAGTAAGGTCAAGTAATGGTCAAAGGAACATAGACAAGATTGGCTCTAGATGCTGGAGTTTCCCAAGCAATGATCTCAGCAGAGGCATGCAAATGTCAAAGATTTCCAGAGACCATGCTTAGGTATGGACGTCATTCCAAAGGTAGGGTGCTATCATCCGGTGAGTGTTGTCTGCTGTCCCCAGCTCCCAGGAGCACTGTATCTTGAAGATACCGTACGAGGCTCATCCCTGGATGGAATTGTGCCAGAGAAAGAGAGACAGCAGCCTGTCCTTGATCCTAAGGTGTGTTGAAGAGAGTGACTCTCTAAAACACATTGGGCTGAAGAAGACCAGCTGGATTTCTGTGGGTTGGTTTTACATATTGGTGACAAGGGGATGGGTGTGGGTGGGTGTAGTTTGTTTACTTTCGGAATGAGGTGAAAGCCCTCTTCAAGTAGAAGTATTTGCACCGGGTGTCTGGCAGGATGGGAGGGTGTGGCTCGGTCCCTTTACCGAGAAGACAGGAGAATTGGGCCTTTTAAGAACTAGGCAAAGAGACTAGTTGAGCTTTGGCCATCACAGCACCTGGCACCTCCACAGAAAAAAATAGAAGGTTCCCAGAATGAATTGAGCTGCAGGAGTCAGCGTGAGCGGACCCCACCACCCTCAGCCCCCAGCCCCCAGCCCCTCCCACTCCCCCCCTCAACACGGGGGTAGGCAGTAGCTGTAGTCCAGAGCTCCAGATCTGGGTCCGCCTCCGCCTACCAGGGCTCCCCCTGCCCTCTTCTCAGCCAGGGACGTATATGTGAGCATGATCCCAGAGAAAAAATCCCCTCATCCACAGAAATCTTGCCAACAGTTGGACCATTTTGCCTGAGAGACCAACTCATCTGTACCCGACCATGATTTTTTCTTAGGGACCTGGGGCCTAGTTCACTACTTAGGATGAACAGCACCATCACCACCCCCGTCACACCCCACCCCCTGCCATCCCCACCCCCAGCCTACTGCTCCCAATTGGACCTGAAGATGGCAGGGGTGGGGTGGTGGGGGATGGGAGGACCCCTGAAGAGAGGTTCAGGGTGACCCATTCTAATGGGCCTCATTCAATCAAATCCTTTCATTAAATGCAGAAAGCTTTCTGTTAAAGCCAGAGCCTGGGGTTTCTCTCCATTGAATGGCATTGTTCAAATCCCCCAACCCTTAGGCTGTGGCTTGCAAACTTCTGGAGGGAGGAGGCAAGGGGGAAGGAGACAGAGCTTGTCTCTAGAGCTGACCTCATCTGGGGGCAAAGAGTCCCCTCCTTTTCCTAACCCAGGAAATGCAGGTAAACCCTTTGGGAATCATGGATGGGGAGGATGACGTCTGCCCTGAAAGCCTTCCAAGGGTGGGGGGTGCAGGTAGGAGGGTGTGGCATGGTGTGGCTGGGTCAGTCGGAGAGGGACAGGAAACACAGGATGGTGGTGTCTTAGGATTGAGAGGCCAAACACAGGCATGGACTGATGATGGTGGTGTCTTAGGGGTCAGAAGGCAAACATGGAGTGATAAGGGATAAGACATAAGAGCGGCCTGACAGGGGACAGTTCTCACTCATCCACCGAGTTACAGGGCCGAGCAAGCCCACTCCTCTAAAGCGACATGAACAGTTGATTGATTATCCATCGACCAGTCCTCCCTCTCCCACCTGCTTCCCAAGGGAAAACCTCTGTCTCATTTCCACGTAGCCACTGACTGTTTCACATGCCATTTTCTGTCCACTAAAAGAAGAAAGGAAGATGGGGAGCCATAAACCAGCTCCACAGATAGCACCTCTGCACAGAGGGATGAGTGTGGGTCTCATTGGGCAAATGGTCACTCTGAGCCTTGATCCCTGGGTTGTTTAAAAAAATGCACTGCAGGGAGCACCTGGCTGGCTCAGTCAGAAGAGCACATGACTGTTGATCTCAGTCAGGATCATGAGTTCAAGCCCTGCATTAGGTCCACAGATAATGGAAAATGAATGAATTAATGGAATTTTTTAAAACATAAAAGTATGTAATGGTTTTCTCCCCCCCCCCCCCAAAAAAAAAAGGAATGGAGGGGCGCCGCAGTCTATTAAGCGTCTGCCTTCAGCTCAGGTCATGATCTCAGGGTACTGAGACTGAGCCCTGCCCCTCTGGGGCTCCCTGCTCAGTGGGGAGTCTTCTCCCTCTCCCTCTGTCCCTCCACCCACTCATGTGTTCATGCGTGTGCGCTCGCTCTCTCTCTTTCTCTCTCTCTCTGAAATAACTAACTTACTAAATAACAATCAAACATCAAAAGAAAAAGGGCAAGGGGGCGCCTGGGTGGCTCAGTGGGTTAAGCCGCTGCCTTCGGCTCAGGTCATGATCTCAGGGTCCTGGGATTGAGTCCCGCATCAGGCTCTCTGCTCAGCAGGGAGCCTGCTTCCCTATCTCTCTCTCTCTGCCTGCCTCTCTATCTACTTGTGATCTCTGTCTGTCAAATAAATAAATAAAATCTAAAAAAAAAAAAAAAGAAAAAGGGCAGGGACATTAACGATTATTCACGGGGAAAGATGGAGCCTGCATAGTGGGGAAACATCCTATATACCGTCTATCCCCATGTTTACTTTGGGGTGGAGACTTGACCTGGGAAGGAGGAAAATTGAGTTCCTTATGTCAGGAGGTTTCCTTAGGAGAAGTGTGAAGGGACTGTGGGCATGCTGTGATAACTGGTCTAAGCGGAATGGGGTCTCAGGCTCCTCTCAGGTAAGGAGTATCAGGGCCATGCTTGTTGATAGGCTGCAGCCCCATCCGTCGACTTTCAGTCCAGACTTCTGCAGAGATGCCTGGTATTTGGTAGCAAGGCCTGAAACGAGACGGTAGCTCAGTAGGGGGAACCAATTTTCTGAAAAACAGGCTTTGAGTTTTCAGCTAGCATCAGCCCATTTACCTTATGAGGCATGGTTTCAATCCATCCCTCCCACCACCCCTTCCAAGTTATGCTGTGGCTATTCTTTTATTTCCTCAGAGGAGGTAGGTTTATGGTAAAGAAGTTTCTGTACATCTTAGCTGTAACATGCTTATGTGCCAGGCTCAACAGAGGCTTTTCCCCTGTAGGTTAAAAGGGAATAGAAACAACAGGGAGTCAGATGTGCTATGTTTTCCCATGTTATAATTTCCCATGGTCAATCCTTCATTCCATTTCTATGGAACAGGGGCAGAGTTCTGACTTCTGTAACCGCTTCAAGCTGAATGAGGGTGCAGTGGAGGCTTTGGAATGGAAGGATCTGAGACAGGGCATCCTCTACTCAGAGGAAGAGTATCCTGCATGGCGCCTGAGCCCCCGCCACATTCTAAGGTCTCCCTGGACACCAGCCATCATTGTGACCCATCAGAATGAGGCTCCCTGTCACCTCAGTCCCCTGGGCACTTAGCTCCAGAGACACCAGATCAAAACGGCCTTCTTCCTGGGCTGGAAGGCTAAGAGGAGCTGGGCTTTCCAGGCATCCATGCAGTGACTTCTGCTATGACATCATTCCATATGGGGATGCTGGTGCCATCCAAACGGACTCCCCCTGTCCCGCAGAAGGAAAGCTTGGTGTTCGGAGCAGCTTACAAGCCTCATCCTGGGAAGACCTCCATGGAATCATGAGGCCACGCCTCCATTCGTCGGCTATCCTGGACACAAACTCCAGCATGAGTGAACATATGCCCTGACATATGCCTTGACTCAGGTGCTGGGGATCTCTATTCACATGCTGCACTTTGGAAATGCCATGTGTTCGGCACTGAAAGAAACTGGCACCTGTACGTTCAGAATTACGTCCTACCCTCTTGGCCCGCCAGCCCTCCCCAGATTATTCATTCAGGAGCCACAACCCAGTCTTCTCCCTGCCCTCTAGAAAGAAGGGCCCTAGGGGTTTTCCCAGGATCCCCAAGTGAGCATCATCCTGCAAGGACCTCGACGGCACATCAGTGTACTAGGCCGCCCTGTGCACTAATGCTCTTCCTGACACAGCCTGAGCTCTGACCTCACATCAGGCCCCAGGTAGCAGGCAACATATCCTTCAGGTGGGATGTGCCAAGTCCAGAGACTGATACCTCTACCCAACTAGGCTATTCAGGGGTCTGTGCCCAAATCATAGCTCAAATCGTGGCCTATGTGGGAACCTCAAGCATCAAAGAGAACTCCTCCTTCCCCACAACAGGAAAAGCTTGCTGTGGGAATTGGGGTCGAACCCTCATAGTGGCAGGCAGCTGCATGGCCTATGAGACCACGCCCACCCAGGAGGTCTTCCCTGGCCACAAACAGGCATGTGACCCTCAGCCTGAGTGTGCTTTTAATCCAGCCCGCTCGCTAGCTGAACCAGGCACACGCATATCGGACGTGACATGCCCCTAGGCCCAATCCTCACCGTCTGTCGGTTTCTCCAGTCAACCCGACCCAGAAGCTGATTCTGGAATCTCTGCTATGACGGGACACCTGAGATGGAAAACAGCTCTCTTCCCTTTCCCACGAAAGACACCAAACCCTTGGGAGCTGGGTAGAATCCTTAAAAGTTAGAATATCCCATGGACCCATGAGGATACCATACATTCCGTGGACAACCAAGACACACATCCCAGACAGAAAAGCCTCCACTCCCGCCTCCCTGTTGAAATAATTTCAGATGCTGCGGCACTGCCCTCATGGTCCACAGATTGGGTAGCCATCACTCGCCCAGAACTCTATCCCGAGTTTGTGTTTGCAGAATTTTGTCCCCAAAGCCCTGGCCGACAGGACCTCCAGGATGGAGCCTCTGGAGCCATAGCACAGGACTCTGCCTTCCCACCGGGAGGAAATTCTGCCATCCCATTTGCACAAACCCTCCAGATTGAGAGACACCTGCAAAGCCCCTGAGTCCACCCCAAATTCGCTCATTGAATTGGAAAAAAGGTGCTTGCAGACACATGCCAGACACTAATCTCCGGGCAGACACCCAGGTCAATGTCCCTGAGTCAGAAGATGGAATCTGACATACCCCCAGGACTTCAACAGAACCTTAGCCTAGGTTTGCAGGCATCTGCCTCCAGAGGCAATCCCTGGAATAACTATATGGTCCAACACTTGATCCCGGAACGACAAAACAGAATACCTCCTGTCCCCAGAAATCAACAAGTCTCTTGGGAGCTGCATCCAACCCTCAGGGGAGGAGAATGTTGCATGGCACCTGAGTCCCCGCCACATTCTAAGGTCTCCCTGGAAACCAGTCAGCATTGTGACCCATCAGAATGAGCCTCCTTGTCATCTCAGCCCCCTGGGCACTTTGCCCAGAGCCACCAGATCAAAAGGGCCCTGTCTGGGCTGGAAGGGTAAGCAGAGCTGGGCTTTCCAAGCATCTGTGTGGTGACTTCTGCTACGGCATCTTTCCATATGGGGGATCCTGGTGCCATCCAAACAGACTCCCCCTGTCCTGCAGAAGGAAAGCTTGCTCTTCGGAACAGCTCACAAGCCCCAGCCTGGGAAAACTTCCATGGCCTTATGAATCCACCCCTCCATTCATCGGCCATCATGGACACAAACTCCAGTGTGAACGACTTCTGACATGTGCCCTGACTCAGGTGCTGGAGATCTCGAGTCAGAATCTGCACATTGGAAATGTATTGTGCTCGTCACTGAACAGACCCGGAACTTGTGTTTTTAAATTCTGTCTTCACCCTCCCGGCCCTCCAGCCCTCCAGATGGTTCATTCAGGAGCCACTACTCAGTCTTCTGCCTGCCCTCCAGAACGAAGAAGGGCCCTAGTGGTCTGCCCAGAATCCCCACATGAGGATCAACGTGCATGGATCTCGACGGCACCTCAATATCCTAGGCCGCCCTGTGCACTAATGCTGTGTCTGACACAGTCTGATCCCGACCTCTCATCAGCACCCAAGGTATCGGGCCCCATATCCTGCAGGTGGGACGTGCCAAGGCCAGACTGTCATCTCTCCACATCCTAGGTATTCAGGCATCTGTGTCCAGAACATAGCTAAAATCAGGCCTATGTGGGAACCTGAAGCATCAAAGAGCACCCCTCCTTCTCCAGGATGGGAAAAGCTTCTTTGAAGATGGAGGTCTAACCCTCAGAGTAGGAGCCAGCTGCATGGCCCTCGAGACCACGCCCACTCAGGAGGGCTGCCCTGGCCACAATCAGGCATTGTGTCCCTCAGCCTGAGCCCACTTTCAAACCAGCCCCCTCGCTAGCTGGACCAGGAACCCGAATATCAGGCCTGACATGCAACTCGGCCCAAATCCTCACCCTTGGTGGGGTTCTCCTGGCGCCCAGATGCAGAAGCCAAAACTGGAATCCCTGCTATGGGGGGACGATGAGATGGAAAACAGCACTCTTCCCTTCCCGCTGAAGATACCTCTCCTTTCCATGGCCAACCGAGACACATAACCCAGACCAAAAAGCCAGTGCTCCCGCCTCCCCATCGCCATCATTTCAAATCCCTCCGCAGTGCCTTCACGGTTTGAAGATTGGGCCTGCCATCACCCTGCTGCTAACCCTATCCTGAGTTTGGTTTACAGACTTTTGTCTGTGAAAACAAAAGGTTTTTTGGGCCAGGCCAAAAACCTGGCTGTCAGGCCCTCCAGGATGGGGCCTCTGGAGCCATAGCGCAGGACTCTGCCTGCCCACCCGAAGGAAACTATTCCCATCACATTTGCACAATCCTTCCAGATTGGGAGACACTTGCAATTCCCCTGAGCGCACCCAAAATTCGTTGGCCGCCTTGTAAAAAAGGCACCTTTGGACACAGGCCAGACCCCTACCTCCAGGGAGTCACCCGGGTCAATGACCCTGAATCTGAAGATGGAACCTGACATACCCCTAGGATCTCAACAGAAATCTAGCTTAGGTTTGCAGGCATCTGTCTCTAGAGGCAAACTCTAGAATGCCTACATATGGTCCAAAACATGATCCCTGAGCCACAAAACAGAAGACTTCCTGTCCCGAGAAGGCAACCTGGCTCTTGGAAGCTGTGTCCAATCCTCAGGGGAGGAGAATCCTGCATGGCGCCTGAATCCCCGCCACATTCTAAGGTCTCGCTGGATGCAAGCCAGCATTGCAACCCATCAGAATGCGTCTCTCTGTCACCTCAGCCCCCTGGGCCCTTTGCCCCAGAGTCACCATATCCAAATGGCCTTGTTCCTGGGCTAGAAGAGTATGTGGAGCCAGGCTTTCCAAGTGTCCATTCAGTGACTTCTGATAAGACTTCTTTCCATACGGGGGACCCTGATGTGATTCAAACAGACTCCCCCTGTAGTGCAGAAGGAAATCTTGCTGTTCAGAGAAGCTTCCAATCCCAAGCCTGGAAAGACCTCCATGGCCTCATGAGGCCACCCCTCCATTCATTGGCCATCATGGACACAAACTCCAGCATGAGCGACCATCTGACACTTGCCCTGACTCCAGTGCTGGAGATCTCGAGTCAGACGCTACACATTGGAAATGGCAGGGGCTCGGCACTGAAGAGAATGGTGTGTTCAGAATTCCTTCCTCACCCATCTGGGCCGCAAGCCCTCCATATAGTTCATTCCGGAGCCCCAATGCTGGCTTCTGCCTGCCCTCCTGAAAGAAGAAGGGACCTTGGGTTCAGACCTGAATCCCCACTTGAGGATCAACCTGCACGGAACTTGATGGCACCCCAGTATCCTAGGCCACCCTGTACACTAATTCTCTGTCTGACACAGGCTGAATAACGAACTACCATCAGCTCTCCAGGTAGCGGGCCCCATATCCTGCATGTGGGACCTGCCAAGGGCAGAGACTGTCATCACTACCCAACCTGGGTATTCAGGCTTCTGTGACCAGACCATAGCTCAAATCACAGCCAATTGGGGAACCTCAAGCGTAAAGAGCACTCCTCCTTCCCTATGATGGGAAAAGTTTGCTGTGGAGATGGGGGTCTAACCATCAGAGTTGGAGCCAGCTGCATGGCCCATGAGACCATGCCCACCCAGGAGGTCTTCCCTGGCCACAAACAGTCATTGTGATCCCCAGCCTGAGCCCGCTTTCAAACCAGCCCCCTTGCTAGCTGGAACAGGGGCCCGCATAAAAGGCATAACATGCCCCTAGGCCCAAATCCTCACCCTCGATCGGGTTCTCCAAGCACACGTCAAAGACGCCAACTCTGGAATCCCTGCTATGGTGGGACCACTGAGATGGAAAACAGCTTTAGTGTAAATGATCCAAGGAACGAGACAGACACAAAGTGAAAATCAAGAAAAGCTTTATTTCACGCCAAGCATCAGAAACCAAACAGACCAGTTGGGGCCATCTCTTACATAGAGGAGACGATGACGAGGACGACACTCCCGATGACAAAGAGGCGAGGATGATGAGTACGAATATCCTGATGACACAGTCTCTGCTCCCCATGAGGCCACTCTGACAAGGCAACTCCCCAGAGGAGGCCGCTCCCCAGATGAGGCCATACGCCAGACAAGGTCACTCCCAACAATGAAGAGGGCGCTCCGGACAAGGCTGCTCCTCACGATGAAGAGGCTGCTCTGGAGGAGGCTGCTCGACGATGAGCCCACATGCCAATGAGGCCGCTCCCCGGAATGACCCCACTCTGGCGAGGCCACTCCAGCCAGGCCACACCAGCGAGTCCGTGGCCCATGGTGGCAAGGCTGCTGCTGGCAGGGCCGTGGCTCAGGATGGTGCTGCTCCTGACAAGCCCAACGCTATGACTCCTATGACTACCCTAATGGCTCCCAAGGGCCACTCTAACAGCTATTGTGCTATTCTAACAGCTATTCTAACTCCTCCTACTTCTCTAATGACTATTCTAACTCCTCCTATTTCTCTAATGGCTATTCTAACTCCTTCTATTTCTCTAATGGCTATTCAAACTCCTACTTCTCTAATGGCTATCTAACTCCTCCTACATCTCTAACAGATATTCTAACTCCTCCTATTTCCCTAATGGCTATTCTAACTTCTCCTATATCTCTAACGGCTATTCTAACTCCTCCTACTTCTCAAATGGCTATTCTAAATCCTCCTATTTCTCCCCCCTCCCAGCCTCACAGACTAAAATTTAGAGAGGTGGTTGAGTTGGGCGCACACACAGGTGGCCAATTAGATTTCAACTCATCACAGTTAATATATGTGCACCACAATGATTGGATATGGCTATCTGGCCTGGCCTGCCCCTATGTCCGGGGTTGACAGCTTCTTTGGCTAATCAGACCCCTACATTCCCCCCTTCTCTTTGGAAATTAGTCAAATCCTTGACTTTTCAGCGAGTTCTATGTTCTCCTGTTGTAAGGAGGTTTATTAACATGTAAGACTAACATTTTTATCGCTCCAATTTTCTTTGGTACAAATGACATTAGGGCGTTTATAACACAGGGTCCAAAACATAACCATAATGCACAGTTGGATGATGAGTTAGCCATTCAACGCTTTGTATAACCATTTCCATTTTTTTCCTAACTCCGTTCATCTAATTTCCCACCTATACTTTACATAAACAGGTAACAATAGGAGCAAAAATAAACTCAAAGTTTTTTAGTATTAGCTTAAGTCGATGGTCACCAGGGTCCATTGGCTGCAGCTTCCATCTCTGGGGGGCATCCTCATCCTTGGCTCTTTTGACATGACCTATGTGAATCCAGGCCCTGATGATTTCTAATTTTACTGCCATGGGGTGGTCAGGATAACAGGAAATTGTCCCTTCCAGCGAGGCTCCAAGTTTCCCCCTGGATAGAGACATATGCAAACCAAGTCCCCAGGTTGGTAAGGATGTGGTTCCACCTCCGTCCCTGTCCCAGTGTGGGCCGTCCAGATCCCTGAGCGGGCTTTTCTAAAGACAGACTGTAATGCCTGCAGTGACTGGAGTACAGATTTATTAGTCATTTCTGCTAGGGCAACCTCTAGTAGTCAAGGACAGAGAGGGGAGTCACCCAAACATTATTTCAAATGGGGTCACCTTGTTTAAATAAGGTGTACACCGTGCCCTGAGGAGGGCGAAAGGAAGGAGATCCACCCATCCACCGCCAGTCTCCAGAATTAGTTTTGTCAATGTCTCTTCAAGAGTCCAGTTCATTCTTTCTACTTGCCCAGAACTCTGGGGCAGGTAGGCACAAGGTAGTTTCCAATAAGTGCCCATGGTCTTGGCCAATGCCTGTGAGACTGAACTCACAAATGCAGGGCCATTTTCTGACCCGATTGCGAAACGCAACCCAAACCTAGGAATTATTTCTTCTAGTAGCTTTTTGGCTACCACTCCTGCCGTCTCATGTTTGGCGGGAAAAGCCTCTACTCAGTCTGAAAAGGTATCTACAAAAACTAACATGTACTTGTGCCCATATTTTCCAGGTTTCATTTCTGTAAAATCTATTTCCCAATAAATTCCTGGTTCCTTACCTCTTTCAGGTAAGGAACGTTATCCATTTAAGTTCTTCCCACATTAACTGCCTGGCATTTAGCACATCTATCAACTACATACTGAACCATACGCCCTAAGTTAGAAACCTGGAACTGCTTGCCTATAAGCTCCTTGAGTTTGCATGTCCCCAAATGAGTACCCTGATGTATCTGGTCTACTAACTTTTTGCCTAGTCTTCGAGGAAGAATTATTTTTCCTGCTTTAGTCTTAGCCCGTCCCCTTCATAGTCCAATTTAACCTATTTCTGTAAATACTTTAAATCTTCTTCTGAATAATTCAGTTTTTCTGGCAGACCTAGAGTCGGGAGTGTAACTATTTCTTGTACTGTTTCTCAGACTGCTTGCTTTGTGGCTTGATTTGCTAATTGCTTTCCTTTTGAAATAAGATCAGTCCCCTTTTCTTGTCCCGGGCAATGCATAACAGCCACAACTTTTGGGTCAAAATAGCCTGGAGGAGAGCCAATATTTCTCCTCTTTTTTTAATTCCTTTTCCTTCTGCTGTTAATAACCCCCCTTCTTTGTAAATAGCCCCATGTATATGGAGAGTAACAAAGGCATACCTGCTGTCCCTATAGATGTTGGCCGTTTTACACTTGGCCATCTGCAGTGCCTTAGTTCCTGCAATCAGTTCCACTTTTTTTTGCCAAAGTTCCATGTGGCAGGGCTGCTGTAAAGAGTTTCTGCTCAGGGAGGAGGAATCAAGATGGCGGAGAAGTAGCAGCCTGAGACTACATCAGGTAGCAGGAGATCAGCTCGATAGCTTATCTAAACATTGCAAACACCTACAAATGAAATGGGAGAGCGAAGAGAAGAAGAACAGCAACTCTAGAAACAGAAAATCAACCACTTTCTGAAAGGTAGGACTGGCGGAGAAGTGAATCTAAAACGACAGGAAGATAGACCGCGGGGGGAGGGGCCGGCTCCCAGCAAGTGGCAGAGCAACGGAGCACAAAATCAGGACTTTTAAAAGTCTGTTCCACTGAGGGACATTGCTCCAGAGGCTAAACCAGGGTAAAGCCCACGCGGGGTCAGCGTGGCCCCAGGCCCCGCAGGGTCACAGAAGGATCGGGGGTGTCAGAGTGTCGGAGAGCTCGCAGGTATTAGAACGGAGAAGCCGGCTGCAGAGACAGAGCCGAGGACTGAACTCTCAGCTCGGGGTTACCTTGAACTGGTCGCGGGCTGGGTGAGCTCGGAGCGCGGCTAGAGGCTGGGGATATGGGAGTGATTGGGTGCTGTCCTCTGGGGGCGCACTGAGGAGTGGGGCCCCAGGCTCTCGGCTCCTCCGGGCCGGAGACTAGGAGGCTGCCATTTTCATTCCCATCCTCCGGAACTCTACGGAAAGTGTTCAGGGAACAGAACCTCCCAAAAACTAACCCGAGCCAATTACTTAGTCTGGCCGCCGGTAAGGGTGGTGCAATCCCACCTCGGGCAAAGACACTTGAGAGTCACTAAAACAGGCCCCTCCCCCAGAAGATCAACAAAATATCCAGCCAGGACGAAGTTCATCTATCAAGGAGAAAGCAGGTTCAATTCCTAAGACAGCAGAGCAATTCCAGAGGAGGAGAATGCAAAGCACGGAACTCATGGCTTTCTCCCCATGATTCTTTAGTCTTGTGGCTGCTTCATTTTTTTTTTTTTTCAATTTTTTTTTCTTTTTTCTTTTTTCTTCTTCTGCTAAATTTTTTAAAACTTTTACCCTTTTCTTTTTTAACGTTTTTTGACGAGTTCATCTAAATACATATATTTTTTCTTTCTTTTTTATATTTTTTTATTTGTTTAATTTTTTAAATTTTTTTCTTTTTTTTTCCTTTTTTTTTTTCAGAAGCTGTTTTATCCCCTTTCTCCGCCCCCACAATTAGGGGTCTCTTCTGATTTGGTTACAGCGCATTTTTCCGGGGTCTTTGCCACCCTTTTAGTAGTTTATTTGCTCCTTCATATCCTCTTATCTGGACAATAAGACAAGGCGGAAAAAATCACCACAAACAAAAGAACAAGAGACAGTACCGAAGGCTAGGGACCTAATCAACACAGACATTGGTAATATGTCAGGTCAAGAGTTCAGAATGACGATTCTGAACATTCTAGCCGGGCTCGAAAAAGGCATGGAAGATATTAGAGAAACCCTCTCTGGAGATATTAAAGCCCTTTCTGGAGAAATTAAAGAACTAAAATCTAACCAAGTTGAAATCAAAAAAGCTATTAATGAGGTGCAATCAAAAATGGAGGCTCTCACTGCTAGGATCAATGAGGCAGAAGAAAGAATTAGTGATATAGAAGACCAAATGACAGAGAATAAGGAAGCCGAGCAAAAGAGAGACAAACAGCTACTGGACCATGAGGGGAGAATTCGAGAGATAAGTGACACCATAAGACGAAACAACATTAGAATAATTGGGATTCCAGAAGAAGAAGAAACAGAGAGGGGAGCAGAAGGTCTATTGGAGAGAATCATTGGAGAGAATTCCCCTAATATGGCAAAGGGAACAAGCATCAAAATCCAGGAGATGCAGAGAACCCCCCTCAAAGTCAACAAGAATAGGTCCACACCCCGTCACTTAATAGTAAAATTGACAAGTCTTAGTGACAAAGAGAAAATCCTGAAAGCAGCCCGAGAAAAGAAGTGTGTAACATACAATGGTAAAAATATTAGATTGGCGGCAGACTTATCCACAGAGACCTGGCAGGCCAGGAAGAGCTGGCATGATATATTCAGAGCACTCAACGAGAAAAACATGCAGCCAAGAATACTCTATCCAGCTAGGCTATCATTGAAAATAGAAGGAGAGATCAAAAGCTTCCAGGACAAACAAAAAAGAATTTGCAAACACCAAACCAGCTCTACAGGAAATATTGAAAGGGGTCCTCTAAGCAAAGAGAGAGCCTAAAAGTAGTAGATCAGAAAGGTACAGAGACAATATACAGTAACAGTCACCTTACAGGCTAATAATGGCACTAAATTCATATCTCTCAATAGTTACCCTGAATGTTAATGGGCTAAATGCCCCAATCAAAAGACACAGGGTATCAGAATGGATAAAAAAACAAAACCCATTAGTATGTTGCCTACAAGAAACTCATTTTAGATGCGATGACACCTCCAGATTTAAAGTGAGGGGCTGGAAAACAATTTACTATGCTAAAGGGCATCAGAAGAAAGCAGGGGTGGCCAATCCTTTCATCAGATCAATTAGATTTTAAGCCAAAGTCTATAATAAGAGATTAAGAAGGACACTATATCCTACTCAACGGGTCTGTCCAACAAGAAGATCTAACAATTTTAAATATCTATGCCCCGAACGTGGGAGCAGCCAACTATAAAAACCAATTAATAACAAAATCAAAGAAACACATCAATAATAATACAATAATAGTAGGGGACTTTAACACACCCCTCACTGAAATGGACAGATCATCCAAGCAAAAGATCAACAAGGAAATAAAGGCCTTAAATGACACACTGGACCAGATGGACATCACAGATATATTCAGAACATTTCATCCCAAAGCAACAGAATACACATTCTTCTCTAGTGCACATGGAACCTTCTCCAGAATAGATCACATCCTGGGTCACAAATCAGGTCTCAACCGGTATGAAAAGATTAGGATTATTCCCTGCATATTTTCAGACCACAATGCTCTGAAGCTAGAACTCAATCACAAGACGAAAGCTGGAAAGAACCCAAATACATGGAGACTAAACAGCATCCTTCTAAAGAATGAATGGGTTAACCAGGAAATTAAAGAAGAATTGAAAAAATTCATGGAAACAAATGATAATGAAAACACAACAGTTCAAAATCTGTGGGACACAGCAAAGGCAGTCCTGAGAGGAAAATATATAGCGGTACAAGCCTTTCTCAAGAAACAAGAAAGGTCTCAAGTACACAACCTAACCCTACACGTAAAGGAGCTGGAGAAAGAACAAGAAAGAAACCCTAAACCCAGCAGGAGAAAAGAAATCATAAAGATCAGAGCAGAAATCAATGAAATAGAAACCAAAAAAACAATAGAAAAAATCAATGAAACTAGGAGCTGGTTCTTTGAAAGAATCAATAAGATTGATAAACCCCTGGCCAGACTCATCAAAAAGAAAAGAGAAAGGACCCAAATCAATAAAATCATGAATGAAAGAGGAGAGATCACAACTAACAGCAAAGAAATACAGACAATTATAAGAACATACTATGAGCAACTCTACGCCAACAAATTGGACAATCTGGAAGAAATGGATGCATTCCTAGAGACATATATACTACCACAACTGAACCAGGAAGAAATAGAAAACCTGAACAGGCCCATCACCAGTAAGGAGATTGAAACAGTCATCAAAAATCTCCAAACAAATAAATGCCCAGGGCCAGACGGCTTCCCAGGGGAATTCTACCAATCATTTAAAGAAGAACTAATTCCTATTCTCCTGAAACTGTTCCAAAAAATAGAAATGGAAGGAAAACTTCCAAACTCATTTTATGAGGCCAGTATCACCTTGATCCCAAAACCAGACAAGGATCCCACCAAAAAAGAGAACTACAGACCAATATCCTTGATGAACACAGATGCAAAAATTCTCGCCAAAATACTAGCCAATAGGATTCAACAGTACATTAAAAGGATTATTCACCACGATCAAATGGGATTTATTGCAGGCTGTAGGGTTGGTTCAACATCCACAATTCAATCAATGTGATACAACACATTCATTAAAGAAAGAACAAGAACCATATGATACTCTCAATAGATGCTGAAAAAGCATTTGACAAAGTACAGCATCCTTTCCTGATCAAAACTCTTCAAAGTGTGGGGATAGAGGGCACATACCTCAATATTATCAAAGCCATCTATGAAAAACCCACCGCAAATATCATTCTCAATGGAGAAAAACTGAAAGCTTTTCTGCTAAGGTCAGGAACACGGCAGGGATGTCCATTATCACCACTGCTATTCAACATAGTACTAGAAGTCCTAGCCTCAGCAATCAGACAACAAAAAGAAATTAAAGGCATCCAAATTGGTAAAGAAGAAGTCAAACTATCACTCTTCGCAGATGATATGATACTATATGTGGAAAACCCAAAAGACTCCACTCCAAAACTGCGAGAACTTGTACAGGAATTCAGTAAAGTGTCAGGATATAAAATCAATGCACAGAAATCAGTTGCATTTCTGTACACCAACAACAAGACAGAAGAAAGAGAAATTAAGTAGTCAATCCCATTTACAATTGTACCCAAAACTATAAGATACCTAGGAATAAACCTAACCAAAGAGTCTAAGAATCTATACACAGAAAATTATAAAGTACTCATGAAAGAAATTGAGGAAGACACAAAGAAATGGAAAAATGTTCCATGCTCCTGGATTGGAAGAATAAATATTGTGAAAATGTCTCGAATAGCCAAAGGAATATTGAAGAACAAAGCCAAAGTTGGTGGCATCACAATTCCGGACTTCAAGCTCTATTACAAAGCTGTCATCATCAAGACAGCATGGTACTGGCACAAAAACAAACACATAGATCAGTGGAACAGAATAGAGAGCCCATAAATCGACCCTCAACTCTATGGTCAACTAATCTTTAACAAAGCAGGAAAGAATGTCCAATGGAAAAAAGACAGCCTCTTCAATAAATGGTGCTGGGAAAATTGGACAGCCACATGCAGAAAAATGAAATTGGACCACTTCCTTACACCACACACAAAAATAGACTCCAAATGGATGAAGGACTTCAATGTGAGAAAGGAATCCATCAAAATCCTTGAGGAGAACCCAGGCAGCAAACTCTTCGACCTCAGCCGTAGCAACATCTTCCTAGGAACAACGGCAAAGGCAAGGGAAGCAAGGGCAAAAATGAACTATTGGGATTTCATCAAGATCAAAAGCTTTTGCACAGCAAAGGAAACAATTAACAAAACCAAAAGACAACTGACAGAATGGGAGAAGATATTTGCAAACGACATATCAGATAAAGGGCTAATATCCAAAATCTATAAGGAACTTAGCAAACTCAACACCCAAATAACAAACAATCCAATCAAGAAACGGGCAGAGGACATGAACAGACATTTCTGCAAAGAAGACATCCAGATAGCCAACAGACACATGAAAAGTGCTCTACATCACTCGGCATCAGGGAAATACAAATCAAAACCACAATGAGATATCACCTCACTCCAGTCAGAATGGCTAAAATTAACAAGTCAGGAAATGACAGATGCTGGAGAGGATGCGGAGAATGGGGAACCCTCCTCCACTGTTGGTGGGAATGCAAGCTGGTGCAACCACTCTGGAAAACCGCATGGAGGTTCCTCAAAATGTTGAAAATAGAACTACCTTATGACCCAGCAACTGCACTACTGGGTATTTACACTAAAGATACAAACATAGTGATCTGAAGGGGCACGTGTACCCGAATGTTTATAGCAGCAATATCTACAATAGCCAAGCTATGGAAAGAACCTAGATGTCCATCAACAGATGAATGGATAAAGAAGATGTGGTATATATACACAATGGAATACTATGCAGCCATCAAAAGAAATGAAATCATGCCATTTGCGATGACGTGGATGGAACTAGAGCGTATCATGCTTAGTGAAATAAGTCAATCGGAGAAAGACAACTATCATATGATCTCCCTGATATGAGGACATGGAGAAGCAACATGGGGGGTTAGGGGGAGAGGAGAAGAATAAATGAAACAAGATGGGATTGGGAGGGAGACAAACCATAAATGACTCTTATTCTCACAAAACAAACTGGGGGTTGCTGTGGGGAGGTGGGATTGGGAGAGGGGGAGCGGGCTATGGACATTGGGGAGGGGAGGCGAACCATAAGAGACTATGGACTCTGAAAAACAACCTGAGGGTTTTGAAGGGTCAGGGGTGGGAGGTTGGGGGAACAGGTGGTGGGTGATGGAGAGGGCACGTTTTGCATGGAGCACTGGGTGTTGTGCAAAAAGAATGAATACTGTTACGCTGAAAAAAAAATAAAAAAAAATTTGGAAGGGGAGGCGAACCATAAGAGACTATGGATTCTGAAAAACAACCTGAGGGTTTTGAAGGGTCAGGGGTGGGAGGTTGGGGGAACAGGTGGTGGGTAATGGGGAGGGCACGTTTTGCATGGAGCACTGGGTGTTGTGCAAAAAGAATGAATACTGTTACGCTGAAAAAATAAATAAAATGAAAAAAAAAAAAAAAAAAGAGTTTCTGCTCAGGATAATCCACCGCAACCCCCGCATACCTCTTTCCATTGACCACATAGGTATTCCCATCTGTGAACAGAGTCATCTTGGCATCCGGGAGGGGAATGTCTCTGAGATCCGATATTATTCCTGCAACTTGGGTTAGGACATCCCCGCAGTTGTGTGGATGGTCAGCCAGCTCCTCTGGCAGCAGCGTGGCTGGATTTAGCACTTCCAGGGGTCATAATGTCACTCTTGGTACATTGAGGAGGAGGGCCTGATACCCCGTCTCTCAGGTGTTTGTCATCCATCGGTCTGGTTTTTGCTCAAAAGCAAAAAGTGGTTGAGATTCCCGTGCTAAAGATATGCAGAAAAATGCATCCTAGAGATCTGAGATGGTATACACAGTTCTTTTGGGGCCCAGTAGGGAGAGTAGAGTATACAGGTTAGTTACCTTCGGGTGGATATCTTCAACCCGTGTATTAACTTCCCACAATTCCTGAATGTGTCAGTACTCCACAGTCTCGGCCTTTTTGATGGGTGTCAAAGGTGTGTTCCATGGAGATTTGCAAGGAACTAGGATCCCTTCTCCTCGGAGGTGGTTAATGTGCTTTTTGATCCCTTCCATTGCTTCCGTGTGAAGGGGTGCTGCCGAAAATGAACAGCCACAGTCATCGCCTTTGATTGTACCACCACTGGATGTTGTCCCCTGCCCAAGCCATGGGGCTTCCCTTCTGCTAAGACCTTGGGAAACTTGACCTGTAGGATTTGGAGAAGGGTCCCGCCTTTGTCTCCTCTGGTTTTGAGACTGGCTCGTAAAGGAGGTATTCATCTACTGCTGCCAAAAGCACCTGTACACGGTGTTGTCTCAAGGTTACAGTCACGTCTACTTCCGAGAACTGAATGCCAGCTCATAACTTGTGGAGGAGGTCTCTTCCATCAAGTTATATGTGGCATTAGGGTGGGCCAAAAACCAATGTTTTACTACTCTCGAGGCCAGATTTAAAGTCCTTTCTGTTGTCCATTTATGTCTCGCTGTGCCATTTGCTCCTTGTACTCAAACTTCCTCTCCAGAGAGTTTTCCCATAAGTTTAAGTAATGATGAAAATTTGGCTCCCGTGTCCACCAAAAAAAAAATCAACTGATTACCCTTCCACTTCATTTTTTACTCTGGTGGCCAGCATTGCCATCTTCCTTTTGGGGCACTCCCTGGCCCAGTGTCCTTTTTCCTTACAGTAAACACACTTATCTGAATCTAAAACTTCCCAGCTGCCTTCTCTGTGCTTAGGCTTTTCCTTCCATTTACTATCCTCTACCTATCTCATGTAATCCCAAAACCTTAACCAGCTTTTTGTCTTTTTTTCATCCTCCTGTGCATCCCTGTTCTTAAACACCTTTTCTGTTATTCCCAATAGCTCAAACAGATTCTTCCCTTGAAATCCTTCAATTTCCTGAAGTTTCCTCCTTAATCCGGGGCTGACTGACTGGCAAAAGCAAGATTCACTGCCCCCTGATTTTCGGGTGGCTCAGGGTTGATCGGGCTATACATTTTTAGGCTTCAATGAGCCTTTCTAGGAATGCTCCTGGAGACTCATTCTTACCTTGAGCAACCGTATTAATTCTGGTTTAGTGAGAGTGAAACTTTTACTTCTTGAAATTCACTTCCAGGATTTCAACATATCAAAGAACCATATTTGATCTGAAAGTCTCATATATGAATTTCCTTTAAGGTGGACTTCATCTTACAAGAGAATTAAATCAATTACAAATGACAAAAAACTCAGAATAGATATGGTTAAAAATCAAATTATGACCCTTATCAGCAAGGGGAGGGGCTAGGCAGTCCACGTGGTGCCAGAGAAGGCAAGGAATTCCCCAAAACAAAGGGAGTTTTGGCAGCTGCTTGGGAATATTCCTCAAAGTCTCTCTCCAAGTTAGAATAACCCAAGTTGGCTCCAGTTATAGCCCTTAACCCACAAAATGAGTGAGGACAAACCCCACATCTATTATGAAGAACAGTGAGATGACAGTTCCCTTACTCTCTGCCTGTCCCATTCACCTAAACACAACAAACAACACAGCTGACAACAAAAAGACAAGAGAAAGACAACTGCAGGCCCAGCGGTCCTGCCACTGGTGGGGAATTTCTAGGGGGACTCAGACCCCCGACCACCTAGGGGGATTTGAACCCCCGATGACCACCTCAGGGGATGTGAATCCCCGAAGATTGCTTAGGGGGACGCAAACCTTACTGACTGCCTAAGGGGATCAAACCCCTTGGTGACCACCAAGGGGGACTCGAATCCCCGAGTGACCATCTAGGGGGACTCGAACCCACTGTCTATCTAAGTGGACTTGAAATCCCCCGACCACCAAGGGGTACATGAACCCCATGTCGATCTACCAACAGAGGAATGGGGCATCCCCACATCCACTCCAGCACTAGGGAGCATGGCTGCATCCAGCTTCTACCTGGTGGTTCATACACTGGAGCTCCAACCAGACAGACGAACAAGATCCCAACACCTCTGGAGGCTTTTCCCATAAATTCTCATGGTGGCTCAGTTCTCATTGTTTTATCCTGGGCGAGACCCAATGTTAGGGTCTGTGATCAAAGGAACCAGACTGACACAAAGTGAAAATCAAGCAAAGCTTTATTTCACACCAAGCATCGAAAATGAAACTGACCAGTGGGGGCCATTTCTTATGTAGAGGCGACGATGACGAGTTCGCCGCTCCTGATGACAAAGAGGTAAGGATGATGAGGATGGCAACCCTGATGACACAGACTCTGCTCCCAATGACACCACTCTGAAAAGGCCGCTCCCCAGACGAGGCCGCTCTGGACGAGGCCACATGCTGGACGAAGGCTGCAACCAATGATGAAGAGGCCGACCTGGACCAGGCCACTCTCCGACAAGGCCGCACGCTGACGATGCCACTCCCCAGAATGATGCTGCTCTGGAGAGGTCACAGCTCTGGGAAGCGAGGCAGTTTGCGACGAGGCAGGACGTGGGTGGCTCTGCTGTTTGGGAAGGCGAGACCGCTCCTGGTGGTGCTGCTCCCAGCAATGCCACTCCAATGCTCCCGATGATCCTGAAGCTCCAAACGCTCCTGACCTCCCCGACACTATCATTCCTACGACTACCCTAACAGCTCCAAATTGCTACTCTAATGACTACTCTATCTCCTTCTACTACTCTAACAGCTATTCTAACTCCTTCTACTTCTCTAAAAGCTATTCTAACTCCTCCTATTCTCTAACGGCTATTCTAACACCTCCTACTTATCTCCCACCCCCACCAGCCATACAGAATAACCTTTACAGAGGTGGTTGAACCTGGCCCACACACTGGTGGCCAAAGAGATTGCAAGTCACCACATTTACTATATGCACACCCCACTGATTGGATAAGGCAATCTGGCCAGTCCCGCCCCAATATCCTGGGTTTACAAGTAAGTTCCTCTGGCTAAGCAGGCCCCTACATTAGTACCTACATATGTTCCAATGCTAGGTCCCTGATCCAGACTTTCTGTCCCCAGAAAGCAACCTGGATCTTGGGAGCTGCATCCAACCCTCAGGGGAGGGGAATCCTGCATGGCGCCTGAGCTCTTGCCACATTCTAAGGCCTCCCTGGACACAAGCCAGCATGCTGACCCATCAGCATGAGGCTCCCCATCAACTCAGCCACCTGGGCACTTGCCTAAGAGCCATCAGATCGAAACTGCCTTGTCCCTGGCCTGAGAGGATAAGCTGAGCTGGGCTTTCCAAACATCTGTGCGGTCAGCTCTACTACCATATCTTTCCATTTGGGGGACCATGGAGCCATCACAACAGACTCCCCCAGTCCCGCAGAAGAAAAGCTTGCTGTTCAGAGCATCTCACAAGCCCCAGCCTGGGAAAACTACCATGGCCTCATGAGGCCACCCTTCCATTCATTTAGCATCATGCACACAACTCCAGCATGAGCGACCATCCGATACTTGCCCTGAATCAGGTGCTGGAGATCTAGTGTCAGATGATTGACATTGGAACTACCATGTGATTGGCACTGAACAGAAATGGCGCTTCTGCGTGCAGACTTCCGTCCTCACCCTTCTGGCCAACAAGCCATCCAGATTGGGAATTCTAGAGCCACAAAGCAGCCTTCTGCCTACCCTCTAAAAAGAAGGGTCCTATGGGTCTTCCGAGGATCGCCATGTGAGGATCAACCTGCATGGCCCTAGATGGAACACCAATATCCAGACCGACTGTACACTAATGCTCTGTGTGACACAGACTGAACCATTACCTCCAGTCAGCCCCCAAGGTAGCGGGTGCCATCTCCTGCAGGTGGGACCGGCCATGACCCTAGGCTGTCATGTCTACCAAAACTGGGAGTTCAGGCATTTGTATGCAGACCATATCTCAAATCCCAGCCTATGGGGGAACCTCAAGCACAAAGGAGGACTGCTCCTTCCCCATGGCTGGAAAAGCTTGCTGAGGAGATGGGGGTCACACCCTCAGAGTGGGAGCCAGCTGCATGGTCCATGAGAACACGCCCACCCAGGAGGTCTGCCCTGGGCAAAAACAGGCATTGTAACCATCAACCTGAGCATGGTTTCAAACAAGTTCCCTCACTAGCTGGACCAGGAGCCCGCATTTTGGGCCTGGCATGCCTCTAAGTCCAAATCCTCACCCTTGGTCAGGTTCTCCTGGTGCCCGGACACAGAAGCCAAATCTGGAATCCCTGCTATGGCGAGACCCCTGAGATGGAAAACAGCTCTTTTCCCTTCATCCAGATACACACCAAAACCTTGGGAGCCATGCAAAATCCCCACAGAGTCAGAATCTTCCATGGACCATGAGGCCATCACTCTGTTCCTTGGCCAACCGAGACACACAACCCAGACAGAAGAGCATGCGCTCTCGCCTCACCATCAAAATAATTTCAGATCTCGAGGCACTGCCCTCACGGTCTGCAGATCGGGCCTGCCATCACCTCGCCCCTCATCCTAAACTGAGTTTGTGTTTGCAGAATTTTGTCCCCAAAACCCTGGCCCACAGGCCCTCCAGGATGGGGTCTCTTGAGTCACAGTTCAGGACTCTCCTGCCCTTCTGAAGGATATTCTGCTCATCACAGTTGCACAAACCCTCCAGATTGGGAGAAACCTTCAAGGACCCTAAGCCCACCCAATTTCATTGGCCACTCTAGTCAGAAATGCACATTCTGACACATGCCAGACACCCAGTTCGAGGAAGACACCCAGGTCAATGGCCCTAAGTCAGAAGAGGAAACTGACATGCCCTTAGGATCTCAATGGAATCCTAGCTTAGGTTTGCAGGCATCTGTCCCCAGAGGAATATTCGGAGTACTTACGTATGTTCCAACGCTAGGTCCCTTATGCGAAAAACAGCACATCTCCTGTCTCCAGAAGGCAACCTGGCTCTTGGGTGCTGCGTCTAACCCTCAGGGGAGGAGAATCGTGCATGGCGCCTGAACCCGCGCCACATCCTAAGGTCTCCAATGGGCTCAAGTCAGCATTGTGATCCATCAGCAGGAGACTCCCAGTGACCTCAGCTCCCTGGTCACTTTACCCCACAGCCAACAGATCAAAACTGCCTTGTTACTGGGCTGGAAGTGTAAGCAGAGCTGGGCTTTCCAGGCATCCATGTGGTGACTTCTGCTATGATGTCTTTCCATACGGGGTATGCTGGTGCCATCAAAAAGGACCCCTCTGTCCTGCAGAAGGAAAGCTTGCTGTTCGGAGAGCTCACAAGCCCCAACCTGAGATGACCTCCATGGCCTCATGAGACCACCCCTCTATTCGTTGGCCATCATGGACACAAAACAAGCATGAACGACCATCTGACATTTGCCCTGACTCAGGGGCTGGATATCTCGATTCAGATGATGCACATTGGAAATGCCATTGTTAGGGTCCGTAATCAAAGGAACGAGACTGACACAAAGCGAAAATCAAGCAAAGCTTTATTTCGCGCCATGCATCAGAAACCAAAGTGACGAGTAGGTGCCTGAGCCCCATGCATTAGAAACCAAAGTGACCGGTAGGTGCCCGAGCCCCTGCATTAGAAACCAAACTGACCAGTAGGTGCCCGAGCCACATCCATTAAAAACAAAATGACTGGTAGGTGCCTGAGCCTTATGCATTAGAAACAAAACTGACCAGAAGGTGCCTGAGCCATGCTGGGGGCCACCGCCTCCCAGAAAATGGGGTCCTTCCTGGAGGCTCCCTGCCCCACCCTCACTGTACCACAGGCCACTCCCAGTGAAGCCGCTCCCCAGATGAGGCCGCAGCCAATGAGGCTCCCAGCAATGCCGCTCCTGATGAGGCTGCACCGTCGGCTCCTGAGAGGCTGTGCCCGGTGGTGGCACTGCCTGAGGCGGCGAGGCTGCTTGCGATGGCGCTGCTGCTGTTGCTGCTACTGATGCTCCTGCTCAGGGCGGCAAGGCCGCTGCTGATGCTACTGCCTGAGGCACGAAGTTACTCGCGGTGGTGCTGCCACTGATGGTGCTACTGCTCAAGGCGGCAAGGCCACTCACGGTGGCACTGCCACTGCTGCTGCTGGTGCTACTGCTCAGGGCAGTGAGGCCAATTGCGGTGGTGCTGCCACTGCTGGTGCTGCTGCTTGAGGCAGCAAGGCCACTCACAGCGGCGCTGCCACTGCTGCTGCTGGTGCTACTGCTCGGGGCGACAAGGCTGCTCCCAATGACTCCCCTTCCGGCTACTCTGACTCCTCCTGCTCCCCTCTGCAAACTCACAGACCAGCTTTCAGAGAGGTGGTTGAGACCGGCCTACACACAGGTGGCTAATGGGATTGCAATACACAGAGAAAACTGCACAGGCATGCTAGGTGTGACACACACACAACACACACACACACACACAAACACACACACACACAACTGCTAGGTAACACAGAGGTGGCCAATTGAATTTCAATTTGCCCTAGTAGATATATGTGCTCCCCACTGATTAGATGTCTTCACTGGCCTGACCCGCCCTTGTATCTAGGCTTTGCAAGTAAATTCCTCTGGGAGGGTTGGGGTCAATCTATGTTCACTACATAAACACAAAATGACTCCCTATGGCCAACCAGGCCCTTACATTCCCCCCTTTTCTTTGGAGATTAGGCAAATCCTTGACTTTTCAGCCAGTTCTATGTTATCCAGTTGTAAGGGGTTATACTGAGCATGTAAGTCTAACATTTTTATCCCTCTAGTTTTCTTTTGTACAAATGACACTCATGCACAGTCGGCTGATGAGTTAACCATTTACCACTTTGTATAACGTTTTCCATTTTTCATAATTTCGTTCATCTAATTTCCTACCTATACTTTGCATAAACAGGTAACAATAGGAGAAACAATAGTTAAATATCAGTTCTTTTAGTCTTAGCTTTAGTCCATGGTCAGCGGGTTCTGTCGACTGCACCTTCCATCTCTGGGGGGTGTCCTTGTCCTTGGCTCGTTTGACATGACCCGCATGAATCCAGGCCCTAATGCCTTCTACTTTTATTGCTGTGGGGTGTTCAAGATAACATTAAATGGTCCTTCCAGCGAGGCTCCAAGTTTCCTACTTGATAGCGACATATCCAAACCAAGTCCCTAGGTTGTTAAGGATGTGGTACCACCTCTGTCTCCGTCCCAGTCTGGGCAGTCCTGATCCCTGAGTGGGATTTTATTTGACAGACTGTAATTCCTGCAGTGACTGGAGTACAGATTTATCAGTCATTTCTGCTAGGACAACATCTTGTAGTCGAGGACGGGGGGGGGTGTCTCCCAAACATTATTTCAAAGGGGGTCACCTTGCTTAAATATGGTGTACATCATGCCCTGAGGAGGGCAAAAGGGAGGAGATCCACCCATCCACCGCCAGTCTCCAGAATTAGTTTTCTCAAGGTCTCTTCAAGAGTCCAGTTCATTCTCTCTACTTGCCCAGACTCTGGGGCAGATAGGCACAATGTAGTTTCCAATTAGTGCCCATGGCCTTGGCCAATGCATGTGAGACTGAACTCACAAATGCAGGGTCATTTTCTGACCTGATTGCGTGAGGCAGCATAAACCTAGGAATTATTTCTTCTAGTAGCTTTTTGGCTACCACTCCTGCCGTCTCATGTTTGGCGGGAGAAGACTCTACCCAGCCTGAAAACGTATCTACAAAAACTAACATGTACTTGTGCCCATATTTTCCAGGTTTCATTTCTGTAAAATCTATTTCCCAGTAAATTCTTGGTTCCTAAGCTCTTTCTCTTTTCCCTCTTCCCATTTTCATTCTTCCCACATTAACTGTCTGGCATTGAGCATATCTATCAACTACATCCTGAACCATATTCCCTAAGTTAGAAACCTGGAACTGCTTGCCTATAAGATCCTTGAGTTTGCGTGTCCCCAAATGAGTACCCTGATGTATCTGGTCTACTAACTTTTTGTCTACTCTTCGGGGAAGAATTATTTATCCCACTTCAGTCTTAGCCCAGTCCCCTTCATAGACCAATTTAACCCATTTCTGTAAATACTTTAAATCATCTTCTGAAAACTTCGGTGTTTCTGGTATGGCTGGAGCCGGGAGTGTAACTAGTTTTTGTACTGTTTCTCGAGCTGATTTCTTTCCAGCTTGATCAGCTAATTGGTTTCCTTTTGAGATCAGATCACTCCCCTTTTGGTGTCCCGGGTAATGCATTACGGCCACCTCTTTTGGGTCGTAGATAGCCTCGAGGAGAGCCAATATTTCTCCTCTGTTTTTAATTCCTTTTCCTTCTGCTGTTAATAGGCACCTTTCTTTATAAATAGCCCCATGTATATGGAGAGTAGCAAAGGTGTACCTGCTGTCTGTATAGATGGACACAAACTCCAGCTTGAGTGACTATCAGACACGTGCCCTGACTCAGGTGCTGGATATCTGGACTCAGAAGCTGCACATTGGAAATGCCATGTGCTCAGCACTGAACTGAACCGGCGCTTCTGTGTTCAGAATTCTGTCCTCACCCACCTGGCCCACCAGTCCTTGAGATTCTTCACTCGGGAGCAACAACACAGTCTTCTGCCTGCCCTCCAGAAAGAAGTAGGGCCCAAGGTGTCTGCCCAGAATCCTCACGTGAGGATCAACCTGAAGGGACCTCGATGACATCCCAATATCTGTGGCCACTCTGTGCAGTAATGCTCTGTCTGACACAGCCTGAGTCTCGACCTCCAATCAGCCCCCCAGGTAACGGGCCCCATTACCTTCCGGTGGGACGTGTCAAGGCCAGAGACTGTCATTTCTACCCAACCCAGACCATAGCTCAAATCCCCAATTATGGGGAACCTCAAGCATAAAAGAGCACTCCTCCTTCGCCACGAAGGGAATAGCTTGCTGTGAGGATGGGGGTCAAACCATTAGAGTGGGAGCCAGCAGCATGGCCCATGAGACCACGCCCACCCAGGAGGGCTGCCCTGGAATCAAACAGGCATTGTGACCCTCAGGCTGAACCCACTTTCAAACCAGCCCACTTGCTAGCTGAACCAGGAACACTGAGACAGAAAACAGCACTCTTCCCTTCCCCTCGAAAGACACCATACCCTTGGGAGCCGGGCAGAATCCTCACAGAAACAAAATCTCCCATGGCCCCATGAGGCTACTGCTACAATTTGAGGCCAACCAAGACAATAACCCAGACAGAAAATCCTGCACTCCTGCCTCCGTGTCGCCCTCATTTCAGATCCTGCAGCACTGCCCTCATGGTCCCTAAATTGGGCCTGCCATCACCTCGCCCAAAACCTTATCGCAAGTTTGTGTTTGTGGACTTTTTTTCCCAAAGCCATGGCAGACAGGCCCTCCAGGATGGGGCATCTGGAGGCACAGTGGAGGACTCTGAATGCCCACCTGATGGAAACTCTGCCCATCACATTTGGAAACGCCGTCCAGATGGGGAGTCACCTGCAATGCTCCTGAGCCCACCACAAATTCGTTGTCTGCCTTGGGAAAAAGTGCATTAAGACATATGCCAGACACCTACCTCCAGGCAGACACCCAGGTCAATGTTCCTGAGTCAAAAGTTGCAATCTGACATACCCTTAGGACCTCAATGGAATCCTAGCTAGGTTTGCAGGCATCTGCCTCCAGAGGCAAACTCTGGAATACCTAAATATGGTCCAACACTTGACCCCTGAGCCACAACACAAAACACCTCCTGTACCCAGAAGGCCACCTGGCTCTTGGGAACTGCGTCCAACCTTCAGGGGAAGACAATCCTGTATGGCGCCTAAGCTCCTACCACATTCTAAGGTCTCCCTGGACACAAGCAAGCCTTGTGACCCATCAGAATGAGGCTCCCTGTCACCTCAGCCCCCTGAGCACTTTGCCGTAGAGCCACAAGATCCAAATGGCCTTGTTCCTGTTCTGGAAGGGTAAGCGGAGCTGAGCTTTCCAGGCATCCATGCGGGGACTTCTGCTATGACGTCTTTCCCAATGGGGTACTCAGGTGCCATCAAAACGGACTCCCCCTGTCCCGCAGGAGGAAAGGTTTCTGTTCGGAGCAGAACAAAAGCTCCAGCCTGGGAAGACCTCTATGGACTCATGAGGCCACCCCTCCACTTGTCGGCAATCATATACACAAACTCCAGGGTTGGCAACCATCTGACACGTGCCCTAACACAGGTACAAAAGATCTCGAGTCAGACTCTGCACATTGCAAATGCAAGGTGCTTGGCACTGAACGGAACTGGAGCTTTTGCCTACAGAATTCCGTCCTCAATTTGTGGCCCTCCAGCTCTCCAGACTGTTCATTCGGGAGCTCCAATGCAGTCTTCTGCCTGCCCTCCAGAAATAAGAAGTTCCCTAGGGGTCGGTTCAGAATCCCCAAGTGAGGATCAACCTGCACGGACCTCAAAGGAACCTCAATATCCTCAGCCGCCCTCCGCACTAATGCTCTGTCTGACACAGCCTGAACCCCGACCTCCCATCAGCCCCCCAGGTTGCAGCCCCTACATCCTGCAGGGGGGACCTGCCATGGCCAGGGACTGTCATCTCTACCCAACCTGTGTTGTCAGTCGTCTGTGCCCAGACCAGAGTTCAAATCCCGACCTGTGGGGGAACCTCAAGCAATAAAGAGCACTCCTCCTTCCCCACAATGGGAAAACCTTCCTGTGGGGATGGGGGCTTAACACTCAGAGTGGGAGCCACCTGCATGGCCCATGAAACCAGGCCCCCACTGGAGGGCCGCCCTGGCCAAAAACAGGCATTGTGACTCTCAGCCTGAGCCCGCTTTCAAACCAGCCACTTCACTAGCTGGACCAGGAGTCCGCATATCAGGTGTGACATGTTGCTAGGCCCAAATCCTCACCCTCGGTTGGGTTCTCCGGGTGCCAGGATCAAGAAGCTGACTCTGGAATCCCTGCTATGGCAGGACCCCGAGACAGAAAACTGCATTCTTTCCTTCCCCCTGAAAGACACCAATCCCTTGGGAGCTGGGCAGAATCCTCAAAGAGGCAGAATCTCTCATGGCCCCATGAGGCCACCACTCCATTCCGTGGCCAGTCGAGACACACAACCCAGACAGAACAGCCTGAAGCCCCGACTCCCAGACGCCCTAATTTCAGATCCCGAGTCACTGCCCTCAAGATCTGAAGATCGGGTCTGCCATCACCTTGCCCCTCACTATAGCCCGAGTTTGTATTTGCAGACTTTTGTCCCCAAATCCCTGGCCGACAGGCCCTCCAGGATGGGGTGTATGGAGCTTATGCGCAGGACTCTGCCTGCCCTCCCATAGGAAACTCTGCCCGTCACAGTTGCACAAACCCTCCAGATTGGGAGACACCTGCAAGGCCCCTGAGCCCACCCAATTTCGATGGACGCTCTAGGCAGAAATACACAGTCTGACACATGAAGACACCTACCTCCAGGCAGACACCCAGGTCAATGGCCCTGAATCAGAAGATGGAAACTGACATGCCCCTCGGACCTCAATGGAACCCTAGCTAGGTTTGCAGGCATCTGTCACCAGAGACAGGTTCTGGAATACCTCATATGGTCCAATGCTTGGTCACTGAATCATAAAACAGAACACCTCCTGTCCCCAGAAGACAACCTGTGTCTTGGGAGCTGCGTCCAGTCCTCATGGTAGTTGAATCCTGCATGGCACCTGAGCCACCACCACATTCTAAGGTCTCCCTGGACACAAGCCAGCATGGTGACCAATCAGCACGAGTCTCCCTGTGATCTAAGCACCCTGGGCACTTGTCCCAGGGCCACCAGATCAAAACTGCATGTTCCCGGACTGACAATATAAGCTGAGCTGGGCTTTCCAGACATCTGTGCAGTGAGCTCTGCTACCATGTCTTTCCATATGTGGGACCATGGAGCCATCAATATGAATTCCCCGTGTCCTGCAGAAGGAAACTTTGCTGTTTGGAGCAGCTCATAAGCCCCAGCCTGGGAAAACCTCCATGGTCTCATGGTCTCCATTCATTGGGCATCATAGACAAAACTCCAGAGTGAGCGAACTTTCGACACTCTCCCTGACTCAGGTGATGAGGAACTCCAATCAGACGCTGCACATTGTAACTGCCATGTGCTCGGAGATGAACTGAACAGGCGCTTGTGCATTCAGACTTACGTTCTCACCCATCTTGCCCACTAGCCCTCCAGATTGGGAATTATGGAGCCACAAAACACAGTCTTCTCACTGACCTCCAGAAAGATGAATGGTCCTATGGGTCTGCCCAGAATCCCCAGGTGAGTATTGTAGGGGCCTGATTAGGCAGAGGAACTTTAAACCCCGGATATAGGGGCGGGCCAGGCTAGATAGCCATATCCAATCAGTGGGGTGCGCATATATTAACTGAGGTGAGTTGAAATCTCATTGGCCTCCTGTCTGTGGGCTGGGCTCAACCACCTCTATAAAGGTCAGTCTGTGAGGCTGGGTGGAGGGAGAAGTAGGAGGTGTTAGAATAGTCGTTGGAGAAGTGGGAGGAGTTAGAATGGCAGTTAGAATAGCCGTTAGAGTAGCTGTTAAAGTAGCCTTTGGGAGCCGTTAGAGTAGCCGTTAGAGTAGCCTTTGGGAGCCATTAGGGTAGTCATAGGAGTGATAGTGTCGGGGTTATCGGGGAGCAGCGCCGCCCCAAGCCGCGGCCCCGCAGCCGGAGGCTTCGCCGCCCCCAGCCACAGCCCCACCGCCAGGGGCCTCGCTGCCCCAAGCCACAGCCCCGCTGCCAGGGGCCTCGCTGCCCCAAGCCACAGCCCCGCTGCCAGGGGCCTCACTGCCCCAAGCCACAGCTCCGCCACCAGGGACCTCGCCGCCCTGAGCTGGAGACCCACCGCGACCAGCCTCGCCGCCTCCAGCAGCCTCGCTGCCCCCAGTTGCGGCCCCGCTGCCAGTGGCCTCACTGCTCCGAGCCCTGACCTTGCTGGAGTGGCCTGGTCCAGAGCGGCCTCGCCAGAGCGGCGTCATTCTGGGGAGTGGCCTCGTTGGCATGCATCCCCGTCCTTGAGCGGCCTCGTCTAGAGCGGCCTCTTCATCGTCGGAAGCGGCCTCGTCCAGTGTGTGGCCTCGTCCGGGGAGTGGCCTTGCTGGAGTGGCATCATGGGGAGCAGAGTCTGTGTCGTCGGTGTTGTTGTCCTTGTCATCCTCGCCTCTTTGTCATCGGGAGTGGCATCCTTGTCGTTGTCGCCTCTGCGTAAGAGATGGCCCCGACCTGTCGGTTTGATTCTCGAGCGGCATCGCGCCAGGCACCGCCCAGAGCAGCAGCGGCAGTGGCACCACCATGAGCGGCACCACCCCGTGCACCAGAGCAGCAGCGGCAGCGGCGCCACCGTGAGCGGCACCACCCCGTGCACCAGAGCAGCAGTGGCAGCAGTGCCACTGCAAGTGGCACCGCCCAGAGCAGCAGCATGCAGCGGCGCCACCACAAACAGCACCGCCCAGAGCAGCAACGGCAGTGGCGCTGCTGCGAGCAACGCCACCCTGAGCCAGAATATCAGCAGCAGCGCTGCCGCAAGCAGCCACACCGCCTCGGGCAGTGCCACCATCAGGAGCAGCCTCTCAGGAGCCAACGGTGCAGCCACGCCGGGAGTGGGTCTGTGGTACTGTGAGGGTGAGGCAGGGAGCCTCCAGGAGGGACCCCAGGGACTGGGAGGTGGTGGTCCCCAGCAAGACTCAGGCACCTAATGGTCAGTTTGGTTTCTAATTTAGTTTGGTTTCTAATGCAGTTTGGTTTCTGATGCAGTTTGGTTTCTGATGCAGTTTGGTTTCTGATGCAGTTTGGTTTCTGATGCATGGTGTGAAATAAAACTTTGCTTGATTTTCGCTTTGTGTCAGTCTCGTTCCTTTGATCACGGACCCTAACAGTATCAACCCGCATGGCCCTAGAAGGAACCCCAATATCCAAGCCACACTGTGCACTAATGCCCTGTTTGACACAGCCTGAGCCCCGACGTCCAGTCAGCCCCCCAGGTTGCGGGCGCCATCTCTTGCAAGTGGGGTGGGCTATGGCCCCAGGCAGTCATCTCTACCCAACCTGGGTATTCAGGCATCTGGACCCAGACGACAACTCAAATCCACACCTATGGGGGAACCTCCAGCTCAAAAGAGCACTGCTCCTTCCCCATGGCTGGAAAAGCTTGCTGTGGGGATGGGGGTTTAATACTCAGAGTGGGAGCCAGCTGCATGTCCCATGAGACCACGCCCACATAGGAGGGCTGCCCTGGCAACAAACAGGTATTGTGACTCTCAGCCTGGTCCCGCTTTCAAACCAGACCCCTCGCTAGCTAGACCAGGTGTCCGCATATCAGGCCTCCATGCCCCTAGACCCAAATCCTCATGTTCGTTTGGGTTCTTCAGGCACCCAGATCAGAAGCCCACTCTGGAATCCCTGCTATGGCGGGACCCCTGAGATGGAAAACAGCACTCTTCCTTTCATCCAGAAGACTCCAAAACCTTGAGAGTCATGCAAAATCTGCACAGAGGGAGAACCTCCCATGGACTCATGAGGCCAACCCTCCATTCCATGCCAAGCCCAGACACACAACCCAGACAGAAAAGCCTCCTATCCTGCCTTCCCATTGCCCTAATTACCGATCCTGAGGCACTGCCCTTATGGTCTGCAGATCAGGCCTGCCATCACATTGCCCTCACACTAACCCCAATTTGTGATTGCAGTCTTTTGTCCCCAAAGCCCTGGCCGACAGGCCCTCCACGATGGGGAGTCACCTGTAACAGGCTTCTGATAGGGCCTTGGGAGCCACGACACAGGACTCTACCCGCCCTCCTGAAGGAAATTCTGCCTGTCATATTGGAGAAACCCTCCAGATTGGGAGACACCTGCAAAGCCCCTGATCCCACCCAATTTCCTTGGCTGCTCTCAACAGAAATGCACAGTCTGACACATGCCAGACACCTACCTCCAGGCAGACACCCAGCACAATGGGCCTGAGTCAGAAGATTTAAACTGACATGCCACTATGACCTCAATGGAACCCTAACTGAGATTTGCAGGCATCTGTCCCCAGATCCAGGTTCTGGAATACTTACATATGGGCCAAAGCTTGGTCCCTGAGCCACAGAACAGAACACTTCCTGTCCCCAGAAGGCCACCTGGCTCCTGGGAGCTGTGTCCCACCCTCACAGGAGGTGAATCCTGCAAAGCGCCTGAGCCCTCACCACATTCTAAGGTCTCCCTGGACACAAGCAGCATTATGTTCCATCAGAATGAGGCTCTGTTAGCTCAACCCACTGGGCACTTGCGCCAGAGCCAGCAGATTGAAACTGCCTTGTTCCTGGGCTGAAAGGATAAGTTGAACTGGGCTCTCCAGACAACTATGGGTTGAGCTCTGCTACCATGTCTTTCCATATGGGGGACTCTGGAGCCATTATAACGGACTCCCCTGTCCCACAGAAGGAAAGCTTCCTCTTTGGAGCAGCTCAAAAGACCCAGTCTGGGAAAATTTCCATGGCTTCATGAGGCCACCTCTCCATTCATCTGCCATTATGGCCGCAAACTCCAGAGTGAGCAACAATCTGACACTCGCCCTGACTCAGGTGCTGGAGATCTCAAGTCACACGCTGTACATTGGAACTGCCATGTGTTCGGCACTGACATGAACCAGCACTTCTGCGTTCAGACTTTCATCCTCACCCATCTGGCCTGAAAGCCCACCAGATTGGGAATTCTGGAGCCACAACACAGCCTTCTTCCTTCTCTCCAGAAAGAAGAAGGGCCCCATGAGCTGCCGAGAATCCCCATGTGAGGATCAACAGCATGGTCCTAGTCGGAACCACAATATCCAGGACACACTGTGCACTAATGCTCTGTGTGACACAGCCTGAGCCCCGACCTGATGTCAGCACCCCAAGTAGCAGGCGCCATCACCTTCAGGTGGGACTGGCCTTGGCCCCAGGCTTTTATCTATACCCAACCTGGGTGTCCAGACATCTGTGCCCCGACCATAGCTCAAATTGCGGCCTATTGGGGAACCTCAAGCACAAAAGAGAACTCCTCCTTTCCCATGGCCATAAATGTTTGCTGTGGAGATGGGGGTCAAACCCTACGAGTGGCACCCAGCTGCATGGCCCTTGAGACCACGGCCACCCAGGAGGTCCACCGTGGTAAAACAAAAAACAGGCATTGTGACCATAAGTCTGAGACGCTTTTCACTGAATCCCCCTTAGGAGCTGGACCAGGAGCCCACATCGATTCTGCCATGCCTCTAGGTTCAAATCTTCACCCTTGGTCGGGGTCTTCAGGCACCCATACCCAGAACCCAACTCTGGAATCCATGCTATGATGGGACCCCTGAGAAGGAAAACAGCTCTCTTCCCTTCATCCAGAAAGACACCAAAACCTTGGGAGCCATGCAAAATCCCCACTGACGCAGAGTCACCCATGCACCAATGAGGCCACCCATCATGCCATGCAAACCGAGACACAAAACCCAGATGAAAACCCTGCACTCCCGCTCCCCGTTGCCCTAATTTCAGATCCCAAGGCAATGAGCCCACCCAATTTCTATGGCCGCTCTGGACATAGACCGCAGTTTGACACATGCCAGACACCTACCTCCAGGCAGACACACAGGTCAATGGCCCTGAGTCAGAAGATGGAATCTGACAAGGCCCTAGTACCTCAACGGAACCCTAGCTGAGGTTTGCAGGCATCTGTTCCAGAGTAAGTTTATGGATTACCTACATATGGTACAAAACTTGATCCCTGAGCACAAAACAGAACACCTCCTGTCCCCAGAAGGCTACCTGGCTCTTGAGCACTGCGACCAACCCTCAGGGGAGGAGAATCCTGCATGGAGCCTGAGCCCCCGCCACATTCTAAGGACTCCCTGGACACCAGCCAGCATTGTGACCTATCAGAATGAGGCTCCCATTCACCACAGCCCCCTGGGCACTTTGCCGCACTTCCACCACATCGAAATGGTCTTGTTTCTGGGTTGGAAGGCTAAGTGAAGCTGGGCATTCCAGGCATCCATGTGGTGACTTCTGCTATGACGTCTTTACATACGGGGGATGCTGGTGCCACCAATACGGACTCCCCCTGTCCCGCAGAAGGAAAGCTTGCTGTTCGGAGCAGCTCACAAGCCCCAGCCTGCGAAGACCTACATGGCCACATGAGGGCAACCCTCCCTTCCTTGGCCATCATCAACACAAAGTCCAGAGTGAGAGATCATCAGACACGTGCCCTGAATCAGGTGCTGAGATCTCCAGTCAGATGGTACACATTTTTAATGCCATGTGCTCGGCACTGAACTGAACAGGCACTTCTCCGTTCAGAATTCCGTCCTCACCATCTTGGCCCACCAACCCTCCAGATTATTCATTCTGGAGCCACAACACCATCTTCTGCTGGCCCTCCAGAAAAAAAAAAAAAAAAAAAAAGGCCCAGAATCCCCACGTGAGGATCAACCTGCAAAAACCTCGACGGCACCCCAATGTCCTTGGCCACCCTTTGCAATAATGTTCTGCCTGACACAGCCTGAGCCCTGACCTCCCATCAGCCCCCCAGTTATCGGGCACCATATCCTGCAAGTGGGACGTGCCAAGGCCAGAGATTGTCATCTCTACCCAACCTAGTTATTCAGGCGTCTGTGCCCAGACCATAGCTCAAATCCCAGCCTATGGGGAACCTCAAGCTTCAAAGAGCACTCCTCCTTCTCCACGACAGTAAAGCTTGCTGTGGGGATGGGGCTCTAACCCTCAGAGTGGGAGCCAGCTGCATGGCACATGATCCTACGCCAACCCAGAGGGCTGTCCTGGCCACAAACAGGCATTGTGACCATCAGGCTGAGTCTGCTTTCAAAACAACACCCTCGCTAGCTGGACCAAGAACCCGAATATCTGGTCTGACATGCCCCTAGACCCAAATCCTCACCCTTGGTCAGGCTCTGGAGGCACAGGCACCCGGAACCTCACTCTGGAATCTCTTCTATGGTGGTACCCATGAGATGGAAAACAGAACTCTTCCTTTCCCCCCAAAAGACCCCAAACCCTTGGGAGCCGGGCAGAATCCTCGCAGAGGTACAATCTCCCATGACCCCATGAGGTTACTGTTTCATTCCGTGGCCAACTGAGACACACAACCTAGACAAAAAGCCTGCACTCTTGTCTCCACATTGCCCTCATTTCAGATCCCGCAACACTGCCCTCACTGTCCCTAGTTTGGGCCTGCCATCACCTTGCCCAAAACCCTATCCCAAGTTTGTGTTTGCAGACTTTTGTCCACGGTGCCCTGGCCAACAGGCCCTCCAGGATGAGGCCTCTGGAGGCATAGCACAGGACTCTGAATGCCCACCGAAGGAAACTCTGCCCGTCACATTTGCACAAACCCTTCAGATTGGGAGACACATACAATGACCCTGAGCCCACCCCAAATTCATTGGCCGCCTTGGAAAAAAGGAGTATTCAGATACAAGCCAGACACCTACCTCCTGGCAGACACCCAGGTCCATGGACTTGAGTCAGAAGATGGAACCTGACATACCCCTAGGACCTCAATGGAACCCTAGCTTAGCCTTGCAGGCATCCGACTCCAGAGGCAAACTCTGGAATACCTACATATGGTCCAACACTTGATCGCTTAGCCACAAAACAGAAAACCTCCTGTCCCCAGAAAGCAACCTGGATCTTTGGTGCTGTGGCCAACAATCAGGGGCAGAGAATCCTGCATGGCGCCTGAGCCCCCGCCACATCCTAAGGTCTCCCTGGACACAAGCCAGCATTGTCACCCCACAAGCAAAAGAACAGGAACTGGTCATGGCCAAGAAACTGAAGTGAAACCTATATATGTCACGTGCCAGGTGGAGGATTTAAGCAGCAGCCAGGATACTCACACCTGCTGGGACTAACTTCCTCAGGCCACGTTGCTTAGTGCCAGGAGAACAGACTCTCCATTGGGGACGAGAAGAAAGCCCTGACCACACCCTCTCTCTTGACCACAGCATTCAGCAGGCCTTAAAGTTTGAGTGGGTTGAAAGTCTCTGTTCACAGGCACACCAGAGCTGACGAAGCTAAACCTCACTATATGCAGTCCAGACACAAAACCTGCTGAACGGCAGGCAACGAGGGTCTCTGCAGAGGACTGGTCCAAAAGAGAGTGGACAGCCACAACCCAACCCAGTGGACATGCCACATATACCGGAGACTCCATCAAGGGTCAGCCAGTGGCACTCCCTGATACCTTCATCCTAAAGAAATTCCTCTCAGGATAGAAAACTGAAGGCGCTTTTCGAATACAGAGAAGAATACAGAGACCTGAACTAAGGCAATGATGGAAGAATCAATTAATGCTGCGGCAAAAGAACAGGAACTGGTCATGGCCAAGAAATCGAAGTGAAACCTGTACATGTCACATGCCGGTGGAGGATTTAAGCAGCAGCCAGGGTATTCACTCTGGATCAGAAAAACTTAAAAGGAATCAGGGAGTCTTGGACCACAGAGATAAAGGGGATAAAAAAAAATTAAATAAAATGAAGAGGCCCTTCTGAAAAGATTTCTTAGCAGGCTGGATGCAAAGTTCAGGAAGTTTGCAGAACCAGAGGATCCAATGAGGTACCTGGAATACAAGTACTGGGAAAAAAAGAAGTGAAGCAAAGGAGAGAAGGAAGAAGGATGGAACATGACAATGGACTTAGGGAAATCTGTGACTGCAATGAATGTCTATGGGTGCTTATTGTAGGAGACCTAGAAGAGAGATAAAATAGTGGGCCCAAAATTTCTTTGAGAAATCAGAACTGCCAACATTCCCCATCTGGGGGCAGAAACAGAGATCCAGATTCCGATGCGCAGAGTACTCCCAGCACCATCCACAGAAGCAGAACAACACAAGACATAGTGTAATTCACCCTTCCAAAGCTAGCAAAGGAGGAATTCTCTTCGCCCAAATATGCTTGGGAGAAGAGTGTTTCTAAAGCCAAGTGAGTTACTTCGAGACGACCAGCTATGCCAGCCTTATCAGCACGTTGTATATAGAAAGCCATACCAGCCCATGCCATAACCCTACCCCCTGCATTTCTAAAGAATGACAGAGCAGGAGTTCTTGTCTAGTACAATGAGGTGTTAAGCAGACAAATATTGTGTCCAGGCACAGTCTCCATCAGTTCAGAAGCGGCCTTCAGCTCTGCTCCTTATCCCAGGCTCATTGGAATGGCTCCCACCTCAGGTTCCAAACTCAGATGCAAGTCTGCTTCTCCCTCTACAGCTCCCTCACTGATTGTGTTCTCGCTGTCTATCTCTGTCCCATACATGCAATCACATCGTTGAAAAACAACAACAGCAACAAGAAGAAACAGTAGATAAGGACTGACTGGGGCCAGAGGATGCTTTATTCAATATGGACCTTTGCCCCTATGGAACACAGCCAGGCCCAGCGCACATCCCACCATCTTAAAATGCCAGACCTTGGCTCTGAGCTCCCTTGTTTGCTCTCCTCTTCTTCGTCGTCTTGCACCTCCCCACCAATATGGAGCATCTGCTCTCTGTCCCGCTGCTATGGCCCCTTGTTCTCCCATTGTTCCTCCTCACCTGGCTCCTTTAGAACATCCCCATCATCCGCAACATGCACTGTGTGTTTATCCCATGAAAACCATTGTGGAATGAAAATGGGAGGCTTAAGGCAGCCTTGTGCTGTAACATCTCCATTTAGTTCCACAGAAGGAAGCTACAACACCCTGTGGGAATGCTCAGGGATCTTAGGCCATTGAATCCTCTTCAAGGCATCATTTTGTAAATACATTTTATCTTCCTGAAACTGGCATGGAATGCTTTCCAATAGCTTCACATGGGCAATGGGTCTGCTCCACCAGGCTCCGTGCTTGCTCCTGTTGGCTCCATACCGATGAGTCCCTCCTGGGCCTAAGGTTCTAGGGTGTGGGGTCTGCCTTTGGTGCTTGGTCAGCTTGGATGATAGGGAGGCCTTCTTGGTATGGTTACTGGAGATGCTACAGGAACTCGTGTCCTCGCTCTTGATGACTACAGGCATGTCTTTGGCATGGTTGCTGGTGTTCACTTGGAATTTTCCTCGGGTGGCCCTTGTCCTGGTCACAGGGGTCTTGAATGGGTCAGAGGACCATACACATGTGAGGAGTGTGGAATTCCTGGCCTGAGGCTTGGTTGTAGTATTGAGCATTTCTTGACCTTTCGGGGGTAAGTTGGAATTGTGGATCCTTGCCCGTCTCAGGAGTGCAGAGGGCTGGTGGTGAGAGTCCCCGCCAAAGACTATAAATTTGGCCATGGAGAAGGTGACAACGACTCACCAGGTGTTCATATTTCCACTGCAACGTTTAGAGATCTCAATCAACAGGGAGGCTTCTTGGGTATCATGAGATCTCTGAGAGGTTTGACCACCGGGTGAAGATATCCTGTAACCGGGCTCAGGCTGAGGGTCACAATGCCTGTTTGTGGCCAGGGAAGTCCTACTGGGTGGGCGTGGTCTCATGGGACATGCAGCTGTCTCCCACTCTGAGGGTTAGACCCCCATCCCCACAGCAAGCTTTTCATCTTGTGAGGAAGGTAGAGTGCTCTTTTATGCTTGAGGTTCCCTCATAGGCCCGATTTGAGCTCTGGTCTGGGCACTGACGCCTGAGTACCCAGGTTGGGTAGGAATGACAGTCTCTGGCTATGGCAGGTCCCACCTGCAGAGTATGGGGAGCGCTACCTGGAAAGCTGATTGGAGGTCGGGTCTCAGTCTGTGTCAGACAGAGCATTAGTGCACAGGGCAGACTAGGATATTGGCATGCCGTAGAGGTCCAAGCAGGTTGATCCTCACGTGGGGATTCTGGGCAGGCCCCTAGGGAACTTCCTTTTTCTGAAGGGCTGGCAGAAGACTGCGTTGTGGCTCCCAAATGAACAATCTGGAGAGCTGGTGGGCCAGGATGGTGAGGACAAAATTCTGAACGCACAAGTGCCGGTTCCTTTCAGTGCCGAGCACATGGCATTTCCAATGTGAAGCATCTGAATTGTGTTCTCCAGCACCGGATTCAGGGCACGTGTCAGAATGGGGCTCACACTAGAGTTGTGTCCATGATAGCCAATGAGTGGAGGGGTGGCCCCAGGAGGGCATGGACGTCTTCCCAGGCTGGGGCTTGTGAGCAGCTCCGAACAGCAAGATTTCCCTCTGCATGAAAGGTGGCGTCCGTTTTGATGGCACCAGTGACCCTAAATGGAATGATATTGTAGCATATGTCACCCATGGATGCCTGAGAAGAGAAGCTACGCTTACACTACCCGCCCAGGAACAAGGCCATTATGATCTGGTCGCTCTGGGGCAAAGTTCCCAGGGCGCTGAGGTGACAGGGAGCCTCATACTGATTGGTCACAATGCTGACTTGTGTCCAGGGAGACCTTAGATTGTGGTGGGGTCACAGGTGCCTAGCAGGATTCTCCTCCCCTGAGGGTTGGACGCTGCTCCCAAGAGTGAGGTTGCCTTCTTGAGTCAGGAGGTGTTCTGTTTTTTGGCTCAGGGATCAAGTATTGGACCATATGTATGTATTGCAGAGTTTGACACTGGAGGCAGATGCCTGCAAAGCTCAGTTAAGTTTCCTTTGTAGTCCTAGGGGTCAGTCAGTTTCCACTTCTGACTCAGGGCCATTGACCTGGGTGTCTGCCTGGAGGTAGGTGTCTGGCATTTGTCGGAAGCGCCATTTTCCAAGGCGGTCAACGAATTTGAGGTTGGTTCATGGGCATTGCAGGTGTCTCCCAATCTTGTGGGTTTGTGCAAATGTGACAGGCAGAGCTTCCTTTGGGTGGGCAGGCAGAGTCCAGCACTTGGACTCCAGAGGCCCCATCCTGGAGGGCCTTTCAGCCAGGGCTTTGGGGACAAAAGTCTGCAAACAAAAACTTGGGATAGGGTTCTGGGCGAGATGATTTCAGGCCCAATCTCCGGACCATTGGAACAGTGCCCGGGATCAGAAATGAGTTGGATGGGGAGGTGGGAGCGCAGTGTTTTCTGTCTGGGTTGTGTGTCTCAGTTGTCCACGGAATATAGCAGTAGCCTCATGAAGCCATAGAATATTTTGCCTCTGTGAGGATTCTGCACAGCTCCCAAGGTTTTGGTGCCTTTTGGGGGAATGCAAGAGTGCTGTTTTTCGTCTCAGGGGTCCCGCCATAGCAGGGATTCGGAGTCGACTTCTGTGTTCCGGCACCTGGAAAACCGACCGAGGGTGAGGATTTGGGCCTTAGGGTATGGCAGGCCCTGTATGCGGGCTCCTGGTCCAGCTAGTGAGGGGGCTGGTTTGAAAGCGGGCACACCTTGAGGGTCACAATGCCTGTTTGTGCCCAGGACAGCCCTCCTGGGTGGGCGTGGTCTCATGGGCCATGCAGCTGACTCCCACTCGGAGTTAAGACCCCCATGCCACAGCAAGCTTTTCCTGTCGCGGGGAAAGAGGAGTGCTCTTTGATGCTTGAGGACTGTCTGGAGTCTTCAACAGCGAGGACATGAGTTCCTCTAGCATTTTCCGAAAACATCCATGATGGCCTCCCCATCTTCAAAGCTGACAAATCACCAAAGACAGACCCTATACCCTAGAACCTCAGGCACAGGAAGGACACATGGGTTTGGAGCCCACAGGAGCAAGCACAGAGCTTTGAAGAAGAGACCCATTGCACAAGTCATGCCATCAGTAAGGCTTTTGTGCTAGTTACAGGAAGACAACGTGTATCTACAAAAGGACACATTGAAGAGGATTCAACAGCCTAATATCCCTGAGTATTCCCAAAGGGTGGTGCAGCTTCCCTCTGTGGAACTGAATGGAGATGTTGCAGCACAAGCCTGCCTTAACCCTCCTATTTCCATTTCCAAAGTTCTTCATGGGATAAACAAACAATGCCTGCTGTGAAAGATGATTATGTTCTAATGGAGCCCGGTGTGGAGGAACAATGGGAGAGCAAGGGGCCATTGCACTGGGACAGACAGAAGTTGCTCCATGCTGGTGGGTAGAGTCAGGACGACGAAGAAGTGGATAAAAAACAAGGGAGCTCAGAGCCAAGGTCTGGATTTTTAGAATGGTGCGAAGTGCTCTGGACCTAGGTGCATTCTATAGAGACGTAGGTCTAAATTCAATAAACCATACACTGGCCCCAGTCAATCCTTCGTAACTGTTTGTTGTTGTTGTTGTTGTTGTTGTTGTTTTTCAATGATGTGCATGCATGCATTTGACAGAGAGAGACAGAGAGATCATCATCAGTGAGGTAGCTGGAGAGGGAGAATCAGACTTGCTACTGAGCAGGGAAACTGAGTTGGGAGAGGATCCATTAAGACTGGAATCAGGAGCTGAGCTGACGTCCACCTCTGAAATGATGGAGACACCCCAGGACACAATCTTTGTCTTCTTAACACCTCGTTGTTCTAGAGAAGAACACCTGCTCAGTCTTTTTTCAGACAGGCAGGCTATACGGATTTTGACTTGGGCTGGTGTGGCTTGTCTATACAACGTGCTTCTCAATCTTACATAGCTGGTCGCCTTGAAGTCAGGGACTTGGATATAGAAATACTCTTCTCCCAAGCATATTTGGGTGAAGAGAATTCCTCCATTGCTAGCTTTGCAGGGTGAATGACACTATATGTTGTGTTGCACTGCTTCTGTTGATGGTGCTGGGAGTCCTCTGTGCCTCAGAATCTGGATCTCTGTTTCTACCCTCAGAGGAGGGATGGTTTCAGCTCTGATTTCTCAAAGAAATCTTGTGCCCTCCTTTTTCTCTCTCTTCTATTTCTCCTAAAATAATCATCCCTTACATCATTTCATTAAGGATTTCCCTAAGTCCGTTGTCATGTTCCTCATTCTTCCTTCTATCCTTTGCTTTTCTTCCTTTATTCCCAGTACTTGTCTTCCGGGTAACTCATTGGATCCTCTGGTTCTGCCAGCTTCCTGGACTTGGCATCCAATCTGCTACTAAAATTTTTCATCAGGGTCTCCTTATTTTATTTTTTTATTAGTTTTTATTTGTGGTCGAAGAGTTCCTGATGCCTTCTAAGTTTTTCTGATGCAGAGTGAGTATTATGGTTCCTGCCTTAAATCTACCATTAGGCATGTGACATGTTTAGGTTTTACTTTGATTGTGTGGCCATGATATATCTTATTCTTGTTCTTTGGCATCAGTTGATTCTTCCATCATTAAATTGTTCCAGGTTTCTATCTTCTTCTCTGTATTCTAGAAAACCATTCTATTTTCCACCCTGAGGGTAATTTCTTTGGGAAGAGGAGATCATGGAGTGAACAAGGGCTGGAACTTGAGGGGATTTCAGGTGTGTGTGGCATGCCTTCTGGGGTTGAGTTGTGGCTGTCCACTCTTCTCTGGGCCAGTCCTCTGCAGTGGCTCTCTTTGACGGCCATTCGGAGTGTTGGGTGTCTGGACCGAATACGGTGAGTTTTAGATTGGTGGGCTCTGGTGTGCCTGTAAAAAGAGACTTTCATCCCACTCAACCTTACTAAGGCCAGCTGAATGCTGTGGTCAGGAGATAGGATGTGGGCAGAGCTTTCTTCTAGTCGCCTGCAGGATGGTCTGTTCTTTGGGACTAAGCAACATGGCCTGGGGAAGGCAGTCTCAACAGTGTTCCAGGTTTGAGACTTCATGTTTTCAGGTTACACAGCTAATGTCCTCAGCATTCTCCGGTGGCCACTAGCTTGGTCTTTATGCTGGCAGTGGGAGAACCCCAAGTTTCGTTGGCCCCCATCAAGGCATCTCCATGAACAATGCCTATCATGGATGCCCAGCAAGAAACAATAATCATACCACTCCATCAACAGTTATTGTCTCTGATCAAGGTTTCCAGGCTGTCTGCACCTGATTGATTGCTGGTGTCTTCCCGAGGAGAAAAACAGTGTTCTTTAGTGTCTATGTCTGCCAAGCCTGCTGTTCTGAGATACCCGGGCCTCAAGACCCTTTGGTTGCAAGAACTCATGCAATTAGAACCTTCTCCATTTCTCTGCCACAGCTATATGTCAAAATTCAACTTGTGGATTCTCAGTGTGCTCCTCTCTCCTGTGCCTTTGTCTTTGGCCTTGGTTCCCTCCCTCTGAAGCACAAACCATCTATTTCTCCTCTAAGCCATGTTGACACAATTATCCCATGGTCTCTTCAACTTAATCTCTTTCACTGTGTAGTGTGATTTATAGGCTTCAAGTCCATTTACTCCATGTTTATGGTGATGTGGTCATCTTCCACGTGTGCATATGACTGAAGACAAGCCTGGACCTCCCAAACACTCCTAACATCTCCATGTCATCCAAAAGCACCGCAGACGGTTATCCAGCCATAAGCAAGAAGCAATTATTTCTACTTGGCACATGTGGCTGAAAGGTGGAGAGCATTGGGCTGCATCATATCTGTCAGTCACAGAAAGACAATTAACATTTGATGTCACTCACTCATGGAAGTAAAGAAACATGTGAAAAAGCAAGAAAAAAGGCACAGACAATGAGATTCTAAATGGGCACACAAAATTTACTGTTTGTTTCAAGGCAGGTTAGTGAGAGTCTGTGTTTCTAAAAGAGGATTAAATGGGACATTCATTGGAGGAAACGTGGTCAAAAGGGATGTATCATAAGTAACCAATGCGTTTGAAAGTGAATCACGATCCAAAAAAGTGCAGCTTCACATCGAGGACACGAGTGCTAGCTTCATCTCTAGTATCTCCAGAAACCATGCCCAAAAGGCCTCCCCATCTTCCAAGCTTACCAAGCACCAAAGGCAGACCTTACACACTAGAACCTTAGGCTCAGGACGGACTCATCAGTTTGGATCCCACAGGCACAAGCACAAAGAATGATTGAAGAGAACCATTACTCAACTGAAGCCATCAAAAGGCTTTCGTGCCAGTTTCAGGACGACAACGTGTATCTACAAAAGGACGCATTAAAGAGGATTCAACAGCCTAAGATCCCTGAGCATTCCTGCAGGTTGGTGCAGCTTCCCTCAGTGGTACTGAATGGAAATATTGCAGCGGAAGCCTGCCTTAACCCTACCATGTCCATTCCCCAAAGGTTTTCATGGCAAAAACAAGCAGTGCCTGTTGTGTAAAATGGCATGTTCTAATGGATCCAGATCAGGAGGAAAAATGGGAGAACAACAGGCCATTGCAGCGGAACAGACAGTGGATGCTCCCTGTAGGAGGGTAGATGCACAAGGACAAGAAGAGGAAAACAAACAAGGGAGCTCAGAGCCAAGGTCTGGCATTTTAGGATTATGAGAGGTGCTCTGAACATGGCTACATTCCATAGGGACATAGGTCGAAATTCAATAAACCATCATCTGGCCCCAGTCAATCCTTATAAACTCTTTCCTGTTGTTGTTGTTGTTGTTGTTGTTGTTGATGTTGTTGTTGTTGTTGTTGTTGTTTTCTTTTTGTTTTTCAACAATGTGAATGCATGAATTTGACAGAGACTGACAGAGAGATCATAATCAGGGAGGGAGCTGGAGAGGGAGAAGCAGACTTGCCTCTGAGCAGGGAACCTGAGGTGAGAGACGATCCAATGAGCCTGGGATAAGGAGCCGAGCTGAAGGCCGCCTCTGAACTGATGGAGACACCCCGGGACACAAACTTTGCCTTCTGAACACCTCATTGCTCTAGACAAGTTCTGCCGCTCTGTCATTGTTCAAATATGCAGGGAATATGGATTGTGCTTGGGCTGGTGTGGCTGGCTCTATACAATATGCTGCTAGAGCTCTCATAGCTGGTCTCCTTGAAGTCAGCCAATTGGCTTTAGAAACACTATTCTCCCAAGCATATTTGTGTGAAGATAATTCCTCCACTGCTAGCTTTTTCAGGGTGAATGACACTATGTCTTGTCTTGCTCTGCTTCTGTGAATGGTGCTGGGAGTCCTCTGCGTCTCGGAATCTGGATCTCTGTTTCTGCACCCAATGGACAGATGTTTTCAGCTCTGATTTCTCAAAGAAATGTTGGGCCCTCTTTTTTCTCTCTCTTCTAGTCTCTGACAATAAACACCCATAGACATTCATTGCAGTCAAGGATTTCCCTTAGTCCATTGTCATGTGCCATCATTTTCCTTCTCTCTTTTCCTTCACTTCTTTTTTTCCCAGTAATTTTCATGGGGGAAACTCATTGGATCCTCTGGTTCTGGAAGCATCCTGGTCTTTGCATCTAGTCTGCTAACAAATCATTTCATCAGAGCCTCATAATTTTTTTTTATCACCTTTATTTCTTGGTCTGAGACTCCCTGATTCCTTCTCTGTTTTTCTGATGCAGAGTGAGTATCCTGCCTGCTGCTTTAAATCCTCCATCAGGCATGTGACGTGTATAGGTTTGACTTCAATTATGTGGCCATGACCATTTCTTGTTCTTTTGCCTCGGCCTCAATTGATTCTTCCATCATTGCTTTAATTCTAGGTCTCCTTCTTCTTCTTTGTATTCAAAAAGTGCATTCTGTTTTGTACCCTGAGGGTAATTTCTTTAGAAAGAAGAGCTCATGGAATGCCCTTGCGCTGGCCTTTGAGGGAGTCTCCAGTGTGTGTGGCATGCACTTTGGGTTGTGTTGAGGCAGTCCATTCTCCTCTTGGCCTGTCCTCTGCAGACGCTGTGGTTGCCTGCTGTTCAGAGTGTTTGGTGTCTGGACCGAATACGGTGAGCTTGGTGGACGATGATGTGCCTGTGAAAGGAGACATTCATCTCACTCAACAGAAATAAGGCCTGCTGAATGTTGTGATCAGGAGATAGTATGTGCCCAAGGCTTTCTTCTAGTACCTTTGGGAGGGTCTTGTCTCCTGATAGTAAGCAACATGGCTTGAGGATGGCAGTCGCAACAGTTTTCGAGGGTTGGGACTTCCTGTTTGCAGGTTAGGCAGGTAATGTCCTTTCCATCCTCTCTGTGGCCACTAACTTGGTCTTTATGCTGGTGGTGGCATAGCACCAAGTTTGCTTTGCCCACAACGTGGCATCTCCATGAACAGTGCCTATCATGGGTGCACAGCAGTAAAAAATAATCACAGCATTGTGTCAACAGGTATTGTCTCTGATAATGGTTTCCAGGCTGTTTGTACCTGGTTGGTTGCTGGTGTCCTCTCCAGGAGACACAGAGTGTTCTCTGAAGTCTAATTTAATATTTTTTATCACCTTTTCTCGGTGGCCTGAGACTCCCTAATTCCATCTATGCTTTTCTGATGCAGAGTGTGTATCCTGGCTGCTGCTTTAAATCCTCCATCGGGCAAGTGACATGTATACGATTCACTTTGATTGTGTGGCCATGATCATTTCTTATTCTTTTGCCTTGCCTTCAATTGATTCTTCCATGGTTGCCTTTGTTCTAGGTCTCTGTCTTCTACCCTGTATTAGAAAAGGCCATTCTTGGGGCACCTGGGTGGCTCAGTGGGTTAAAGCCTCTGCCTTTGGCTCAGATCATGATCCCGGTGTTCTGGGATCGAACCCCACATTGGACCCTCTGCTCAGCAGAGACCCTGCTTCCTCCTCTCTCTCTGCCTGCCTCTCTGCCTGCTTGTGATCTCTCTCTCTCTCTCTGTCAGATAAATAAATAAAATATTTTAAAAAAAGAGTAAAGAAAAAAGAAAAGCCCATTCTTTTCCCTACAGTGAGTGTAATTTCTTTAGGAAGCACAGTTCATGGAGTGCCCAAGGACTGGCCCTTTAGGGAGTCCCGGGCGTGTGTGGCATGCCTCTGTGGTTGTGTTGTGGCTGTCCACACTCCTCTGGGCCAGTCCTCTGCAGAGGCTCTCCTTGCCTGCCATTCGGAGTGTTTGGTGTCTGGACCGAATATGGTGAGGTCTAGATTGGTGGGCTCTGGTGTGCCTGTGAAAAGAGCCTTTCAACCTGATAACAGAACTAAGGCCTGCTGAATGCTCTTGTCGAGAGAGTGTGGGCGGGTCTTTCTTCTAGTGCCCTATGGAAGGGTCAGTTCTCCTCGGACTAAGCAACTTGGCCTGAGGAATGCAGCCCCAACAGTGTTCCAGGGTTGGGACTTCGTTTTTGCTGGTTATTTCCTCACCGTCCTGTCTGTGGCCACTAGCTCTGTCTCTGTGCTGGCAGTGAAGGCATCTCAACGAACACAGTCTTTCATGGATACACAGCAAGAAAAAATAATCATACCACTGTGTTAACAGGTATTAGCTCTGATCATGGTTCCCACACTGTCTGCACCTTGTGGCTTGCTGGTTTCTGCTCTAGGAGAAACACAGTGTTCTCTGGACTCTATGTCTGCCAAGCCTGCTTATCTGAAATCTCTGGGCCTCATGACCCTTTAGTTGCAAGAAAATGAGCCATCCAGACCCTCTCCTTTTCTTCACCAAATCTGTGGATCAACATTCAACTTGAGCGTTCCCAGTGTGCTCCTCTCTACTGGGCCTGTTTCTTTGGCCATGGTTCCCACACTCTTCAGCCCAAACCATCCACTTCTCCCCTAAGCCAATTTGTACACTCTTCTCCCATGGTCTCTGCAACTTTTTCTCTCTTTCACAGTGGAGTTTGTTTTCAATGCATCAGGTACACTTACGCCATGTTTACATAGATTTCGTCATCTTCCTGTGGTGCTTATGGCTGAAGACATACCAGGAGCTCCCAGACGCTTCTAACATCTCCCTGTTTTCCAAATGCACTTCAGACTCTTCCCCATCCATATGCAAGAAGGAATTCATGCCACTTGCCACATGTGGCAGAAAGGTGGAGAGCATTGGGCTAAGTCCCATCTGTCAGTCACAGAAAGAAAAATCACATATGATTTCACTGACTCATGGAAATAAAAAATAACATGTGAAAAAGCAAGGAAAAAGGGACAGGCAATGAGACTCTAACCGTGCACACAAAATTTGGTGTTTATCCCAAGGCAGGTTAGTGAGAATCTGATTTTCTAAAAGAGCAGTAATTGGACATACCTTGCAGCAAATGTGGCCGTGGGGCGCCTGGGTGGCTCAGTTGGTTAAAGCCTCTGCCTTTCGCTCGGGTCATGATCCCAGGGTCCTGGGATTGAGCCCCGCATCGGGCTCTCTGCTTGGCAGGGAGCCTGCTTCCTCCTCTCTCTCTCTGCCTGCCTCACTCCCTACTTGTGATCTCTATCTGCCAAATATATAAATAAAATCTTAAAAAAAAAAAAGGAAATGTGGCCATAAGGGATGTAACATGAGTTTCTAATGCGTGTGAAGGTGAATTGTAATCTAAAAAAGAGCAGCTTCATAACTCTTAAAATATCATTCTAAGTGTTATGTGTCATGAACATACACATCTGACGTCTCAGGTAATGATGAAAGCATTTGAAGCAGTCCTCAAACACTTCCCAATGCAAAAAAAGCCACGTTCTAATCAATTTCCTGGCCCACACTTAGAGACATTAAATGAAGGCAATGTCAGTTCGTCTCATTTATTTCCAAAATGTAGGAAGAGGGAAAACTCTAAGTTACAATGTCCAAAGACCCAATTCAATAAGGACCTTATAGGAAACAAATTGAATGCCATTTTAATCAGTAAGTTAGTAAAACTATAATTCATGTCTTTCCTCTTTTTTCTTCATTTACATGTGAAACGGCCTGTTTTTCCTTCTTTTCAAAATTTATTCTTATATTCGGGAAGCCAGCCTTTCATTCCTCATACTTTTGTGAGATACTGTTCCCGGATTCTTTAGTTGCATATACCACAGAGTGATCATCATGATATATGCCACACTTCCTCCATACCATAACCAGTTCCCTCATTCCTGGCATGTCTCATCCTTCTGTAACCCTTAGCTTGGTTCCCAAAGCTCTGAGTCTCTCCTGGTTTGTCCCTGTCTGACTTCTTCTCTTTCTGTTTTCCCGTGATTCTACTAATGTCCATGGTATACCTCATGGGCCATACATGAGTGAAACCATATGACATTTCCCTTTTACTGCTTCTGTTTTCACTGACAATAACCCAGCCCTGTGTCACTCATGTCAAGGCGAGTATCAGGGCTTCATCCCAGTCACTATCGGAGGTATCATCTGTGGCCTGGATGGACCACACCTTCTTTATCCAGCAGCATATTGAAGGGCATCTTGGGTCCTTCCACAGTTCTGCGAGAGTGGGCATGGCAGGCCATCTATTTAGGCAGTTCCTTTTCCTCTGAATTAAGAGTGTTGGTCAACATGGTTCTCCCCATGACCTCAGCATGTAACGTTAACTGATGATGATAAGTGTGCTGTCCAGGGCTCTTCTTTCAGGGGTAGGGATCATGCAGAATGTCATTCTCCTTGAAGCTTTTGCAAAGGTGTTTCAGGTAAAGTCAGGTAGACAGAGCCTTTATCCATTAGGACTGGAGTTTCAGAATACTAGGGGATTAGGACACGAACAGCACAATACATCCATGCCCTAGAATGCTTCCTTGAAATGTGACTTTCCTTCCCTTATTTCTTCCCTTATCTTCCAAGCTGACCAAACACCAAGAGCAGACCCTTCTCCCTAGAACAAATTGGGGAAAGAACCTATGAAAGTACGCTCTCACCCATAGGATGTCAAACCTCTTAGAGACCTCATGATACCCAAGAGGCCTCCCTGTTGATTCAGATCTCTAGACGTTGCAGTGGAAATAGGAACACCTGGCTCTCTCTGGAGAAATGTTGGCCAAAAGGATGGTACACCAAATGCCATGTTCTTGTCTCTTTGTATCGAAAGATGAGGAGAGAAAGAAACCGCAAAGACCATCTGAGTTCATGAGCAGGCAATCAGGACTCTCTTTTGGTCCTTCCCAGGGCTTCCTACCTAAAGCCATAGGACTCATAGCTCATGAGAGAGGGATTGCTGCTTCAGTGAAGTCAGCTTCTGTGACGTCACAAAGTTTTGAGTTCCCAGCAACCACTCTTCCCCAAACCATGTCTAATCATTCCACGTGGCTTTTGTCGTCATGGGTCCAGACCATTGGAGCCACCTGGGTATTTCACCAAGACAGTTTGTGAAGCGAGTCGGTGTCACCTTTTCCGTCACCGAATTTATAGTCTTGGGCCGGGACTGTCACCAGCAGCCCTCTGCACTCCTGAGAAGGGCAAGGATCCACAATTGCATCTTACCCCCAAAAGGTCAAGGAATGGTCAGGACTACAACCAAGCCTCAGGCCAGGAACTCCACGCTCCTCACATGTGCATGGTCCTCCGACCCAATCAGGACCCTTGTGACCAGGACAAGGGCCACCCGAGCAAAGCTCCCAGTGAACGCAAGCAACCATGCCAAAGACATGCCTGTAGTCTTCAACAGCGAGGACATGAGCTCCTCTGAGCATCGCCAGCAACCATACCAAGAAAGCCTCCCTATCATCCAAGCTGACCAAGCACAAAGGCAGACCCTACACCCTAGAACCTTAGGCCCAGGACGGACTCATTGGTTTGGAGCCAACAGGAGCAAGTACGGAGCCTGGTGGAGGAGACCCATTGCCCATGTGAAGCCATCGGGAAGGCTTCCATGCCAGTTTCAGGAAGACAACATATATCTACAAAATTAGGACTTGAAGAAGATTCAACGGCCTAAGATCCCTGAGCATTCCTACAGGGTGGTGCAGTTTCCTTCTGTGAAACTAAATGGAGATGATGCAGCACAAGGCTGCCTTAAGCCTCCCATTTTCTTTCTGCAATGGTTTTCATGGAATAAACAAACAGTGCCTGTTGCGGATGATGGGCATGTTCTAAAGGAGCCAGGTGAGGAAGAACAATGGTAGAACAAGGGGCCCTTGAAGCGGGACAGAGAGCGGATGCTCCATGATGGTGTGGAGATGCAGGAAGACGAGGAAGAGGAGAACAAACAAGGGAGCTCAGAGCCAAGGTCTAGCATTTAGGGTGGTGGGAAGTGCTCTGGACCTGGCTGGGTTCCATAGGGGCATAGGACCAAATTGAATAAAGCATCCTCTGGCCCCAGTCAATCCTTATCTACTGTCTCTTGTTGCTGTGTTGTGTTTCAAAAATGTGCTTGCATGTATGGGACAGAGAATGACAACAAGAACATTATCAGTGATGGAGGTGGAGAGGAAGAAGCAGAATGCCTCTTAGAGGGGAAACTGAGGTGAGAGACATTCCAATGAGCCTGGGATAAGCAGAAGAGCTGAAGGCCACGTCTGAAATGATGGAGGCACCCCTGGACACAATCTTTGTCTTCTTAACACATTGCTCTAGACGAGAACTCCTGCTCTGTTATTGTTCAGAATGCAGGGGATAGGGTTTTGGCTTGAGCTGGTGTGGCTTGCTCTATACAACGTGCTGCTAGAGCTGGCATAGCCACGAAGTAAGGCACTTGGCTTTAGAAACACTCTTCTCCCATGCATATTTGGGCGAAGAGAATTCCTCCATTGTTAGCTCTGGAAGGATGAATTACACTATGTCTTGTGTTGCTCTGCTTCTGTGGATGGTGCTGGGAGTCCTCTGTGCCTCGGAATCTGGATCTCTGTTTCTTCCCCCAGATGAGGGATGTTTGCAGCTCAGATTTGTCAAAGAAATGTTGGGCCCACTATTTTCTCTCTCATCTAGGTCTCCTACAATAAGCACCCATAGATATTCATAGCAGTCAAAGATTTCCCTATGTCCATTGTCATGTTGCATCATTCTTCCTTCTCTCCTTTCCTTCGCTTCTTTTTTTTTCCCAGTATTTGTATTCCAGGTACCTCATTGTATCCTCAGGTTCTGCCAGCTTCCTGAACTTTTCATCCAGTCTGCTAACAAATTTTTTCATAAGGGCCTCTTTATTTAATTATTTTTATCACCTTTATATCTGTGATCTGAGACTCCCTGATTCCTTCTAGGTTTTTCTGATCCAGAGTGAGTATCCTGGCTGCTGTTTAAATCCTTCACCTGGCATGTGTCATGTACAGGTTTCACTTCGATTTCTAGGCCATGACCAGTTCCTGTTATTTTACCTCAGCATCAATTGATTCTTCCATCGTTGCCTTAGTCTGGTCTCTGTATTCTTCTCTGTATTCGAAAAGCGGCTTCGGTTTTCTACCCTGAAAGGAATTTCTTTAGGATGAAGGTGTCATGGAGTGCCACTGGCTGACCTTTGATGGAGTCTCCCGTATATGTGGCATGCCCACTGGGTTGGGTTGTGGCTGTCCACTCTCTTCTGTGCCAGTCCTCTGCAGAGGCCTTGTTGCCTGCCATTCAAAATGTTTGGTGTCTGACCACATGTGGTGAGGTTTAGCTTTGTTTGCTCTGGTGTGCCTATGAAAGGAGATTTTCAACCCACTCAACCTTACTAAGGCCTGCTGAATGCTGTAGTCAAGAGAGAGGATGTGGGCAGGGCTTTCTTCTAGTCCCCAATGTTCTCCTGGTCCTAAGCAACATGGCCTGAGAAAGTTAGTCCCAACAGGTTTCCAGGGTTGGGACTACCTGATTGCAGGTTAGGCAGCTAATATCTGCACCATCTTGTCTGTGGCCACTAGCTTGGGCTTTATGCTGACGGTGGTAGAGCCCCAAGATTCTTTTTCCCCCACAGAGGCATCTCCATGAACAGTACCTATCACGGATGCACAGCAAGAAACAATCATCATACCACTGTGTCAACAAGTATTGTTTCTGATCATGGTTTCCAAGCTGTCTGCACCCGGTTGCTTGCTGGTGTGCTATGCAGGAGAAACACCATGTTCTCTGGAGTATATGTCTGTCAAGCATGCTGAGCTGAGATACACGGGCCTCAGGACCCTTTGGTTACAAGTACTCGTGCCATTGAGACTGTCTCCATTTCCACACTAACAGCAATGGGTCAGCATCCAACTTGTGGGTTCCTGGTGTACTCCTCTCCTGGGCCTTTGTCTTTGGTCATTGCTCCCTGCCCTCTGAAGCACCAACCGTCCACTTCTCTCTGAAGACATGTCTACACCCTTCTCCCGTGGTCTCTGCGACTTCTTCTCTCTTTTGCCTTGGAGTATGATTTCAAGGATTCAGGTTCATTGACACCATGGTTCCATTGATGTGGTAATATTCCTGTTGTGCTGATGGCGGAAGACAAGCCTGGAGCTCCCAGATATTTCTGCAAGCTCCCTGTCCTCCCAATGCACCACAGACTCTTATGCAGCCATAGGCAAGAAGGAATCTTGAAATTTGCCACATGTGGCAGAAAGATGGCGAGTATTGGGCGGCGGCCCATCTTTCAGTCACAGAAAGACAAATAACATACGATTTCACTCACTATTGTAAGTAAAGGATCACGGGAAAAAGCAAAAAAAAAGGGGGAGGGCACACAATGAGACTATCCGGGCACACAAAATTTGGTGTTTGTTCCATGGCACGTTAGGGAGAGTCTTTGTTTCTAAAAGAGGATTAAATAGGACATTCATTTCAGGAAATGTGGCTGAACAAGATGGAACATGAGTTTCAATGCATTTGAAGGTGAATTGTGATCCAAAGAAGAGCAGCTTCATATCTCTTAAAATATCATTCTAAACGTTTTTGTGAAACACACCCTCCCCTCCACCCCCCCCCACACACAATTAAAAGGGTCCCACAGAATTTAGGGAGCAAGTGAGGAGTAACACTCATGGAAACAAACCTCAGAGAAAATACCTTAATGAAAAAAAGTATCAACGTCAGAAACTGACAAAACTGGAAAAGTTAACTTCCTACCTATCAAGAATTATTAAAGCATTCAGGACTAAAATCTCCTAAACAACCTATCCTAAAAGTCCCCTACACACAATTATGCCAGCAAATCCAAGACCTGAGAGAAAAGGATAAATTCCAAGACACATACCCACTACCAAGACTAGGTCATGAACATACACAGCTGACGCCTCAGGTAATGACAAATTTGTTTGAAGCATTCCTCTAACACCTCCCAACACACAAAAAGCCAGGTCAAAAACACCAGTTTGCTGGTCAACATTCCGAGACATTTAATGAAGGCAATGCCGGTTCTTCTCATCTGTTCCAAAAATGTAGGAAGAGGGAAGAATCTAATTTGCAATGACCAAAGACCCAAATCAGATAAGGACCACTTAGGAAACCAATTGCATACCATTTTAATCAGTAAGATAATAAAACTATACTTCATTTCTTGCCTCTTTCTTTCTTCCTATACATGTGATACAGCCTGTTTTTCTTTCTTTTCAATAATTTTTCTTTTGTTCGGAAGCCAGCATTCCATCCCTCATATTTTTGTGAGATAGTGTTCCCTGATTCTTTAGTTGCATATACCACCGAGTGATCATCAACAGCATATATGCCACACCACCTCCATACCATGAACCAGATCCCTCATTCCTGGCATGTCTCATCCTTCTGTAACCCTCAGCTTGGTTCCCAGAGTCATGAGTCTCTCCTGGTTTGTCTCCCTGTCTGACTTCTACTCTTTCCATTTTCCCTTGCTTTTACTCATGCACATGGTATTCCTCATGGGCCACATATGAGTGAAGCCACATGATATTTCCCTTGGAATCCTTAGATTTCATTGAGAATAACACAGCAATGTGTAACTCATGTCAAGGCGAGTATTGGGGTTTCAGCACAGGACTCTGCCTGCCCACCAGAAGTAAACCCTGAACGTCACATTTGCACAAACCCTCTAGATTGGGAGACACCTACAATGCTCCTGAGCCCACCCCAAATCCATTGGCCACCTTGGAAAAAAAAGGCGCATTCGGACCCATGTCAGACACCTACCTCCAGGCAGACAGCCAGGTCAATGTCCCTGAGTCAGAAGGTGGAACCTGACATACCCCTAGGACCTCAATGGAACCCTAGCTTAGGTTCGCCAGCATCTTTATCCAGAGGCAAACTCTGGAATACCTACATATTGTCCAACACTTGATCTCTAAGCCAATAACAGGACACCTCCTGTTCCTAGAAGGCCACCAGGCTCTTGGGAGCTGCATCCAACCCTCAGGTGAGGAGAATCCTGCATGGCTCCTGAGCCCCCGCTACATTCTAAGGTCTCCCCGGAAACAGGCCAGCATTGTGACCCATCAGAATGAGGTTCCCTGTCACCTCAGCACCCCTGGGAATTGCCCCAGAGCCACCTGATCAAAACGGCCTTGTTCCTTGGGCTGAAAGGGTAAGTGGAGCTGGGCTTTCCAGGCATCCATGCAGTGACTTCTGTTACTATGTGTTTCCATATGGGGTACCCTGGTGACATCAAAACGGACGCCCACGTCCCGCAGAAGGAAAACTTGCTGTTCGAATGAGCTTACAAGTCCCAACATGGGAATGCCTCCAAGTCCTCATAATGCCACCCCTCCATTCCTCAGCCATCTTGGACAGAAACTCCAGCATGAATGAACATCTGACACAGGCTCTGACTCAGTTGTGGGGATCTCGAGCCAGACTCTGCACATTGGAACTACCATTTGCTTGTCACTGAACAGAAACGGCGCTTGTGCGTGTAGACTTCCTTCCTCACCCTCCTGGACAACAAACCCTCCAGATTGTTCATTTGGGAGACAAAACGCAGTCTTCTGTCTGCCCTCCAGAAAGAAGAAGGGCCTAGGTTTCTGCCAAGGATCCCCACGTGAGGATCACCTGCATGGACCTCGACAGCATCTCAATGTCCTAGGCCTCCCTGTGCACTAACGCTCTGTCTGACACAGCACGAGTCCTGACCTCGCATCAGCCCTTCAGATAACGGGCCCGTTATCCTGCACGTGGGTATGTACCAAGACCAGATACTGTCATCTCTACCCAACCTGGGTATTCAGGCATCTGTGCCCAGACCATAGTTCAAATCCCAGCCTATGGGGTAACCTCAAGCATAAAAGAGCACTCCTCCTTCCCTACGATGGGAAAGCTTGCTGTGGGAATTGGGGTCTAACCTCAGAGTGAGAGCCAGCTGCATGGCCCATGAGACCACACCCACCCAGGAGGGCTGCCCTGGCCACAAAGCGGCATTGTGACCCTCAGCCTGAGCCTGATTCAAAGCAGCCCTCTCACTAGCTGTACCAGGAAACCGCATATTGGGCCTCATATGTCCCTAGGCCCACATCTTCACCCTGGGTCAGGTTCTCCATGGGCATGGACCCAGAAGATGAATATGAAATCCCAGGTATGGCAGGAATCCTGAGACGAAAACAACACTCTTCCCTTCCCCCCAAAGGACACCAAACCACTGGGAGCCGGGCAGAATCCTTACAGAGGCAGAATTTCCCCTGTCCCAATGAGGCTACCGCTCCATTCTGTGGCCAACCAAGACACACAATCCAGACAAAAAAGACTGTGCTCCCGCCTCCGCAAGGCCCTCATTTCAGATCCCATGGCACTGCCCTCATGGACAGCAGATCATGCCAGCCATCACCTCGCCCAGAACCCTATCCCAAGTTTGTGTTTGCAGAATTTTGTCCCCAAAGCCATTTCCAACAGCCCCTCCAGGATGGGGCCTATGGAGCCACAGTGAAACACTCTGCCTGCCCACCTGAATTAAACTCCCCCCATCACATTTGCACAAATCCTCCAGATTGGGAGTCACCTGCAATGTCCCTGAGCCCAACCCAAATTCATTGGCCGCCTTGGAAATAAGGCACATTCGGACACATGCCAGACATGTGTTCCATAAAACAGGCATTGTGACCATCAGCCTGAGCCTGCTTTCAAAGAAGACCCCTCGGTAGCAGGGCCAGGAGCCCACATATCGGTACTGCCATGACTCTAGGCTCAAATCCTCACCCTCAGTCGGGTTCTCCAGGCACCCGGACCCAGAAGATGACTCTGGAAACCCTGCTATGGCGGGAGCCCTGAGAAGTAAAACAGCTCTCTTCCCTTCATCCAGTAAGACACTAAAACCTTGGGAGCCGTGAAAAATCACCACTGAGGGAGTATCTCCCATGGACGAATGAGGCCACCCATCCATTCCATGCAAACCAAGACACACAACCCAGACAGAAAATCCTGCACTCCCACTCCCCATCACCCTAATTTCAGATCCAAAGGCACTGCTCTCATGGTCTGCAGATCGGGCCTGCCATCACATTGCCCCAGACCCTAACCCGAGTATGTGTTTGCAGACTTTTATCCCCAAAGCCCTGGCTGACAGGCTGTCCAGGATGGTGCCACTGGTGCCACAGTGCAGGACTCTGCCTGCCCTCCTGAAGGATACTATGCCCGTCATATTTGCACAAACCCTCCAGATTGGGAGACACCTGCAAGGCCCCTGATCCCACCCAATTTCCTTGGCCGCTCTGGACAAAAATGCACATTCTGACACATGCCAGACACCGACCTCCAGGCATACACCCAGGTCAATGCCCTGAGTCAGAAGATGGAAATGACATGTCCCTAGGACCTCAACAGAACCCTAGCTGAGGTTTGCAGAAATCTGTTCCCAGAGGAAAGTATTGGAGTGTAAGGGTCCATGATCAACGTTATGAGACTACACAAAGGAAAAATCAAGCAAAGCTTTATTTCATGTCAAGCATCAAAAATCAAACTGATAGTTCAGAGCCATTTCTTACGTCCAGCGACGACGACGGGACATCACTCCCAATGACACAGAAGCCTGGATGACGAGGACTACAACCCTGACGACACAGACTCTCCTCCCCATGACACCACTCTGACAAGGCCACTCCCCGCTAGAGGCCGCTGTAGATGACGCTACATGCTGGATGAAGTCTGCACCTGATGATAAAGAGGCTGCTCCCCACCAGGCCACTCTCTGACGAGGCCACATGCTGATGATGTGGCTCCCCAGAATGACGCCAATCTGGTGAGGCTGTGCCTTGGGACCGCGTGCCAGTCTCAGCAGGGCCAATGTCAGGCGGTTCACGGACTGTGCTGCTCCTCATGGAGGCGAGGCTTCTCGTGGTTCCGCTGCTGCTCGGGGCAGGGCAGCTCCCAGTAATACCCCTCCCGATGCTCCCGATGATCCCGAAGTTCTGACGCTCCCGACAACCCCGAAGCTATCACTCCTACAACTACCCTAATGGCTCCCAACAGTTACTCTAATGGCTACTCTAACTCCTACTACTCTAACAGGTATTCTAACTACTCTTACTTCTCTAATGACTATTCTAACTCCTCCTAATTCTCTAACGGCTATTCGAAATCCTCCTACTTCTCTAATGGCTAGTCTAAACTCCTCCTAATTCTCTAAGACCTATTATAACTCCTCCTACTTCTCCCTCGCCAACCTCACAGACTAACCTTTATAGAGTTGGTTAAGCCCGGCCCACACACAGGTGGCCAATGAGATTTCAACTCACCACAATTAATATATGCACAACCCACTGATTGGATACGGCTATCTGGCCTGTCCCACCACTATACCTAGGGATTACAAGTAAATTCCTCTGGCTAAGCAGGCCCCTACATTCCCCCCTTTTCTTTGCAAATTAGTCAAATCCTTGAATTTTCAGCCAGTTCTATGTTCTCCTGTGGTAAGGAGGTTATACTGAGCATGTAAGACAAACTTTTTTATTGCTTCAATTTTCTTTGGTACCAATGACATTAGGGAGTTGTTAATACAGGGGCCTAAAAGTAACAGTAGTGCACAGTCGGCTGATGAGTTAGCCATTCAAAGCTTTGAATAACCTTTTCCATTTTTTTCCTAATTCTGCTCATCTAATTTACCACCTATACTTTACATGAACAGGTAACAATAGGAGCAAAAATGAACTCGCAGTTTTTTTTTTAGTTTTAGCTTTAGTCCATGGTCAGCGTGGTCTGTCAACTGCAGCTTCCATCTCTGGGGGGCGTACCTGTCCTTGGCTCATTTGACATGACCCGCATGAATCCAGGACCTAATGCCCTCTACTTTTACAGTAAATGGTCCCTTCCAGCAAGGCTCCAAGTTTCCCCCTTGATAGCGATGTATCCAAACCAAGTCCCCAGGTTGGTAAGGATGTGGTTCCACCTCTGTCTCCATCCCAGGGTGGGAAGTCCGGATCCCTGAGTGGGATTTTTTTAGGACAGACTGTAATAGCTGCAGTGACTGGAGTACAGACTGATCAGACATTTCTTCTAGGACAACCTCTTGTAGTCGAGGACAGAGAGGAGGGTCTCCCAAACATTATTTCAAATAGGGTCACCTAACTTAAATAAGGTGTACATCGTGCCCTGAGGATGGAGAAAGGAAGGAGATCCACCCATCCACCGCCAGTCTCCAGAATTAGTTTTGTCAATGTCTCTTGACGAGTCAGGTACATTCTCTCTACTTGCCTGGAATTCTGGGGCCAGTATGCACAATGTAGTTTACAATTAGTGCCCACAGCCTTGGCCAATGCCTGTGAGACTGAACTCACAAATGCAGGGCCATTGTCTGACCCGATCATGAGAGGCAGCCAAAACCTAGGAATTATTTCTTCTAGTAGCTTTTTTGCTACCACTCCTGCCTTCTCATGTTTGGTGGGAGAAGCATCTACCCAGCCTGAAAACGTATCTACAAAAACTAACATGTACTTGTGCCCATATTTTCCAGGTTTCATTTCTGTAAAATCTATTTCCCAGTAAATTCCTGGTTCCTTACCTCTTTCTCTTTTCCCTCTTCCCATTTTAGTTCTTCCCACATTAACTACCTGGCATTGAGCACATCTATCGACTACATCCTGAACTATATGCCCTAATTTAGAAACCTGGAACTGCTTCCCTATAAGCTCCTTGAGATTGCGTATCCCCAAATGAGTACACTGATGTTTCTGGTCTATTTTTTGTCTAGTCTTAGAGGAAGAATTATTTTTCCTGCATCAGTCTTAGCCCAGTCCTCTTCATAGTCCAATTTAACCCATTTCTGTAAATACTTTAATTCTTCTTCTGAATTATTTGGTTTTTCTGGTAGGGCCGAAGCCGGGAGTGTAACCAGTTCTTGCACTGTTTCTCGGGCTGCTTGCTTCGCAGCTTGATCTGCTAATTGGTTTCCTTTTGAAATCAGATCAGTCCCCTTTTGGTGTCTGGGACAATGCATAACGGCCACCACTTTTGGGTCCCAAATAGCCTGGAGGATAGCCAATATTTCTCCTCTGAATTTAATTCATTTTCCTTCTGCTTTAATAGGCCCCTTTCTTTATAAATAGCTCCATGAATAAGGAAAGTAACAGAGCATACCTGCTGCCCTTATAGATGCTGGCAGTTTTACCTTTGGGCATTTGCAGTGCCTTAGTGAGTGTAATTAGCTCTGCTTTTTGTGCCAAAGTTCCATGTGGCAGGGCTGCTGTCCAGACTTTCTGCTCAGGAGAAACTACCGCAGCCCCCGCATAGCTCTTTCCATTGACCATGTAGCAACTCCCATCTGTGAACAGAATCATCTCGGCATCAGAGAGGGTAATGTCTCTGAGATATGGCCTTATTCTTGCAACTTGGGGTAGGACCTCCCTGCAGTCGTGTGGGTGGTCAGCCAGCTCTTCTGGCCCTAGTGTGGCTGGATTTAGTACTGTCAGGGGTCAGAAGGTCACTCTTGATTCATTGAAGAGGAGGACCTGATAACCCATCACTCAGGCGTTTGTCATCCATTGGTCTGGTGGAGTCCGGAGGATGCCCTCAATAGCATGGGTGGTGGTCAAGATGAGATTTTGACCCATATTCAGTTTACATGCATGCTTGACCAGGAGGGCCATGGCAGCAATTATGCATAGCCAAGAGGGGAATCCAGCCACTTCTGGATCTAGTTTCTTACTAAGATAGGCTATTTTCCATTGCCAATGACCCAGATTCTGAGTCAAATCTCCTTTGGCCACCCCTGCATTTTTTATCCACATACAAGTGTAAGGGCTTGGTAACATCTGGGATGGCCAATGCACTCAGTACAGCTGTTTGTAATTCCCGAAATGCTCCTTCTTCCTCAGCTGTCCATTCTGTCATAGTGAGCCCACCCTTTTGCCATTCATAGGGAGGCTGGGCAATCTCCGGAAACTGCAGTATCCAGTCTACAGAAGTTTTTCTCTGGTGGTCACCATTGCTGTCTTCCTTTTGGAACACTCCCTGGCCCAGTGTCTTTTTTCCTTACAGCAAGCACACTGATCTGAATCTAAGTCTTCCCATCCTTGAGTCACCGTACTAATTCTGGTTTAGTGCGAGTGCAACTTTTACTTCTGGAAATTCAGCTCCAGGATTTCAACATATCAAAGAACGGTGTTTGTTCTGAACATCTCCTATATGAATTTCCTTTAAGGCAGAATTCAACTTACAAGAGAATTAAAACAATTACAAATGACAAAAACTCAGAATAAATATGGTTAAATATCAAATGATGACCCTTATCAAAACATTAAAACTTTAGAAAATGTATAGACCCTCTGGAGTAGTTACAGCATTTACCCAAATGTAACCCAAGGTTTATCATGGATTTAGCAGTACTTCCTGAGTAACTTAGCATATCATGGAAAAGCCTTATGAGTCAAAGAGATCTCATTTACAATTCTCAGTGGGCAAAGAAAACCATTTACATTTTCTTAGAGACATCTCAATTTCTAGTGAAGACCACATATTAACCAATTGTGAACTGTTGTCATAGCAGTTAAGAACAAAACATGTTTACCAACAGATTTCAAAGAACAAACCTAGTTCCAGCAACCAGGGCCCTAGCACTTCATCCCATTTGTCATCCAAGCAAAACTTCAAAACATAAGCTTACCAAAGACTCTGAAAGCTACTTTAACACTTACCCATTAAAACCCTGAGACAGACAATTAACCATCAGTTCAGTCATCACTTTGCTAACAGATTTCATGTTCCAACTGGGGCCATTCCACTTCAGTCACCATGCTTTCCTGCCAGCAAGGGGGAGGGACTAGGCAGTCCACGTTGGGCCAGAGAAGGCAAGGAATTCCTGGAAACAAAGGGAGATTTGGCAGCTGCTTGGGAATATTCCTTAAAGTCTCTCTCCCAAGTTAGACTAAACCCAGTTGGCTCCAGTTATAGACCTTAACACACGAAATGAGTGAGAAAGAAGCCTCACGTCTATTATGAAGAACAGAGAGATGAAAGTCAGAGTCCCCTTACTCTCTGCCTGTCCCATTCCCCCAAACACAACAAACAACACAGCAGAAAACAAAAAGACAAGACAAAGACAACTGCAGGCCCAGCGGTCCTGCCACCGGTGGGGATTTTCTAGGGGGACTCAAACCCCCTGACCATCTAGGGGGACTCCATCCCCATGTCTATCTACCAACAGAGCAATGGGGCAACCCACTTCCACTCCAGCTCTGGGGAGCATCGCTGCATCCAGCTTCTCCTCGGTGGGACACACCCTGGAGCTCCAACCAGACAGACGAACAAGATCCCAACACCTCCAGAGGCTTTTCCCATAAATTTTGATGTTGGCTCAGTTCTCCTTGTTTTATCCCCGGTGAGCTCCCAATGTTAGTATCCGTGATCAAAGGAATGAGACTGATACATAGCGGAAATCAAGTCAAGCTTTATTTCACGTCAAGCATCGAAAATCAAACCGACCAGTCAGGGACATTTCTTACGTAGAGGCGACGACGACGAGGATGCTGCTCCTGATGACAAAGAGGCGAGGATGACGAGGACGACAGCCCTGACGACACAGAGCCTGCTCTCCATGATGCCACTCTGACAAGGCTGCTCCCCAGACGAGGCCGCTCTGGATAAGACCACACGCTGGACAAAGACCGCAACCAATGATGAAGAGGCCACTCCAGACCAGGCTGCTCTCCGATGAGGCCGCACGCCGATGAGGCTGCTCCCTGGAATGATGCCACTCTGGAGAGGCCACAGCTCTGGACAGCGAGGCAGGCCACGGCAAGGCCAGTCGCAGGCGGCGCTGCTGCTCGGGGATGCGAGGCAGCTCGTGGCAGTGCCGCTTCCTGCAATGACGCTCCCAATTCTCCTGATGATTCTGAAGCTCCGATGCTCCCGATGACCCCCATGCTATGACACCAATAACTACTCTAAAAGCTCCCAATGGCTACTCTAACAGCTACTCTAACTCCTTCTACTACTCTAATGGCTATTCTAACTCCTTCTACTTCTCTAACGGGTATTCTAACTCCTCCTACTTCTCTAATGAATATTCTAACTCCTTCTACTTTTCTAAGGCTATTCTAACTCCTCCCAATTCTCTAATGGCTATTCTAACTCCGCCTACTTATCCCCCCTCCCGCCAGCCTCACAGAATAACCATTATAGAGGAGGTTGAGCCTGGCCCACGCACAGGTGACCAATGAGATTTCATCTCACGACATTTAATATTGGCACACCCCACTGATTGGATAAGGCAATCTGGCCAGGTTCACCCCAATATCTGGGGTTAACAGGTAAGATCCTCTGGCTAACCAATCCCCTACATTAGTAACTGCATATGTTCCAACCCTAGGTCCCTGATCCAAAAAACAGAACACTTCCTGTCCCCCAGAAAGCAACCTGGCACTTGGGAGCTGTGTCCATCCCTCAGGGGAAGAGAATCCTGCATGGCACCGGAGCCCTCGCCACATTCTAAGGCCTCCCTGGATACAAGACAGCATTGGAACACATCAGCATGAAGCTTCATGTCAACTCAACCCCCTGGCAACTTGCCCAAGAGCCATCAGATCGAAACTGCCTTGTTCCTGGGCTGAGAGGATAAGCTGAGCTGGGCTATCCAGATATCTATGTGGTGAACTTTGCTACCATGTCTTTCCATATGGGGGACCCTGGAGCCATCAAAACGGACTCCCCCTGTCCCACAGAAGAAAAGCTTGCTGTTCGGAGCAGCTCACAAGCCCCAGCCTGGGAAAACGTACATGGCCTCATGCCATTCATCTAGCATCATGCACACAAACTCCAGCGTGAGCGACCATCTGACACTCACCCTGACTCAGGTGCTGCGGATCTCGAGTCAGATGCTGCACATTGGAATTGCCATGTGCTCGGCACTGAACAGAAATGGCGCTTGTGCATGCAGACTTCCATCCTCACCATCCTGGCCAACAAGCCCTCCAGACTGGGAATTCTAGAGCCACAACGCAGCCTTCTGAATGCTCTCTAAAAAAAAAGAAGGTTCCTATGTGTCTGCCCAGAATCTCCATGTGAGAATAAACCTGCAAAGCCCTAGTCAGAGCCCCAATATCCAGGCCGACTGTGCACTAATGCTCTGTGTGACACAGCCTTAGCCCTGACCTCCAGTCAGCCCCTAAGGTTGCGGGGGCCATCGCCTGCATGTGGGACTGGCCATGGCCCTAGGCTGTCATGTCTACTCACTGGTGCTCAGGCATCTGTGCCCAGACCATATCTCAAATCCCGGCCTATGGGGTTACCTCAAGGACAAAGGAGCACTCCTCATCCCCCATGGCTGGAAAAGCTTGCTGTGGAGAGGGGAGTCACACCTTCAGAGTGGGAGCCAGCTGCATGGCCCATGAGAACACGCCCACCCAGGAGGTTCGCCCTGGGCACAAACAGGCATTGTGACAAACAGCCTGAGCCTGCTTTCAAACAAGCCCAGTCGCTTGCTGTAGCAGGAGCCCACATTTAGGGCCTGCCAAGCCCCTAGGCCCAAATCCTCACCCTCGGTCGAGTTCTCCAGGCGCCTGGACCCAGAAGCATACTCTGGAATCCCTGCTATGGCGGGACCCCTGAGACGGAAAACAGCTCTCTTCCCTTCATCCAGAAAGACACCCCAACCTTAGGATCCATGCAAAATTTCCACAGAGGCAAAATCTCCCATGGACCATGAGGCCACCACTCCATTCTTTGGCCACCCGAAACACACAACCCAGACAGAAGAGCCTGTGCTCCTGCCTCCCCGTCGATCTAAAATCAGATCTCGAGGCACTGCCCTCATGGTCTGTAGATTGGGTCTGCATCACCTCGCCCCTCACCCTAAACCGAGTTTGTGTTTGCAGACTTTTGTCCCCAAAGCCCTGGCCCACAGGCCCTCCAGGATAGGGCCTCTTGAGCCACAGCACATGACTCTCCTGCCCTTCCAAAGGATATTCTGATCGTTACAGTTGCACAAACCCTCCAGATTGGGAGACACCTGCAAGGACCTTGAGCCCACCCAATTTCGTTGGCCACTCCAGTCAGAAATGCACAGTCTGACACATGCCAGACACCTACTTCCAGGCAGACACCAAGGTCAATGTCCCTACGTCAGAAGGGGAACCTGACATGCCCCTAGGATCTCAATGGAATCCTAGCTTAGGTTTGCAGGCATCTGTACCCAGAGGAATGTTCAGAGTACTTACCTATGTTCCAACTCTAGGTCCCTTATGCAAAAACAGCACATCTCCTGTCCCCAGAAGGCAATCTTGTTCAAGGAGCTGCATAAACCCTCAGGGGTGGAAAATTCTGCTTGGCGCCAGAACCTCCGGCACATACTTAGGTCTCATGGGACACAAGCCAGCATTGTGATCCATCAGCTTGAGACTCCCTGTCAACACAGCTCCCTCAGCAATTCGCCCCAGAGCCACCAGATTGAAACTGCCTTGTTCCTGGGCTGTAAGAGTAAGCTGAGCTGGGATTTCCAGGCGTCCATGTATTGAGCTCTGCTACAAAGTCTTTCCATATGGGGGACCCTGAATCCATCAAAACGGACTCCCCCTGTCCCGCAGAAGGAAATCTTGCTGTTCCGAGCAGTTCACAAGTCCCAGCCTGCGAAAACCTACCTGGAATCTTGAGGCCTCCCCTCCATTCTTCATTCATCATGGATAAAACTTCAGCGTGAGCGACCATCAGACACTCGCCCTGACTTGGATGCTAGAGATCTCGAGTCAGACGCTGAACATTGGAAATACCATGTGCTCATCACTGAACTGAACTAGCGCTTGTCTGTTCAGATTCCATCCTCAACTTCCTGGCCAGCAGGCCCTTCAGATTGGGAATTCTGGAGAGACAACTCAGCCTTCTGCCTGCCCTCCAGAAAGAAGAAGGGCCCTATGAGTTTGTCCAGAATCCCCACGAGAGGATCCAAGGGCACGGCCCTCAACAGCACCCCCATATCCTAGGCCGCCCTGTGCACTAAGGCTCTGTCTGACAGAGCCTGAGCCCTGACCTCACATCAGCCTCCCAGGTAGAGGGTCCTATATCCTGCAGGTGGGATGTGCCAAGGCCAGAGACTGTCATCTCTACTCAAACTGGGTATTCAGGCATCTGTTCAGAGACCATGACTCAAATCCCGGCCTATGGGGGAATCGCAAGCACAGAAAAACAATCCTCCTTGCCCATAGAAGGAAAAGCTTGCTGTGTGGTTGGTGTCAAACCCTCAGTATTGGAGCCATCTGCATGGCCCATGAGACCACCCCACATATTAGGGTGGCCTTGGCCACAAAGAGGCATTTTGAGCCTCAGCCTGAGCCCGGTTTCAAACAAGCCCCCTCTCTAGGTGGACGAAGAGCCCGCATAGAGGACCTGCCATGCCCCTTGGCACAAATCATTACCCTCCATCTCATTCTCCAGAAGCACAAATCCAGAAGCTGACTCTGGGATCCCTGATACGGCCCGAACCCTGAGACGAAAACAAGACTCTTCCCATTCCCCCAAAGACACCAAACCCTTGGGAAACGGGCAGAATCCTGACAGAGGCAGAATGTCCCATGGCCCCATGAAGCCACCCCCCATTTCCGTGGCCATCTGAGACACACAACCCAGACAGAAAAGTCTGTGCTCCTGTCTCCCCATCCAGCTAATTTTAGATCCCGGGGCACTGCCCTCACAGTCCGCAGATTGGGCCTGGCATCACCTCGACCCTCACCCTAAACTTAGGTTGTGTTTGCAGACTTTTGTCCCCAAAGCTCTGGCTGACAGGCCCTCCAGGATGGGGCCTCTGGAACCAAAGCGCAGGACCCTGCCTGCCATCCAGAAGGAAACTCTGCTCATCACAGTTGCACAAACTCTGCAGATTGGGAGACAACTGCAAGGCCCCTGAGCCAACCCCAATTTTGTAGGCCTCTCTAGGAAAAAAGGGGATTCTGACACATACCAGACACCTACCACCAGGCAGACACCCTTGTCAATTGCCTGGGGTCAGAAGGTGGAAGCCTACATGCCCTTAGGACTTCAACAGAACCCTAGCTTAGGTTTGCAGGCATCTGTCCCCAGAGGCAAGTTCCAAAATACCTTCATATGTTCCAACGGTTGGTACCTGTCCACATAACAGAATACCTCCTGTCCCTAGAGGACAACCTGGCTCTCGGGAGCTGGGTTCATCCCTCAGGGGAGGAGAATCCTGCATGGCACCTGAGCCTCCGACACATCCTAAGGTCTCACTGGACACAAGCTAGGATTGTGACCCATCAGCATGAGTCTCCCTGTCAATTCTTCCCCCAGGCTTCATCGCCCCAGAGTCACCAGATCGAAACTGCCTTGTCCTTGGGCTGCAAGGGCAAGCTGAACTGGGATTTCGAGGCATCTATGTGGTGAGCTCTGTTACCAAGTCTTTCCATATGGGGGAGCCAGGAGCCATCAGAACCGGCTCCTCCTACCCTGGAGAAGGAAAGTTTGCTGTTCAGAGCAGCTCACAAGCTCCAGCCTGGGAAAACCTCCATGGCCTCCTGAGGTCACCCCTCCATTCTTTGGTCATGATGGACAAAACTCCAGCGTGAGCTACCATCTTACACTCGCCCAGACTCAGCTGCTGCAGATCTCGAGTCAGATGCTGAAACTAGAACTGCCACGCGTTTGGCACTGAACTGAACTGGCGCTTGTGTATTCTGGCTTCCGTCCTCTCCCTTCTGGCCCACAAGCACTCCAGATTGGGAATTCTGGAGCCACAACGCAGCCTTCTGCCTGACATCGAGATAGAAGGAACCTATGGGTTTGCACAGAATCCCCATGTGAGGTCAACCTGCACGGCCCTCGATGGCACACTAATATGCTAGGCCTCCCTGAGCACTAATGCTCTGTCTGACACAAGCTGATCCCTGAATTCCCATCAGCCCTCCAGGTACCAGGCCCCAGATCCTGCAGGTGGGACATGCCATGGCTGCTGTCATCTCTACCAACTTGTGTATTCAGGTGTCTGTGTCCAGACCATAACTCAAATCCCGGCCTATGGGGGAAACCTCAAGCATAAAACAGCACTCCTCCTTCCCCACTAGAAGAAAAGGTTAATGTGGGGATGGGGCTTTAACCCTCAGAGTGGGAGCCAGCTGCATGGCACATGAGTCCACGCCCACCCAGGAGGACTGCGCTGGCCACACACAGGCATTGTGAGCCTCAGCCTGAGCCCGATTTCAAGCTATCCCCCTCGCCAGCTGGAAGAGGAGCCAGCATATCGGTCCTGACATGCCCATAAGCCCAAATCCTCACCCTCGGTCGGGTTCTCCAAGCGCCTGGACCCAGAAGACGACTCTGAAATCCCTGCTATGTTGGGACCCCTGAGAAGGAAAAGAGCACCCTTCCCTTCCCCCCGAAAGACACCAAACCCTTGGGAGCTGGGCAGAATAGTCACAGAGGCTGAATTTCCCATGGACCCATGAGGCTACCAATACATTTCATGGCCAACTGAGACACAAACCCAGATAGAAAAGCCTGTGCTCCCACCTCCTCATTGCCCTAATTTCAGATCCAGTGGCAATGCCCTCAGGGTGTGAAGATCAAGCCTGCCATCACCTCGCCCCTGACAGTATCCCGAGCTTGTGTTTGCAGATTTTGTCCCCACAGCCCTGGCTGACAGGCGCTCCAGGATGGGGCCTCTGGAGCCACAGAGCAGGTCTCTTCCTGCCCACACAAAGGAAACTCTGCCCGTTAGCTTTGCACAACCCTCCAGAAAGGGAGACTCCTGCAAGGCCCCTGAGCCCACCCTGAATTCATTGGCCGCCTAGGAAAAAAGGCGCATTCGGACACATGCCAGACACCTACCTCCAGGCAGACACCTAGGTCAATGGCCCTGAGAAAGAAGATGGAACCTGACAAACCCCTAGGACCTCAACGGAACCCTAGCTTAGGTTTGCAGGCATCTGCCTCCAGAAAAAAACTCTGGAATACATGCATATGGTCCAACACTTGATCCCTGAGCCACAAAACAGAACACCTTCTGACCCCAGAGGCAACCTGGCTCTTGGGAGATGCATCCAACCCTCAGGGGAGGGGAATCCTGCATGTCGCCTGAGCCCGTGCCACATACTAAGGTCTCCATGGACTCAAGCCAGCATTGTGACCCATCAGAATGAGGCTCCCTGTCACCTCAGCCCCCTGGTCACCTTGCCCCAGAGCCACCAGATCAAAACAGCCTTGTTACAGGGCTGGAAGTGTTAGCAGAGCTGGGCTTTCCAGGCATCCATGTGGTGACTTCTGCTACGATGTCTTTAAATATGGAGGACCCTGGTGCCATCAAAACGGACTCCCCTTTCCCACAGAATGAAAGCTTGCTGTTCGGAGCAGCTCACAAACCCCAGCCTGGGATGACCTCAAAGGCCTCATGAGGCCACCCCTCCATTCGTCAGCCATCATGGAACAAACTCCAGCGTGAATGATCATCTGACACATGCCCTGACTCAGGGGCTGGAGATCTCGAATCAGATGCTTCACATTTGAAATCTCTTGTACTCGGCACTGAAATGAACCAGCGCTTCTGCGTTATGAATTCCGTCATCACCCTCCTGGGCCAGAAGACCTCCAGATAGTTCATTCAGGAGCCCCAAAGCAGTCTGCTGCCTGCCCTCCAGAAAGAAGAATGTCCCTAGGGGTCTGCTCAGAATCCCCTCATGAGGATCAACCTGCACAGTCCTCGAAGTCACCCCAATAGTCCACCCTGTCCAATAATGCTCTGTCTCACACAGCCTGAGACAAGACCTCCCATCAGCCCACCAGGTAGCAGAAGCCATATCCTGCAGGTGGGACCTGCCATGGCCAGAGACTCTCAACTCTACCCGACCTGGGCATTCAGGCATCTGTGCCCAAACCACAGCTCAAATCACGGCCATGGCGGAACCTCAAACATAAAAGAGCACTCCTCCTTCATGACGCAAAAGCTAGCTGTAGGGATGGGGGTCTAACCCTCAGAGTGGGAGCCATTGCATGGCCCATGAGACCGCACCAACCAAGGAGGGCCGACCTGGCCAAAAACAGGCATTGTGACTCTCAGCCTGAGCCCACCTTCAAACCACCCCCTGGCTAGCTGGACCAGGAGCCCGCATATCAGGTCTGACATGCCCCTAGGCCCAGTCCTCAACCTAGTCGGGTTCTCCAGACACCTGGACCCAGAAGCCGACTCTGGAATCCCTGCTATTGCGGGACCCGTGAGATGGAAAAAAGCACTCTTCCCTTCCCCCCAAAAGACACAAAACCCTTAGGAGCCAGGCAGAATCCTCACAGAGGCAGACTCTCCCTTGGCCCCATGAGGCTACTGCTACATTCTGTGGCCAACCGAGACACACTACCCAGACAGAGAAGCCAGCGCTTCCGAGTCCCCGTCGCGCTCATTGAAGATCGTGTGGCACTGCCCTCATGGTCTGCAGATGGGGCCTGCCATCACCTCATTCCTAAACCTATCCAGAGTATCTGTTTGCAGACTTTTATTCCCAAAGCCCTGGATGACAGACCCTCTGGGATGGGGCCTCTGGAGCCAAAGTGCAGGACTCTGCCTGCCCACCCGAAGGAAGTTCTGACAGTCATATTTGCACAAACATCCCAGACTGGGAGACACCTGCAATGCCCCTGAGTAAACCCCAAATTCGTAGTCCACCTTGGAAAAAAATGTGCATTCGGACACAGGCCTGAAACCTACCTCCAGGCTGACACCCAGGTCAATGGCCCTGAGTCAACAGATGGAACCTGACATAGCCCTAGGACCTCAATGGAACTGTAGCTTAGGTGCAGGCATCTGTCTCCAGAGGAAAACTCTGGAATACCTACATATAGTCCAACAGTTGATCCCTGAGCAGGAAAACAACACATCCTATCCCCAGAAGGCAACCTGGCTCTTGGGAGCTGCTTCCAACCCTCAAGGGAGGAGAATCCTTTATGGCGCCTGAGCCTCTGCCACATTGTAAGGTCACCCTGGACAGAAGCCAGCCTTGTGACCATTCAGAATGAGACTCCCTGTCACCTCAGCCTCCTGGGCACTTTGCCACAGAGCTACCAGATCAAAACCAACTTGTTTCTGGGCTGGAAGTGTAAGTGGACCTGGCTTTCCATGCATCCATGTGGTGACTTCTGCTACGACGTCTTTCCATACAGGGGACCCTGGTGCCATCCAAATGGACTACCCCGTCCCACAGAAGGAAAGCTTCCACTTCATAGCAGCTCACAAGACCCAGCCTGGGAAGACCTCCATGGCCTCATGAGGCCACCCCTCCATTCTTCGGCCATCATGGACACAAACTCCAGCACAAGTGACTATTTGACACGTGCCCTGACTCAGGTGCTGGAGATCTTGATTCAGATGCTGCACATTGGAAATGCCATGTGCTCGGCACTGAACTGGACCGGCGCTTGTGCATTCAGAATTCCGTCCTCACCTCCTGAGCCTCAAGCACTCCTAATAGTTCATTCGAGAGCCCCAATGCTGTCTTCTCCCAGTCCTCCAGAAAGAAGAAGGTCCCTAGGGATCTGCACACAATCCCCAGGTGTGGATGAACATGACGGACCTTTAGGGCACCCCAATATCCTTGGCCACCCTGTGCACTTATGCACGGTCTGACAGCCTGAGATCAGACCTCCCATCAGCCGCCCAGGTAGCGGGGCCCATATCCTGCATGTGGGAACTGCCATGGATAGAGACTGTCATCTCTAGCCAACCTAGATATTCAGGCATCAATGACCAGACCATTGCTCAAATCCCGGCCTATGGGGGAACCTCAAATGGAAAAGAGTACTACTCCTTCCCCACGATGGGAAATGCTTGCTGTGGGGATGGGGGTCTAACCCTCAGAGAGATAGCCAGCTGCAAGGCCCATGAGACCATGCCCACCCAAGAGGGCTGCCGTAGCCACAAACAGTCATTGTGACATTCAGCCTGAGAGCGCTTTCAAAACAGCCCCCTCCCTAGCTGCACCAGGAACCCGCATATGGGGTCTGACATTCCCCTAGGCCCCAATCCTCACCCTCAGTGGGTTTCTACAAGCACCCAAACCCAGACTCCGACTCTGGAATACAAGCTATTGTGGAACTCTGAGACAATAACAGCACTCTTCCCTTCCCCACGAATGACACCAAACCCTTGTGATCCGGGGAGAATCCTCACAGAGGCTGAATCTCCACTAGACTCATGAGGCTACCACTACATTCCGTTGCCAACCGAGACACAAATCCCAGAGAGAAAAGCCTGTGCTCCCGTCTCCCATTGCACTCATTTCAGATCCTGTGGCACTGCACTCATGGTCGGCATTTCGTGCCTGCCATCACCACGCCCCTACACCTATCCCAAATTTGGGTTTGCAGAATTTGGTCCCCAAGCCCTGGCCAACAGGCCTTCCAGAATGGGGCCTCTGGAGCCACACGCAGGACTCTGCCTGCCCACCCGAAGGAAACACTGCCCACCACATTTTCAGAAACCCTTCAGATTGGAAGACACCTGCAATGCCCCTGAGCCCATCCAAATTCATTGGTCATCTTGGAAAAAAATGGGCATTTGGACACAGGCCAGACACCTACCTCCAGGCGGACACTCAGATCAATGGCCGTGAGTCAGAAGATGGAACCTGACATAACACTAGAACCTCAACTGAACCCTAGCTTAGGTTTACAGGCATCTGTCTCCAGAGGCAAACTCTGGAATACCTACATACCGTCCAACACTTGATCCCTGAGGCACAAAAGAGATCACCTACTGTTCCGAGAAGGCAACCTGGCTCTTGGGAGCTCTGTCCAACTCTCAGGGGAGGAGAATCCTCCATGGCTCCTGAGCCCCCTCCACATTCTAAGGTGTCCTTGGACACAAGCCAACATTGTGACCCATCAGAATGAGGATCCCTGTCACCTCAGCCCCCTGGGCACTTTGCCTCAGTACAACCAGATCGAACCAGCCTTGTTCCTATGCTGGAAGGGTAATTGAAGCTGGGCTTTCCAGGCAACCATGCGGTGACTTCAGCTAGGACCCTGCTGCAATCAAAACGGATGCCCCCTGTCCCGCAGAAGGAAAGCTTGCAGTTCGGAGCAGCTCACTTGCCCCAGCCTGGGAAGACCTCCATGGCCTCATGAGGCCACCCCTCCATTCGTCAGCCACCATGGACACAAACTCCAGTGCAAGTGACTATCTGACACGTGCCCTGACTCAAGTGCTGGAGATCTCGTGTCAGACGCTGCACATTGGAAATGCCAAGTGCTCTTCACTGAGCTGAACTGGCGCTTGTGCGTTCAGAATTCCATCCTCAACCTCCTGGGCAGCAAACCCTCCAGATTGTTTATTCGGGAGACCCAACGCAGTCTTCTGTCTGCACTCCAGAAATAAGAAGGACCCTAGTGGTCTGCCCAGAATCCCCACATCAGGATCAACCTGCACAGAACTCGAGGGCACACCAATATCCTAGGGCACCCTGTGCACTAATGCTCTGTCTGAACAGAGCCTGAGCCACGATCTCCCATTAACCTGGCAGTTAGTGGGCCCCATATCCTGCAGGTGGGACCTGCCATGGCCAGGGCCAGAGACTGTCATCTCTATCCAACCTGGGTTTTCAGGTGTCTGTGCCCAAACCATAGCTCAAATCTTGGAATATAGAGGAACCTCAAGCCTAAAAGAGCATTGCTCTTTCCCCATGAGGGAAAAGCTTGATGTGGGGAAGGGCGTCTAGCCCTCACAGTGTGAGCCAGCAGCATGGCCCATGAGAACAAGCCCACTCCGGAGGGCCACACTAGCCACAAACAGGCATTGTGACCCTCAGCCTGAGCCCGCTTTCAAACCAGCCCCCAAGCTACCTGAACCAGGAGCACGCATATCGGACCTGACATGCCCCCAGGCCCCAATCCTCAAGCTCAGTCGGGTACTCCTGGCACTCGGAGCCAGAAGCCAACTCTGCAACCCGAGCTAAGGCGAAGCCCTGAGAAGAAAACAGCACTCTTCCCTTTCCCCGAAAGACACCAAACCCTTGGGAGCCGGGGCAGAATTCTCACAGAGACAAAATCTCCCATGGTCCCATGAGGCTACTGCTACATTCCGTGGCCAACTGAGACACACAACCCAGACAGAAAAGCCTGCACTCCTGCTTCCCAGTTGCCCTCATTTCAGATCCTGCAGCACTGACCTCACGGTCCGCAGATGGGGTTTTCCATCACCTCGCCCCTAACGCTATCCCGAGTTTGTGTTTGCAGACTTTAAACCCCAAATCCCTGGCCTACATTCCCTCCAGGTTGGGGCTTCTGGAGCCACAGCACAGGACTCTGCCTACCCACCCAAAGGAATCTCTGCTCTTTACATTCGCACAAAACCTCCAGATTGGGAGACACCTGCAATGTCCCTGAGCCCACCCCAAATTCGTTGGCTGCATTGGAAAAAATGCGCATTCAGACAAAGCCCAGACATCTAAATCCAGCCAACAACCTGGCCAATGGCACTGAGTCAGAAGATGGAACCAGACATACCCCTAGGACCACAGCGGAACACTAGCTTAGGTTTGACGGCATCTATCTCCAAGGCAATTTCTGGAATACCTACATATGATCCAGCACTTGATCTCTGAGGAACAAAACAGAACACCTAATGTCCCCAGAAGGCAACCTGGCTCTTGGGAGTTGTGTCTAACCCTCAGGGGAGGAGAATCCTGCATGTCTCCTGAGCTCCCACCACATTCTAAGGTCTCCCTGGAAACACGCCAGCATTTTGACCCATCAGAATGAGGCTCCCTGTCCCCTCAGCCATCTGGGAACTTTGCCCCAGAGCCCCCAGATCAAAATGGCCTTGTTTCTGGGCTGGAAGGGTAAACGGACCTGGGCTTTCCAGGCATCCATGTGGTGACTTTTGCTATGACGTCTTTCCCTATGGGTAACCCTGGTGCCATCAAAACGACCTTCCCCTGTCCCACAGAAGTAAATCTTGCTGCTCGGAGCAGCTCACAAGTCCCAGTCTGGGAAGACCTTCATGGCCTCATGAGGCCACCCTCCATTCGTCGGCCATCATGGATACAAACTCCAGCGTGAGCGACCATCCGACATGTGCCCAGACTCACATGAGGGAGATCTCGAGTCAGACGCTGCACATTGGAAATGCCATGTGCTCAACACTGAACAGAAACGGCACTTGTGCATTCAGAATTTGGTCCTCACCCTCCTGGGCCACAAGCCCTCCAGATTGTTCATTCGGGAGCCCCAACGCATCTGCCTGCCCTCCAGAAAGAAGAAGGTCCCTAGGTGTCTGCCAAGAATCCCCAGGTGAGGATCATCCTAAATGGACCTCGATGGCACCCCTATATCCAAGGCCGCCCTGTGCACTAATGCTCTGTCTGACACAGCCTGAGCCCCGACCTCCCATCAGGCTCCTAGGTAGCAGGCACCATATCCTGCACGTGGGATATGCCAAGGCCAGAGCCTGTCATCTCTACCCAACCTGGGTATTCAGGCATCTGTGCCAAGATGATAGCTCAAATTCCATCCTATGGGGGAACCTAAAGCATCAAAGAGCACTCCTCGTTCCCCACGATGGTAAAAGCTTGCTGTTGGGATGTGGTCTAACTCTCAGAGTGGGCTCCAGCTGCATGGCCCATGAGACCACGCCTACCAGAAGGGCCGCCCTGGCCACAAACAGGCATTGTGACCTTCAGCCTGATCCCGCTTTCAAACCAGCCTCCTCACTAGCTGGACGAGGAGCCCCCATATCGGACCAGAAATGCCCCATGTGCAAATCCTCACCCTCGGTAGAGTTCTCCAGGCATCAATACCCTGAAGCCGACACTGGAATCCCTGCTGTGGTGGGAAACCTGAGATGGAAAATGGCATTCTTCCCTTCACCTGAAGAACACCAAACCCTTGGGAGCAGGGCAGAATTCTCTCAGAGGCAGAATCTCCCATGGACCCATTAGGCTACCGCTGCATTATGTGGCCAACCCAGACAGAAAAACCTGCGCTCCTGTCTCCCTGTTGCCCTCATATCAGATATGGTGGCACTGCCCTCACGGTCTGCTGGTTGGGCCTGCCATCAGCTCGCAAATAACCCTATCCCAAGTTTGTGTTTGGAGACTTTTGTTCCCAAAGCCCTGGCCGACAGTCCTTCCAGGATGGTGCCTCTGGAGCCATGGCACAGGACTCTGCCTGCCCACAAGAATGAAGGTCAGCCCATTGCATTTGCACAAACCCTCCAGATAGGGAGACACCTGCTGTGCCCGCCTTGGAAAAAATGTGCATTCAGACACAGGAAAGACACCTAGCTCCAGGCAGACATCCAGGTCCATGGCCCTGAGTCAGAAGATTGAACCTCACATACCCCTAGGGCCTCAACGGAACCCTTGCTTAGGTTTGCCGGCATCTGCCTCCAGAGGTAAACTGTGGAATACCTACATGTGGTCTAACACTTGATTCATGAGCCACAAAACAGAACACCTCCTGTCCCCAGAAGGCAACCTGGCTCTTGGGAGATGTGTCCAACTCTCAGGGGAGGAGAATCCTGCATGATGCCCGAGCCACTGCCACATTCTATGGTCTCCCTGGACACAAGCTTGTGTGTTCAGAATTCCGTCCTCAACCTCCTGGCCCACCAGCCATCCATATTGTTAATTCGGGAGCCACACGCCATCTTCTGCCTGCCCCCAGAAAGAAGAAGGGACCTAGGGTACTAACCAGAATCCCCACGTGAGGATCAACCTCAAGAACCTCGAGGGCAACCCAATGTTCTAGGCCGCACTGTGCACTAATGCTCTGTCAGACACAGCCTGAGCCACGACCTCCCATTAGCCCCCCAGGCACTGGGCCCCCTATCCTGCAGGTGGGACGTGTCAAGGCCAGAGAATGTCATCTCTACACAACCTGGGTATTCCGTGTTCTGTGCCCAGATCATACTCAAATTCAGGCCTATGGGGGAGCCTCAAGCATCAAAGAGCACTCCTCCTTCTCCACGACGTGAAAAGCTTGTTGTGGGGATGGGGTTCTAACCCTCAGAATTGGAGCCGGCTGCACGGCCCATGAGACCACGCCCACCCAGGAGGGCCGCCCTGGCCAAAAACAGGTATTGTGACCATCATCCTTATCCCGCTTTCAAACCAGCCCACGCTATCTGAACTAGGAGCCCCATATCAGGCTTGACATGCCCCTAGGCCTCAATCCGCACTCTCGTTCATGTTTTCCAGGCTCCCAGACCCAGAAGCTGGCTCTGGAATCCGTGATATGGCGGGACCCCTGAGACGAAAACAGCACTCTTCCCTTCCTCCCGAAGGTCACCAAACCCTTTGGAGCCGGGCAGAATCCTCACAGAGACAGAATCTCCCATGGCCCCATGAGGCTACCACTACATTCTGTGGCCAAGTGAGACACACAACCCAGGCAGAAAAGCTTGTGCTCCCGCCCCCCTGTCGCCCTCATTTCAGATCCCAGGGCACTGCCCTCAATGTCTGCAGATCTTGCCTGACATTACCTCACCCCTAACCCTATCCCGAGTTTGTGTTTGCGGACTTTTGTACCCGAAGCCCTGGCCAACAGGCACTCCAGGATGGGGAAGGGTGAGAGGAGCTGGGCTTTCCAGGTATCCATGAGGTAACTTCTGCGATGATGCCTTTCCATACAGGGGACCCTGGTGCAATCCTAACGGACTCCCCCTGTCCCACAGAAGGAAAGCATGCTGTTCGGAGCCGAACACAAGCCCCAGCCTGGGAAGACCTCCATGGCCTCATGAGGCCACCCCTCCATTCATCAGCCACATGGACACAAACTCCAGCGTGAGCGACCATCTAACACATGCCCTGACTCAGATGCTGGAGATCAGAGTCAGACGCTGCACATCAGAAATGCCACGTGCTGGGCACTGAACTTAACCAGCGCTTGTGCATTCAGAATTCCGTCTTCACCCTCCTGGCACACAAGACCTCCAGATTGTTCATTCGGGAGCCCCAACACAGTCTTATGCCAGCCCTCCAGAAAAAAGAAGGACTCTAGGTGTCTGCCCAGAATCCCCACGTGAGGACCAACCTGCACGGACCTCGAGGGTACTCCAATATCCTAGGCCGTCCTGTGCACTAATGCTCTGTCTGACACAACCTGAGACCTGACCTCCCATCAGCACCAAGGTAGCAGTCACCATATCCTGCATTGGGCTCTGCCATGGACAGAGACTGTCATCTCTACCCAACCTGGGTATTCAGGCCTCTGTGCCCAGACCATAGCTCAAATCCCAGCCAATGGGGGAACCTCTAGCATAAACAGCACTCCTCCTTCCTCACGATGGGAAAAGCTTGCTGTGGGGATGGGGGTCTATCCTGCAGAGTAGGAGCCAGATCTGTGGCCCATGAGATCACACGCACCCAGGAGGGCAGCCCTGAACACAAGCAGGCATTGTTACCATCAGCCTGAGCCCTCTTTCAAAACAAACCTGTCGCTAGCTGGACCAGGAGCCTGCATATCGGCCCTGACATGCCCCTAGGCCCCAAACCTTACCCTCGGTCGGGTTATCCAGGGGTGCCTGTACCCAGAAGCCAATTCTGGAATCCCTGCTATCGCGGGAATACTGAGAAAAAAAAGAGCACTCTTCCCTTCCCCCAAAAAGACACCAAACCTGTAGGAGCCAGACAGAATCCTCACAGAATCAGAATCTCCCATGACCCCATGAGGCTATTGCAACATTCCAAGGCCAACCGAGACACACAACCCAGATAGAAAAGCCTGTGATCCCGCCTCCAACGTTGCCCTCATTTCAGATCCTGTGGCACTGCCCTCAGGGTCCCTAGATCAGGCATGACATCACCTCGCCCCTGACAGTATCCCGAGCTTGTGTTTGCAGACTTTTGTCCCCAAAGCCATGGCCGACAGGGCCTCCAAGATGGGGCCTCTGGAGCCACAGTGCAGCACTCTGCCTGCACACCCGAAGGAACCTCTGCCCATCACAGTTGCACAAACACTCCAGATTGGGAGACTCCAGCAATGCCCCTGAGCCCACCCCAAATTTATTGGCCACCTTGGAAAAAAGGTGCATTCTGACACAGGCCAAAAACCTACCTCCAGGGAGAAAGCAAGGTCAAAGGCCCTGAGCCAGAAGATGGAACCTGACAAATCTCTAGGACCTCAACAGAACCCTAGCTTAGGTTTGCAGGCATCTGTCTCCAGAGGCAAACTCTGGAATACCTACATATGGTCCAACACTTGATCCCTTAGCAACCAAACAGAACACATCCTATGGGGGAACTCAAGCATCAAACAGCACTCCTTCTCACGACCGGAGCAGCTTGCTCTGGGAATTGGGGTCTAACCCTCAGAGTGGGAGCCAGCTGCATGGTCCATGAGACTACGCCCACCCAAGAGGGCTGCCCTGGCCACAAACAGGCATTGTGACCCTCAGCCTGAGCCCATTTTAAAGCAGTCCCCTCGCAAGCTGGACCAAGATCACACATATTGGTCTTGACATGCCCCTAGGCCCAAATTCTCATCCTCGGTCAGTTTCTCCAGATGTCCGGACCCAGAAGCTGACTCTGGAATCCCTGCTATGGCGGGACACCTGAGACGGAAAACAGCACTCTTCCCTTCGCCTGAAAGACACCAAACCCTTTGGAGCCAGGCAGAATGCTCACAGAGGCAGAATCTCCCATGGCCCCATGAGGCGAATGCTCCATTCCATGGCTAACCGAGAAACACAATCCAAGCTGAAAAGCCTGCGCCCCCGCCTGTGCGTCCCCCTCATTTCAGATCCTGCGTTACTGCCCTCACATCCGTATATCGCGTCTGCCATCACCTCACCCCTAAACATATCCAGGTTTTGTGTTTACAGACTTTTGTCCCCTAAGCCCTGGCCGATAGGCCCTTCAGGATGTAGCATCTGGAGCCACAGGCCAGGACTCTGCCTGCCCACCCATAGGAAACTCTGCCTGTCACATTTGCACAAACCTTCCAGATTGGGAGACAAGTGCAATGCCCCTGAGCCCACCCCAATTCATTGGCTGCCTTGGAAAAAAGGCAGATTCAGACACATGTCAGAAACCTACCTCCAGGCAGACACCCAGGACAATGGTCTTGAGTCAGAAGATGAAACCGTACATAAACCTAGGACCTCAATGGAACCCTATCTTAGGTTTGGAGGCATCTGCCTCCAGAGGCAAACTCTTGAATACCTACATATGGCTCAACACTTGATCTCTGAGCCACAAAACAGAACATCTTCTGTCCCCAGTAGTCAACCTGGCTCTTGCAAGCTGCGTCCAACCCTCAGAGGAGGAGAATCCTACTTGGCGCTTGAGCCCCTGCCACATTTTAAGGTCTCCCTGGACACAAGCCAGCATTGTGACCCATCAGAATGAATCTCCCTGTCACTTCAGCCCACTGGGCATTTTGACCCAGACCACCAAATCCAAACGGTCTTGTTCCTGGGCTGGAAGTGAAAGCGGAACTGGGTTTTCCAGGCATCCATGTGGTGACTTCTGCTACGACATCTTTACATACGGGGAACCCGAGGTCCATTGAAATCGACTCCCCTGTCCCGCAGAAGGAAAGCTTGCTGTTCGGAGAGCTCACAAGCCCCAGCTTGGGAAGACCTCCATGGCCTCAAGAGGCCACGCCTCCATACGTCAGCCATCATGGACATAAAACTCCAGTGTGAGCGACCATCTGACCTGTGCCCTGACTCAGGTGCTGGAGCTCAACTCAGACGCTGCACATTGGAAATGCCATGTGCTCGGCAGTGAACGGAACTGGCACTTGTGCGTTCAGTATTCCATCCTTCCCCTCCTGGCGTGCAACCCACCAGATTGTTCATTTGGGATCCACAACACAGTCTTCTGACTTCCCTCCAGAAAGAAGAGGGTCCCTAGGGGTCTGCCCAGAATCCCCTGAGGGTCAACCTGCATGGACCTGGACGGCACCTCAATGTCCTGGGCCGCCCTGTGCACTAATGCTCTGTCTGACACAGCCTGAGCACAGACCTCCAATCAGCCCCCCAGGTAGCGGGCCCCATATCCTTCATGTGGGACGTTCCAAGACCAAACACTGTCATCTCTACACAACCTTGGTATACAGGTGTCTGTGCCCAGACCATAGCTCAAATCCCTGCTAAGGGGGAACCTCAAACATCAAAGAGCACTCCTCGTTCCCCACGATGGGAATAACTTGCTGTGGGAATGGGGGTCTAACCTTCAGATTGGGAGCCAGCAGCATGGCCCATGAGACCACGCCCACACAGGAGGGCTGCCCTGGCCACAAACTGGCATAGCCCCCTCAGCCTGAGCACGCTTTTAAAACAGCCCCCTGGCTATCAGGACCAGGAGCCCGCATATTGGGCCTGACATGCCCTAGCCCAAATCCTCACACTAGGTCGAGCTTTCCAGGTGACCAGATGCAGAATCCAACTTTGGAATCACTGGTATTTCAGGACCCCTGAGACAGAAAACAGCACTCTTCCCTTACCCCTGAAAGACACCAAACACTTGGGATTCAGGCAGAAAGAATCCTCACAGAGGGAGAATCTCCCATGGCCCCATGAGGCTACCACTACATTCCATAGCCAGCTGGATACACAACCCAGACAGAACAGCCGGTGTTCCCCCCACACTATGCCCCTCAATTCAGATCCCGCGGCACTACCCTCATGGTCTGCAGATCGGGTCTGCCTATCCTGAGTTTGTGTTTGCATAATTTTTCCCCAAAGCCATGGCCGACAGGCCCTCCAGGATGGGGCCTCTCGAGCTACAGTGCAGGACTTTGCTTGCCCACCCGAAAGAAGCTCTGGCCATCACATTTGCACAAACCCTCCAGATTGGGAGACACCTGCAAATCCCCTGAGCCCACCCCAAAGTCGTTGGCCAACTTGGAAAAAAGGCACATTCAGACACAGGCCAGACACCTACCTCCAGGCAGACACCCAGGTCAATATCCCTGAGTCTGAAGATGGAAACTGACACACCCCTAGGACCTCAATGGAAACCCAGCTTAGGATTAGGCATCTGTCTCCAGGGGCAAACTCTGGAATACCTACATAGGGTCCAACACTTGATATCTGAGCCACAAAACGGAACACCACCTGTCCCCAGAAGGCAACCTGGCTCTTTGGAGCTGCGTCCAACCCTCAGGAAAGGAGAATCCTGCATGTCGCTTGAGCTCCTGCCACATTCTAAGGTCTCCCTGGACACAAGCCAGCATTGTGACCCATCATAATGAGGCTCCCTGTCACCTAGCCCTGGTCACTTTACCCCAGAGCCACCAGATACAAACGGCCTTGTTCCTGTGCTGGAAGGCGAAGCGGAGCTGGGCTTTCTAGGCATCCAAACGGTGACTTCTGCGCCTACTTCTTTCCATGTGGGGGATCCTGGTGCCAGCCAAACGGACTCCCCCTGTCCCGCAGAAGGAAAGCTTGCTGTTCAGAGCAGCTCACAAGTCCCAGTCTGGGAAGCCTTCATGGCCTCATGAGGCCACCCCCCCCATTCCTCGACTATCATGGACACAAACTCCAGCGTGAGTGACCATCTGACACGTGCCATGACTCAGGTGCTGGAAATCTCGAATCAGACGCGGCACATTGGAAATGCAAGGTGCATTGCACAGAACGTAACCAGCACTTCTGTGTTCAGAATTCCGTCCTCACCTCCTGGTCTGCCAGCCCTCCAGATTGTTCATTTGGGAGCCCCAACGCAGGCATCTGCCTGCCCTCCAGAAAGAAGATGGGCCCTTGGGGTCTCCCAGAATCCCCATGTGAGGATCCACCTGCATGGACCTCGACGGCACCCCAATGTCCTAGGCCGCCCTGTATACTAATGCTCTGTCTGACACAGCTTGAGCCCCAAACTCCCAACAGCTCCCCAGGAAGAAGGCCCCATATCCTGCAGGTGGGAAGTGCCAAGGCCAGATACTGTCATCTGTACCCAACCTGGATATTCAGGCGTCTGTATCCAGGCCATAGCTCAAATCCTGGACTATGGGGGAACCACAAACATTAATGAGTACTACTCATTCCCAACGATGGGAAAAGCTTGCTGTGGGGATGGAAGTCTAACCCTCAGAGTGTAGCCAGCTGCATGGCCCATGAGACCACGCCCACCCAGGAGGGCAGCCCTGGCCACAAAGAGGCATTGTGACCCTTAGGCTGAGCCCGCTTTCAAAACAGCCCTCTCATTAGCTGGACCAAGAGTCCGCATATCGGGCCTGACATGACCCTAGGCCCAAATCCTCATGCTGGGTCGGGTTCTCTGGGCGCCCGGATCTAGAAGCTCACTCTGGAATCCCTGCTATCACGGAACCCCTCAGAAAACCGCACTCTTCCCTTCGCCTGGAAAGACACCAATCCTTTGGGAGCTGGGCAAAATCCTCACAGAGGCAGAATCTCTCATCTGGCCACCACTCCATTCCATGGTCATTTGAGACACACAACCCAGACAGAAAAGCCTGCGATCCCAAATCCCCGGTGCCCTAATTTCAGATCCTGAGGCTCTGCTCTCATGGTCTGCAGATCAGGCCTGCCATAATCTCTCCCCTCACTCTAACGCGAGTTTGTGTTTGCAGACTTTTGTCCCCCAAGCCCTGGCCAACAGGCACTCCAGGATGGGGCCTCTGGAGCCTCTGCGCAGGAATCTGCCTGCCCTCCCATAGGAAACTCTGCCCATCACAGTTGCACAAACCCTCCAAATTGGGAGACACCTGCAAGGCCCCTGAGCCCACCCAATTTCGATGGCCCCTCTAGACAGAAATACACAGTCTGACACATACCAAAACCTAACTCCAGGCAGACACCCAGGTCAATGGCCCTGAATCAGAAGATGGAAACTGACATGCTCCTAGGACCTCATCAAAAACTAGCTAAGGTTTGCAGGCATCTGTACCCAGAGGCAGGTTCTGGAATACCTCATATGGTCCAGTGCTTGGTCCCTGAGCCACAAAACAGAACACCTCCTGTCCCCAGAAGACAACCTTGCTCTTGGGAGCGGCATCCAGCCCTCATGGTAGGGGAATCCTGCATGGCGCCTGAGTCCCCACCACATTCTAAGGTCTCTCTGGACATAAGCCAGCATCGTGACCAATTAGCACGAGGCTCCCTGTGAACTCAGCACCCTGGGCACTTTCCCCAGAGCCACCAGATCAAAACTGCCTTGTTCCTGAACTGAAAGTATAAGCCGAGGTAGGCTTTCCAGACATCTATGCGGTGAGCTCTGCTACCATGTATTTCCATTTGTGGGACCATGGAGCCATCAATATGATCTCCCCGTGTCCACACAGAAGGAAAGTTTGCTGTTCAGAACAGCTCACAAGGCCCAGCCTGGGAAGACCTCCATGGCCCCATGAGGCCACCCCTCCATTCATTGGGCATCATGGACACAATCTCCAGCGTGAGCAAACATCCGACACTTTCCCTGACTCAGATGCTGGGGATCTCCAATTAGACGCTGCACATTGTAACTGCCATGTGCTCGGTGATGAACTGAACAGGCGCTTGTGCATTCAGACTTATGTCCTCACCCATCTCGCCTGCTAGCCCTCCAGATTGGGAAATCTTGAGCCACAAAACGCAGCTCTCTGACTGCCCTCCAGAAAGATGAAGGGTCCTATGGGTCTGCCCAGAATCCCCAGGTGAGGATCAACCTACATGGCCCTAGACGGAACCCCAATATCCAGGCCACACTGTGCACTAATGCTCTGTTTGACACAGCCTGAGCCCCGACCTCCAGTCAACCCCCAGTGAGCGGGCACCATCTCCTCCATGTGGGGTGGGCTAATGGCCCCAGGCTGTCATCTCTACCCAACCTGGGTATTCAGGCATCTGGACCCAGACGATAACTCAAACCCTGACCTATGGGGGAACCTCAAGCCCAAAAGAGCAATCCACCTTCCTCATGGCCAGAAAAGCTTGCTGTGGGGAAGGAGGTCAAACCCTCAGACTGGGAGCCAGCTGCATAGCCCATGACACCAGACCCAACCAGGACGTCCACTCTGGGCACAAACAGAAATTGTGATCATCATCCTGAGTCTACTTTCAAACAAGCCCCCTCAATGGCTGGACAAGTTGCACGCATAATGGGCCTGCATGCCCCTTGGCCCAAATCTTAATGCTCGGTCGGTGTCTACAGGCGCCCAGACCCAGAAGCCGACACTGGAATCCCTGCTATGGCGGGACCCCTAAGATGGAAAACAGCACTCTTCCCTTCATCCAGAAAGACTCCAAAAATTGGGAGTCATGAAAAAACCGCACAGAGGGAGAACCTCCCATGGACCCATGAGGCCAACCCTACATTCCGTGGCCAACCCAGACACACAACCCAGACAGAAAAGCCTGCGCTCCCACCTCCCCGTCGCCATAATTTCCGATCCCAAGGCACTGCCCTTACGGTCTGCAAATCGGGCCTGCCATCACCTTGCCCTCAACATAACCCGAGTTTGTGTTTGCAGACTTTTGTCCCAAAGCCCTGGCCAACAGGCCCTCCATGATGGTGCCTGAGGAGCCGCGAGAGAGGACTCTGCCTGCCCGCCCAAAGGAAACTCTGCCCATCACATTTGCACAAACCCTCCAGATTGGGAGACACCTACAAGGACCCTGAGCCCACCCAATTTCGTTGGCCGCTCTGGACAGAAGTGCATGCTCTGACACATGCCAGACACCTACCTCCAGGCAGGCACCCAGGTCAATGGCCCTGAGTCAGAAGATTTAAACTGACATGCCTCTAGGACCTCAATGGAACCCTAACTGAGACTTGCAGGCATCTGTCCCCAGAGAAAGGTTTTGGAATACCTACATATGGTCCAACACTTGGTCCCTGAGCCACAAAACAGAACACTTCCTGTCCCCAGAAGGCCACCTGGCTCCTGGGAGCTGCGTCCCGCCCTCACAGGAGGAGAGTCCTGCAAGGCGCCTGAGCCCTCACCACATTCTAAGGTCTCCCTGGACACAAGCCAGCATTGTGGCCCATCAGAATGAGAGGCCTGTTAGCTCAGCGCCCAGGGCACTTGCACCAGAGCCAGGAGATCGAAATTGCCTTGTTCATGGGCTGAAAGGATAAGCTGAGGTGGGATTTCCATACATCTATGTGGCGAGCTCTGCTGCCATATCTTTCCATATGGGGGACTCTGGAGCCATCAAAAGGAACTCCCACTGTCCCACAGTATGAAAGCTGGCTGTTCGGAGCAGCTAACAAGCCCCAGACTGTGACAACCTCTATGGACTCATGAGTCCACCCCTCCATTCATCAGGCAGAATGGAGACAAACTCCAGCGTGGGTGACCATCTGAACCTTGCCCTGATTCAGGTGCCGGAGATCTTGAGTCAGATGCTGCACATTGGTACTGCCATGTGATCGGCACTGAACTAAACCAGCCCTTGTGCATTCAGACACCCATCCTCACCCATCTGTCCTGCAATCCCTCCAGATTGGGAATTCTGGAGCCACAATGCAGACCTCTGCCTCCTCTCCAGAAAGAAGAGCCCTATGGATCTGCCCAGAATCCCCATGTGAGGATCAATGTGCACAGCCCTAGACGGAACCCCAATCTCCAGGCCGCACTGTGCACGAATGCTCTGTGTGACACAGCCTGAGCACCGACCTCCAGCCAGTCCCCCAGGTAGCGGGTGCCATCTCCTGTAGGTGGGACCGGCCATGGCCCGAGGCTGTCATCTCTACCCAACCTGGGTGTTCAGGCATCTGTGCCCAGACCATAGCTTAAATCACGGCCTAAGGCGGAACCTGAAGCACAATAGAGCACTCCTCCTTCCCAATGGCCGGAAAAGCTTGCTGTGGGGATGGGGATCAAACCTTCAGAGTGGGAGCCATGTGCATGGCCCATGATGCCACGAACTCCCAGGAGCTCCACCCTGGGCACAAACAGGCATTGTGACCCTCAGCCAGAGCCTACTTTCAAACAATCCCCCTCAATAGCTGGACCACATGCACACATAATGGGCCTGCATGCCCCTAGGCCCAAATCCTCATGCTCGCTCAGGTTCTCCAGGGATCCAGTCCCAGAAGCTGATTCTGGAATCCCTGCTATGGCGGTTCCCCTGGGACAGAAAACAGCTCTCTTTCCTTCATTCAGAAAGACATCAAAGTCTTGGGAGCTGTGCCAAATCACCCCAGAGTCAGAATCTCCCATTGACCCATGAGGCCACCCCTCCATTTTGTGGCAAATGGGGACCGACAAACCAGACAGAAAAGCCTGTGCTCTGGCCTCCCAGTTGCCCATATTTCAGATCCTGAGCAACGCCCTCACGGTTTGCAGATCGGACCTGCCATCACCTCACCTGTCACCATAACCCGAGTTTGTGTTTGCAGAAATTTGTCCCCAAAGCCCTGGACGACAGGCCCTCCAGGATGGGGCCTCTGGTGACACAGCACAGGACTCTGCCTGCCCACCTGAAGGAAACTCTGTTCATCACATTAGCAGAAACCCTCCAGATTGGGACCTCAACGGACCTCAACAAACCCTAGCTGAGGTTTACAGGCATCTGATCCCAGAGGAAGCTTCTGGAATATCTACCTATGATCTAACACTTGATCCCTGAGCACAAACAGAACACCTCCTGTCCCCCGAATGGTACCTGGCTCTTAGGAGCTGTGACCAACCCTCAGAGAAGGAGAATCCTGCATGGCGCTTGAGTTCCCGCCACATTCAAAACTCTCCCTGTTCACAAGCAGGATTTTGACCCCTGAGCATGAGGCTCCCTGTCAACTCAGCCCCCTGGTCAATTACCCTAGAGTCACCAGATCCAGAATGACTTGTTCCTGGGCTAAAATGATAAGCGGAGCTGGGATTTCCAGAATCTATTTGGTGAGCTCTGCTACCATGTCTTTCCATATGGGGGACTCTGCAGCCACCAAAAGTAGCCCCCCTGTACCACAGAGGGAAAGCTTGCTGTTCGGAGCAGCTCACAAGCCCCAGCCTGGGAAAACCTCCATGGCCTCATGAGGCCACCCCTCTATTTTTTTTTGAGGCCACCCCCTATTAATCAGGCATCATGGACACAAACTCCAGTGTGAGTAACCATCCGACACTCACCCTGACTCAAGTGCTGGAGATCTTGTGTCATATGCTGTACATTGGAACTGTCATGTAATCATCACTGTACTGAACCGGCAGTTGTGTGTTCAGACTTCCGTCCTCACCCTCCTGGCTGAAAGTCCTCCAGATTGGGAATTCTGGAGCCACAACACAGCCTTCTTCCTGCCCTCCAGAAAGAAGAAGGGCCCTATGAGCTGCTGAGAATCCCCATGTGAGGATCAACCTGCACAGCCCTAGATGGAATCCTAATATCCAGACCGCAATGTGCACTCATGCTTTGAGTGACACAGGCTGAGCCCTGACCTCCAGTCCACCCCCCAGGTAGCGGGCGCCATCTCCTGCAGTGGGACCAGCCAGAGCCCGAGGCTGTAATCTCTACCGAACCTGGGTGTTCAGGCATCTGTGCATAGACCATAACTCAAATCCTGATTATGAGGTAACCTCAAGCAGAAAAGAGCACTCCTCCTTCCCCACAGCGTGAAAAGCTTGCTGTGGGGATGGGGGTCCAAACCTCAGTGTGGGAGACAGATGCATGGGCCATGAGACCACGCCCGCCCAGAAGTGCCGCCCTAGGCACAAAGCAGCTTTGTGACCATCAGCCTGAGCCTGATTTCAAACAAGGTCCCTCGCTAGCTGGACCAGGAGCTCGCATATCAGGACTGCCAGGCCCCTAAGCCAAATGCTCACACTCGACCTGTAGTATTTGTAGAAGGCTCCCCACCTTTGTCTCCTCTGGTTTTGAGATTGGCTTGTAAAGGAGGTATTCATCTACTGCTGCCATAAGCACCTGTACAGTGGGTTTTCTCAAGGTTACAGTCATGTCTACTTCTGAGAACTGAATGCCGGATCATAACTTGTGGAGGAGATCTCTTCCCATCAAGTTATATGGGGCATTATGGAGGACCAAAAATCAATGTTTCACTACTCCCAAGTCCAAATTTAAAGTCCTTTCTGTTGTTCATTTATGTCTTGCTGTGCCATTTGCTCCTTGTACCCATACTTCCTCTCCAGATAGTTTTCCCATAGGTTTAAGTAATGCAGAAAACTGGGCTCCCGTGTCCAACAAAAAAATCAATTGGCTTCCCCTCCACTTCAATTTTTACTCTGGTGGCCAGCATTGTCATCTTCCTTTTGGAAAACTCCCTGGCCCAGTGTCTTTTTCCTTATAGTAGACACACTGATCTGAATCTAAGTCTTCCCACCGGCCTACTCTGTGCTTAGGCTTTTCCTTCCATTTACTATCCTCTACCTATCTCATGTAATGCCAATACCTTAACCAGCTTTTTGTCTGTTTTTCATCCTCCTGTGCATCCCTGTTCTTAAACACTTTTTTCTGCTATTCCGAATAGCTTAATCAGATTCTTCCCTTCAAATCTTTCAATTTCCTGAAGTTTCCTCCTTATATCCAGGGCTGACTGACTGGCAAAAGCAAGATTTACTGCTCCCTGATTTTCAGGTGCCTCAGTGTCGATCGGGCTATACATTTTATAGGCTTCAATGAGGCTTTCTAGGAAAGCTCCTGGAGACTCATTCTTACCTTGAGTCACCGTAATAATTCTGGTTTAGTGCGAGTGCAAATTTTACTTCTGGAAATTCAGTTCCAGGATTTCAACATATCAAAGAATGGTGTTTGTTCTGAAAGTATCCTATATGAATTTCCTTTAAGGTGGAATTCATCTTACAAGAGAATTAAAACAATTACAAATGACAAAACTCAGAATAGATATGGTTAAATATCAAATGATGACCCTTATCAAACATTAAAACTTTAGAAAATGTATAGACTCTCTGGAGTAGTTACAGCATTTACCCAAATGTAACCCAAGGTTTATCATGGATTTAGCAGTACTTCCTGAGTAACTTAGCATATCAGGGAAAAGACTTATGAGTCAAAGAGGTCTCATTTATAATTCTGGGTGGTCAAAGAAAACCATTTACATTTTCTTAGAAACATCTCAATCTCAAGTGAAGACTAAATATTAACCAATTGTGAACTGTTGCAATAGAAGTTAATCACAAAACATGTTTACAACAGATTTCAAAAGCCCAAACCTAGTTCCAGAAACCAGCTCCTGAACACGTCATCCCATTTGTCATCCAAGCAAAACTTCAAAGCTTCAGGTTACCAAAGACTCTGAAAGCTACTTTAACAATTATGCATTAAAACCCTGAGACAGACAATTAACCATCAGTTCAGTCATCACTTTGCTAACAGATTTCATGTTCCCACCTGGGCCCATTCCACTTCAGATGCCATGCTTTCCCGCCAGCCAGGGGGAGTGGCTAGGCAGTCCACATCAGGCCAGAGAAGCAAGGAATTCCCCAAAACAAAGGGAGTTTCAGCAGCTGCTTGGGAATATTCCTTAAAGTCTTTGTCCCAAGTTAGACTAAACCCATTTGGCTTTGGTTGTAACCCTTAACCAACGAAATGATAAACAAAACAGCAGACAACAAAAAGACCACACAAAGACACTGCAGGTCCAGTGGTCCTGCCACCGGTGGGGATTTTCTAGGGGGACTCAAACTTCCTGACCGCCTAAGGGAACTTGAACCCCCGATGACCGCTTAGGGGGACGCAAACACCCTGACTGCCTAGGGGGACTCGAACTCCCTGATCATCTAGGGGGACTTGAACCCCCTAGGACACCAAGGGGGACTCAAACCCCATGTAGATCTACCAACAGAGGAATGGGGAATCCCCGCTTCCATTCCAGCCCTGGGGAGCATAACTGCATCCAGCTTCTCCCCGGTGGTCCATACCCTGGAGCTCCAAACAGACAGACGCACAAGATCACAACACCTCCAGAGGCTTTTCCCATGAATTCCAATGCTGGCCCAGTTCTCGTTGATTGATCCTGGCGAGTCCCCAGTGTTAGGGTCCCTGATCAAAGGAAGGAGACTGACACAAAGCGAAAATCAAGCAAAGTTTTATTTCACACCAAGAACCGAAAATCAAACCAACCAGTTGGGTTCATTTCTTACGTAGTGGCGACAACGATGAAGACGCCACTCCCGATGACAAAGAGGCGAGGACGACGAGAACGGCAACAATGATGACACAGACTCTGTTCCCCATGACGCCACTCTGACAAGGCTGCTTACCAGACGATGCCGCTCTGGACAAGGCCACATGCTGGAGGAACGCCACAACTGATGATGTAGAGGCCGCTACGGACCAGGCCGCTTTCTGATGAGACCGCACACTGACGAGGCCGCTCTCTGGAATGATGCTGCTCTGGCAAGGCCACAGCACTGGGCAGTGAGGCAAGTTGTGGCAAGGCCACGGCAAGGCCAGTCGTGGGCGGCACTGCTTCTTGGGGAGGCGAGGCCATTCGTGGCGGTGCCGCTACCAGAAATGCCGCTCCTAATGCTCCTGATGATCCTGAAACTCCGATGCTCCCTACGACCCTGATGCTATCACTCCTACGACTACTCTAACAGCTCCCATTGGCTACTCTAATGGCTACTCTAACTCCTTCTACTACTCTAACAGCTATTCTAACTCCTCCTACTTCTCTAAAGGCTATTCTAACTCTTCCCAATTCTCTAATGGCTATTCTAACTCCTATTCTCTAACGGCTATTCTAACTCCTCCTACTTATCCCACCCCTGCCAGCCTCACAGACTAACCTTTATAGAGGTGGTTGAGCCCGGCCCACACACGGGAGGCCAATGAGATTTAAACTCACCCCATTTAATATATGCACGCCTCACTGATTGGATAAGGCAATCTGGCCAGGCACGCCCCAATATCCGGGGTTTACAAGTAAATTCTTCTGGCTAACAGGGCCCCTACATTAGTACCTACATATGTCCCAATGCTATGTCTCTGATCCAAAAAACAGAACACCTCCAGTCCCCAGAAGGCAACCTGGATCTTGATAGATGAGTCCAACCCTGAGTGGAGGAGAATCCTGCATGCCACCTGAGCTCCTGCCACATTCTAATGTCTCCCTGGACAAAAACCAGCATGGTGACCCATCAGCATGAGGCTTCCTGTCAACTCTGCCCCTTGGGTACTTGACCAAGAGCCATCAGATCAAACCTGGCTTGTTCCTGGGCTGAGAGGATAAGCTGAGCTGGGCTTTCCAGACATTTATGGGGTGAGCTCTGCTACCATGTCTTTTCATATGGGGGACCATGGAGCCATCAAATCGGACTCCAACTGTCCTGAAGAAGAAAAGCTTGCTGTTCGGAGCAGCTCACAAGCCACAGCCTGGGAAAACCTCCTTGGCCTCATGAGGTCACACTTCCATTCATCTAGCATCATGCACACAAACTCCACACAAATCTCCATGAAGCCACCCCTAATTTCCCAAGAGAGGCAGAATCTCCCATGGCCACATGAGGCTACCACTCCATTCTGTGTCCAACCGAGTCACACAACCCAGTTAGAAAAGTCTGCATTCCACTTCTCCATCACCCTAATTCCAGATCTCGAGGCACTGACTTCTTGGTCTACAGATCGGGCCTGCCATCACCTCGCCCCTAAACCTAACCCGAATTTGAGTGTGCAGTCTTTTGTCCCCAAAGCCCTGGCTGAAATGCCCTTCAGGATGCAGACTCTGGAGCCACAGCACAGGACTCTGCCTGCCCTCCCGAAGGAAACTCTGCCCAACACAGTTGAACAAATCCTCCATATTGGGAGACACCTGCTAGGCCCCTGAGCCCACACCAAATTTGTTGCATGCTCCGGAGGAAAACGTGCAGTCTGACACATGCAAGACACCTAAATCTAGGCAGATATCCAGGTCAATGGCTCTGAGTCAGAAGATGGAACGTGACATGACCCTAGGACTTCAATGGAAACCTAGCTTAGTTTATAGACATCTCAACAGAGGCAAGTTCTGGAATACATATATATTGTCAAGCACTTGATCCCTGAGACACAAAATAGAACACCCCCTGTTGCCAGAAGGCAACCTGGATCTTGGGAGCTTGGATGCAACCTCAGGGGGAGGAGAATCCTGCATGATGAATGAAGCCCCACGACATTCTAAGTTCTCCCTGGACACAAGCCAGCTTTGTGACCCATCAGCATGAGGCTCCCTGTCAACTCAGCGTCCTGGGCACTTCACCCCAGAGCCTCCAGATCGAAACTGCCTTGTTCCTGGGCTGCAAGTGTAAGCTGTGCTCGGCTTTCCATACATCCATGCGGTGAGCTCTGCCAACAAGTTTTTCCATTTGGGGGACACTGGAGCCATCAAAATGGACTCCCCCTGTCCCGCAGAAGGAAAGTTTGCTGTTTGGAACTGTTCGCAAGCCCCAGCCTGGGAAAACCTCCATGGCCTCTTGAGGCCACCCCTCCAATCATCGGCCATGATGAACACAAACACCAGCGTGAGCGAACATCTGACACTGAACTGAACCGGCGATCATGTGTTCAGAATTCAGTCCTCACCCAACTGGCCCACAAGCCCCCCAGATTGGGAATTCTGGAGCCACAATGCAGCCTTCTGCCTGCCCTCCAGAAAGAAGGGCCCTATGGGTCTGCCCAGAATCCCCATGTAGGATCAACCTGCACTGCCATAGACGGAACACCAATAACCCAGCTGCACTGTGCACTAATGCTCTGTCTGACCCAGCCTAAGGGCCGACTTCCAGTCAGCCCCCCAGATATCAGGAGCCATCTCCTGCAGGTGGGACCGGACATGGCCCAAGGCTGTCATCTCTACCCAACCTGAGTGTTCATGCATCTGTGCCCTGATAATAGCTCAAATCCCAGCCTATGGGGGATCCTCAAGCACAAAAGAGCACTCCTCCTTCCCCACGGTCAGAAAAGCTTGCTGTGGGGATGGGGGTCTAACCCTCAGAGTGGGAGGCAGCTGCATGGCCCATGAGACCATGCACAACCACGAGGTATGCCCTGGGCACAAACAAGCATTGTGACCATCAGCCTGAGCCTACTTTCAAACAAGACCCTCACTAGCTGAACTAGGAGCCCGCATATCGGGCCTGCCATGCCCCTAGGCCCAAATCCTCACCCTCGTTCGGTTTCTCCAGGCACCCAGAACCCGAAGCTGACTCTGGAATCAGTGCTATGGCGGGACCCCTGAGACGGATAACAGCTCTCTTACCTTCATCCAGAAAGACACCAAAGCCTTGGGAGCTGTGCAAAATCCCCCCAGCTGCCAAATCTCCCATGGACCCATGAAGACACCCCTGCATTCCATGGACAACTGAGACACACAACCCAGACAGCAAAGTCTGCACTCCTCCCTGTTGCCCTCATTTCAGATCCTGCGGCACTGCCCTCACTGTCTGCAGGTGGACCCTGACATCACCTTGCCCGTCATGGCCTTTGAAGCCACAGTGCAGGACTATGCCTGCCCTCTCGAAGGAAACTTGCCCATCACAGTTGCACAAACCCTCCAGATTGGAGACAACTGCAAGGACCCTGAGCCCACCCAATTTCATTGGCCGCTCTAGACAGAAATGCACAGTCTGACACATGCCAGACTCCTACATCCAGGCAGACATCCAGGTCAATGGCCTTGAGTCAGAGGATGGAAAGAGACATGCCCCTAGGATCTCAATGGAATCTTAGCTTAGGTTTTCAGGCAAATGTCCCCAGAGGAAAGTTCTGGAATATCTACCTATGTTCCAATGCTAGGTCCCTTATGCAAAAAACAACACACCTCCTGTCCCCAGAAGACAACCTGGCTCTAAGGTGCTGTGTAAAACCCTCAGGAGTGGAGAATTCTGCATGACGCTGGAGTTCCACCATATATTAAGGTCTCATGGGAAAAATGTAGCATTGTGATCCATCAGCTTGAGGCTCCCTGTCAACACAGCCCCCTGGGCAATTCGCCCCAGAGCCACCAGATCGAAACTGCCTTGTTCCTGGACTGCAAGTGTAAGTTGAGCTGGGATTTCCAGGCATCCATGCGGTGAGCTCTGCTACCAAGTGTTTCCATATGGGGGACCCTGAATCCATCAAAACGGACTCCCCTGTCCCATAGAAGGAAAGCTTGCTGTTTGGAGCAGTTCACAAATCCCAGCCTGGGAAAACCTCCCTGGAATCTTGAGGCCTCCCCTCCATTCGTCAGCCAACATGGACACAAACTCCAGCGTGAGTGACCATCCGACACTCGGACTGACTTGGTTCCTAGAGATCTCGAGTCAGATGCTGAACATTGGAATTATCATGCGCTCATCACTGAACTGAACCAGCGCTTGTGCATTCAGATTTCCTTCCTCAACTTCATGGCCAGCAGGCCCACCAGATTGGGAATTCTGAAGAGACAACACAGCCTTCTGCATGCCCTCCAGAAAGAAGAAGGGCCCTATGGCTTTGTGAAGAATCCCCATGAGCAGATCCACCTGCATGGCCCTCGACGGCACCCCAATATCCTAGGCTGCCCTGTTCACTAATGCTCTGTCTGACACAGCCTGAACCCTGACCTCCCATCAGGCCCAAGGGAGCGGCACCCATATCCTGCAGGTGGGTTGTGCCAAGGCCAGATACTGTCATCTCTACCCAACCTGGATATTCAGGCATCTGTACAGACCATGAGTCAAATCCCGGCCTATGGGGGAATCTCAAGCACAAAAAAACAATCCTCCTTCCCCATGGCAGGAAAAGCTTGCTGTGTGGATGGGGTCAAACCCTCAGTGTGGGAGCCATCTGCATGGCCCATGAGACCACGCCCACATATTAGGGTGGCCCTGGCCACAAACAGGCATTTTGAGCCTCAGCCTGAGCCCAGTTTCAAACAAGCCACCTCTCTAGCTGGACCAAGAGCCCTCCTAACGGGTCTGCCATGCCCCGTGGCACAAGTCCTCACCCTCCATCTCATTCTCAGGAAGCATGAACCCAGAAGCTGACTCTGGGATCCCTGATATGGCCCAACCCCCGAGACAAAAACAGGACTCTTCCCTTCCCCCCGAAAGACACCAAACCCTTGGGAGCCCGGCAGAATCACGACAGTGGCAGAATCTCCCATGGCCCCAAGAAGCCACCCCTCATTTCTGAGACACACAATCCAGACAGAAAAGCCTGCACTCCTGCCTCCCCGTCCAACTAATTTAAGATCCCAGGGCACTGCCCTCACAGTCCGCAGATTGGGCCTGCCATTACCTTGACCCTCACCCTAACCTTAGTTTGTGTTTGCAAACTTTTGTACAAAGCCCTGGCTGACAGGCCCTCCAGGATGCAGCCTCTGGAGCCAAAGTGCAAGACCCTGCCTTCCATCCCGATGGAAACTGTGCTCGTCACAGTTATACAAACCCTCCAGATTGGGAGACACCTGTAAGGCCCCTGAGCCAACCAATTTTTTTTTGGCCACTCTGGATAGAAATGTGCACTCTGACACATGCCAGACACCTACCTCCAGGCAGACACCCATGTCAATGGCCCTGAGTCAGAAGATGGAAACTGACATGCCCTTAGGACCTCAACGGAAACCTAGGTGAGGTTTGCAGGCATCTGTCCCCAGAGGCAAGTTCTGAAATACATTCGTATGTTTCAATGCTTGATCCCTGAGCCACAAAACAGAACAACCCCTCTCCCCAGAAGGCAAACTGCCTCTTGGGAGCTGGTCCAACCCTCAGCGGAGGAGAATCCTGCATGACACCTGAGCCCCCACCACATTCTAAGGTCTCACTGGACACAAGCCAGCATGGTCACCCATCAGCATGAAGCTCCCTGTCAACTCAGCCCCCAGGGTCATCGCCCCAGAGCCACCAGATCGAAATTGCATTGTTCCTGGGCTGCAAGGGTAACCTGAGCTGGGATTTCCAGGCATCTATGTGGTAAGCTCTGCTACCAAGTCTTTCCATATGGGGGAGCCAGGAGCCATCAGAACGTACTCCTCCTATCCCAGAGAAGGAAAGATTGCTGTTCGGAGCAGCTCATAAGCTCCAGTCTGGGAAAACCTCCATCGCCTCCTGAGGCCACCCCTCCATTCTTCGGTCATGATGGACAAAAACTCTAGTGTGAGCTTCCATCTTACACTCACCGAGACTCAGCTGCTGCAGATCTCGAGTCAGATGCTGAACACTGGAACTGCCAGGCGCCTGGAACTGAACTGAACCGATGGTCGTGTATTCTGGCTTCTGTCCTCTCACTTCTGGCCCACAAGCACTCCAGATAGGGAGTATTCCTATCTGGGAAGCCTTCTGCCTGCCATCAAGATAGAAGGAACCTATGGATTTGCACAGAATCTCCACGTGAAGTCAACCTGCACAGCCCTCGATGGCACACTAATATGCTAGGCCTCCCTGAGCACTAATGCTCTGTCTGACACAGCCAGAGCCCCAAATTCATATCATCCCCCAGGTAGTATGCTCCATATCATGCAGGTGCGACCAGATATGGCCCGAGGCTTTCATATCTACCCAACCGGGGTATTCAGATACTTGTGCTCAGACCTTAGCTCAAATCACAGCCAATGAGGAAACCTCAAGCACAACAGAGCACTACACCATCCCCACCGCAGGAAAAGCTTGCTGTGGGGGTGGGGGTCAAACACTCAGAGAGGGAGTCAGCTGCTTGGCTCTTTAGACCAGGCCCACACAAGATGGCCACCCTGGGCAAAAACAGGCATTGTGACCCTCAGACTGACCCCGCATGTAAACAAGCCCCCTTGCTAGCTGGATTACGAGACCGCATATCAGGCCTGCCATGTCCATTACCCAAATCCTCACCCTCAGTCAGGTGCTCCAGGCGTCCGGACTCAGAAGCCGACTTGGAATCCCTGCTATGGCCTGATCCCTGACACGGAAAACATCACTCTTCCTTTCCCCGTGAAAGACACCAAACCCTTAGGAGCTGGGCAGAATCCCAAGAGAGGCAGAATCTCCCATTGCCCCATGAGGCCACTCCTCCATTCCATGTCCAACTGAGACATACAACCCAGACAGGAAAGCATGCGTTCCCACCTCTCCATCCCCCTAATCAGATCCCGAGGCACTGACCTCATGGTCTGCAGATCAGGCCTGCCATCACCTCGCCCCTAAACCTAACCCGAGGTTTGTGTTTGGAAACTTTTGTCCCCATAGCCTTGGGCGACAGGCCCTCTAGGATGGGGCCTCTGGAGCCAGAGCACAGGACGCTACCTGCCCACTCGAAGTAAGCTCTGCCCATCACATTTGCACAAAGCCTCCAGATTGGGAGAAACCTGCACTGCCCCTGAGCCCACAACAAATTCTTGGCCACCTTGGAAAAATGTGCATTCGGACACAGGCCAGACACATACCTACAGGCAGACAGCCAGGTCAATGGCCCTGAGTCAGAAGATGAACCTGACATATCCTAGTACCTCAACGGAACCCTAGCTTAGGTTTGCCAGCATCTTCCTCCAGAGGCAAACTCTGGAATAACTATATTTGGTCTACAAATCCCCACAGTGGCAGAATCTCCCATGTACAAATAAGATCCCTCCATTCCGTTACCAACCGAGACACACAACCCATACTGAAAAGCCTGAGCTCCTGTCTCCCCATCGCCCTACTTTCAGATCCTGATTCACTGCCCTAATGGTCTGCAGCTCGGGCCTGCCATCACCTTCCCCCTCACCCTAACCCGAGTTTGTGTCCAGACTTTTGTCCCCAAAGCCCTGGCTGACAGGCCCTCCAATGGGGCATATAGAGCCACAGCACAGGACTCTGCCTGTCATCTCGAAGGATATTCTGGGCCGTCATAGTCGCACAAACTTTCTAGACTGGGAGACACCTGCAGGGCTCCTGAGCCCACCCCAAATTCGTTGGCTGCTCTGGACAGAAATGCGCAGTCTGACACATGCCAGACACCTACCTCCAGGCAGTCACCCACATCAATGGCCCTGAGTCAGAAGATGGAACATGACATGACCCTAGGACCTCAATGGAACCCTAGGTTAGCCTTGCTGGCATCTGCCTCCAGAGGCTGGTTCTGGAATTCCTACATATGATCCAACGTTTGGACCCTGAACCACAAAACAGAACACCTCCTGTCCCCAGAAGGCAACCTGGCTCTTGGGAGCTGCGCCCAACCATCAGGGGAAGAGATTCCTGCATGGTGCCTGAGACCCCGCCACATTCTACGGTCTCCCTGGACACAAGCAATCATTGTGACCCATCAGCATGAGATTCCCTGTAAACTCAGCCCCTGGCCCCTTGCCCCCGAGTGACCAGATCGAATCGACCTTGTTCCTTGGCTGAAATTATAAGCTGAGCTGGGCTTTCCAGACATATATGTGGTGATCTCTGCTACCTTGTCTTTTCATATGGGGGAAATCTGGAGCCATCAAAACGGACTCCCCCTGTCCTGCAGAAAGAAAGCCTGCTGTTCAGAGCAGCTCACAAGCCCCAGCCTGGGAAAACCTTCATGGCCTCATGAAGCCACCTCTCTATTCGCTGGCCATCATAGACACAAACTCCAGCTTGAGCGACCATCTGACACTCGCCCTGACTCAGGTGTTGGAGATCTCAATTCAGACTCTGCATATTGGAATGGCCATGTGCTCGGCACTGACATGAACCGGCGCTTCTGGGATCTGACATCGGTTCTCACCCTCCTGGTCTGCAAGCCCTCCAGATTGGGAATGCTGGAGCCACAATGCAGCCTTCTGCCTTCCCTCTAGAAAGAAGAAGGGCTCCAGGGTACTAGGGTCCGTGATCAAAGGAATGAGACTGACACAAAGTGAAGACCAAGCAAAGTTTTATTTTGCCCCATGCATCAAAAATCAAACCAACCTGTCAGGGCCTTCTCTTACAAAGAGGTGACGATGACCAGGACAGCAAACCCGATTACTTCCCTTACCCAATGATTTCCCCTACGGGATAATTCCCGCTACTCCAAGAGTCCCGCTACCCGACGATTCCCCCAACCTGATGATTCCTGCTACCCCACGATTCCCGCTACCTAACAACGGCTGCTACCTCAGGGCTCCCCAGGTTAGCCTGCATAAGCTTAACTCTCCTCAGTGCCTTCTCCATGGTCTGCTGAGTGGATTTCACACTATTTGGAAAGAATGCCTCATAGGAACTTCCGAATCCATAGATATTGAAGTAACAGCCCATAGGCAAACTCTTCAGCAGCAAAATCAGTGTTTCTTGGCTGCCTGTATGCGTAGCTGAGAGTTATACTGTTTACTTATGGGGGACTGCATACTTGCTGAGTGGTCCATGAGGAAGATGAATTCTCCAGAGATGACAGGTGACTGAGATTCTGGGATATTTTGGCAGAAATACACCATCAAAGATGGATCTTTCATGAAACCATCTGAGTTGTCTCCAGGTTGCCCCATCTCCACAGCTACAGTGGGGGTATGCACCTCACTGTAGTAAATCAGGAGTTCCACATCTTGATCAAATCTGTGTCCATCAGCCAAGGAAACCTGGGCAGAAGTCTTATCTTCTCCAAGGTACTTGGTAGGACTGAAGGGGCAGTTGGACTGGATCCTCTCAATGCCATGCTGGGAACTGACGGTGGCAACCATGCTGAGTGTAGAGGGCAGGTCCTCCAAAGGAACGACAGGAGTCTTCATATCAAGGCAACTGTCCTCGAATGATCCAGAGCCACGGTATCTAGGATTCAAGACAGCTGGGAGCACATAGTGCAGGGCTCTATCTGCTTCCAAGTGGAGCTCCTGCCCATACTTCAGAGTGATTGCTACACTCGACCCTGGGTCCAGGTTCCCCACACTGTAACAGAAGATGTCCTTGGAGTACTTGTCCTCCTCCAGTAGGAAAGCTTGGCGGCAGTTGCTGATGGCACTCTCATAGATGCTGTGGGCCTTTGTTTTCTCCTTTAATTCTGCTTTAATTTTCTTCCCATCCAACTTGACCTCAATGCTGTAGACAGCTGATTCATCATCCATGGGGAACACAAAGAAGGTCTCCAAAGGAACTTCCTCCTCATTCTTGTAGTTTAAGGTAGCAGACACACAAGCCACAAACCACGAATGGACAAGGTCACAGAGATGCTCTTCAGGGGTACTGGTTCCTCTCTGCGGGTTAGTAGGCCACCCTGGAGCACCATGGTGATGCAGGACTACAAGGGTGGCTTCCAGGTGAAGAGATAGCGGAGAGCAGTCTCCTACTGTTAGGAACAAGACCGATGATGGCACTCCTGGTGGCACCGCTAACCCATGAGGCCGCTTCCTGATGATGATGCTCCAGCAGCGCTGCTCGCCAGCGAGGCCTCTCCCTGGCTGGCAAGGCCATTCCCTGGCTGGCGAGGCCGCTCCCCAGTTGGCAAGGCTGCTCCCCGGCTGGTGAGGCCGCTGCCCAGCAATGCTCATGATGCTCTGGCAGTGCTGTTCCCCAGTTGGTGAGGCCACTGCTGGGCTGGCGAGGCCGCTCCCCGGCTGGCGAGGCTGCTCCCTGGCTGGTGAGGCCACTGCCGGGCTGGAGAGGATGCTCCCTGGCTGGCGAGGCTGCTGCCGGGCTGGCGAGGCCTCTGCCGGGCTGGCGAAGCCACTGCCCAGCGAACCGACGAATGCTGGTCCCGAAAAACCGAAAAACGCTGCTCCCAACAAACCAAGAAATGCTGCTCCTGATGAACCGACAAATGCAAAAAATAAAAATAAATAAATAAAAAATAAAAATGGCCCCACACTACCTCACAGACTGACCTTCATAGGGATGGTGGAGCCCGGCCCACTCACAGGTGGCCAATAAGACTGCAGCACACAAGGAAAGCTGCACAGTCACGCTCCATCATCAATACGGGTGGCGAATAGAATTCCAATTTACCATAGTAAATATGTGTGCGTCCAACTGATTGGACGTCTCCATCCAACTGGCCCGCCCCTACATCTGGGGTCTGCAAGCAAGTTCCTCTGCAAGGGACAGGGTCAATCCAAGCCAACAACAAAAGGGCTCCCTCCACCCAACCAGGTCCCTACATTAGGGGTCTGCCCAGAATCCCCACGTGAGGATTAACCTGCACGGACCTCAATGGCACCCCAATATCCTAGGCCTCCCTGTCCACTAATGCACTGTCTGACACAGCCTGAGCCCCGACCTCCCATCAGCCCGGCAGGTAGTGGGCCCAATACCCTGCAGGTGGGACCTGCAATGGCCAGAGACTGTCAAATCTACCCGACCTGGGTATTCAGGCATCTGTGCCCAGACCACAGCTCAAATAGCGGCCTATGGGGGAACCTCAAACATAAAAGAGCCCTCCTCTTTTCCCATGACGGGAAAAGTTTGCTGTGGGGATGGGGGTCTAAGGCTCAGTGTGGGGGCCAGCTGCATGGCCCATGAGACCACACACACCCAGGAGGGCTGCCCTGGCCACAAACAGGCATTGTGACTTTCAGCCTGATCACGCTTTCAAACCACCCCTGGCTAGCTGGACCAGGACTACGCATATCGGGCTGACATGACCCTAGGTCCCAGTCTTCACCCTTGGTCGGGTTCTCCAGATGCCTGGACCCAGAATTTGACTCTGGAATCCTTGCTATGGTGGGACCCCTGAGAAGGAAAAGAGCACTCTTCCCTTCCCCCCGCAAGACACCAAACCCTTGGGAGCCAGTCAGAATTCTCACAGAGGCAGAATCTCCCATGGCCCCATGAGGCTACCACTACATTCTGTGGCCAACCGAGACACACAACCCAGACAGAGAAGCCTGCACTCCCACGTCCCCATAGCTCTCATTTAAGATTGCGTGACGCTGCTCTCACTGTCTGCAGGTCGCCCCTGCAATCCCTCGCCCCTAACCCTATCCTGAGATTGTTTGCAGATTTTTGTCCCCAAAGCCTTGGCCAAATGGCCCTCTAGGATGGGGCCTCTGGAGCCACAGAGCAGGACTTTGCTGCCCACCTGAAGGAAGCTCTACCCATCACATTTTCACAAGCTGACTTCTGCTTCAACGTCCTTCCATATGGGACACACTGGTGCCATCAAAACGGACTCCCCATGTCCCGCAAAAGAAAAGCTTGCTGTTCGGAACATCCCACAAGCTCCTGCCCAGAAAAGCTCTATGGCCTCACAAGGCTACACGTCCATTCTTCGGCCAGCATGGACACAAACTCCAGCGTGAGCTACCATCTGACAAGTGTCCTGACTCAAGTGCTGGAGATCTGGAGTCAGAGGCTACACATTGGAAATGCCATGTCCTCAGCACTGAACTGAACCAGCGCTTGTGCGTTCAGATTTCCATCCTCACTCTTCTGGCCAACAACACCTCAAGATTGTTCATTCTGGAGCCACAGTGCAGTCTTCTGCCTGCCCTATAGAAAGAAGAAGGGCCCTAGGGGTCTGCCCAGAATCCCCACCTGAGGATAAACCAGCACAAATCTCGATGTCACCCCAACTTCCGGGGCCGCCCTGTGCACTAATGCTCTGTCTGACACAGCCTGAGACCCGACCTTCCATCAGCCCCCCAGGTAGCAGGCCCCATATCCTGCAGGTGTGACCTGCCATGGCCAGAGACTTTCATCTCTGCCAAACCTGGGTATTCACCTGTCTGTGGCCATACCATAGCTCAAATCCCAGTATATGGGGGGGGGGGACTCAAGCATAAAGAGCACTCCTGCTTCCCCATGACTGGAAAAGCTTTATGTGGGGATGGGGTCTCTACCTCAGGGTGGGAGCCAGCTGCCTTTTCCATGAGACCACGCCCACCCAGGAAGGCTGCTTTGGGCACAAACAGGCATTGTGACCCTCAGCCTGAAACTGCTTTCATACCAGCCCCCTCACTAGCTGGACCAGGAGCCCGCATATCAGGCCTGACATGACCCTAGGCACAAATCCTCATGCTCGGTTGGGTTCTCCAGCCGCCCGGGACCCAGAAGCCGACCATGTAATCCCTGCTATGGCGGGACCCCTGAGACGAAAACAACACTCTTTCCTTCCCCTGTAAAGACACCTAAACCTTTAGAGCTGGGCAGAATCCTCACAGAGGCAAAATCACCCATGGCCCCATGAGTCTACGGCTACATTCCGTGGCCAACCGAGACACACAACCCACACAAAAAAGACTGCACTCCCGCCTCCCTGTCGCCCTCATTTCGGATCCCGAGGCACTGCCCTACAATCTACAGATCGGGCTGCCATCACCTCGCCCCTGACAGTATCCCGAGTTGTGTTTGCAGACTTGTCCCCAAAGCCCTGGCCAACAGGCCCTCTAGGATGGGTCTCTAGAGCCACAGTGCAGGACTTTGCCTGCCCACCCAAAGGGAACTCTGCACGTCACATTTGCACAAACCCTCCAGATTGGGAGACACCTGCAATGCCCCGGAGCCCACCCCAAATTCAATGTCCGCTAAGGAAAAAAGGCGCATTCAGACACATGCCAGACACCTCCCTCCAGGGAGATACTCAGGAGAATGGCCCTGAGTCAGAAGATGGAACCTGACATACCCCTATGACCTCAACGGAACCCTAGCTGAGGTTTGTGGGCATCTGTCTCCAGAGGCAAACTCTGGAATACCTACTTATGGTCCAACACTTGATTCCTGAGCCACAAAAAAGAACACCTCCTGTCCCAAGAATGAAACCTGGACCTTGGGAGTTGCATCCAACCCTCAGGGGAGGAGAATCCTGCATGGCACCTGAGGCCCCGCCACATTCTAAGGCCTCCCTGGACACAAGCCAGCATTGGGACCCATCAGAATGAGGCTCCCTTTCACCTCAGCCCCCTGCGCATTTTGACCCAGTGCCACCATATCGAAATGTCCTTGTCCCTGGGCTGGAAGGATAAGTATTACTGGGCATAACAGGCATCCATGTGGTGTGCTATGATGTCTTTCCATACAGGGAACACTGGTGCCATCAATATGGACTCCCCCTGTCCCACAGAAGGAAAGCTTGCTGTTCAGAGCAGCTCACAAGCCCAGGACTGTGATGACTTCCATGGCCACATGAGGCCACCCCTCCATTCGTCAGCCATCATGGACACAAACTCCAGCGTGAGTGAACATCTGACACTTGCCCTGACTCAGGTGCTGGAGATCTCAAGTCAGACGCTGCACATTTTTAATGATATGTGCTTGGCACTGAACTGAACAAGCGCTTGTGCTTTTAGAATTCTCTCTTCACCCGTGTGGCCCACAAGCCCACTAGATTGTTCATTCTGGAACCACAATGCTGTGTTCTGCCTGCCCTCCAGAAAGAAGTGCCCTAGGGGTCTTCCCAGAATGCCCATGTGAGGATCAACCTGCAGGAACCTCGATGGCACCCAATGTCGTAGGCCACCCTGTGCAATAATGCTCTGTATGACACAGACTGAGAGCTGACCTCCCATCAGCCATGCATGTAGCGGGCCCCATATACTGCATGTGGGACTTGCCAAAGCCAGAGACTGTAATCTCTACTCAACCTGGGTATTCAGGCTTCTGTGTCCAGATCATAGCTCAAATCTTGGCCTATGGGGGGATCTCAAGCACCAAAGAGCACTCCTCCTTCCTCATGACGGGAAAATCTTGCTGGGGATAGGGGTCTAATCCTTAGAGTGGGAGCCAGCGGCATGGCCCATGAGACCATGCCCAACCCGGAGGGCTGACCTGGCCACAAACAGGCATTGTGACCCTCCGCCTGAGTCCACTTTCAAACCAGGCCCCCTTGCTAGCTGGACCAGGAGCTCGCATATCGGGCCTGACATTCCCCTAGGCCCAAATCCTCACCTTCGGTCAGGCTCTCCAGGCATCTGCACCCGGAAGCCGACTCTGCAATCCTTGCTATGGTGGTACACATGAGACAGAAAACAGCACTCTTCCCTTCTCCCGCAAAGTCACCAAATCCTTGGAATCCAGGCAGAATCCATGCAGAGGCAGAATCTCCCATGGCCCGGTGAGGTTACCACTTCATTCTGTGGCCAACTGAGACACACAACCCAGACAGAAAAGCCTGCGCTCCCGCCTCCCCTTCGCCCTCATTACAGATCCCGAGGCACTGCCCTCACTGTCCCTAGATCGGGCCTGCCATCACCTCACCCAGAAACCTATCCGGAGTTTGTGTTTGCAGAATTTTGTCCCCGAAGCCCTGTCCGACAGGCCCTCCAGGATGGGGCCTCTGCAGGCACAGCACAGGACTCTGAATGCCCACCCAAAGGAAACTCTGCCCATCACTTTTGCACAAAACCTACAGATTGGGAGACAACTACAATGTCCCTGAGCCCACCCCAAACTCGTTGGCTGCCTTGGAAAAAAGGCGCATTTGGACACATGCCAGACACCTACCACCTGGCATACAGCGAGGTCCATGGCCCTGAGTCAGAAGATGGAACCTGACATACCCCTAGGACCTCAACAGAACCGTAGCTTAGCCTTGCAAGCATCTGCCTCCAGAGGCAAACTCTGGAATACCTATATGCGGTCTAACACTTGATCGCTTAGCCACAAAACAGAACATCTCTTCTCCCCAGAACACAACCTGGCTCTTGGGTGCTCGGTCCAAACCTCAAGGGCAGAGATTCCTGCATTGCACCTGAGCCCACACCACATTGTAAGGTCTCCCTGGACACAAGCCAGCATTGTGACCCATCAGAATGAGGCTCACTGTCACCTCAGCCCTTGGGCACTTTGCCACAGAGAAACCAGATCCAAACAGCCTTGTACCTGGGCTGGAAGGTTAAGTGGAGCTGGGCTTTCCAGGCATCTATGTGGTGACTTCTGCTCCGATGTCTTTCCATATGGAGGACCCTGGTGCCATCAAAACGGACTCCCCCTGTCCCGCAGAAGGAAAGCTTGCTGTTCGGAGCAGCTCCCAAGCCCCAGTCTTGGAAGACCTATATGGGCTCATGAGGCCACCCCTCCATTCGTCAGCCATCATGGACACAAACTCGAGCATGAGCGATCATCTGATATGTGCCCTGACTCAGATGCTGGAGATCTTGATCAGACGCTGTGCAGTGGAAATGCCATGTGCTCTGCACTGAACTGAACCGGCGCTGGTGCATTCAGAATTCTGTCCTCAGCCTCCTGGACAGCAAGAACACCATATTGTTCATTCTGGAGCCAAAATGCAGTCTTCTGCCTGCCCTCCAGTAAGAAGTGCCCTAGGTGTCTGCCCAGAATATCTATGTGAGGATCAACCTGCACGGACCTCGATGGCACCCCAATGTCCTAGGCCACCCAGTGCACTAATGCTCTATCCAACGCAGCCTGAACCCCGACCTCCCATCAGCCCTCCAAGTAGCTGCCCCTATATCCTTCTGGTGCGACCTGCCATGGCCAGAGACTGTCATTTCACCCAAACCTGGGTAGTCAGGCATCTCCGCACAGATCATAGCTCAAATCCCTGCATATGGGGGAACCTCAAGCATAAAAGAGCACTCCTCATTCCCCATGATGGGAAAAGCTTGCTGTGGGGAAGGGGATCTAACCCTCAGAGTAACCCATGAGACCACGCCCACTCAGGAAGGCTGCCCTGGACACAAACAGGCATTGTGATCCTCAGCCTCTGCCCGCTTTCAAACCAGCTCCCTCGCTACCTGGACCATGGGCTTGCACATTGGGAATGATATGCCCCTAGGCACAAATCCTTACACCAGGTCGCTTTCTCCTGGTGCCCGGACACAGAACCGACTTTGGAATCCCTGCAATAGCAGGAACACTGAGACAGAAAACTTTCCTCCCGAAAGACACCAAACCCTTGGGAGTCAGGCAGAATCCTAACAGAGGCACAATCTCCCATGGCCCCGTGAGGCCACCAATTCATTCTGTGGCCAACTGAGACACACAACCCAGACAGAAAAGTCTGCACTCCGGCCTCCCCATTGCCCTCATTTCAGATCCCGCAGCACTGCCTTCACTGTCCCTAGATTGGGCCTGCCATCACCTCACCCAGAAACCAATCCCGGGTTTGTGTTTGCAGACTTTTGTCCCCGAAGCCCTGGCCGACAGGCCCTCCAGGATGGGGCCTCTGGAGGCACAGCACAGGACTCTGAATGCCCACCCAAAGGAAACTCTTCCCTTCACTTTTGCACAAAACCTCTAGATTGGGAGACACCTACAATGTCCATGAGCCCACCGATGGCCACCTTGGAAAACAGGTGCATTTGGACACAGGCCAGAAACCTACCTCCAGGCAGAGAACCAGGGCAATGGCATTGAGTCAGAAGATAGGACCCCGGAGATGGAAAACACCACTCTTCCCTTCCACCCGAAAGACACCAAACCATTGGGAGCTGGGCCCCATGAGGCTAACACTACATTCCGTGGCCTACTGAGACACACAACCAAGACAGAAAAGCCTGCACTCCCGCCTCCCCGTCACCCTCATTTCAGATCCCACGGCAATGCCTTCACAGTCTGCAGATCGGGACTGCTGTCACCTCACCCCTAACCCTATCCAGAGTTTGTGTTTACAGACTTTTGTCCCCAAGGCCTGGCAGAGAGGCCTTCCAGGATGGGGCCTCTGGAGCCACAGCGCCAGTCTCTTCCTGCCCACCCAAAGGAAATTATGCCCGTCACATTAGCACAAACACTCCAGATTGGCAGACACATGCAGTGCCACTGAGCCCACCCCAAATTCGTTGGCCGCTCTGGAAAACAAGCAGGATGGATAACATCCAGACACATGACAGACACCTAGGTCAATGTCCCTGAGTCAGAAGATCAAACATGACATACCCCTAAGACCTCAATGGAACCCTAGATTAGCCTTGCAGGCATCTGCCTCCAGAGGAAAACTCTAGAATACATACATATGGTCCAACACTTGATCCCTGAGCCACAAAACAGAACACCTCCTGCCTCCAAAAGGAAATCTGGCTCTTGGGAGCTGCGTCCAACCCTCAGGGGAGGAGAATCCTGCATGGCGTCAGAGTCCCTGCCATATTTAAAGTCTCCCTGCACACAAGCCATCATTGTGACACATCAGAATGAGGCTCCCTGTCACCTTAGTCCCATGGGTATTTTGCCCCAGAGCCACCAGATCCAAAGGGCCTTGACCTGGGATGAAAGGCTAAGAGGAGCTGGGCTTACCAGGCATCCATGCGGTGACTTCTGCTACGATGTCTGTCCATATGGGGAACCCTGGTGCTATGCAAAGGGACTCCCCCTCTCCCGCAGAAGTAAAGCTTGCTGTTCGGAGCAGCTCCCAAGCCTAGTCTGGGATGACCTCCATGGCCTCATGAGGCCACCCTTCCACTCGTCGGCCATCATGGACACAAACTCCAGCGTGAGTCACGTGCCCTGACTCAGGTGCTGAGGATCTCGTGTCAGATGCTGCACAGTGGAAATACCATGTGCTCGGTACTGACATGAACCGGCACTTGTGTGTTCAAAATTTCGTCCTCACCCTCTTGGCCCTCCAGACGACCAGATAGTTCATTCGGGAGCCACAACACAATCATCTTCCTGCCCTGCTGAAAGAAGAAGGGCCCTAGGGGTCTTCGCAGAATCCCCACGTGACAATCAACCTGCATAGAACTCGATGGCACCCCAATATCATAGGTCGCCCTGTGCAGTATTGCTCTGACTGACACAGCCTGAGCCCCGAACTCCCATAAGCATGGGATTGCTATCACCTCACCTAGAACCCTATCCCGAGTTTGTGTTTGCAGAATTTTGTCCCCAAAACCCTGGCCAACAGGCCTTCTAGGATGGGGCCTCAGGAACCACATCACAGGATTCTGCCTGCCCGTCACAGTTGCACTAACCCTCTAGATTGGGAGACACCTGCAAGGACCCTGAGCCCACCCAATTTCGTTGGACACTCCAGACAGAATTGTGCAGTCTGATACATGCCAGACACATACCTCCAGATTGACACCAGGTTCAACGGCCCTGAATCAGAAGATGGAAATTAACTTGACCCTAGGACCTCAACAGAACCCTAGATGAGGATTTCAGGCATCTGTCCCCAGAGCAATGTTTCAGAGTGTCAGGGTTCATGATCAAAGGAACAAGACTACACAAAGCGAAAATCAAGCAAAGCATTACTTCATGCCAAGCATCGAAAATCAAACCGACAGGTCAGCATCGTTTCTTACGAGGACGCCACTTCTGATGACAAAGAGGGGAGGATGCCGAGGACGACAACCCTGACGACACAGACTCTGCTCCCCATGACGCCAATCTGACAAGGCTGCTTCCCAGACAAGGCTGCTCTGGAGGAGGCCACTCTGGACGAGGCCGTTCCAGACCATGCCACTCCCCAGATGAGGCCGCTCTTGATGAGGCTACATGCTGGATGAAGTCCATACCCTATATTGAAGAGGCCGCTCCAGACCAGGCTGATCTGCAACAAGACCACATGCCAACGAGGCCATTCCCTGGAATGACGCCGCTCTGGCGAGGCTACAACTCAGGGCAGTGGGGGTGGTTGTGGCAGGGCCACATGGAGGCGGGTCGTGGGCAGCGCTACTGCTCAGAGAGGCGAGGTCATATGTGGTGGCTCTGCTGCTAGGGGTGCTGAAGCTCCCAGCAATGCCACTCCCGATACTCCCGATGATCATGAAGTTCTGACGCTCCTGTCAACCCCGATGCTATCACTCCTATGACTACCCTTATGGCTCCCAATGGCTACTCTAACTCCTACTACTACTCTAACGGCTATTCTAACTCTTCCGACTTCTCCAATGGCTATTCTAACTCCTCCTACTTTTCTACTGGCTATTCTAACTCCTCCTAATTCTCTAACGGATATTCTAACTACCCCTACCTCTCCCCCTACCCCAGCCTCACAGACTAACCTACATAGAGGAGGTTGAGCCCGGCACACTCACAAGTGGGAAATGAGATTTCAACTCACCACAGTTAATATATGCACAACCCAGTGATTGGATATGGCTCTCTGGTCTGGCCCGCCCCAATATCAGGGGTTTACAAGTAAGTTCCTCTGGATAACCAGGCCCCTACATTCTCCCCTTTTCTTTGGAAATTAGTCAAATCCCTGACTTTTCAGCCAGTTCTATGTTCTCCTGTTGTAAGGGGGTTATATTGAGCATGTAAGACTAACATTTTTATCGCTCCAATTTCCTTTGGTACAAATGACATTCTGGAGTTTATAATACATGGGTAAAAAGTAACAGTAGTGCACAGTTGGCTGATGAGTTAGCCATTCAACGCTTTGTGTTACCTTTTCCATTTTTTTACTAATTCTGTTCATCAAATTTCCCACCTATACTTTACATAAACACGTAACAATAGGAGCAACAATAAACTCACAGTTTTTTTAGTCTTAGCTTTTGTCCATGGTCAGCAGGATCTGTCGACTGCAGCTTCCATCTCTGGGGGCATCCTCTCCTCAGCTTATTTGACGTGACCCACATGAATCCAGGCCGTAATGCCCTCTACTTTTACAGTAAATGGTCCTTTCAAGCGAGGCTCCAAGTTTCCCCCTTGATAGCAATGTATCCAAACCAAGTCCCCAGGTTGGTAAGGATGTGGTTCCACCTCCATCTCCATCCCAGTGTGGGCAGTCCAGATCCCTGAGTGGGATTTTTTTAGGACAGATTGTAATGTCTGCAGTGACTGGAGTACAGACTGATCAGTCATTTCTGCTAGGGCAACCTCTTTTAGTCAAAGACAGAGACAGGGGGTATCCCAAAAATTATTTCAAGTGGGGTCACCTTGCTTAAATAGGGTGTACATATTGCCCAGAGGAGGGAAAAATGAACGAGTTCCAACCATCCACCACCAGTCTCCAGAATCAGTTTTGTCAATGTCTCTCTTTTTTTTTAAAGATTTTATTTATTTATTTGACAGATAGAGATCACAAGTAGGGAGAGAGGCAGGCAGAGAGAGAGAGAGAGAGAGGAGGAAGCAGGCTCCCCACCAAGCAGAGAGCCCGACGCGGGACTCGATCCCAGGACCCCGAGATCCTGACCTGAGCTGAAGGCAGCAGCTTAAACCACTGAGCCACCCAGGCGCCCCTTGTCAATGTCTCTTTAAGTGTCCGTTTCATTCTCTCTACTTGCCCGGAACTCTGGGGCTGGTAGGCACAGTTGGGAGGATGGGGCTCAGGCTCTGTCAGATAGAGAATTAGTGCACGGGGTACCTAGGATATTGGGGTTCCTTCGAAGTCTGTGCAGGTTGATCCTCACGTGGGGATTCTGGGAAGATCCCTAGGGCACTTCTTCTTTCTAGAGGGCAGGCAGAGGACTGCGTTGTGGCTCCAGATTTAACAATCTGGGGGGCTTGCAGCTCAGGAGGGTGAGGACAGAATTCTGAATGCCCAAGCGCTGGTTTAGTTTAAAGCCGAGCCCATGGCATTTCCAATGTGCAGCTGCTGACACAAGATCTCCAGCACCTGAGTCAGGGCACGTGTCAGATGGTCGCTCAAGCTGGAGTTTGTGTCCATTATGGCCGACGAATAGAGAGTTGGCTTCATGAGGCCATGGAGTTTTTCCCAGGCTGGGGCTTTTGAGCTGCTACGTACAGCAAGCTTTCCTTCTGGGGGACAGGGGGTGTCCATTTTGGTAGCTATAGGGTCCCCCATAGGGAAAGATGTCATAGCAGAAGTCACCGCAATCATGCCTAGAAAGCGCAACTCAGCTTAGCCTTCCAGCCCAGGAACAAGGCCCTTTTGATCTTGGTACTCTGGGGCAAAGTTCCCAGGGGGCTGAGTTGACAGGGAGCCTCATTATGATGTGTCACAATACTGGCTTGTGTCCAGGGAGTCCTTAGAATGTGGCTGGGGCTCAGGCCACTTACAGGATTCTCCTCCCCTGAGGGCTGGACGCAGTTCCCAAGGGCCTGGTTGCCTTCTGGGGCAGGAGGTGTTCTGTTTTTTGTCTCTGCGATCAAGTGTTGGATCATATGTAGGTATTCCAGAGCTTGCCTCTGGAGGCAGATACCTGCAAACCTAAGCAAGGGTTTCGTTGAAGTCCTGGGGTAAGTCAGGTTCCATCTTCTGACTCAGGGCCATTGACCTGGGTCTCTCCCTGGAGGTTGGTGTCTGGCATGTGTCAGACTGCGTGTTTCTGTCCAGAGCAACCAACGAAATTGGGTGGGCTCCGAGGCCTTGCAGTTGTCTGCCATTCCAGAGGTTTTGTGCAAATGTGTCGGGCAGAGTTTCCTTCATCAGGGCAGGCAGAGTCCTGCTCCGTGGCTTCAGAGGCCCCACCCTGGAGGGCCTGTCGGCCAGGGCTTGGGGGACAAAAGTCTGCAAACACAAACTCGGGTTTGGGGGAGGGGTGAGATGATGGCATGCCGGATCTGCAGAACGTGACAGCAGTGCCTCAGGATCTGAAATTAGGGCTATGGGGAGGCGCGAGTGCAGGCTTCACTGTCTGGGTTGTGTGTCTCGTTAGGCCAAGAATGGAGGGATGGCCTCATGAGTCCATGGGAGATTCTGCCTCTTGTGGGTATTCTGCCTGGCTCCCAAGGTTTTGGTGTCTTTCGTGGGGAAGTGAAGAGTGTTATTTTCTGTCTCAGGAGTGCAGACATTATCAGGGAATCCAGAGTCCTCTTCTTTGTCCGGGTGCCTGGAGAACCTGAACAAGGGTAAAGATTTGGGACTAGGGGCATGTCAGGCCCGCTAGGCGTGCTCTTGGTAAAACTAGCAAGGGGGCTTGTTTGAAATCATCTCAGGATTAGGGTCGCAATGCCTTTTTGTCACCAGGCAGCCCTGATGGGTGAGCGTGGTCTCATGGGTCATGCAGCTGGTTCCCACTCTGAGGGTTTGACACCCCCCCCCAGGAAGCTTTTCCTGCCTTAGGGAATCAGGAGTTTTCTTTTGTGCTTGAGGTTACCCATAGGCTGCGATTTGAGCTAAGGTCTGGGCACAGATACCTGAACACCCAGGTAGGGTAGAGATAACAGCCTCAGGCCATGACTGCACCCCCTGCACAATATGGGGTCTGCTACCTGTGGGGATGACTGGAGGTCGAGGCTCAGGCAGAGTCAGATAGAGCATCAGTACACAGTGCAGCTGAGGACCGTGCAGTTTGACCCTGACGTGGGGATTCTGGTCAGACCCAATGGGTCCTTGTTCATTTTGGAAGGCAGGTTGAAGTCTGTGTTGTTGCTCCAGAATTCCCAATCTGGTGGGCATGTCGGGCAGTAGGTTGATGACAGAATTCTGAAAGCACCAGTGCCGGTTCAGTTCAGTGCCGAGCACGTGGCAGTTCCAATATGCAGCGTCTGAATTGAGATCTCCAGCACCTGAGTCAGGGCAAGTGTCAGATGGTCGTTCATGCCGGTGTTTGTGTCCAAGATGGCTGACGAATGGAGGGGTGGCCTCAAGAGGCCATGGGAGATTCTGCCTCTGTGCGGAATTTGCATGGCTCCCAGTTTTGGTGTCTTTCTGGATGAAGGGAAGAGAGCTGTTATCCCTCTCAGGGTTGCCACCATAGCAGGGATTCCAGAGTTGACTTCTGAGTTTGGGCACCTGGAGAACCCAACCGAGGGTGAGGATTTGGGCCTAGGGGCATGACAGGCCGATATTCGGGCTCCTGGTCCAGCTAGTGTGGGGAATTGTTTGAAAGCAGGCTCAGGCTGATGGTCACAATACCTGTTTGTGCCCATGGCGGACCTGGAGGGTGGGCGTAGTCTCATAGGCCATGCAGCTGGCTCTCATTCTGAGGGTATGACCCCTACCCCCACAGCAAGCTTTTCTGGCCATGGGGAAGAAGGAGTGTTCTTTTGTGCTTGAGGATTCCCCCACAGGCCAGGATTTGAGTTATGGTCTGGTCACTGATCCCTGAACACCCGGGTTAGGTAGACATGACAGCCTAGGGCCATGGCCGGTCCCATCTGCAGGAGATGGCACCCACTACCTGGGTTGGGGAGGAGGTCAGGGCTCAGGCTGTGTCAAAGAGAGCATTAGTGCACAGTTCATCCTGGATATTGGGGTTCCATCAATGGCCGTGCAGTTTGATCCTCACATGGAGATTCTGGGCAGATCCTTAGGGCCCTTCTTCTTTCTGGAGGGCAGGCAGAAGGCTGTTTTTTGGCTCTAGAATTCCATATCTGGATTGCTTGCAGGCCAGACGGGTGAGGACGGAAGTCTGAAAGCACAAGCACCAGTTCTGTTCAGTGCCGAGCACATGGCATTTCCAATGTGCAGCGTCTGACTCAAGATCTCCAGCACCTGAGTCAGGGCGAGTTTTGTTTGGTCGCTCACGCTGCAGTTTGTGTCTATGATGCTAGATGAATTGAAGGATGACCTTATGAGGCCATGAAGGTTTTCCCAGGCTGGGGTTTATGAGCTGCTCCGAACAGCAAGCTTTCCTTCTGCAGGAAAGGGGGAGTTCGTTTGGATGGCTCCATGGTCCCCCATATGGAAAGACATGGTAGCAGAGCTCACCTCATAGATGTCTGGAAAGCCAAGCTCAGTTTATCCTTTTAGCCCTGGAACAAGTCATTTTCAATCTGTGGCTCTGGGACAAGTGCCCTGGGGATATTTGACAGGGAGACTCATGTTGATGGGTCACCATGCTGGCTTGTGTCCTGGGAGACCTTACAATGTGGCGGGAGCTCAGGCACCATGGAGGATTCTCCTCCCCTGAGGGTTGGACACAGCCTCCAAGAGCCAGCGTGCCTTCTGTGCATAGGAGGTGCTCTGATTTTTGGATTAGGGACCTAGCATTGGAACATATGTAGGTACTAAAGTAGGGGCCTGGTTAGCCAGAGGAACTTACTTGTAAACTCTGGATATAGGGGCGGGCCAGGACAGATTGCAGTTTCCAAGCAGTGGGGTGCGCATATATTAACTGTGGTAAGTTGAAATCTCATTGGCCACCTGTGTGTGGGCCGGGCTCAACCACCACCATAAAGGTTAGTCTGTGAGGCTGGCAGGGAGGCAGGAGTAGTAGGAGGAGTCTGAATAGCCATTCGAGAAGTAGGAGGAGTTAGAATAGCCATTAGAGTAGTAGGAGGAGTTAGAGTAGCCGTGGAGAGCCATTAGGGTAGTCATAGTAGTGATAGCGTCAGGGTCCTTGGGAGCGTCGAATCTTCAGGATATTTGGGAGCATCGGAAGCGGAAATGCTGGGAGTGGCACCACCCCAAGCAGCAGCACCGCCAGGAACGGCCTAGGCTCCACAAGCAGCAGCGCCACCCTCGACAGACCTCACCACGGCCCCGCCATGACCGGCCTTACTGCCCTGAGCTATGGCCTAGCCAGAGCGGCATCATTCCGGGGAGCGGCCTGGTCGGCGTGTTGCCTCGTCAGAGTGTGGCCTAGTTCAGAGCTGCCTCTTCATCATCGTTTGCAGCCTTCGTTCAGCATGTTCCCTCGTCCAGTGGGGCCTCGTCTGGGGAGTGGCCTGGTCTGAAGCGACCTCATCCACAGCGGCCTCATCTGGGGAGCAGACCTGTTGGAGTGGCTTCATAGGGAGCAGAGTCTGTTCATCAGTGTTGTCGTCCTCGTCATCCTCACATCTTTGCCATCAGGAGCGGCGTCCTCGTTGTCATCACCTTTAGGTAAGAAATGGCTCCGAAAGGTCGGTTTCAGTTTCGATACTTGGTGTGAAATAAAGCTTTGCTTGGTTTTCGCTTTGTGTCAGTCTCATTCCTTTGTCATGGACCCTAACATTGGGGGCTCACCAGGGACCAAACAAAGAGAAATGAGCCAGCATCGGAATTTATGGGAAAAGCCTCCAGAGGTGTTGCAATCTTGTTCTTCTATCAGTTGGAGCTCCACGATATGGCCCACTGGGGACAACTGGACACAGCCATGTACCCCAGGGCCGGAGTGGATGCTGGGATGGCCCACCCCTCTGCTGGTAGATCGACATGGGTTTCGAGTTCCCCTTGGTGGTTGGGGGGTTCAAGTCCCCCTAGATGGTCAGGGGGTTTGAGTCCCCCTAGGCCGTAACCAGGGCATTTGAGTCCCCCAAGGCAGTCAGTGGATTCGCCTCCCCCTAGGCGGTCATCAGGAGTTCGAGCCCCAGAGGGGGTCCTCGGGGGTTCGAGTCCCCCTAGGAGGTCATGTGGTTTGAGTTCCCCTAGAAAATCCCCCTGGTGGCAGTACCGCTAGGCCTGCAGTTGTCTTTGTCTTGTCTTTTTGTTGTCTGCTGTGTTGTTTATTGTGTTTGGGGGAATGGGACAGGCAGAGAGTAAGGAGACTCTGACTTTCGTCTCTCCGTTCCTCAAAATACATGTGGGGCTTCTTCCTGACTCATTTCGTGTGTTAAGGGCTATAACTGGAGCCAACTGTGTTTAGTCTAAATTGGGACAGAGACTTTAAGGAATAATCCCAAGCAGCTGCCGAAACTCCATTTGTTTCAGGGAATTCCTTGCCTTCTCTGGCACGACATGGACTGCCTAGCCTCTCCGCCTGGCTGGTAGGAAAGCATGGCATCTGAAGTGGAATGGGCCCAGGTGGAACATGAAATCTGTTAACAAAGAGATGACTGAACTGATGGTTAATTGTCTGTCTCAGGGTTTTAATAGGTAATTGTTAAAGTAGCTTTCGGAGTCTTTGGTAAACTGAAGCTTTGAAGTTTTGCTTGGATGACAAATGAATGAAGTGCTAGGGCGCTGGTTGCTGGAACTAGGTTTGTGCTTTTGAAATCTGTTAGTAAACATATTTTGTGCTTAACTTCTGTTGCAACAGTTCACAATTGGTTAATATTTAGTCTTCACTAGAGATTGAGATGTTTCTAAAAAAATGTAAATGGTTTTCCTTGCCCACCCAGAATTGTTAATTAGATCTCTTTGACTCATAAGGTTTTTCCCTGATATGCTAAGTTGCTCAGGAAGTACTGCTAAATCAATGATAAACCTTGGGATACATTTGGGTAAATGCTGTAACTACTCCAAAGGTTCTATACATTTTCTAAAATTTTAATGTTTTGATAAGGGTCATCATTTGATATTTAAAATTATATATTCTGAGATTTTTGTCATTTGTAATTGTTTTAATTTTCTTATAAGATGAATTCCAACTTAAAGGAAATTCATATGGGAAAATTTCAGAACAAATATGGTTCTTTGATATGTTGAAATCCTGGAACTGCATTTGCAGAAGTAAAAGTTGCAATCGCACTAAACCAGAATTTTACGGAGACTCGAGGTAAGAATGAATCTCCAGGAGCTTTCCTAGAAAGGTCTATTGAAACCTATAAAACGAATAGCCTGATCAACCCTGAGGCACCCGACAATCAGGGGGGCAGTGAATCTTGCTTTTTCCAGTCAGTTGGCACCGGATATAAGGACGAATCTTCAGGAAATTGAAGGATTTCAAGGGAAGAATCTGATTGAGTTATTGAGAATAGCAGAAAAAAAGTGTTTAAGAACAGCGATGCACAGGAGGATGAAAAACAGACAAATAGGTGGTTAAGGTTTTGGCGTTACATGAGATAGTTAGGGGATAGTAAATGGAAGGAAAAACCTAAGCACAGAGAAGGCAGGTGGTAAGACTTAGATTCAGATCAGTGTGCTTATTGTAAGAATAAGGGACACTGGGCCAGGGAGTGCTCCAAAAGGAAGACGGCAATGCTGGCCACCAAAGTAAAAATTGAAGTTGAGAGGAAATTAATTGATTTATTTTGTGAACACGGGAGCCCAATTTTCATCATTACTTAAACCAATGGGAATACTATCTGGAGAGGAAGGTTGGGTACAAGGAGTAAAGGCACAGAGAGACATAAATGGACAACAGAAAAGACTTTATATTTGCTCTCAGGAGTAGTGAAACATCGATTTTTGGTCCACCCTAATGCTCCATATAAATTGATGGGAAGAGATCTACTCCACAAATTACAAACTGGCATTCAGCTTTCGGAAGTAGATATGACTGTAACCTTGAGACTACTCACTGTACAGGTGCTTATGGCAGCAGTAGATGAACATCTCCTTTACGAGCCAGTTTCAAAACCAGAGGAGACAAAGGCGGAGCCTTCGCAAATCCTACAGGTCGAGTTTCCCGAGGTCTGGGCATAAGGGAAACACCCTGGCTTGATCAGGGGACAAACTGCAGTGGTGGTACAATTAAAGGCGACGGCTATGGTTGTTCACATTTGGGACCACCCCCTTCCCCAGGAAGTAAAGGAAGAGATCAGAAAGCACATTAAATACCTCTGAGGAGATGTGATCCTAGTTCCTTGCAAATCTCCATGGAACACAACTTTGCTGCCCATCAAAAAGGCTGAGACTGGGGAGTACTGACACATTCAGGACTTGTGGGAAGTTAATAAATGGGTTGAAGATATCCACCTGTCTGTGCCTAACCCCTATACACTACACTCACTCCTGTGCCCCAAAAGAACTGTGTATACCATCTTAGATTTCAAGGATGCATTTTTTCTGCATATCTTTAGCAAGAGAATCTCAAACCCTTTTTGCTTTTGAGTGGTCTGACCCAAAGAAAGTGTTTCAAGGCCAACTCACCTGGACAAGACTTCCCCAAGGAAGGATTGCGGGGAGGTCTTACCCAAGTTGCAGTTATAAGGCCAGATATCAGAGACACTCCGGTCTTGGATGCCGAGATGACTCTGTTCACAGATGGGAGTAACCACATTGTCAATCAAAAGAGGTATGCGGGGGCTGCGGTAGTTTTTTCCTGAGCTGAAACTCTGGACAGCAGCCCTGCCACATGGAACTTCAGCACAAAATACGGAACTGACTGCACTCACTAAGGCACTGCAGATAGCCAAAGGTAAAACCGCCAACATCTCTACAGACAGCAGGTACGCCTTTGCTACTCTCCATATACATGGGGAGATTTATAAAGAAAGGGACCTATTAACAGCAGAAGGAAAAGGAATTAAAAACAGAGGAGAACTATTGGCTCTCCTCCAGGCTATTTGGGACCGAAAAGAGATGGCCGTTATGCATTTCCCAGGACACCAAAAGGGGACTGATCTGATTTCAAAAGGAAACCAGTTAGCAGATCAAGCCGCAAAGCAAGCAGCCCAAGAAACAGTGCAAGAACTGGTTACACTCCCAACTCAGCCCTACCAGAATAACCAAACTATTCAGAAGAAGATTTAAAGTATTTATAGAAGTGGGTTAAATTGGACTATGAAGGGGACTGGGCTAAGACTGAAGCAGGAAAAATAATTCTTCCTTGAAGACTAGGCAAAATAGTAGACCAGATACATCAGGGTACTCATTTGGGGATACACAAACTCAAGGCGCTTATAGTCAAGCAGTTTCAGGTTTCTAAATTAAGGCATATGGTTCAGGATGTAGTTGATAGGTGTGCTCACTGCCAGGCAGTTAATGGGGGAAGAACTAAAATGGGAAGAGGGAAAAGAGAAAGACATAAGGAACCAGGAATTTATTGGGAAATAGATTTTACAGAAAGGAAACCTGGAAAATATGGGCACAAATACATGTTCGTTTTTGTAGATACGCTTTCAGGTTGGGTAGAGGCTTTCCCTGCCAAACATGAGATGGCAGGAGTGGTAGCCAAAAAGCTACAAGAAGCAATAATTCCTAGGTTTGGGCTGCCTCTCACATTCAGGTCAGACAATGGTCCTTCATTTGTGAGTTCATCTCACAGGCATTGGCCAAGGCCGTGGGCACTAATTGGAAACTACATTGTGCCTACCGGCCCCAGAGTTCTGGGCAAGTAGAGAGAATGAACCAGACTCTTGAAGAGACCTTGAGAAAACTAATTCTGGAGACTGGCAGTGGATGGGTGAATCTCCTTCCTTTCTCCCTCCTCAGGGCACGAGGTATACCCTATTTAAGCAAGGTGACCCCACTTGAAATGATTTTTGGGAGACTCCCCTTCTCTGTCCTTGACTACAAGAGTTTGCCCTAGCAGATATGACTGATCAGTCTGTACTCCAGTCACTGCAGGCATTACAGTCTGTCCTAAAAAAAGGCCACTCAGGGATCCGGACTGCCCACACTGGGATGGAGATGGAGGTGGAACCACATCTTTACCAACCCGTAGACTTGGTTTGGATACGTCACTATCAAGGGCAAAACTTGGAGCCTCGCTGGAAGGGACCATTTACTGTAAAAGTAGAGGGCATTAGGGCCTGTACTCATGTGGGTCACATCAAAAGAGACGAGAAGAGGATGCCCTCCAGAGATGGAAGCTGCAGTCGACAGACCCCACTGACCATTGACTAAAACTAAGACTAAAAATCTGTGAGTTTATTTTTGCTCCTATTGTTACCTGTTTTTGTCAAATATAGGTGGGAAAATAGATGCACGGAATTAGGAAAAAAAATGGAAAAGTTTATACAAAGTGTTGAATGGCTAACTCATCAACCGAATGTGCACTACTGTTACTTTTTGCCCCCTGTAGTATAAACTCCCTAATGTCATTTGTACCAATGAAAATTGGAGCGATAAAAATGTTAGTCTTACATGCTCAATATAACCCCCTTACAACAGGAGAACATAGAACTTGCTGAAAAGTCAGGGATTTGACTAATTTCCAAAGAAAAGGGGAGTATGTAGGGGCCTGGTTATCCAGAGGAACTTACTTGTAAACCCCGGATATAGGGGGCGAGCCAGGCCAGATAGCCATATACAATCAGTGTGGTGCACATATATTAACTGTGGTGAGTTGAAATCTCATTGGCCCTTCTTTGTGGGCTGGGATGAACCACCTCTATAAAGGTTAGTCTGTGAGGCTGGATGGGGGGAGAGATGTAGGAGGAGATAGAATAGCCATTAAAGAAGCAGGAGGAGTTAGAATAGTCATTAGAGAAATAAGAGGAGTTAGAGTAGCCTTTAGAGTAGCAGGAGCAGTTAGAATAGCTGTTAGAGTAGTAGGAGGATTTAGAGTAGCCATTAGAGTAGCCATTGGGAGCTGTTAGGGTAGTTTTAGGAGTGATAGTGTTGGGGTCGTCAGGAGCATCAGAGCTTCACGATCATCGGGAGCATCGGGAGTGGCATTGCTGGGAGCTTCACTGACCCACGCAGCAGCGCCGCTATGAGCGGCCTCGCCTCACCTAGCTGCAGCGCCGTCCGTGACCCTCCTCAACGCGGCCCCGCCATGGCTGGCCTTCTGCCCTGAGCTGCAGCCTCACCAGAGCGGCATCATTCCGGGTAGCGGCCTCATCGACATGAGGCCTTGTTGGAGAGCAGCCTGGTCTGGAGCAGCCTCTTCATCATCGGGTGGGGAGTTCATCCAGCATGTGTGTCTCATTTGGCCATGGAATGTAGCGGTATCCTCATGGGGCCATGGGAGATTCTGCCTCTGTGAGGATTGTGCCTGGCTCCCAAGGGTTTGATGTCTTTTGGGGAGAAGGGAAGAGTACTGTTTTCATCTCAGGGTTCCAAACATAGCTGGGATTTCAGAGTTGGCTTCTGGGTCCATGCACCTGGAGAACCCAACTGAAGATGAGAATTGGGCCTAGGGGCATGTCAGGCCTGATATGCTTTCACCTGTTCCAGCTAGAGGTGGCTGGTTGGAAATTGGGCTCAGACTGGGAGTCACAATGTCCATTTGTGGCCAGGGCGGCCCTTCTGAGTGGGCATTGTCTCATGGGCCATGCAGCTGGCTCCCACACTGAGGGTTAGACCCCCATCCCCACAGCAAGCTTTTCCATCAGGGTAAGGAGGTATGCTCTTTTATGTTTGAGGTTCCCCCATAGTCCAGGATTTGATCTATGGTCTGGGCACAGACTCCTGAATACTCAGGTTCAGTTGAGATTAAGTGTCTGGCCATGGCATGACCCACCTGCAGGATATGGGGCCCACTACCTGGCATGCTGATGAGAGGTCAGGGCTCATGCTGTGTCAGACAGAGCATTAGTGCACAAGGCAGCCTAGGATATTGGGGTGCCATCGAGGTCCGTGCAGGTTGATCCTCACGTGGGGATTCTGGGCAGACCCCCAGGGCCCTTCTTCTTTCTGGAGGGCAGGCAAAAGCCTGCGTTGGGGCTCACGAATCACGAATCACGAGCAATCGGGAGGGCTTGCAGTCCATTAGGGTGAGGATGGAAGTCTGATTGCAGAAGCGCCGGTTCAGTTCAGTGCTGAGCACACGGCATTTCCATTGTGCAGCATCTGATTGAGATCTCCAGTACCTGAGTCAGGGCATGTGTCAGATGGTCGCTCATGCTGGAGTTTGTGTCCATGATGGCCGACAAATGCAGGGGTGGCCTCATGTGGCCATGTAGGTCATTGCAGGCTGGGGCCTGTGAGCTGTTCCAAACAGCAAGATTTCCTTCTGTGGGAGGGGGGTGTCAGTTTTGATGGCACCAGGGTCACATGTTAGGGAAGATGTAGCAGAAGTCACTGCATGAATGCCTGGAAAGCCCAGCTCCGCTTAGCCTTCCAGCCCAGGAACAAGCCCGTTTCGATCTGGTGGCTCTGGATCAAAGTTCCCAGGGGTCTGAGGTGACACGGAGCCTCTTTCTGATGGGTCACAATGCTGGCTTGTGTCCAGGGACACCTTAGAATGTGGTGGGCGCTCAGGCGCCTTGCAGGATTCTACTCCCCTGAGGGTTAGACACAGCTCCCAAGAGCCATGTTGCCTTCTGGGGGCAGGACGTGTTCTGGTGTGTGGCCCAGGGATCAAGTGCTGGATCATTGGTAGGTATTCCAGAGTTTGCCTCTGGAGACAGATGCCAACAAACCTCAGCTAGGGTTCCATTGAGTATTTAGTATTTAGCTAGGGGTATTTCAGGTTCCATCTTCTGACACAGGGCCATTGACCTGGGTGTCTGCATGGAGGTAGGTTTCAGGCCTTTGTCCAAATGCGCCTTTTTTCCAAGGAGGCCAGCAAATTTGCAATTGGCTCACGGGTTTTGCAGTTGTCTCCCAATCTGGATGGTTTATGCAAATGTGATGGGCAGAGTTTCCTTCAAGTGGGCAGGCAGAGTCCTGCGCTGTGGTTCCAGAGACCCCTTCCTGGAGGGCCTGTTGGCCAGGGCTTTGGGGACAAAATATGCAAACACAAACTCAGGATAGTGTTAGGCGCAAGGTAATGGCAGACTGATCTTCGGACCATGAGGGTAGTGCTGCGTGATCTGAAATTAGTTCGACGGGGAGGGCGGAGAGCAGGCTTTTCTGTCTGGGTTGTGTGTCTCATTTGGCCACGGAGACACATGTAGCAGTAGCCTCATGTGGCCATGGAAGATTCTGCCTCTGTGCGATTCTGCAGAGCTCCCAAGAGTTTGGTGTCTTTCCGGTGGAAGGGAAGAGTGCTGTTTTGTGTCTCAGGGGTCAGGCCATAGCAGAGATTCCAGAGTCGGCTTCTGGGTACAGGGTCCTAAAAATCTGAACAAGGATGATGATTTGGGACTAGGGGCATGTAGGGCCCTATATGCTGGCTCCTGGTCCAGCTGGCAAAAGGGATGGTTTGAAAGCAGGCTCATGCTGATGGTCTTAATGTCTGTTTGTGGCCAGGGCACTCCTCCTGGGTTTGCATAGTTTCATGGGCCATGCAGCTGGCTCCCACTCTGAGGGTTAGACACCCATACCCACAGTAAGCTTTTCCATGGTGGGGATGAAGGATTGCTCTTTGATGCTTGAGGTTCCCCCATAGGCCGGGATTTGAGAAATGGTCTGGGCACAGACGCCTGAATACCCAGGTTTGGTAGAGATGACTGTCTCAGTTCGAGGTGATGACAGGCCCGATCTGTGGTCCGTGAGGGCAGTGTCACGTGTTCTGAAATTAGGGCTACAGGAGGCAGAAGCACAGGCTTTTCTGCGTGTGTTGTGTGTCTCAGTGGGCCACGGAGTGTAGCGTAGCCTAATGGGGCCATGGGATATTCTGCCTCTGTGAGGATTCTGCCCGGCTCCCAAGTGTTTGGTGTCTTTTGAGGGGAAGGGAAGATTCCTGTTATCCGTCTGAGGGTCCTTACCATAGCAGGGATTCCAGAGTCGGCTTCTTGATCCGGGCACCTGGAGAACTCGACCGAAGGTGAGGATTTGGGCTTAGCGACATGACAAGCCTGAACTTCGAGCACCAGGTCTAGCTAGCGAGGGGGCTGGTTTGAAAGCGTACCAGGCTGAGAGTCACAATGCATGTTTGTGGCAAGGGAATGCCTCCTGGGTGGACGTGGTCTCATGGGCCTTGCAACTTGTTCCAATTCGCTCCAATTCTGACTTTTAGACCCCCATCCCCACAGCAAGCTTTTCCCATCGTGGGGAAGGAGGAAAGCTCTTTGATGATTGTGGTTCCCCCATAGGCCGGGATTTGAGCTATGTTCTGGGCACAGACACCTGAATACACAGGTTGGATAAAAATGACAATCACTGTGCTGGCGATGATGTGGAGAAAGGGGAACGCTCCACTGTTGGTGGGAATGCAAGCTGGTGCAACCACTCTGGAAAACAGCATGGAGGTTCCTCAAAATGTTGAAAATAGAACTACCCTATGACCCAGCCATTGCACTACTGGGTATTTACCCTAAAGATACAAACATAGTGATCCGAAGGGGCACGTGCACCCGAATGTTTATAGAAGCAATGTCTACAATAGCAAAACTATGGAAAGAACCTAGATGTCCATCAACAGATGAATGGATAAAGAAGAAGTGGTATATATACACAATGGAATACTATGCAGCCATCAAAAGAAATGAAATCTTGCCATTTGCGATGACGTGGATGGAACTAGAGCATATCATGCTTAGTGAAATAAGTCAATTGGAGAAAGACAACTATCATATGATCTCCCTGATATGAGGACATGGAGAAGCAACATGGGAGGTTAGGGGGAGAGGAGAAGAATAAATGAAACAAGATGGGATTGGGAGGGAGACAAACCATAAATGACTCTTAATCTCACAAAACAAACTGGGGGTTGCTGTGGGGAGGTGGGATTGGGAGAGGGGGAAGAGGCTATGGACATTGGGGAGGGTATGTGCTATCATGAGTGCTGTGAAGTGTGTAAACCTGGCAATTCACAGACCTGTACCCCTGGGGATAAAAATACATTATATGTTTATTAAAAAATTTTTTTGGAAGGGGAGGCGAACCATAAGAGACTGTGGACTCTGAAAAACAACCTGAGGGTTTTGAAGGGTCAGGGGTGGGAGGTTGGGGGAACAGGTGGTGGGTAATGGGGAGGGCACGTTTTGCATGGAGCACTGGGTGTTGTGCAAAAACAATGAATACTGTTACGCTTAAAAAATAAATAAAATGGGGGAAAAATGACAGTCACTGGCCATGCAGGGTCCCATCGGAAGAATATGGGTCCCTCTACATGGGGGACTGATAGGAGGTTGGAGATCAGGTTTTGTCAGACAGAGCATTAGTGCACAGTATGGCCTAGGACATTGGAGTGCCGTCGAAGTCCATGCAGGTTTATCCTCACGTGGGGATTCTGTGCTGATCGGTAGGCCCCTTCTTTTTTCTGGAGGGCAGGCATAAGACTGTGTTGTGGCTCATGAATGAACAATCTGCATGGCTGGTGGGACAAGAGGGTGAGGACAGAATTCTGAACGTGCAAGTGCTGGTTCCGTTCAGTGCTGAGCACATGGTATGTCCAATGTGCAGTGTCTGACTTGAGATCTCCAGCACCTTAGTCAGGGCACGTGTCAGATGGATGCTCACGCTGGAGTGTGTGTCCATGATGGCCGACGATTGGAGAGGTGGCCTCCAGAGGCCATGGATGTCTTCCTAGGCTGGGGCTTGGGAGCTGCTCCAAACAGCAGGTTTTCCTTCCGCGGGACAGGGGGAGTCCGTTTGGATGACACCAGGGTCCCCCATATGGACAGACGTCGTGGAAGAAGTCACCACATGGATGCCTGGAAAGCCCAGCTCTGCTTAGCCTTCCAAACCAGTAACAAGGCCCTTCGGATCTGGTCCCTCTGGGGCAAAGTGCCCATGGGGCTGAGGTGCAGGGAGCCTCATTCTGATGGGTCACAATGCTGGCTTGTGTAAAGGGAGACCTGAAATGTGGTGGGGGCTCTGGCGTCATGCAGTATTCTCCTCCCCTGAGTGTTGGACGCAGCTCCCAAGAGCCAGGTTGCCATCTGGGTACAAGAGGTATTCTGTTATATGGCTCAGGATCAAGTGTTAGACCATATGTAGGTACGCCAGAGTTTGCTTCTGGAGGCAGATGCCTGCAAGGCTAAGCTAGGGTTCCATTGAGGTTCTAGGGTTATGTCAGGTTCCATCTTCTGACTCAGGGCCATTGACCTGGGTGTCTGTCTGGAGGTAGGTGTCAGGCATGTGTCCGGATGTGACTTTTTTACAAGGCAGCTAACGAATTTGGGGTGGGCTCCGGGGCATTGAAGGTGTCTCCCAATCTGGAGTCTTTGTGCAAATGTGACAGGCAGAATTTCCTTTGGGTGGGCAGGAAGGGAGAGACCTGCACTATGACTCCAGAGGCCCCATCATGCAGGGCCTGTCCGCCAGGCCTTGTGGACAAAAGTCTGCAAACACAAACTTTCGATAGGGTTAGAAGTGAGGTGATGGCAGTACCGATCTGCCGACTGTGAATGCATTCCCATGGGATCTGAAATGAGGACGATTTGGAGGCGGGAGCACAGTCTTTTCTGTCTTGGTTGTGTGTCTTGGTTGGCCACGGAATGTAGTGGTAGCCTCATGGGGCCATGGGGGTTTCTGCCTCTGTGAGGATTTTGCCCAGCTTCCAAGGGTTTGGTGTCTTTTGGGGGTAAGGGAAGAGTGCTGTTATCAGTCTCAGTGGTCTCGCTATAGCAGGGATTCCAGAGTCGGCTTTTTGGTCAGAGCACCTGGGTAACGTGACCTGGGGTGAGGTTTTGGGCCTAGGGGCATGTCAGGGCCGATACATGGGCAATGCCACCCCCTATGCTCCCGAAGCTCCTGATGACAAAAAGGAGGCTGTCACTCTCCACAACCCCAACACTGCTACTCCTACAACAACCATAATGGCTCCCAATGGCTCCCGTAATGGGTACTCTAATGGCTCCTGCTACCGGCTACTCTAATTCCTCCTGCTACTCTCCACCACCCCCGCAGCCTCATAGAGGTTGTTGAGTCCAGCCCACACACTGATGGCCAATAGGATTGCAATTCACCTCAGTAAATACATGCATGCCCCACTGATGGCCATCTCCATCTAGCTGGCCTTGCCCACCGCTATATTCCCCCCTTTTCTTTAGAAATTAGTCAAATCCTTGACTTTTCAACCAATTCTATGTTCTCCTATTGTAAGGGGCTTATACTGAGCATGTAATACTGGAGCCAAAAAGTAACAGTGGTGCACATTCAACACTTTGTTAGCCATTCAACACTTTGTATAACCTTTTCCATTTTTTCCTAATTCCGTTCATCTAATTTCCCACCTATACTTTACAGGAACAGGTAACAATAGGAGTAACAATAAACTCAAAGTTTTTGTAGTCTTAGCTTTAGTCCATGGTCAGCGGGGTCTGTCGGCTGCAGCTTCCATCTCTGGGGGGCGTCATCGTCCTCAGCTAGTTTGACGTGACCCGCAAGAATCCAGGCCCAAGTACCTTCTACATTTACTGCCGTGGGGGTGGTCAAGATAACAGTAAATGGTCCCTTCAAGGGAGGCTCCAAGTTTCCCACTTGATAGCGACGTATCCAAACCAAGTCCCCGGGTTGGTAAGGATATGGTTCCACCTCCATCTCTGTCCCAGTGTCAGCAGTCTGGATCCCTGAGTGGGCTTTTTTAAAGACAGAATGAAATGCCTGCAGTGACTGGAGTACATACTGATCGGTCATTTCTGCAAGGGCAACCTATTGTAGTCGAGGATGGGGGGGTCTACCAAACATTATTTCAAATGTGGTCACCTTGCTTAAATAGGGTGTACATCTAGCCCTGAGGAGGGTGAAAGGAAGGAGATCCACCCATCCACCGCCAGTCTCCAGAATTAGTTTTGTCAAGGCCTCTTTAAGAGTCCGGGTCATTCTCTCTACTTGCCCGAAACTCTGGGGCTGGTAAGCAGAATGTAGTTTCCAATTAGGGCCCACGGCTTTGGCCATGCCTGTAAGACTGAATTCACAAATGCAGGGCCATTGTCTGACCCGACTGAGAGGCAGCCCAAACCTAGAAATTATTGCTTCTAATAGCTTTTTGGCTACCACTCGTGCTGTCTCATGTTTGGCTGGAAAAGCCTCTACCCAACCTGAAAATGTATCTACAAAAACAAACATGTACTTGTGCCCATATTTTCCAGGTTTCCTTTCTGTATAATCTATTTCCCAATAAATTCCTGGTTCCTTACCTCTTTCTCTTTTCCCTCTTCCCCTTTAAGTTCTTTCCACATAAACTGCCTGGAATTTAGCACATCTATCAACTACATCCTGAACCATATGCCCTAATTTAGAAACCTGGAACTGCTTGCCTATATACTCCTTGAGTTTGTGTATCCCCAAATGAGTACCCTGATGTAACTGATCTACTAACTTTTTGCCTAGTTTTTGAGAAAGAATTCACTTTCCCGCTTCAGTCTTAGCCCAGTCCCCTTCATAGTCCAATTTAACCCATTTCTATAAATACTTTAAATTTTTTCTGAATAGTTCGGTTTTTCTGCTAGGGCTGGAGCCAGGAATGTAACCAGTTCTTGACTGTTTCTTGAGCTGCTTGCTTTGCGGCTTGATCTGCTAATTGGTTTCCTTTTGAAATCAGATCAGTCCTCTTTTGGTGTCCCAGGCAATGCATAACGGCCACCTCTTTTGTGTCTCAAATAACCTGGAGAGAACCAATATTTCTCCTCTGTTTTTAATTACTTTTCCTTCTGCTGTGGCTGTATCTTATAAATTAATATCCTGTATTTCCACTTTCGTTCAGTTGAAAATATCCTCCAATTTCATTTGAGACTTCCTCATTGACTCATGGATTGATTACATACCAGTTGCTTAATTTTTATTTATTGGTGGACTTGCTAAATATCTTTTTTTTTCTAATTTAATTCAATTCTGGTAATGAAAATGCTTGGCATGACTTCAGTTCTTTTACATTTATGAAGATTTAGTTTATCCAGAATATTGTTTATCATGGTGAATATTCCACATGCAACTAAAAAGAATACATACTCTGCTGTCAAGTACAGATGCCGTTTAGATGGCATTGAAGTCTTCTGTACCTTGATATCTTGTCTGTTGATCTTGATCATGACCTCTGGCTGTTCAATAATCATTCTTTAGTCATCCTCTTAACAACAGAAACCTCAATTGTTGGTACATGGTGGGGCAGGGATATTGGGTGATCACCTGTTTCCTGGACTCAGACATTGAACGTACTCCCTCATAAAGATCAAAGCCTAGATAAGTGACATGGCTCTGACAGAGTTGTGCTTTCTTTGTTGACATCCAATACCCTTTCAGATGCAGAGTCTGTAAGAGAGCTCTTGTTCCCCACAAGCATGACTCATAGTCCTCAGCTGCTATCAGCAAGTCATCAACATACTGTACCAGAGTGACTCCTGGGTTGGAGGTTCTCTACTCACGCAATCCTCATGTAGGGTCTAGTCAAAAATAGTGGGTGAATTCTTGAATCCTTGGGGAAGTCTTGTCCAGGTGAGTTGGCCTTGAAACACTTTCTGTGGGTCTGACCACTCAAGGAAAAGGGGGCTGAGATTCCCTTGCTAAAGATATGCAGAAAAATGCATCCTTGAGATCTAAGACGGTATACACAGTTCTTTTGGGGCCCAGGAGGGAGAGTAGGGTATAGGGTTTAGGCACTGTTAGGTGGATATCTTCAATCCATTTATTAAATTCCCACAAGTCCTGATCAGGTCGGTCCTCCCCAGTCTCAAACTTTTTGATGGGCAGCAAAGGTGTGTACCATGGAGATTTGCAAGAAACTAGGATCCCATCTCCATGGAGGTGGTTAATGTGTTTTCTGATCCTTTCCTTTGTTTTCCAGGGAAAGGGATACTGCCAAACACGAACAGAGGTGGCTGTCACCTTTAATTGTACCACCACTGGAGCTTGTCCTTTGGCCAAGCCAGGGGGCTTCCCTTCTGCCCAGACCTCAGTAAACTCAACTTGTAGGATTTGGAGAAGGCTCCCCCACTTTGTCTCCTCTTGATTTGAGACTGCCTCGTAAAGGACGTATTCATCTACTGCTGCCATTAACACCTGTACAGTGGGTTGTCTCAAGGTTACAGTCATGTCTCCTTCCTAGAACTGAATGCCACCTCTTAACTTATGGAGGAGATATCTTCCTATCAAGTTATATGGGGCATTATGGAGGACCAAAAATCGATGTTTAACTACTCCCGAAGCCAAATTTAAAGTCCTTTCTGTTTTCCATTTATGTCTTTCTGTGCCATTTGCTCCTTGTTCCCAGACTTCTTCTCCAGATAGTTTTCCCATAGGCTTAAGTAATGATGAAAATTGGGCTCCCCTGTCCACCAAAAGCAACTGATTTTCCCTCCATTTCAATTTTTACCTGAGCCCCTCTCCGAACCACGGCCCCTTCAGTCTCTGGTGGCGAGCATTGCTGTCTCCCCTTTGGGGCTCTCCGTGGCCCAAAGTCCTTTTCCCTTACAGAAAGTGCACTGATCTGAATCTACATCTTCCCACCTGCCTTCTCTGTGTTTTTGCCTTTCCTTCCATTTACTATCCCCAACCTGTTTCCTCCATGCCTCATGTAATGCCACAACCTTAACCAGTTTTTTTGGTCTGTTTTTTATCCTCTTGTGCATTCCTGTTGTTAAACACCTTTTCTGCTATTCCCACTAACTCAGTCAGATTCTTCCCTGCAAACCCTTCGATTTTCTGAAGTTTCCTCCTTATATCTGGGGATGACTGACTAACAAACGCAAGATTCATTACCCTCTGATTTTCGGGTGCCTCAGGGTCGATTGCGCTATACATTTTATAGGCCTCCATTAGCCTTTCTAGGAAAGCTCCTGGAGACTCATCCTTACTTTGAATCACCATACTAATTTTATAAAAATTTATGGGACTCCTTTCAGGTGCACGGAGGCCTCCCAGTAGAGCCTGGTGGTAGAAACATAAACTCTCCTTACCTTCATCACCTTTTGTATCCCAGTCAGGGAGTTCCCTTGGGCAGTAGTCTTCCATTCAGCGGGGATCGAGGTCCCTGCAAAGTCTCTCGCTTATCCCATTATGGGTCTCTAGCATGATGCAATCCCTCTATTCTGCATTAAAGAGAGCCATTAGGAGCTGTGGAATATCCACCCAGGTAGGTTGGTGGGTAAGAAAAACAGTCTCCAAGAGACTAATTAAATCCTGAGGGTAGACAGAAAAGGATTTGTTTTGCGTCTTCCAGTGATAGATGTCGGAAGAGGAGAAAGGGATATAGCTTAGGTGGGGCTGCCCTCTCCCATCTGGTAGAGCAAATTCATGGAGAGGGAGCACTGGCGCAGACAGTACTGGTGAGGTAATGGGAGGATGAGGGGGATAGAGGAAAGGGGGAGGATCAGGGCTGTCTATCTTCTTGGTGGTCCCATAGGTAGACCCTGACCACGTATGAGATGGACTGGTAAAGACATCTTGGGTCTGAGAGTCAGATTTAGTGAACAGATGAAGGGGGGGAATTTCCACATCCTCCACATCTGATGGAAGTAGGATTGTCTTCTTCCCTGGCTCCCCCTCATCTGTCTGTTCTGGTTTAGGTGCTCTGACCTGCATTAGAGGGAGAGAATTGGTTTCATTAGCAGGATAAAGGTGGGACTGGAGACATGACGGTGGTTCTTCTATCAGATATCGCCAGGCCACAATGTATGGTATTTGGTCTCGATGTAGATCAAAGACCTCACTCAGGGTAGAATAGATCTGAGCCAAAGCAAATGTTCCTTCCGGCGGCCACCCTGTGGAGAAAATGGGCCATCCTAATTGACAGAGTGCTTTTATTTTTCCTGGGTAAACCTTGACACCCGACTGAGTGGCTTTACCTTGGAAATCCTTGAAATGTTCGAGAACGTGACCTAGGGGTGTCACAGGTCCCTTACTCCCTGCTTGTCCCATTTCTTCAAATACAACAAACAACACAACAGACAATAAAAAAAAAAAAAAAAACTAGCCAGAGACAACCACAGGCCCAGCAATCCCCATCCAGAGCCTGCTGCTGGTGGGGACTTTCTTGGGTCCCCCAACTGTCTAGGGGTACTTGAACCCCCTGTAAATCTAGGGGGACTCAAACCTCCCATATGTCTAGGGGGACACAAATACCCCAAATGTCTAGGGGATTCGAATCCTCCGACGACCTAGGGGGACTCAAACCCCCGTATGCCTAGAGGACTCGAACCCCCCGACTGCCTAGGGGACTCGATCCCCCTGTATGCCTACGGGGACTTGAAGCCCCTGACCATCTAGGGGGGCTCGAACCCCCCAAATTCCCAGGGGGGACTTGAACCCCCTGTTGATCTTCCAGCAGATGGTTGGGGCATCCCCACATCCACTCCAGCCCTGGGGAGCATGGCCGCGTCCAGCTTCCCCCCAGTGGGTTTTACCCTGGAGCTCCACAACAAGACAGACAAGATCTCAATAGAGGCTTTTTCCAGAAATTCCGATGCTGGATCGGTTCTCATCCTTTGATCCCGGACAAGCCCCCAATGTTAGGGTCTGTGATCAAAGGAACAAGACTGACACAAAGCAAAAATCAAGCAAAGCATTATTTCCCGCCATGCATTAGAAACCTAGCTGACCAGTAGGTGCCTAGCCCCATGCATTAGAAATCAAACTGCCTGGTAGATGCCTGAGCCTTGCTGGGGACCACCGCCTCTTTGCCCTGGGTTCTCTCCTGGAGGATCCTTGCCTCACCCTCACTGTACCAAAGGCTGCTCCGGACAGGGCCGCTCCCCAGAACGAGGCCGCTCCTGACGAGGCCGCTCACCGAACTTCTAATGACAGTGCCGCTGCTCAGACATCAAGGCCACTGTAGATGAGGCCGCTCTCCAGGACGAGGCCGCTCCTGATGAGGCTGCTCCCCGACAGACTAGTGACAGCACTGCTGCTCAGTCGGCGAGGATGCTTGTGGCGGCACCGCTGCTCAGATCAGTGAGTCTCCCAGCAATGCTGCCCCCTACACTCCCGAAGCTCCCGATGATGAAAAGGAGGCTATCACTCTCCACAACCCCAACACTGCCATTCCTACAACAACCATAATGACTCCCAATGGCTCCCCTAATGGCTACTGATACCAGCTATTCTAACTCCTCCTGCTAACCCCAGCTGTAGGCTAACAGACCAGCCTTTATAGAGGTGGTTGAGCCCAACCCACACACAGGTGGTCAATGGGATTGCAACTCACCTCAGTAAATATATGCTTGCCCCACTGATTGGCCGTCTCCATCTACCTGACCTGGCTCACCCCTACAGTGACTGGCAGAGTTTCTTTGCGTGGGCAGGCAGAGCCCTGCACTGTGCCTCCAGAGGCCCCATCCTGGAGAGCCTGTCAGTCAGGGCTTTGGGAACAAAAGTATGCAAACACAAACTCAGGATAGGGTTAGGGGCGAAGTGATGGTAGGCCTGATCTATGGACCATGAGGGCAGTGTTTTGGGATCTGAAGTGAGGGGGACACGGAGGCGGGAGTGCGGGCTTTTCTATCAGGGTCATGTGTTCTCAGCTGGCCACAGAATGTAGCGTAGCCTCATGGAGCCATGGGAGTTTCTGCCTCTGTGAGGATTCTTTCTGCCCTGATCCCAAGGGTTTGGTGTCTTTCGGGGGAAAGGGAAGAGTACTGTTTTCTGTCTCTGGGGTCCCACCATAGCAGGGATTCCACAGTTGGCTTCTGCATCTGGGCGCCTGGAGAACCCGACTAAGTGTGAGGATTTGGGCCTTGCAGCATGTCAGGCCCGATATGCAGGCTCCTGTTTCAACTAGCGAGGGGGCTGGTTTGATAGCGGGCTCAGTCTGAGGGTCACAGTGCCTGTTTGTTGCCAGGGAAGCCCTCCTGGGATGGCGTGGTCTCAGGGTCCATGCAGCTGGCTCCTACTCCAAGGGTTAGAGCATCATCCCCACAGCAAGCTTTTCCCATTGTTGGGAAGGAGGAGTGCTCTTTGATGCTTGAGGTTCCCCCATAGCCCGGAATTTGGGCTATGGTCTGGGCACAGACCACTGAATAACCAAGCTGGGTAGAGATGACAGTCTCTGGCCTTGGCACCTCCCACCTGCAGGATATGGAGCCCACTACCTCTGGGGCTGATGGGAGGTCAGGGCTCAGGCTGTGTCAGACAGAGCATTAGGAAAAAGGGCAGCCTAGGACATTGTGGTGCCTTCGAGGTACCAGCAGGGTTATCCTCACGTGGGGATTCTGGGAAGACACCTAGGGCACTTCTTCTTTCTGGAGGGAAGGCAGAAGACTGTGTTGTGGATCCCGAATGAGGAGTCTGAAAGGGTGGCGGTCCAAGGGGTTGAGGACGGAGTTTTGAATGCACATGTGCCTGTTCAGATCAGTGTCGAGCACATGACATTTCCAATGTGCAGCATCTGACTCAAGATCTCCAGCACCTGAGTCAGGGCACGTGTCAGATGGTTGCTCACTCTGGCATTTGTGTCCATGATGGCCAACGAGTGGAGGGGTGGCCTAATGAGAATGTGGAGGTCTTCAAAGGCTGAGGCTTGTGAGCTGCTCTGAACAGCAAGCTTTCCATCTCCGGGACAGCAGGAGTCCATGTGGGTGGCAGCAGTGTCCCCCATATGGAAATACTTCATAGCAAAAATCACCGCATGGATGCCTGGAAAGCCAGCTCTGCTTAGCCTTCCAGCCCAGGAACAAGGCCGTTTTGATCTGGTGGATCTTGGGCAAAGTGCCCAGGGGGCTGAGGTAACAGTGAGTTTCATTCTGATGGGAAACAATGCTGTCTTGTGTCCAGGGAGACCTTAGAATGTGGCGGGGGCTCAGGCGCCATGCAGGGTTCTCCTCCCCTGAGGGTAGATGCAGCTCCTAAGAGCCACGTTGCATTCTGGGGACTGGAGGTGTTCTGTTTTGTGGCTCAGGGATCAAGTGTTGGACAATATGTAGGTATTCCAGAGTTTGCCTCTGGAGGCAGATGCCTGCAATGCTAAGCTCGGGTTCCATTGAGGTCCTAAGGGTATGTCAGGTTCCATCTTCTGACTCAGCGCCATTGACCTGGGTGTCTGCCTGGTGGTAGGTGTCTGGCATGTGTCCAGATGCGCCTTTTCTCCAAGGCGGCCAAAGAATTTGGAGTGGGCTCAGGGCTATTCGTGTCTGCCAATCTGGAGGGTTTGTGCAAATGTGATGGACAGAGTGATGTGGCTATAGAGGGCCCATCCTCAAGGGCCTGTCGGGTATGGTTTCGGGAACAAAAGTCTGCAAACACCAACTCGGGATAGGCTTAGGGGAAAAGTGATAGCAGGCCTAATCTGCAGACCTTGAGGGTAGTGCCATGGGATCTCAAATGAGGGCGACGCGGAGGCAGGAGTGCAAGCTTTTCTGTCTGGGTTGTTTGTCTTGGTTAACCACAGAATGTAGTGGTAGCCTCATGGGCACATAGGGGATTCTGCCTCTGTGAGGATTATGCCAGGCTCCCAAAGGTTTGATGTCTTTCGGGGGGAAGGACACAGTACAGTTTTCCGTCTCCCGGGTCCCACCATAGCAGGGATTCGGATTCAGCTTCTGGTCCGGGTGCCTGGAGAACCCGACCGAGCGTGAGGATTTGTGCCTAGGGTAATGTCACGCCCAATAAGTGGGCTCCAAGTCTAGCTAGTGAGGGGCTGGTTTGAAAGAGGGCTCAGGATTAGGGTCCCAATGCCTGTTTGTGCCCAGTGCAGCCCTCCTGGGTGGGCGTGATCTGATGAGCCATGCAGCTGTCTCCCAAACTAAGGGTTAGATACACATCCTCACAGCAAGGCTTTCCCTACGAGGGGAAGGAGGAGTGCTCTTTGATGCTTGAGATTCCCCCATAGGCCAGAATTTGAGTATGGTCTGGGCACAGAACCCTGAATACACAGTTTGGGTAGAGATAACTGGCCTTGGAAAGTCAACCTGCAGGATACAGGGCCCACTATGTGTGGGGCAGATGGGAGGCTGGGGCTCAGGCTGTGTCAGACAGAGCATTAGTGCACAGGGTGGCCTAGGACATTGGGGTGTCTTCGAAGTTTTAGCATGGTGATCTTCACGTGGGGATTCTGGGCAGAACTCAAGGGCCCTTCTTCTGTCTGGAAGGCAGACGGAAGACTGCGTTGGGATCTTGAATGAACAATCTGGAAGGCTGGCATGCCAAGAGGGTGAGGACTGAATTCTGACTGCACAAGCGCCGGTTCAGTTCAGTGCCGAGCACATGGCATTTCCAATGTGCAGCATCTGACTCGAGATCTCCAGCACCTGAGTCAGGGCACGTGTCAAATGGTCCCTCACACTGATGTTTGTGTCCATGATGGCCAACGAATTGAGGGGTGGCCTCATGAGGCCATGGAGGTCTTCCCAGGATGCGGCTTGTGAGCTTCTCCGAACAACAAGCTTTCCTTCTGCAGGACAGGGAGAGTCCGTTTTGATGGCACCAAGTTCCCCCATATAAAGACGTGGTAGCAGAAGTCACTGCATGGATGCCTGGAAAGCCCAGTTCTGGTTAGACTTCCAGCCCAGGAACAAGGTCATTTTGATCTGGTGTCTCTGAGGCAAAATGCCCCAGGGGCTGAGTTGACAGGGAGCCTCATTCTGATGGGTCACAATAATGGCTTGTGTCCAGAGAGACCTTAGAATGTGGTGGGGGCTCAGGCACCATGCAGGATTCTCCTCCCCTGAGGGTTGGACGCATATCCCAAGAGCCAGGTTGCCTTCTGGGGACAAGAGGTGTTCTGTGTTGTGGCTCAGGGATCAGGTGCTAGACCATATGTTGGTATTCTAGAGTTTGCCTCTGGAGACAGATACCTGCAAACCTATTCTAGGGTTCTGTTGAGGTCATAGGGGTAGGGCAGGTTCCATCTTCGGACTCAGGGTCATTGACCTGGGTGTCTGCCTGGAAGTAGGTGTCTGTCATGTTTCTGAATGAGCCTTTTTTACAAGGCCACCACAAATTTGAAGTGGGCTCAGGGGCATTGCAGGTATCTCCTAATCTGAGGGTTTATGCAAATGTGACGGGCAGATTTTCCTTCAAGTGGGCAGACAGAGTCCTGTACTATGGCTCCAGAGGCCCCATCCTGGAGGGTCTGTTGGCCAGGGCTTTGGGGACAAAAGTCTGCAAACACAAACTCGTAATAGGGTTAGGTGTGAGGTGATGGCAGGCCGTGAGGGCAGTGCTTTGTGATCTTAAATAAGGGCAACGGGGAGGCGGGAGTGCAGGCTTCTCTGTCTGGGTTGTGTGTCTCGCTTGGCCACAGAATGTAGTGTTAGCCTAATGGGGCCATGGGTGATTCTGCCTCTGTGAGGATTCTGCCCGTCTCCCAAGGGTTTGGTGTCTTTCCGGGGGAAGGGAAGAGTGATATTTTCCGCCTTAGCAGTCCAACCATAGCAGGGATTCCAGAGTCGACTTCTGGGTATGGGCGTTTGGAGAATCTTACTGAGAGTGAGCACTGGGGCCTAGGGGATGTCAGGCCCGATATGGGGCTCCTAGTCCAGCTAGCCAGGGGGTGGTTTGAAATCAACTCAGGCTGGGACTCACAATGCTTCTTTGTAGCCAGGTTAGCCCTCCTGGGTGGGCGTGGTCTCATGGGCCATGCAGCTGGCTCCCACTCTGAGTGTTAAACCCCCACCCCACATCTAGCTTTTCCCTTCGTGGGGAAAGAGGAGTGATCTCTTATGTTTGAGGTTCCTCTATAGGCCACGATTTGAGCTGTGGTCTGGGCACAGACACCTGAATACATAAGTCCGTTAGAGTTGAGAGTCTCTGGCCATGTCAGATCCCACCTGCAGGATATGGGGCCTGCTACCTACAGGGCTGATGGAAGATGGGGGCTTAGGCTGTGGTAGACAGAGCATTAGTGCACAGGGCAGCCTAGGATATTGAGGTGTTTTCGAGGTCCGTTCAGGTTGAGCCACACGTGGGGATTCTGGGAAGACCCCTAGGGCCCTTCTTCTTTCTGGAGGGCAAGAAGAAGACTCCCTTGGTGCTCCTGAATGAACATTCTGGAGGGCTTGCTGCTCAGGAAGGTGAGGACGGAATTCTGAATGCACAACCGCCAGTCCAGTTCAGTGCTGAGAACCTGGAATGCCAATGTGTGGCATCTGACTCGAGATCTCTAGCACCTGATTTGGGTCACGTGTCAGATGGTTGCTCACGCTGGAGTTTGTGTCCATGATGGCCGATGAGTGGAGGGGTGGCCTCATGAGGCCATGAGGTTTTCCCCGGCTGGGACTTGTGAGTTTCTCTGAACAGCAAGCTTTCCTTCTGTGGGACAGGGGAAGTCCGTTTGTATGGCATCAGGGTCCACCCTATGGAAAGACGACATAGCAGAAGTCACCACATGTATGGCTGGAAAGCCGAGCTCCGCTTACACTTCCAGCCCAGGAACAAGGCCGTCTTGATCTGTTGGCTTGGGGAAAAGTGCCCAGGGGGATGAGGTGACAGGGAACCTCATTCTGATGGGTCACAAGGCTGGCTTGTGTCCAGGGAGACCTTAGAATGTGGCGGGGGATCAGGTGCCATGCAGGATTCCCCTCTCCTGAGGGTTGCATGCAGTTCCCAAGAGCCAGGTTGCCTTCTGGGGACAGGAGGTGTTCTGTTTTGTGGCTCAGGGATCAAGTATTGGACCATATGTTCGTAAGGCAGAGTTTGCATCTGGAAGCAGATGCCTGCAAACCTAAGGTAGGATTCTGTTGAGGTCCGAGGGGTATGTCTGGTTCCATCTTCTGACTTAGGGCCATTGACCTGTGTGTGTGCCTGGTGGTAGCTGTCTGACATGTGTCTGAATGCGCATTTTTCCAAAGTGGCCAAGGAATTTGGGGTGGGCTCAGGGGCATTGCAGGTGTCTCCCAATCTAGAGGGTTTGTGCAAATATGATGGGCAGAGTTTCCTTCGGGTGGGTATATAGAGTCCTGCACTGTGGCTCCTGAGGCCCCATCCTGGAGAGCCTGTCAGCCAGGGCCTTGGAGACAAAAGTCTATAAACACAAACTCGGGATAGGTTTCTGGGTGAGGTGATGACAGAACTGATCTGCGGAATGTGAGGGCAGTGCCACAAGATCTCAAATGAGAGCGACGGGGAGGCGGGAGTGCAGACTTTTCTCCCTGGGTTGTGTGCCTCAATTGATCACGGAATGTAGCGGTAGCCTCATGGGTCCATGGGTCCATTGGATATTTTGCCTCTGTGAGGATTCTGCCCGGCTCCCAAGGCTTTGGTGTCTTCCAGGGGAAGAGAGGAGTGCTGTTTTTCATCTCAGGGGACCCGTGATAGCAGGGATTCCAGAGTCAGCTTCTGGGTCTGGACATCTGGAGAACCCAACCAAGGGTGAGAATTTGGGCCTAGGGGCATGTCACGCCACATATGTGGGCTCCTGGTGCAGCTAGCGAGGGGCTCTAGATTACCAGCTAGCAAGGAGGCTGGATTGAAAGCGGGTTCAGGCTGAGGGTCACAATGCCTGTTTGTGGCCAAGGCAGCCCTCCTGTGTGGGCGTGCTCTCATGCATCATGCTGCTGCCTCCTACTCTGAGGGTTAGATCCCCATCCCTACAGCAAACTTTTCCCATCGTCGGGAAGGAGGAGTGCTCTTTGATGCTAACGTTCCCCCATAGGCGGGGATTTGAGCTATGGTCTGGGCACACAGACGTCTGAATACCCAGGTTGGATAGAGATGACTGTCTCTGGCCTTGGCACGTCCCACATGAATGAAATGGGCCAGCTACCTGGGGGTTGATTGGAGGTCGGGGTCAGTCTGAGTCTGAGAGGGCATTAGTGCACAGGGTGGCCTAGGACATTGTGGTGCCGTCTGTAGAGGCCTGGTTAGCCAGAGGAACTTACTTGTAAACCCCAGATATAGGGACGGGACAGGCCAGATAGCCGTATCCAATCACTGGGGTGCGCCTATATTAACTGTAATGAGTTGAAATCTCATTGGCAACCTGTGCGTGGGCCAGGATCAACCACGTCTATAAAGGTTGCTCTGTGAGGCTGGGAGGGGGAAGAAGTAGGAGGAGTTATAATAGCTGTAGGAGAATTAGGAGGAGTTAAAATAGCAGTTAGAATAGCCATTAGAGTAGCTGTTATAAGTAGCCTTTGGGAGCCATTAGAGTAGCTGTTAAAGTAGCCTTTGGGAGCCGTTAAGAGTAGCCGTTAGGCTAGCCTTTGGGAGCCATTAGGGTAGTCATAGGAGTGATAGTGTTGGGGTCATCGGGAGCAGTGCTGCCCAAGCTGCGGCCCTGCCGCCGGTGGCCTTGCCGCCCTGAGCCGCAGCCCCACTGCGACCATCAACCCTGCCGCCAGCAGCCTCGCTGCCCCAAGCCACAGCACTCACTGCCCTGAGCCACAGCCCCACCAAGACCAGCCTAGCCAACACCAGCAGCTTCGCCACCCCTAGCTGCGGCCCCGCCGCCGGCAGACTCGCCGCCCCGAGCTGTGACCTCACTGGAGTGACCTGGTCCAGAGTGGCCTCGCCAGAGCGGCGTCATTCTGGGGAGTGGCCTCATTGGCATGCGGCCTCGTCCTTGAGCGGCCTTTCCAAAGTGGCCTCTTTGTCATCGGGGGTGGCCTTGTCTGGAGCGGCCTCTTCATCGTTGGGAACAGCCTTGTCCAGAGCAGCCTCTTCATCATCGTGAGCGGCCTCATCCAGCGTGTGGCCTTGTCCGGGGAGTGGCCTTGTTGGAGTGGCGTCATGGGGAGCAGAGTCTCTGTCGTCGGGGTTGTCTTCCTTGTCATCCTCGCCTCTTCATCATCAGGAGTGGCCTCCTCTGGGGAGTGGCCTTGTTGGAGTGGCTTTGTCGGAGTGGCCTCATGGGGAGCAGAGTCTGTGTCATCAGGGTTGTCATCCTTGTCGTCCTCCTCATTCTTGCCTCTTTGTCATCGGGAGCGACATCCTCGTCATCGTCGCCTCTACGTAAGAGATGGCCCCGAACAGTCGGTTTGATTTTCGATGCTTGGTATGAAATAAAGCTTTGCTTGATTTTTTTAAATTTTTATTTGTTTATTTACAGCATAACAGTGTTCATTGTTTTGGCATCACACCCAGTGCTCCATGCAGTACGTGCCCTGCCTATTACCCACCACCTGGTTCCTGAACCTCCCACCCCCACCCCCGCCGCCCCTTCATAACCCTCTGGTTGTTTTTCAGAGTCCATAGTCTCTCATGGTTCATCTCCCCTTCCAGTTTCCCTCAACTCCCTCTCCTCTCCATCTCCCCATGTCCTCCATGTTATTTGTTATGCTCCACAAATAAGTGAGGCTATATGATACTTGACTCTCTCTGCTTGACTTATTTCGCTCAGCATAATTTCTTCCAGTCCCGTCCATGCTTGATTTTTGCTCTGTGTCAGTCTCGTTCCTTTGATCACAGACCCTACCATTGGGGGCTCGTCCGGGATCAAACAATGAGAACTGAGGCAGCATCGGAACTTATGGGAAAAGCCTCTGGAGGCGTTAGAATCTTGTCTGTCTGTCTGGTTGGAGCGCCAGGGTATGCCCCACCGGGGAGAAGATGGATGCAGCCATGCTCCCCAGGGCTGGAGTGGATGCGGTGATGCCCCATCCCTCTGCTGGTAGATCGATAGGGGGTTCGAGCCCCCCTGGGTGGTTGGAGGGGTTCGAGTCCCCCTAGATTGTCAGGGGGTTCGAGTCCCCCTAGATGGTCACCAGGGGGTTCGAGTCCCCCTAGATGGTCAGGGGGTTTGAGTCCCCTTAGGCGGTCATTGGGGGTTTAATTCCCCCGAGGTGGTCATTGGGGGTTCGAGTCCCCTGAGGTGGTCATTGGGGATTGAGTGCCCCTAGGAAATCCCCACCAGTGGCAGGACTGCTGGGCCTGTAGTTGTCTATGTCTTGTCTTTTTGTTGTCTGCTGTGTTGTTTGTTATGTTTAAAGGAATGGGGCAAGCAAAAAGTAAGGGGACTCTGACTTTCGTCCCTCTGTTCCTCATAATAGATGTGGGGCTTCTCCCTCACTCATTTCATGTGTTAAGGGCTATCACTAGAGCCAACTGGGGTTAGTCTAAATCAGGACAGAGACTTTAAGGAATGTTCCAAAGCAGCTGCCGAAACTCCCTTTGTTTCAGGGAATTCCTTGCCTTCTCTGGCCCAATGTGGACTGCCTAACCCCTCCCCCTTGCTGGCGAGAAAGCATGGTGTCTGAAGTGGAATAGGCCCAGATGGAACATGAAATCTGTTAACAAAGAGTTGACTGAACTGATGGTTAATTGTCTGTCTCAGGGTTTTAATGGGTAATTGTTAATGTAGTTTTCAGAGACTTTGGCAACCTGAATCTTTGAAGTTTTGCTTGGATGACAAATGGGATGAAGTGCTAGGGTACTGGTAGATGGAACTGGGTTTGTGCTTTTGAAATCTGTTAGTAAACATGTTTTGTGCTTAACGGCTTTTGTAACAGTTCACAATTGGATAAAATGCTAATGGTTTTCTCTTTGTCCACCTAGAATTATAAATGAGATCTCTTTGACTCATAAGGCTTTTCCCTGATATGCTAAGTTACTCAGGAAATACTGCTAAATCAATGATAAACCTTGGGTTATATTTGGGTAAATACTGTAACTACTCCAGAGTTTCTATCCATTTCCTAAAGCTTTAATGTTTTGATAAGGGTCATCATTTGATATTTAACCATATCTATTCTGAGTTTTTTGTCATTTGTAATTGTTTTAATTCTCTTGTAAGATGAATTCCGCCTTAAAGAAAATACATGTGGGAGACTTTCAGAACAAATACAGGTCTTTGATATGTTGAAATCCTGGAACTGAATTTCCAGAAGTGGAAGTTGCACTCAGACTAATCCATCAGACTAAACCAGAATTAGTACAGTGACTCAAGGTAGGAGTGTCTCCAGGAGCTTTCCTAGAAAGGCTTATTGAAGCCTGTAAAATGTATAGCCAGATCGACCCTGAGGCACCCGAAAATCATGGAGCAGTGAATCTTGCTTTTGCCAGTCAGTCAGCCCCGGATATAAGGAGGAAACTTCGGGAAATTGAAGGATTTGAAGAGAAGAATCTGATTGAGTTATTGGGAATAGCAGAAAAGGTGTTTAACAATAGGGATGCACAGGAAGATGAAAAACAGACAAAAAGCTGGTTAAGGTTTTGGCATTACGTGAGGTAGGTAGGGGATAGTAAATGAAAGGAAAAGCCTAAGCACAGAGAAGGCAGGTGGGAAGATTTAGATTCAGATCAGTTTGCTTACTGTAATGAAAACACTGGGCCAGGGAGTGCATCAAAAGGAAGATGGCAATGCTGACCACCAGAGTAAAAATTGAAGTGGAGGGGAAATCAATTGATTCTTTTGGTGGACATGGGAGCCCAGTTTTCATCATCATTTTAACCTATGGGAAAACTATCCAAAGAGGAAGTTTGGGTATAAAGAGCAAATGGCACAGAGAGACAAAAATGGTCAATAGAAAGGACTTTAAACTTCTCCTCGGGAGTAGTTAAAAAACGATTTTTGTTCCTTCCTAATGCCCCATATAACTTGATGGAAAGAGATCTCCTTCACAAGTTACGATCTGACATTCAGTTCTCGGAAGAAGATATGACTGTAACCTTGAGAAAACACACTGTACAGATGCTTATGGCAGCAGTAGATGAATACCTTCTTTACAAGCCAGTCTCAAATCCAGAGGAGACAAAGGCGAAGAGCCTTCTCCAAATCCTACAGGTCGAGTTTCTCAAGGTCTGGGCATAAGTGAAGACCACTGGTTTTGTCAGGGTAGTATCTCCAGTGGTGGTACAATTAAAGGTGATGGTTATGGTTGTTTACATTCAGGAGGCCCCCTTTCCCCAGGAAGCAAAGGAAGGGATCAGAAAACACATTAATCAACTTCGAGGAGACGGGATCATTGTTCCTTGCAAATCTCCATGGAACACACCTTTGCTGCCCATCAAAAAGGCAGAGACTAGGGAATACCGACCCGTTCAGGACTTGTGGGAAGTTAATAAATGGGTTGAAGATATCTACATGATGGTGCCTAACCCCTATAACCTACTCTCCCTCCTTGGCCCCAAAAGAACTGTGTATACCATCTTAGATCTCAAGGATGCATTTTTCTACATATATTTAGCAAGGGATTCTCAACCCCTTTTTGCTTTTGAATTGTCCAACCCACAGGAAGTGTTCCAAGGCCAGCTCATATGGACAAGACTTCCCCAAGGATTCAAAAATACACCCACCATTTTTTTGGATGAGGCCTTACACAAGGGTTTGTGTGAGTAGAGAACCTGCAACCCAGGAGTCACTCTGCTACAGTATATTGATGAATTGCTAGTAGCTGCTGAGGACTATGAGTCATGCTTGTGGGGGACGAAAGCTCTCTTACAGACTCTGCACGAAAAAGGGTATCGGTGTCAGCAAGGAAGGCACAGCTCTGTCAGAGCCATGCCACTTATCTAGGCTTTGATTTTCATGAGGGAGTGTGTTCACTTTCTGAGTCCAGGAAACACGTGATCACCAGATACCCCCGTCCCACCATGTCCCGACAAGTGAGGGAGTTTCTTGGAAGGTGGGCTACAGTAGGCTGTTGATACTGTGGTTTGCGGAGATTGCCCAACCTCCTTACGAACTGGCAAAAGGGGGGCTCACTATGATGGAGTGGACACCTGAGGCAGAAGGAGCATTTTGGGAATTACAAACAGCTGTACTGAGTCCCCCAGCATTGGCCATCCCAGATGTTACCAAGCCCTTCCACTTGTATGTGGATGAGAAAGCAGGGGTGGCCAAAGGAGTTTTGACTCAGACTCTGGGTCCTTGGCAAAGGCCAGTAGCCTATCTTAGCAAGAAACTGGATCCAGTAGCAGCTGGGTTCCCCTCTTGCCTCTGCATAGTTGCTGCCATGCCTTCCTGGTCAAGGATGCAAGTAAACTGAATTTGGGTCAAAATCTCATCTTGACAACTGCCCACGCTATCGAGGGCCTTCTCTTGCCTCCACCAGACCAATGGATGACAGATGCCTGAGTGACAGTGTATCAGGCCCTCCTCCTCAACGAACCAAGAGTGACCTTCTGGTCCCTGGCGGTGCTGGATCCAACCATTCTGCTGCCAGAAGAGCTGGCTGACTATCCACACAACTGCGGGGAGGTCCTAACCCAAGTCACAGGAGTGGAGCCGGATCTCAGAGACATTCCCCTCCCGGATGCTGAGATGACTCTGTTCACAGATGGGAGTAGCTACATGGTCAATGGATAGAGGTATGCGTGGGTTGCAGTGGTTTCTCCTGAGCAGAAACTCTGGACAGCAGCCCTGCCACATGGAACTTTGGCACAAAAAGCAGAACTGATTGCACTCACTAAGGCACTGCAGATGGCCAAAGGTAAAACCGCCAATGTCTATACATGCAGCAGGTATGCCTTTGCTACTCTCCATATGCATGTTGCTATTTATAAAGAAAAGGGTCTATTAACAGCAGAAGAAAAAGGAATTAAAAACAGAGGAGAAATATTGGCTCTCCCCCAGGCTATTTGGGACCCAAAAGAGGTGGCCGTTATGCATTGCCCGGGACACCAAAAGGGGACTGATCTGATGTCAAAAGGAAACCAATTAGCAGATCAAGCCACAAAGCAAGCAGCCCGAGACACAGTGCAAGAAATGGTTACACTCCAGTCTCCAGAACTACCAAAAAAACCAAACTCTTCAGAAGAAGACTTAAAGTATTTTCAGAAATGGGTTAAATTGGACTATGAAGGGGACTGGGCTAAGACGAAAGCAGGAAAAATAATTCTTCCTCGATGACTAGGCAAAAAGTTAGTGTTAGGGTCCGTGATCAAAGGAACAAGACTGACACAAAGCGAAAATCAAGCAAAGCTTTCTTTCGCGCCATGCATCAGAAACCAAACTGATCGGTAGGTGCCTGAGCCCCATGCATTAGAAACCAAACTGACCGGTAGGTTCCCGGGCTCCATGCATTAGAAACCAAACTGACCGGTAGGTGACCAGGCCCCATGATTAGAAACCAAATTGACCAGTAGGTTCCTGGGCCCCATGCATTAGAAACCAAACTGACCGGTACGTGCCCAGGCCCCATGGATTAGAAACCAAACTGGGGGGCGCCTGGGTGGCTCAGTGGGTTAAATCCTCTGCCTTCGGCTCGGGTCATGATCCCGGAGACCTGGGATCGAGCCCCGCATTGGGCTCTCTGCTCCGTGGAGACCCTGCTTCCTCCTCTCTCTGCCTGCCTCTCTGCCTCCTTGTGATCTCTGTCTGCCAAAAAAAAAAAAGAAAAAAAAAAAAAAAAAGAAACCAAATTGACCGGTAGGTGCCAGGGCCCCATGCATTAGAAACTAAACTGACCGATAGGTGCCCGAGCCTTGCTGGGGGCCACTGCCTCCCTGGCCTGGGGTCCTTCCTGGAAGCTCCCTGCCCCACCCTCACTGTACCACAGGATGCTCCCGGAAAGGCCGCTCCCTGGACGAGGCTGCAGACAACGAGGCTCCCAGCAATGCCAAGCATCTAAAATCAAATCAACCAGTCGGGGCCGTCTCTTACAAAGAGGCACTGATGACCAGGACACCGACCCCGATTACTTCCCTTACCCAATGACTCCCACTACCCGACGACTCCACTACCCAACGACTCCCGCTTCCCGATGATGACACTCCAGCAGCATTGCTCACTGGCGAGGTCGCTGCCCGGCTGGCGAGGCCACTGCCCGGCGATGCTCATGACGCTCAGACAGCGGTGCTCCCAGCGAGGCCACTCCCAATGACGAGGTTGCACCGCTGGCTACTGAGAGGCTAGTCCCTGTGGTGGCACTGCTCGAGTGGCACTGCTGCTGCTGGTGCTGCTGCTTGGGGAGGTGGTGCCGCTTGCGGCGGCACTGCTGCTGCTGCTGCTGCTCAGTGCTGCTTCTGCTGCCAGTGCTGCTGCTGGTCAGGGCAGCGGGGCTGCTCGTGGCAGTGCTGCTGCTGCTGCTGGTGCTGCTGCTGCTCGGGGCAGCGGCGCTGCTGCTGCTCAGGGTGGTGCGGCTGATGAGGCTGCTCCCAATGGCTCCACCACCCGCTACTCTGACTCCTTCTGCGATATATATATAGCTACTCTGACTCCTCCTGCTATATATATATATATATATATATATATATATATATATATAGATATGTGTATATATATATATATATATATATCAGGAATATATATATATATATATATATATAGCAGGAGGAGTCAGAGTAGCAGGCAGCCTCACAGAACAGCTTTTATAGAGGTGGTTGAGCCCCGCCTACACACAGGTGGCCAATGGGATTGCAATACACAGAGAAAAATGCACAGTCATGCTAGGTCTGCCACACAGAAAAAAAAAACTGCTAGGTAAAACAAAGGTGGCCAATTGAATTTCAATTGACCCTAGTAGATATATGTGCTCCCCAATGATTGGATGTCTTCACCTGGCCTGACCCGCCCTTGTATCTAGGCTTTGCAAGTAAGTTCCTCTGGGAGGAGTGGGGTCAATCTAAGTTCACAACATAAACACAGAATGACTCCCTCTGGCAACCAGGCCCTTACAGTTAGTAGACCAGAGATATCAGGGTGCTCATTTTGGGATACGCAAACTCAAGGAGCTTATAGGCAAGCAGTTCCATGGTTCTAAATTAGGGCGTATGGTTCAGGATGTAGTTGATAGATGTGCTCAATGCTAGGCAGTTAATACGGGAGGAACTAAAATGGGAAGAGGAAAAAGAGAAAGACGTAAGGAACCAGGAATTTATTGGGAAATAGATTTTACAGAAATGAAACCTGGAAAATATGAGCACAAGTACATGTTCGTTTTTGTAGATACCTTTTCAGGCTGGGTATAGGCTTTTCCTGCCAAACATGAGACGGCAGGAGTGGTAGCCAAAAAACTACTAGAAGAAATAATTCCTAGGTTTGTGCTGCCTCTTGCAATCGGGTCAGACAATGGCCCTGCATTTGTGAGTTCAGTCACACAGGCATTGGCCAAGGCCGTGGGCACTAATTGGAAACTACATTGTGCCTACCAGCCCCAGAGTTCTGGGCAAGTAGAGAGAATGAACCGGACTCTTAAAGAGACCTTGACAAAACTAATTCTGGAAACTGGCGGTGGATGAGTGAATCTCCATCCTTTCTCACTCCTCAGAGCAATATGTACACCCTATTTAAGCAGGGTGACCCCTTTGAAATAATGTTTGGGAGACTCCCCCACTCTGTCCTTGATTACAAGTGGTTGCCCTAGCAGAAATGATTGATCAATCTGTACTCCAGTCACTGCAGGCATTACAGTCTGTCTTAAAAAAGCCCACTCAGGGATCCTGACTGCCCACACTGGGACAGAGACGGAGGTGGAACCACATCCTTACCAACCCGGGGACTTGGTTTGGATACATCGCTATCAAGTGGGAAACTTGGAGCCTCGCTGGAAGGGACCATTTGCTGTTATCTTGACCACCCCCACGGCGCTAAAGTTGGAAGGCATTGGATTCATGCGGGTCATGTCAAACGAGCTGAGGACAAGGACGCCCCCCAGAGATGGAAGCTGCAGCTGGCGGACCCACTGACCATGGGCTAAAGCTAAGACTAAAAGGACTGTGGGTTTATTGTTGCTCCTTTTGTTACCTTTTTATGTGGAGTATAGGTGGGAAATTGGATGAATGGAATTAGGAAAAAAAAATGGAAAAGGTTATACAATGCATTGAATGGCTAACTCATTAGCCCACTGTGCACTACTGTTCCTTTTTGGCCCCTGTATTATAAACACCCGAATGCCATTGGTACCAAGGAAAATTGGAGCAATAAAAATGTTAGTGTTACATGAGCAATATAACCCCCTTACAACAGAACATAGAACTGGCTTAAAAGTCAAGGATTTGACTATTTCCAAAGAAAAGGAGGGAATGTAGAGGCCTGGTTAGCCAGAGGAACTTACTTGTAAACCCTGGATATAGGGACGGGCCAGGCCAGATAGCCATATCCAATCAGTAGGGTGGGCATATATTAGCTGTAGTGAGTTGAAATCTCATTTCCCGCCTGTGTGTGGGCCTGGCTCAACCACCTCTATAAAGGTTAGTCTGTGAGGCTGGGAGGGGGGAGAAGTAGGAGGATTTAGAATAGCCATTGGAGAAGTAGGAGGAGTTTGAATAGCTGTTGGAGAATTAGGAGGAGTTAGAATAGCAGTTAGAATAGCTGTTAGAGTAGCTGTTAAAAGTAACCTTTGCCGTTAGAGTAGCTGTTAAAGTAGCCTTTGGGAGCCGTTAAGAGTAGCCGTTAAGGTAGCCTTTGGGAGACATTAGGGTAGTCATAGGAGTGATAGTGTTGGGGTCTTCGGGAGCAGCACTGCCCCTCGCCGCCCTGAGACGCAGCACCACCGCAACCATCCTAGCCGCCGCCAGCAGCCTCGCCGCCCCGAGCCACAACCTCGCTGGAGTGGCCTTGTCTGGAGCTGCCTCGCCAGAGCAGCGTCATTCTGGGAGCCACCTCGTTGGCATGCAGCCTCGTCCTTGAGAGGCCTTGTCCAGAGCAGCCTCTTTGTCATCGGGAGCGGCCTTGTTTGGAGCAGCCCCTTCAACATTGGGAACAGCCTTGTCCAGAGCAGCCTCTTCATTGTCGGGAGCAACCTCATCTGGCGTGTGGCCTCGTCCGGCGTGTGGCCTCGTCCAGGGAGTGACCTTGTTAGAGTGGCATCATGGGAGCAGAGTCTGTGTCGTCAGGGTTGTCATCTTGTCATCCTCCTCATCCTCGCCCCTTTGTCATCGGGAGCAGCATCCTCGTCGTCATCGCCTCTACATAAGAGATGGCCCCGACCGATCAGTTTGATTTTCGATGCTTGGCATGAAATAAAGCTTTGCTTGATTTTTGCTCTGTGTCAGTCTCGTTCCTTTGATCACGGACCCTAACACCTTTGAGGTCCTTGCAGGTTGATTTTCACGTGGGGATTCAGAGAAGACCCCTAGGGCCCCTCTTCTTTCTGGAGGGCAGGCAGAGGATGGCTTTTTGGCCCCCAAATGAACAATCTGGAGGGCTGGCAGTCCAGGAGGGTGAGGACGGAATTCTGAATGCACAAGACCATTTCCATTCAGTGTCAAGCACATGGAATTTCCAATGTGCAGCGTCTGACTCGAGATATCCACCACCTGAGTCAGGGCATGTGTCAGATGGTCGCTCACGCTGGAGTTTGTGTCCATGGTGGCCTGACAAATGGTGGGTGGCCTCATGAGGCTATGGAGTTTTCCCAGGCTGGGGCTTGTGAATTGCTCCGAATAGCAAGTTTTCCTTTTGCGGGAAAGGGGGAGTCCATTTTGATGGTACCAGCATCCACCATATAGAAAGACATCGTAGGAGAAGTCACTGCATGGTTGCCTGTAAAGCCTAGCTCCGCTTACACTTCCAGCCCAGGAATAAGGCCATTTTGATCTAATGGCTCTAGGGTAAAGTACCTAGGGAGCTGAGGTGACAGGTAGCCTCATTCTGATGGGTCACATTGCAGGCTTATGTCCAGGGAGAACTTAGAATGTGGCAGGGGCTAGGCGCCATGTAGGATTTTCCTCCCCTGAGGGTGGACGCAGCTCCCAAGAGCCAGGTTGCCTTCTGGGGACAGGAGGTGTTCTGTTTTGTGGCTCAGGGATCATGCATTAGAACTTATGTAGATATTCCAGGCATTCCCTCTGGAATCAAATTCCTGCAAACCTAAGCTAGTGTTCCGTTGAGGTCCTAGGGGCATGTCAGGTTCCATCTTCTGACTGAGGGCCTTTGACCTGGCTGTCTGCCTGGAGGTCACTGTCTTTCATGTATATGAATGCGCCTTTTATCCATGGCGGCCAATTAATTTGGGGTGGGCTCAAGTGCATTGCAGGTGTTTCCCAAACTGGAGGATTTGTGCAACTGTGAAGGGCAGAGTTTCCTTCAGGAGGGCAGGAAGAGTCCTGGGCTGTAGCTCCAGAGGCCCCATTCTGGAGAGCCTGTCAGCCAGCGCTTTGGGGGAAAAAGTCGGCAAACACAAACTCGGGTTAGTTTGAGGGGGGAGGTGATGGCAGGTCCGATCTGCAGACCGTGAGGGCAGTGCCTCAGGATCTAAATGTAGGCGACGGGGTCATGTAACTGCCTCCCATTCTGAGGGATTGACCCCCATCCTCACATCAAGGTTTTCTGGATGTGAGGAAGGAGGAGTGGTCATTTGTGCTTGAGGTTCCCAGTAGGCCAGGATTGGAGCTATGGTCTGGACACCGATGCCTGAACACCCAGGTTTGGTAGAGATGACAGCCTCGGGCCATGGCCGTTCCCACCTGGAAGAGATGGCTCCTCTACCTCTGGCCTGACTGGAGGTCGGGGATCAGGCTGTGTTGGAGAGAGCATTAGTGTACAGTGCGGCCTGGATATTGGGGTTCCGTCTTGGGCCATAACTTGATCCAAACATGGGGATTCTGGGTAGACCAATAGGGCCCTTCTTTCTGGAGGTCATGCAGAAAGCTGCCTTGTGGATCCAGAGTTCCCAATCTGGATGCTTGCGGGCCAGGTGAGTGAGTCGGGAATCTGAACGCACAAGCACTGGTTCAGTTCAGTGCCAACCACATGGAAGTTCCAATGTTCAGTGTTTGACTCGATATCTTCAGCACCTGAGTCAGGGCGAGTGCCGGATGTTCGCTCATGATGGATTTTGTGTCCATGATGCCCCATGAATGGAGGGGTGGCCTAATGAGGCCATGGATGTTTTCCCAGGCTGGGGTGTGTGAGCTGTTCCATACAGCAAGCTTTCCTTCTGCAGCACAGGGGGATTTCATTTTGATGGCTCCAGAGTTCCCCATATGGAAAGACATGTTATCAGGACTAACCGTATACCTGTCTGGAAAACCCATCTCAGCTTATCCTCTCAGCTCATGAAAAAGGCTGTTTCATTCTGGTGGCTCTGGGCCAAGTGCCCAGGGGGCTGAGTTGACAGGGACCCTCATGTTGATGGGTCACAATGTATGGTTTTTGCCCAGGGAGACCTTAGAATGTGCTGAGGGCTCAGGAACCTTGCAGGATTCTCCTCCCGTGAGGGAAGGACGCAGCTCCCAGGAGCCAGGAGAACTTCTAAGGACAGGAGGTTTTCTGTTTTCTGGCTCAGGGACCAAATGTGGAACCATATGTAGATATTCCAGAACCAGCCTCTGGGGACATATGCCTACAAATTTCAGTTAGGGTTCTGGTGAGGTCCTAGGGGTATGTCAGTTTAAATCTTCTGACTCAGGGCCATTGTGCTGGGTGTCTGCCTGGAAGTAGGTGTCTGGCATGTGTCAGACTGTGCATTTCTGTCCAGAGCGGCCAACAAAATTGGGTGAGCTCAGGGTCCTTGCAGGTGTCTCTCATTCTGGAGGGTTTGTGCAAATGTGACCGGCAGAGTTTCCTTCAGGAGGGCAGGCAGAGTCCTGTGTCATGGCTCCCAAGGCCCAATCGTGGAGGGCCTGTCGCCCAGGTCTTTGGGGACAAAACTCTGCAAATACAAACTCGGGATAGGGAGAGGGAGATGGCAGATGATGGCAGGCCCAATCTACAGACCATAACGGCAGTGCCTCGGGATCGGAAATTAGGGCGACTGGGAGGACGGAGTTCAGGCTTTTCTGTCTGGGTTGTGTGCCTGGGTTAGCCATGGAATGGAGGGTTGGCCTCAAGGGTCCATTGGAGGTTCTCCCTCTGTGCAGAATTTGCATGCATCCCAAGGTTTTGAGTCTTTCAGGATAACGGGAAGAGTGCTGTTTTCCATCTCAGGGGTCCCACCATAGAAGGGATTCCAGAGTCGGCTTCTGGGTCTGGGCACCTGGAGAACCTGACCTAGTGTGAGGAATTGGGCCTAGGGGCATGGCAGGCCCTATATGCGTGCACCTGGTCCAGCTAGTGAGAGGTCTTGTTTGAAAGTAGGCTCAGGATGATGGTCACAATGCCTGTTTGTGCCGGGGCGGACCTCCTGGGTGGGCCTGGTGTCATGGGCTATGCAGCTAGCTCCCACTCTGAGGGTTTGACCCCTTTACCCACACAAGCTTTTCTGGCCGTGGGGAAGGAGGAGTGATCTTTTGGGCTTGAGGTTCCCCCATAGTTCAGGATTTGAGTTATCGTCTGGGTCCAGATGCCTGAATACCCAGGCTATGTAGAGATGACAGCCTGGGGGCATAGCCCATCCCACTTGCAGGAGATGGTGCCTGTTAGCTGGTTGGCTGACTGGAGGTCGGGGCTCAGGCTGTGTCAAACAGAGCATTAGTGCACAGTGTGGCCTGGATATTGGGGTTCCATCTAGGGACTTGCAGGTTGATCCTCATCTGCGGATTCTGGGCAGAACCATAGGACCCTTCATCTTTCCAGAGGGCAGTCAGAAGTCTGCATTTTGTGGCTCCAGAATTCCCAATTTGGAGGGCTAGCGGGCGAGATGGATGAGGAGGTAAGTCTGAATGCACATGTGCTTGTACAGTTCATCGCCGAGCACATGGCAGTTACAATGTGCAGCGTCTAATTGGAGATCCCAGCACCTGAATCAGGGAGAGTGTCGGATGTTCGCTCATGCTGGAGTTATGACCATGATTCCCAATGAATGGAGGGGTGGCCTCATGAGGCCATGATGGTTTTCCCAGTCTGGGGCTTGTGAGCTGCTCCGAACAGCAAACTTGCCTTCTGCGGGACTGGCAGTTCATATTGATGGCTCCATGGTCCCACATATGGAAAGACATGGTAGCAGAGCTCACTGCATAAATGTCTGGAAAGCCCAGTTCGGCTTATACTTTCAGTCCAGGAACAAGGCAGTTTTGATCTGGTGGCTCTGGGGCAAGTGCCCAGGGTGCTGAGTTCACAGGGAGCCTCGTGTTGATCAGTCACCATGCTGGATTGTGTCCAGGGAGACCTTAGACTCCTTAGAGACCTCAGGTGTCATGCAGGATTCCCTTACAGTGAGGACTGGATGCAGCTCCCAAAAGCGAAGTTGCCTTCTGGGGACAGCATTTGTTCTGTTTTGTGGCTCAGGGACCAAGCATTGGACCATATGAGGTATTCCAGAACCTGCCTCTGGGGACAGATGCCTGAAAACCTAAGCTAGTGTTCCATTGAAGTCCTAGGGGCATGTCAGTTTCCATCTTCTGATTCAGGGCCATTGTCCTGGGTGTCTGCCTGGACATAGGTGTCTGCATGTGTCAGACTGTGTATTTCTGTCTAGAGCAGCAATCGAAATTGGGTGGGCTCAGGGGCCTTGCAAGTGTCTCCCAATTTGGAGAGTTTGTGCAACTGTGACTGGCAGAGCTTCCTACAGGAGGCAAGGCATAGTCCTGCGCAAAGGCTCCAGATGCCCCATCCTGCAGGGCCTGTCGGCCTGGGCTCAGGGACAAAAGTCTGCAAACACAAACTTGGGTTGGAGTGAGGAGCGAGGTGATGGTGGGCCTGATTTGCAGACCTTGAGGGCAGTGCCTCGGAATCCGATATTAGGGCGATGGGGAATCGGGATTGCAGGCTTTTCTGCCTGGGTTGTGTGTCTCGACTGGCCATGGAATCGAGTGGTGGCCTCATGTGGCCATGAGAGATTCTGCCTCTGTGAGGATTCTGCCCAGCTCCCAATGGGTTGGTGTCTTTCAGGGGGAAGGGAAGAGTTCAGTTTTCCATCTCAGGGGTCCCGCCATAGCAGGAATACCAGAGTCAGCTTCTAGATCCGGGTGCCCGGAGAACTTGACCGAGGGTGAGGATTTGGGCCAAGGGGCTTGTCACACCCGATATGCGGGCTCATGGTCCAGCTAGCGAGGGTGCTATTTAAAGGGGGCTCAGGCTAAGGGTCACAATGCCTGTTTGTGGCCAGGGCAACCCTCCTGGGTGGGTGTGGTCTCATGGGCCATGTAGCTGGCTCCCAATCTGAGGTTAGGCTCCCATCCATACAGGAAGCTTTTCCCATCGTGGGGAAGGAGGAGTACTCATTGATGCTTGTGGTTCCCCCATAGGCCGGGATTTGAGCTATGGTCTGGACACAGACTCCTGCATACCCATGTGGGGTAGAGATGACTTCTCTGGCCTTGGCACATACCACCTGCAGGATATTTGGCCCGCTACTAGGGGGCTGTTAGGAGGTCAGGGCTCAAGCTGTGTCAAAGAGAGCATTAGTGCACAGGGCGGCCTAGGACTTTGGGGGGCTGACAAGGTCCGTGCAGGTTGATCCTCACGTGGGGATTCTGGACAGTCCCCTAGGGCCCTTCTTTTTTTCTGGGGGCCAGGCAGAAGACTGCGTTATGGCTACCAAATGAACAATCTGGAGGACTGGCGGGCCAGGAGGCAGTAGACTTAATTCTGAAGGCACAAGTGCCAGTTCCGTTCAGTGCCGAGCACATGGCATTTTCAATGTGCAGCATCTGACTCGAGATTCCAGCACCTGAGTCAGGGCATGTGTCAGATGGTCACTCATTCTGGAGTTTGTGTCCATGATGGCCGACAAATGGAGGGATGGCCTCATGAGGCCAAGGAGATCTTCCCAGGCTGGGGCTTGTGAGATGCTCCGAAGAGCAGGCTTTCCTTTTGCAGGACAGGGTCACCCATATGGAAAGAAGTCATAATAGAAGTCACCGTGTGGATGCCTTGAAAGCCCAGGTCCGCTTTGCCTTCAGGCGCAGGAACCAGACCGTTTGGATCTTGTGGCACTGGGGCAAAGTGACTGGGGGCTGAGGTGACAGGGAGCCTCATTCTGATGGGTCACAATGCTGGCTTGTGTCCAGGGAGACATTAGAATGTGGTGGGGGCTCAGGCGCCATACAGGATATCCTCCCCTGAGGGTTGGACACAGCTCCCAAGAGCCATGTTGACATCTGCGGACAGATGGTGTTCTGTTTTGTGGCTCAGGGGTCAAGTGTTGGGCCATATGTAGGTATTCAAGAGTTTGCCTCTGGAGGCAGATTCCTGCAAACCTAAGCTAGGGTTCCGTTGAGGCTTTAGTGGCATGTCAGGTTCCATCTTCTGACTCAGGAAAATTGACCTGGGTGTTTGCCTGGACGTAGGTGTCTGGCAATGGTCCAAATGGGCCTTTTTTCCAAGGTGGCCAACGAATTTGGGGTGGGCTCAGGGGCATTGCAGTTGTCTCCCAATCTGGCGGGTTTGTGCAAATGTGACGGGCAGAGCTTCCTATGCGTTGGCAGGCAGAGTCCTGCCTGTGGCTCCAGAGATGCTATCATGGAACCGCTCTCGGCCAGGGCTTAGGGGACAAAAGTCTGTAAACACAAAATCTGTATGTATTTAGGGGCGAGGTCATAGCAGGCCTGATATGAGGACCATGAAAGCAGTAACACGGGATCTGAAATGAGGGCAAAAGGAAGGTGGGAGCACAGGCTTTTCTATCTGGGTTGTGTTTTTAGGTTGGCCCCAGAATGTAGCAGTAGCCTCATGGGTCCATGGGAGATTCTGCCTCTGTGAGGATTCTGCCCGGCTCCCAAGGTTTTGGTGTCTTTTGGGGGAAGGGAAGAGTGCTGTTTTCATCTAAGGGTTCCCGCCATAGCTGGGATTCCAGGGATGGATTCTGGGTGCCACGCCAGGAGAATCCGACCGAGGGTGAGGATTTGGACCTAGGAGCATGTCACGCCCAATATGCGTGTTCATGGTCCAGCTAGCGAGGGTGCTAGTTTGAAAGCGGGCTCAGGCTAAGGGTCAAAATGCCTGTTTGTGGCCAGGGTAACCCTCCTGGGTGGGCGTGGTCTCATGGCCCATGCAGCTGGCTCCCACTCGGAGGGTTAGACTCCCATCCATACAGGAAGCTTTTCCCATCATGGGGAAGGAGGAGTACTCATTGATGCTTGTGTTTCCTCCCTAGGCCGGGATTTGAGTTATGGTCTGGGCACAGACGCATGAATACCCAGGTTGGGTAGAGATGACAGTCTCTGCCCTTGGCACGTCCCACGTGCAGGATATGGGTCCCGCTACCTGGGGGGCTGATGGGAGGTCTTGACTCAGGCTGTGTCAGACAGAGCATTAGTGCACAGGGCGGCCTAGGATATTGGGGTGACTTTGAGGTCCGTGCAGGTTAATCCTCACTTGGAGACTCTGGGAAGACACCTAGGGCCCTTCTTCTTTCAGGAGGGCAGTCAGAATCCTGCGTTGAGTCTCCTGAATGAACAATCTGGAGGGCTTGCAGCCAAGATGGGTGAAGACAGAATTCTGAAGGCACAAGTGCCGGTTCTGTTCAGTGCGGAGCACCTGCCATTTCCAATGTGTAGCGTCTGACTCAAGATTTCCTGCACCTGAGTCAGGGCACGTGTCAGGTGGTTGCTCATGCTGGAGTTTGTGTCCATGATGGCCAGCAAATGGAGGGGTGGCCTCATGAGGCCATGGAGGTCTTGCCAGGCTGGGGTTTGTGAGCCGCTCTGAATAGCAAGCTTACCTTCTGTGGGACAGGTGGAGGCGGTATGGATGGCAGCTGTGTCCCCCATATGGAAATCGTCATAGCAGAAGTCACCACATGGATGCCTGGAAAGCCCAGGTCCACTTACACTTCCAGCCCAGGAACAAGTACGTTTCGATCTGGTGTCTCTAGTGCAAAGGGTCCAGGGTTCTGAGGTGACAGGGAGCCTCATTCTGAGGGTCACAATGCTGGTTTGTGTCCAGGGAAACCTTAGAATGTGGCAGGGACTCAGGCGCCATACAGAGTTCTCCTCCCCTGAGGTTTGGACGCAGCCCGTAAGGGCCAGGTTGCCTTCTGGGAATAGGAGGTGTTCTGTTTTGTGGCTCAGGATCAAGTGTTGGACCATATATAGGTATTCCAGAATTTTCCTCTAGACATAGATGCCTGCAAAACTAAGCTAGTGTTCCGTTGACGTCCTAGGGGTATGTCAGGTTCCATCTTCTGCCTCAGGGCCATTGACCTGGGTGTCTGCCTGGAGGTAGGTGTCTGGCCTGTGTCCAAATGTGCCTTTATTCCAATTCGGTCAATGTATTTGGGGTGGGCTCAGGGGCATTGCAGGTGTCTCCCAATCTGGAGGGTTTGTGCAAATTTGACGGGCAGAGCTTCCTTCAGGTGGACTGGCAGAGTCCTACTCTGTGGCTCCAGAGGCCCCATCCTGGAGAGCCTGTCATCCAGGGCTTTTTGGACAAAAGTCTGCAATCACAAACTCGAGATAGGGTTCTGGGCGAAGTGAAGGCAGGCCCGATCTGCAGACCGGTAGGGCAGTGCTGCAGGGTCTGAAATGTGGGCGACGCGGAGGCAGGAGCACAGGCTTTTCTGTCTGGGTTGTGTCTTGGTTGACCACGGAATGTAGCGGTATCCTCATGGGGCCATGGGAGATTCTGCCTTTTTGAGGATTCGGCCCTGCTCCCAAGGGTTTGGTGTCTTTCGGGGGGAAGGGAAGAGTGCTGATATCCGTCTGAGGGGTCCCGCCAGAACAGGGATTCCAGAGTCGGCTTCTGGGTCTGGGCACCTGGAGAACCCAACCAAGGGTGAGGATGTGGGCCTAGGTACATGTAAGACTCAATATGTGGGCTGCTGGTCCAGCGAGCAAGGGGGCTGGTTTGAAAACAGGCTCAGGCTGTGTCAGACAGAGCATTAGTGCACAGGGCGGCCTAGGCTTTGGGGTGCCGTCGAGTTCCGTGCAGGTTGATCCTCACATGGGGATTGTGGGCAGACCACTTGGGCCCTTCTTATTTCTGGGCGGCAGGCAGAAGCCTGCGTTGTGGCTCCTGAATGAACATTCTGGAAGGCTGGTGGGCCAGAAGAGTGAGGACAGAATTCTGAATGCACAAGTGCCAGTTCTGTTCAATGCCGAGCACATGGCATTTCCAATGTGCAGCGTCTGATTCGAGATCTCAAGCACCTGAGTCAGGGCACGTGTCAGGTGTTCGCTCACGCTATACTTTGTCTCCATGATTGCCGATGAATGGAGGGGTGGCTTCATGAAGCCATGGAGGTCTTCCCAGGCTGGGGCCTGTGAACTGCTCTGAACAGCAAGCTTTCCTTCTGCAGGACATGGGGAGTCCGTTTGCGTGGCACCAGGGTACCCCGTATGGAAAGACGTCTTAGCAGAAGTCACGGCATGGATGCCTGGAAAGCCCAGCTCCACTTACCAATCCAGTCCAGGAACAAGTCTCTTTCGATATGATGGCTGTTGTGCAACGTGCCCAGGTTGCTGGGGTGACAGGGAACCTCATTCTGATGGATAACATTGCTGGCTTGTGTCCAGGGAGACCTTAGAATGTGGCGGGTCTCAGACGCCATGCAGGATTCTCTCCTCCCCTGAGGGTTGGACGCAGCTCCCAAGAGCCAGGTTGCCTTCTGGGACACGAAGTGTTCTGTTTTGTGGCTCAGCGATCAAGTGTGAGACCATATGTAGGTATTCCCGAGTTTGCCTCTGGAGACAGATGCTGTCAAATCTGAGCTAGTGTTCCATTGAGGCCCTAGAGGTATGTCAGGTTCCATCTTCTGACTCAAGGAAATCGACCTGGGTGTCTGCCTGGAGGTAGGTATCTGGCATGTGTCCGAATACCCCTTTTTTCCAAGGTGGCCAAAGAATTTGGGGTGGGCTCATGATCATTGCAAGTTTCCTCTTTCTTTCGGGAGGGTTTGGGCAAATGTGATGTGCAGAGCTTCCTTCGGGTGTGCAGGCAGAGTCCTGTGCTGTGGTAACAGAGGCCCCATCGTGGAGTGCCTGTCTGTGTGGTATTTGGTTACAAAATTCTGCAAACACAAACTCGGGATAGATTTCTGGGCATTGAGGTGGCTGTCCCGATCAGCAGACCTTAAGGGTCATGCCACGGGATCTGAAATGAGGGTGACGGGGAGGTGGGAGCACTGGCTTTTCTGTCTGGGTTGTGTGTCTTGATGGCCATGGAATGTAGTGCTAGCCTCTTGGGGCCATGGGTGATTCTGCCTCTGTGAGGATTCTGCCTGGCTCCCAAGGCTTTGGTGTCTTTTGGGGGCAAAGGAAGAGTGCTTGTTTATATCTCAGGAGTCCCGCCATAGCAGGGATTCCAGAGTCAGCTTCTGGGTCTGGCCTGCTGGAGAACCCAACTGAGGGTGAGGATTTGGGCCTAGGGGCATGTCACGCCCGAAATGCCGGCTCCTGGTCCAGCTAGCGAAGGTTCTGGTTTAAAGCGGGCTCAGGATGAGGCTCAGAATGCCTGTTTGTGTCCAGTGCCACCCTCCTTGGTGGGCGTGGTCTCATGGGCCATGCAGCTGGCTCCCATCTGAGGGTTAGACCCCATCCCCACAGCAACCTTTTCCCGTCGTGGGGAAATAGGACTGCTGTTTGATGGTTGAATTTCTCCATAGGCCAGAATTTGAGCTATGGTCTTGTCACAGACACCTAAATACCCACGTAGGGTAGAGATGAGAGTTTCTGCCTTGGCACATCCCACCTGCAGGATATGGGGCCCTATACGTGGGGGGGCTGATGGGAAGTCGTGTCTCAGGTTGCATCAGACAGAGCATTAGTGCACAGGGCAGCCTAGGACATTCAGGTGCCTTTGAGTTTCCAGCAGTGTGATCCTCACGTGGGGATTCTGGGCAGACCGCTAGGGCCATTCTTCTTTTTGGAAGGCAGGCAGAAGATGGCATTGTGTCTCCCGAATGAACAATCTGGAGAGCTGGTGGGCCAGGAGGGTGAGGATGGAATTCTGAATGCACAAGTGCCATTTCCGTTCAGTGCCGAGCACATGGCATTTCCAATGTACAGAGTCTGAATCGAGATCTCCAGAACCTGAGTCAGGGCACGTTCAGATGGTTGTTCACGCTGGAGTTTGTGTCCATGATGGCTGACGAGTGGAGGGGTTGACTCATGAGGACTTGGATGTCTTTCCAGGTTGGGGCTTGTGAGCTGCTCTGAACAGCAAGCTTTCCTTCTGCGGGATAGGGGGAGTTCGTTTGGATGGCATCAGGGTCTCCCATATGGAAAGACGTTGTAGAGAAGTAACCGCATGGATGCCGGAAAAGCCCCGCTCTGCTTACCATTCCAGCCCAGGAACAAGGCCATATTGACCTGCAGGCTTTGGGGCAAAATGCCCATGGGGCAGAAGTGACAGGGAGCCTCTATCTGATGGGTCACAAGTCTGACTTCTGTCCAGGGAGAACTTAGAATGTGGCGGGGGATCAGGCGCCATGCAGGATTCTCCTCCCCTGAGGAGTGGACACAGCTCCCAAGAGGCAGGTTGCCTTCTGGAGACAGGTGGTGTTCTGTTTTGTGGCTTAGTGATCAAGTGTTGGACCATACGTATGTATTCCAGAGTTTGCCTTTGGAGGCAGATGCCTGCAAACCTAAAAGAAGGTTACATTCAGGTCCTAGGGGTATGTCAGTTTCCATCTTCTGACTCAGGGCCATTAACTTGGGTCTCTGCCTGGAAGTAAGGGTCTGGCATATGTCCGAATGCGCCTTTTTCCAAGGCAGTCAATGAATTTGGGGTGGGCTCAGGGGCATTGCATGTGTCTCCCAATCTGGAGGGTTTATGCCAATGTGACAGGCAGATTTTCCTTCGGGTGGATAGGCAGAGTATTGTGCTGTGGCTCCAGAGGCTCCATCCTGGAAGACCTGTCGGCCAGGGCTTTGGGGACAAAACCCTGCAAACACAAACTCAGGATAGGGTTCTGGGCCTGGTGATGGCAAGCCCGATCTGTGGACCGTGAGGGCACTGCCCCTTAATCTGAAATGAGGGCAATGGGGAGGCGGGAGCGCAGGCATTTCTGTCTGGGTTGTGTGTCTCCGTTGGCCACAGAATGTAGTGGTAACCTCATGGGGCCATGGGAGATTCGGCCTTGTAAGAATTCTGCATGACTCCCAAAGGTTTGTTGTCTTTTGAGGGGAAGGGAAGAATGCTGTTTTCCGTCTCTGTGTTCCCACCATAGCAGGGATTCCAGAGTTGGCTTCCCGGTCCGGGGTCCTGGAGAACCCGACCGAGGGTGTGAATTTAGGCCTAGGGGCATTTCAGGCCCGATATGTAGGCTCCTGTTCCAGCTGGTGAGGGGGATGGCTTGAAAGCAGGCTCAGGCTGAGGGTCAAAATGCCTTTCTGTGTCAGGGCAGCCCTCCTGGGTGGGCATGGTCTCATGGGCCTTGCAGATGGCTCCCACTCTGAGCTTTAGAGTCCCATCCCCACAACAAACTTTTCCTGTCACAGTGAAGGAGGAGTGTTGTTTTATGCTTGAGGTTGCCCCCATAGGCCGGGATTTGAGGTATGCTCTGGGCACAGACACTTAAATACACAGGTTGGGTAAAGATGAGGGTCTCTGGCCATGGCAGGTCCCACCTGCAGGATATGGGGCCATTACCTGAGGGGCTGATGGGATGTCAGGTCTCAGGCTGTGTCAGACAGAGCCTTAGTGCACAGTGTGACCTAGGTTATTGGGGTGCCATCTAGTTCCAGGCAGGTTGATCCTCACGTGGGGATTCTGGGCTGTCCCCTAGGGCCCTTCTTCTTTCTGGAAGTTGGGCAAAAGACTGTGTTGTGGCTCCAGAATGAACAATCTGGAGAGGTTGCAGCGCAGGGAGGTGAGTACAGAAGTATGAATGCAGAAGCGCCGGTTCAGTTCAGTGCCGAGCACATGACCGTTCCAATGTGCAGCATCTGACTCGAGATCTCCAGCACCTGAGTCAGGGCACAGTGTCGTATGGTTGTTCACGCTGGAATTTGTGTCCATGATGTCCAATGAATGGAGGGGTAGCCTCATGAGGCCATGGAGGTTTTCCCAGGCTGGGGCTTGTCCGATGCTCCGAACAGCAAACTTTCCTTCTGCGGGACAGTGGGAGTCCATTTTGATGGCTCCAGTGTCCCCCATATGGAAAGACATGGTAGCAGAGCTCACCGCATAGATGTCTGTAAAGCCCAGCTCAGCTTATCCTTCATCCCAGGAACAAGGCTGTTTTGATCTGGTGGCTCTGGGGCAAGTGCCCAGGAGGCTGGTCAACAGGGAGCCTCCTGCAGATGAGTCACAATGCTGCCTTTTGTCCAGGGATACCTTAGAATGTGGCAGGGGCTCAGGCACCATGCAGGATTCTCCTCCCCTGAGCGTTGGTCGCAGCTCCCAAGAGCCAGGAAGACTTCTGGGGACAGGAGGTGTTCTGTTTTGTGCTCAGGGATCAAGTGTTGGACCATATGTAGGTATTCCAGAAACTTCCTCTGGGAACAGATGACTGCAAACCTCAGCTAGGATTCCGTGGAGGTCCTAGGGGCATGTCAATTCGCTTCTTCTGTCTCAGGGCCATTGACCTGGGTGTCTGCCTGGAGGTAGGTGTCTCCCATGTGTCAGACTGCACTTCCATGTCCAGAGTGGCCACAGAAATTGGGTGGGCTCAGGGGCCTTTCAAGTGTCTCCCAATGGAGGGTTTGTGTAAATGTGACGGGCAGAGAATCCTTCAGGTAGGCAGACAGAGTCCTGTGTTGTGGCTCCAGAGGCCCCATTCTGGACAGCTTGTTGGCCAGGGCATTGGGGACAAAAGTCTGCAAACACATACTGGGTTTAGGGTGATGGTCGATGTGATAGCAGGCCCGATCTGCAGACCATGGGGGCAGTGCCTCGGGATCTGAAATTAGGGCAATGCGGAGCAGGAGCGCAGGCTTTTCTGTCTGGTTTTTGTCTCGGTTTGCATGGAATGGATGGGTGACCTCATTGGTCCATGGGAGATTCTGCCTCAGTGGGGATTTTGCACGGCTCCCAAGGTTTTGGTGTCTTTCTGGATGAAGGGAAGAGAGCTTTTTGCCTTCTCAGGGGTCCCGCCATAGCAGGGATTCCAGAGACAACTTCTGGTTATGGGTGCCTGGAGAACCTGACCGAGGGTGAGGATTTGAGCCTATGGGCATGGCAGGACCGATGCGGGCTCCTGGTCCAGTTACTGAAGGGGCTTCCTTGAAAGCAGGCTCAGACTGATGGTCACAATGCATGTATTTTTGCCCACGGTGGACCTCCTGGTTGGGCGTGGTCTCAAGGGCCATGCAACTGGCTGCCCCTCGGAGGGTTTGACCCCCATCTCCACAGCAAACATTTCTGGCAATGGGGTAGAAAGAGTGCTCTTTTGTTTTTGAAGTTTCCCAAGAGGCCGTGATTTGAGCTATGGTCAGCGAACAGATGCCTGAACACCCAGGTTGGGTAGAGATGACAGCCTGGGGCCATGGCGGGTCCCACCTGCAGGTGATGGCTCCTGCTACCTGGGGGACTGACTGCAGGTCAGGCCTCAGGCTGTGTCACACAGAGAATTAGTGCACAGTGCAGCCTGGATATTGTGGTTCCAACTAGGGCCGTGCAGGTTGATACTCACATGGGGATTCTCGGCAGACCCTTATGGCCCTCCTTCTTTCTGAAGGCTGGGCAGTAGGATGCGTTTTGTCTCCAGAATTCCAAATCTGGTGGACTTTCGGGCCAGACAGGTGAGGATGGAAGTCTGAACACAGAAGCACTGGTTCAGTTCAGTGTCGAGCACATGGCAGTTCCAATGTACAGCGTCTGACTCGAGATCTCCAGCACCTGAGTCAGGGTGAGTACTGGGTCGTTGCTCATGCTGGAGTTTGTGTCCATGATGCCAGATGAATTCAGGGGTGGCCTCATGAAGCCATGAAGATTTTCCCAGGCTGGAGCTTTTGAGCTGCTCTGAACATCAAGCTTTCCTTCTGTCGGACAGGGTGAATCCACTTTAATGGATCCAGTGTCCCCCATATGGAAAGACATCGTAGCAGAGCTCATCGCATAGATTCTGAAAAGCCAAGCTCAGCTTATCCTTTTAGCCCAGGAACAAGACAGATTAGATCTGGTGGCTCTGGGGAAAGTGCCCAGGAGGCTGAGTTGACAGGGAGACGCATGCTATAGGGTCAAAATCCTGGCTTAGAATGTGGAGGGGGCTCAGGCACCATGCAGGATTCTCCTCCCCTGAGGGTTGGATGCAGCTCACAAGAGCTAGGACTTTTGGAGACAGAAGGTGTTCTGCTTTGTGGCTCAGGGAACAAGCGTTGGATCATATGTAGGTACTCCGGAGCCTGCCTCTGGTGACAGATGCCTGCAAACCTAAGCTTGGGTTCCGTTGAGGTCCTAGGGGCATGTCAGTTTAAATCTTCTGACTCAGGGCCATTGACCTGGGTGTCTTCCTGAATGTCGGATCTGGCATGTGTCAGACTGTGTATTTCTGTCCAGAGTGGCCAACAAATTTGGGGCGGGCTCAGGGTCATTGCAGTTGTCTCCAAATCTGGAGGGTTTGTGCTAATGTGATGGGCAGAGTTTCCTTCGGTGGGCAGGCAGAGTCCTGCGCTGTGGCTTCAGAGGCCCCATCCTGGATGGCTTATGGCCAGGGCTCTGGGGACAAAAGTCTGCAAACACAAACTCAGGTTAGGGTGATGGGCGAGGTGATGGCAGGCCAGAACTGCAGACCGTGAGGGCATTGCCTCAGGATCTCAAATTTGGGCAATTGGGAGGCCAGAGCGCAGGCTTTTCTCTCTGGGTTGTCTGTCTCTGTTTGCCACGGAATGGAGGGGTGGCCTCATGTGTCAATGGGAGATTCTGCCTCTGGGGGGATTTGACACAGCTCCCAAGGCTTTGTAGTCTTTCTGGATGAAGGAAAGAGAACTGTTTTCCGTCTCAGGGGACTCGCCATAGCAGCGATTCCAGAGATGGCTTCTGGGTCCAGGCTCTTGGAGAACCAGACCAAGGGTTAGGATTTGGGCCAAGGGGCATGTCAGGCCCGATATGTGGGGTCCTGGTACAGCTTTGAGGGGTCTTGTTTGAAAGAAGGCTCAGCTTAATGGTCACAATACCTATTTGTGTCCAGGGCAGAGCTCCTGGGTGGACGTGGTATCATGGGCCATGCACCTGTCTCCCATTCTGAAGGTTGGATTTCCATCCCCACAGCAAGCTTTTCTGGCCATGGGGAAGGAGGAGTGATCTATTGTGCTTCAGGTTCCACCTTAGGCTGTGATTTAAGCTATGATCTGGGCACAGATGGCTGAACACCCACGTTGGGTAGACATGACAGACTAAGGCCCTGGCCGGTCCCACCTGATGGAGATGGGACCCGGTACCTGGGGGGCTGACTGGAGGTCGGGCCTCAGGCTGTGTAACACAGAGCATTAGTGCACAGTGCGGCCTGGATATTGGGGTTCCGTCTAGGGCCGTGCAGGTTGATCCTCACCTGGGGATTCTGGGCAGACCCATAGGACTCTTCATCTTTCCGGAGGGCAGTCAGAAGGCTGCCTTTTGTGACTCCAGAATTCCCAATCTGGAGGGCTAGCGGGCGAGATGGGTGAGGACGTAAGTGTGAACGAACAAGAGCCTGTTCAGTTCATCGCCGAGCACATGGAAGTTACAATGTGCAGTGTCTAATTGGACATCCCCAGCACCAGAGGCAGGGAGAGTGTCGGATGTTCGCTCACGCTGGAGTTTTGTCCATGATGCCCAATGAATGGAGGGGTGGCCTCATGAGACCATGGAGGTTTCCCAGGCTGGGGCTTGTGAGATGCCCTGAACAGCAAGCTTTCCTTCTGCGGGACAGGTGGAGTCCGTTTGGATGGCACAATGGTCCCCCATATGGAAATCGTCGTAGCAGAAGTCACCGCATGGATCCCTATAAAGCTCAGCTCTACTTAGTCTTCCAGCCCAGGAACAATTCCGTTTCGATCTGGTGTCTCTGTGGCAAAGGGCCCAGGTTGCTGAGGTGACAGGGATCCTCATTCTGATGGGTCACAAGGCTGGCTTGTGTCCAGGGAGACCTTAGAATGTGGCGGTGACTAGGGTGCCATGCAGGATTCTCCTTCCCTGAGGGTTGGACGCAGCTCCTAAGAGCCAGGTTGCCTTCTGGGGACAGGAGGTGTTCTGTTTTGTGGCTCAGGATTCAAGTGTTGGAACATACGTAGTTATTCCAGAGTTTGTCTCTGGTGGCAGATGAGTGAAAACCTTTGCTAGGGTTCCGTTGAGGTCCTAGGAGTAATTCAGGTTCCATCTCTGACTCAGGGCCATGGACTTGGGTGTCTGCCTGGACATAGGTTTCTGACCTGTGTCCAAAGGCGCCTTTTTTCTAAGGCAGCCAACGAATTTGGGGTGGTCCTTTTGGCCAGGGATTTGGGGACAAAACTCTGCAAACACAAACTCAGGATATGTTTGGGAGTGAGGTGATGGCAGGCCCGATCTGCAGACCATGAGGGCAGTGCCTCTGTATCTGAAATTAGGGCAACAGGGAGGCGGTAGCACAGGCTATTCTGTCTGGGTTGTTTGTCCTGGTTTGCCATGGAATGGAGGGGTGACCTGATGGGTCCATGGGAGATTCTGCCTCTGTGGGGATTTTGCACGGCTCCCAAGGTTTTGATGTATTTCTGGATGAAGGGAAGAGAAATGTTTTCTGTCTCAGTGTTCCCACCATAGCAGGGATTCCAGAGTTGGCTTCTGTGTCTGGCCGCCTGGAGAACCTGCCCGAGGGCGTGATTTTGGGCCTAGGGGCATGGCAGGCCTGATATGCGGACTCCTGGTCCAGCTCTGGAGGGGGCTTGTTTGAAAGCAGGCTCAGGATGATGGTCACAATGCCTGGTTGTGCCCAGAGCGGAGCTCCTTTTTAGACGTGTTCTCATGGGCCATGCAGCTGGCTCCCACTCTGACGATTTGACCCCCATACTCACAGCAAGCTTTTCTGGCCATGGGAAAGTGTGATATATTGTGTTTGAGGTTCCCCCATAGACCGAGATTTGAGCTATGGTCGAGGCTCAGATGCCTGAACACCCAGACTGGGTAGAGATGATAGCATCGGGCCATGGCTGGTCCCACCTGCAGGAGATGGCATCCGCTACCTGGGAGGCTGACTGGAGATCAGAGCTCAGGCTCTGTCAGAGATAGCATTTCTGCACAGTGCATCCTGGGTATTTGTGTTCTGTGTAGGGCTGTGCAAGTTGATCCTCACATGGGGATTCTGGGCAGACCCAAAGGGCACCTCGTCTTTCTGGAGGGCAGGCAGAAGGCTGTGTTATGGCTACAGAATTTCCAATTTGGAGGGTTTGCAGCCCAAGCTGTTGAGGACGGAAGTCTGCACGCCCAAGCGCTGGTTTACTACAGTGTTGAGCACATGGAATTTCCAATATGAAGCGTCTGACTCGAGATCTCCAGCACCTGAGTCAGGGCGAGTGTCAGATGGTTGTTCATGCTGGAGTTTGTGTCCATGATGCCCGAAGAAGGGAGGGGTGGGCTCATGAGGCCATGGAGATTTTCCCAGGCTGGGGCTTCTGAGATGCTCTGAACAGCAAGCTTTCCTTCTCTGGGACAGGGTGTGTCTGTTTGGATTGCTCCAGGGTCCCCCATATGGATAGATATGGTAGCAGAGCTCACCACATAGATGTCTGGAAAGCCCAGCTCAGCTTCTCCTTTCAGCCCAGGAACAAGGCAGTTTCGATCTGGTGTCTCTGGGGCAAGTGCCCAGGGGCCTGAGTTGACAGGGAGCCTCATACTAATGGGTCACAATACTGGATTGTGTCCAGGGAGACCTTAGAATGTGGTTGGGGCCCAGGCTCCATGCAGGATTCTCCTCCCCTGAGGGTTGGACCACCTCCCAAGAGACAGGTTACCTTCTGGGGACAGGAAATATTCTATTTTTTGCCTCAGGGACCTAGTGTTGGTCCATATGTAGGTATTCCAGAACCTGCCTCTGGGGACAGATGCCTGCCAACCTCAGCTAGCATTCCATTGACTTCCTAGGGACATGTAAGTTTCCATATTCTGACTCAAGGGCCTTGACCTGGGTGTATGCCTGGAGGTAGGTGTCTGGCATGTGTCAGACTGTGCATATCTGTCCAGAGTGGCTAATGAAATTGGGTGGCCTCAGGGGTCTTGCACGTGTCTCCCAATCTGGAGGGGTTGTGCAACTGTGTCAGGCAGAGTTTCCTTAGGGAGTCCAGGCATAATCCTGCACTGTTGCACCAGATGCCACATCTTGGAGGGCCTGTGGGCCAGGGCTTTGGGGACAAAAGTCTGCAAACACAAACTCGGGATAGGATGAGGGGCGATGTGATGGAAGGCCCCATATCAGACTGTGATGGCAGTGTATCAGGTTCTAAAAGTAGGGCGATGGGGAGGCTGGAGTTCAGGCTTTTCTGTCTGGGTTGTGTGTCTCAGTACACCACGGAATCAAGTGGTGGCCTCATGGTCCATGGGAGATTCTGCCTCTGTGGGGATTTTGCATGGCTTCCAAGGTTTTGTTGTCTTTCTGGATGAAGGGAAGAGAGCTGTTTTCCTTCTCAGGCATCCCACCATAGCAGGGATTCCAGAGTCAGCTTCTGGGTTCAGGCGCCTCGTGAAACCGACCGAGGGTGAGGATTTGGGCCTAGGGGCATGGAAGGCCCGAAATGCAGGCCCTGGTCCAGCTACCGAGGGGGCTTCTTTGAAAGCAGGTTCAGGATGATGGTCACAATGCCTGTTTGTGCCGAGGGCGGTCCACCAGGGTGGGCATGTTCTCATGGGCCATGCAACTGGCTCCCACTATGAGGGTGTGACCCCCATCTCCACAGAAAGCTTTTCCATCCATTGGGATGGAGGAGTGCTCCTTTGCGCTTGAGCTTCCCCATAGGCTGGGATTTGAGATATGGTCTGGGTACAGATGCCTGAACACCCAGATTGGGTAGACATGGCAGACTAGAGCCATGGCCAGTTCCACCTGCAGGAGATGGCCCCCGCTACCTGGGGGAGCTGACTGGAGGTCAGGGCTCAGGCTGTGTCACACAGAGCATAAGTGCACAGTCGGCCTGGATATTGGGGTTCCGTCTAGGGACATGCAGGTAGATCCTCACATGGGGATTCTGGGCTGACCCATAGGATACTTCTTCTTTTTGGAGGGCAGGCCGAAGGCTGCTTTGTGACTCTAGAATTCCCAATCTGGAAGACTTGTTGGCCAGGGGGGTGAGGACGGAAGTCTGCACGCACAAGCGCTGTTTCTGTTCAGTGTAGAACACATGGTATTTCCAATGTGCAGTGTATGACTCGAGATCTCCAGCACCTGAGTCAGGGCGAGTGTCAGATTATCTCTCATGCTGGAGTCTGTTTGCATGATGCTAGATGAATGGAAGGGTGGCATCATGAGGCCATGTAGGTTTTCCCAGGCTGGGGCTTGTCCGCTGCTCCGAAGAGCAAGCTTTTCGTCTGCGGGACAGGGGAGTCCATTTTGATGGCTCCATTGTCCCCCATATGGAAAGACATGGTAGCAGAGCTCACCGCATAGATGTCTAGAAAGCCCAGCTCAGCTTATCCTCTCAGCTCAGGAACAAGGCAGTTTCAATCTGATGGCTCTTCGGCAAGTGCCCAGAGGGCAGAGTTGACAGGAAGCCTCATGCTGATGGGTCACCATGCTGGCTTGTGTCCAGGGATACCTTAGAATGTGGCAGGAGCTCAGGTGCCATGCAGGATTCTCCTCTACTGAGGGGTGGACGCAGCTCCCAAGAGCCAGGTTACCTTCTGGGGACAGGAGGTGTTCTGTTTTTTAGATCAGGTACCTAGCATTGGAAGATATGTAGGTACTAATATAGGGGCCTGCTTAGCCAGAGGAACTTACTTGTAAACCCTGGATATTGGTGCGGGCCTGGCCAGATTGCCTTATCCAATCAGTGGGGTGTGCATATATTAAATGTGGTGAATTGAAATCTCATTGGTTATCTGTGTGTGGGCCAGGCTCAACCACCTCTTAAAGCTTAGTTTGTGAGGCTTGGGGGGTGGGGGGGATAAGTAGGAGGAGTTAGAATAGCCATTAGAGAATAGGACCATTTAGAATTGCCATTAGAGAAGTAGAAGGAGTTAGAATATCCATTAGAGTAGTAGAAGGAGTTAGAGTAGCCATTAGAATAGCCATTGGGAGCTTTTACGGTAGTTGTAGGAGTGATAGCTTCGGGTTCGTCGGGGGCGTCAGAGCTTCAGGATCATCGGGAGCATTGGGAGTGGTATTGCTGGGAGCGGGACCACCACGAGCCGCCTCGCCTCCCCGAGCAGAAGTGCCGCCCACGACCGGCCTCGCCGTGACCGCGCCGTGATCCGGTTCCCTGCCCAGAGCTGTGGCCTCGCCAGAGTGATGTCATTCGGGGGAGTGGCCTAGTCAGTGTGTGGCCTCGTTGGAGAGCGGCCTGGTCTGGAGTGGCCCCTTCATCATCAGTTGTGGCCTTCATCCAGCATGTGGCCGCATCCAGAGCGGCCTTGTCTGGGGAGAGGCCTTGTTGGAGTGGAGTCATGGGGAGCAGAGTCTGTGTCATTAGGATTGTCATCCTCGTCATCCTCGCCTCTTTGTCATCGGGAGCAGCATCCTCAAGGTCGTCGCCTTTATGTAAGAAATGGTCCCGGAATGTTGGTTTCATTTTCGATGCTTAATTTCAGCTTTATGTCAGTCTCGTTCCTTTGATCACGGACCATAACACTGGGGGCTCGCCCGGGATCAAACAACGAGAACTAAGCCAGCATCAGAATTTATGGGAAAAGCCTCCAGGGGTGTTGGGATCTTGTTCGTCTGTCTGGATGGAGCTCCTGGGTATGGCCCACCGGGGAGAAGATGGACACAGCTATGCTGTGTCTATTAAGGGCTATAACTGGAGCCAACATGGTTTAGTCTAACTTGGAAGAGAGATGTTAAGGAATATTCCCAAGAAGCTGCTGAAACTCCCTTTGTTTCAGGGAATACCTTGCCTTCTCTGGCCCGACGTGGACTGCCTAGCCCCTCCCCCTGCCTGGCGGGAAAGCATGGCGTCTGAAGTGGAATGGGCCCAGGTGGAACATGAAATCTGTTAGCAAAGAGATGACTGAACTGATGGTTAATTGTCTGTCTTCGGGTTTTAATGGGTAATTGCGAAAGTAGCTTTCACAGTCTTTGGAAACCTAAAGCTTTAAAGTTTTGTTTGGATGACAAATGGATGAAGTTCTAGGGCACTGGTTGCTGGAACTAGTTTTGTGCTTTTGAAATCTGTTGGTAAACATGTATTGTGCTTAACTGCTATTGAAACAGTTCACAATTGGTTAATATTTAGTCTTCACTTGAGATTGAGATGTTTCTAAGAAAATGTAAATGGTTTTCTTTGCCCACCCAGAATTGCAAATGAGATCTCTTTGACTCATAGGGCTCTTCACTGATATGGTAAATTACACAGGTAGTACTGTTAAATCAATGATAAACCTTGGGTTACATTTTGGTAAATCCTGTAACTACTCCAGAGGTTCTATACATTATCTAAAGTTTTAATGTTTTGATAAGGGTCATCATTTGATATTTAACCATATCTATTCTGAGTATTTTGTCATTTGTAATTGTTTTAATTCTCTTGTAAGATGAATTCCGCCTTAAGGAAATTCATATAGGAGACTTCCAGAAAAAATACAGTTCTTTGATATGTTGAAATCCTGCAACTGCATTTCCAGAAGTAAAAGCTGCAATTGCACTAAACCAGAATTAGTACGGAGACTCAAGGTAAGAATGAGTCTCCAGGAACTTTCCTAGAAAGGCTCATTGAAACCTATAAAATGTATAACCCGATCAACCCTGAGGCACCCGAAAATCAGGGGGCAGTGAACCTTCCTTTTGCCAGTCAGTCAGCCCCGGATATAAGGACGAAACTTCAGGAAATTGACGGATTTGAAGGGAAGAATCTGATTGAGCTATTGGGAATAGCAGAAAAAGTGTGTAACAACAGGGATGCACAGGAGGATGTAAAACAGACAAAAAGTTGGTTAAGGTTTTGGCATGACATGAGATAGGTAGGGGATAGTAAATGGAAGGAAAAGCCTAAGCATAGAGAAGGCAGGTGGTGAGACGTAGATTCAGATCAGTTTGCTTACTGTAAGGAAAAAGGACACTGAGCCAGGGAATGCCCCAAAAGGAAGACGGCAATGTTGGCCACCAGAGCAAAAATTGAAGTGGAGGGGAAATTGACTGATTTTTTTTGGTGGACATTGGAGACCAATTTTCATCATTACTTAAACCTATGGAAAAACTATTGAGAGGAAGCTTTGGTACAAGGAGCAAATGGCACAGCGAGACATAAATGGACAACAGAGAGGACTTTAAATTTGGCCTCGGGAGTAGTGAAACATAGATTTTTGGTCCTACCTAATGCCCCATATAACTTGATGGGAAGAGATCTCCTCCACAAGGTAGGACCTGGCATTCAGTTCTCAGAAGTAGACATGACTGTAACCTTGAGACAACCTGTACAAGACTTCCCCAAGGATTCAATAATTAACCCACTGTTATTTTTTGACAAGGCACTTCATGAGGATTTGCTTGAGTACAGTACTTCCAACCTAGTAGTCACTCTGCTACAGTATGTTGATGACTTGCTAGTATCCGCTGAGGACTATAAGTCATGGATGCGGCAGATGAGAGCTCTCTAACAGACTCTGCAGGAAAAAGGGTATCGGGTGTCAGCAAAGAAAGCACGGCTCTGCAGAGCCATGCCACATATCTAAGCTTTGATATCCATGAGGGAGTGCATTCACTGGTCCAGAAAACAGGTGATCACCCGATACCCCCGCCCCACCACATCCCGATAAGTCAGGGAGTTTCTAGGATGGTGGACTTCTTTAGGCTGTGGATACTGCCGTTTGAGGAGATTGCCCAACCTTCTTACTAATTAGCAAAAGGCGGGGCTCACAATGATAGAGTGGGCAGCTGAGGAAGAAGGAGCATTTCAGGAATTACAAACAGTTGTACTGAGTGCATTGGCCATCCCAGATGTTACCAAGCCCTTCCACTTGTATGTGGATAAAAAATGCAGGGGTGGCCAAAGGAGTTTTGACTCAGAATCTGGGGCCTTGGCAAAGGTCAGTAGCCTACCTAAGCAAGAAACTAGATACAGTAGTGGCTGGATTCCCCTCTTGCATCTGCATAATTGCTGCCACGGCCCTCCTGGTCAAGGATGCAAGTAAATTGAATTTGGGTCAAAATCTCATCTAGACCACCACCCATCCTATTGAGGGCCTTCTCCAGACTCCACCAGACTGATGGATGACAATAACATGAGTGACCAGGTATCAGGTCCTCCTCCTCAACGAACCAAGAGTGACCTTCCAGTTCCTGGCAGTGCCAAATCCAGCCATACTGCTGCCGGAGGAGCTGACTGACCACCCACACGACTGGGGGAGGTCCTATCCCAAGTTGCAGGAATAAGGCCAGATCTGAGACATTCCCCTCCCAGATGCTGAGATGACTCTGTTCACAGATGGGAGTTGCCACAGGGTCAATGGATAGAGGTATGTGGGGGTTGCAGTAGTTTCTCCTGAGCATAATCTCTGGACAGAATCCCTTCCATATGGACCTTTGGCACAAAAAGCGGAACTGATTGCACTCACTAAGGCACTGCAGATGGCCAAAGGTAAAACCACCAATACCTATACGGGCAGCAGGTATGCCTTTGTAACGTTCCATATACATGGGGATATTTATAAAGAAAGGGGTCTATTAACAGCAGAAGAAAAAGGAATTAAAATCAGAGGAGAAATATTGGCTCTCCTCCAGGCTATTTGGGACCCCAAATAGGTGGCTCTTATGCATTGCCTGGTACACCAAATGGGGACTGCTCTGATTTCAAAAGGAAACCTATTAGCAGATCAATCCACAAAGCAAGCAGCCCGAGAAACAGTGCAAGAACTGGTTGCACTCTCGTCTCCACCCCTACCAGAAAAACTGAACAATTCAGAAGAAGATTTACAGTATTTACAGAAGTATTTACAGAAATGGATTAAATTGGACTATGAAGGGGACTGGGCTAAGACTGAAGCAGGACAAACAATTCTTCCTCAAAGACTAGGCAAAAAGTTAGTAGACCAGATACATCAGGGTACTCATTTGGGGATACACAAACTCAAGGATCTTATAGGAAAGCAGTTCCAGGGTTCTAAATTAGGGTGTATGGTTCAGGATGTAGTTGATAGATGTGCTCAATGCCAGGCAGTTAATGTGGGAAGAACTGAAATGGGAAGAGGGAAAAGAGAAACAGGTAAGGAACCAGGAATTTATTGAGAAATAGATTTTACAGAAATGAAACATAGAAAATATGGGCACAAGTGCATGTTCGTTTTTGTAGATACATTTTCAGGCTGGGTAGATGCTTTTCCTGCCAAACATGAGACGGCAGGAGTGGTAGCTAAAAAGCTACTAGAAGAAATAATTCCTAGGTTTGGGCTGCCTCTTGCAATCGGGTCAGACAGTGGCCCTGCATTTGTGAGTTCAGTCTCACAGGCATTGGCCAAGGCCATGGAAACTAATTGGAAACTACATTCTGCTTACCAGCCCCAGAGTTCTGGGCAAGTAGAGATAATGAACCGGACTCTTAAAGAGACCCTGACAAAACTAATTCTGGAGACTGGTGGTGGATGGGTGGATCTCCTTTGTTTCTCCCTCCTCAGGGCACAATGTACACCCTATTTAAGCAAGGTGAACCTATTTGAAATAATGTTTATGTAACCCCCTTCTCTGTCCTCAACTACAAGAGGTTGCCCTAGCAGAAATGACTGATCAGTCTGTACTCCAGTCACTGCAGGCATTACAGTCTGTCCTAAAAAAAGCCCACTCAGGGATTTGGACTGCCCACTCTTGGACGGAGACGGTGGTGGAACCACAAACTTACCAACCTAGGGGACTTGGTTTGGCTACATCGCTATGAAGGGGGAAATTGGAGCCTCGCTGGAAGGGACCATTTACTGTAAAAGTAGAGGCATTAGAGGCTGGATTCATGTGGGTCACGTCAAATGAGCCAAGGATGAGGATGCCCCCCAGAGATGGAATCTGCAGTTGAAGACCCCGCTGACCATGGACTAAAGCTAAAACTAAAAAAAAAAAAAAAAAAAAACAAAAAAACAAAAAAAAAAAACAAACAAACAAAAAAAAACTGTGAGTTTATTGTTGCTCCTATTGTGACCTGTTCATGTAAAGTATAGTGGGAAATTAGATGAATGGAATTAGGAAAAAATGGAAAAGGTTATACAAAGCGTTTAATGGCTAACTCATCAGCTGACTGTGCACTACTGTTACTTGTTGGCCCCTGTATTATAAACTCCCTAATGTCATTTGTACCAAAGAATATTGGAGTGATAAAAAAGTTAGTGTTACATGCTCAATATAACCCCTTTACAAAAGGAGAACATAGAACTGGCTGAAAAGTCAAGGATTAGATTAATTTCCGAAGAAAAGGGGGGAATGTAGGGGCCTGGTTAGCCAGAGTAACTTACTTGTAAACCCCGGATAAAGGGTCGGGACAGGTCAGATAGCCATAACCAATCAGTGGGGTGTGCATATATTAACTGTGGTGAGTTGAAATCTCATTGGCCACCTGTGTGTGGGCCAGGCTCAACCACCGCTATAAAGGTTAATCTGTGAGGCTGTGGGGTGTGGAAGTAGGAGGATTTAGAATAGCCATTAGAGAAGTAGGAGGAGTTATAATAACCATTAGAGATGTAGGAGGAGTTAGAATAGCCGTTAGAGAATTAGGAGGAGTTAGAATAGCCATTAGAGAAGTAGGAGGAGTTAGAATAGCCCTTTGAGTAGTAGGAGGAGTTAGAGTAGCCATTAGAGTAGCCGTTGGGAGCTGTTAGGGTAGTTGTAGGAGTGATAACGTCGAGGTCGTCTGCAGCGTCAAAGCTTCAGGATCATCGGGAGCATCAGGAGCGACATTACTGGGAGCTGCCCTGCCCCGAGCAGCAGCATCACCATGAACGGACTCGCCTCCCTGAGCAGCAGCGCACCCCGTGACCTACCTTACCATGGCCCCATAGAGATTGGCCTCGCTGCCCCAATGCACAGTCTCGCCAGAGTGGTGTCATTTCTGGGAGCTGCATCATTGGATGCAGCCTCGTCAGAGAGTGTCCTGCTCCAGAGCGGCCTCTTTATCATTGGGTATGGACTTCGTCCAGTGTGTAGCCTTGTCCACAGCGGCCTCGTCTGAGGAGTGGCCTTGTCAGAGTGGCGTCATGGAGAGGAGAGTCTGTGTCGTCAGTGTTCTCGTCCTCGTCCACGCTTCTTTTCATCGGGAGCAGGGTCCTCGTTGTCATTGATCGACATAAGAAAAGGCCCCGAACTGTCCGTTTGATTTTCGGGGCTTGGCATGAAATAAAGCTTTGCTTGATTTTCTCTTTGTGTAGTCTTGTAACATTGATCATGGACCCTTACACTCCAACACCTTCCTCTAGGAACAGATGCCTGCAAACCTCAGCTAGGGCTCCGTGGAGGTCCTAGGGGCATGCCATTTTCCATCTTCTGACTCAGGACTGTTGACTTGGGTGTCTGCCTGGAGGTAGGTGTCTGGCATGTGTCAGAATGTGCATTTTTGTCCAGAGCGGCCAAGGAAATTGTGTGGGCTCAGGGGCCTTTCAGGTGTCTCCCAATCTGGAGGGTTTGTGGAAATGTGACAGGCTGAGTTTCATTTGGGAGGGCAGGCAGAATCCTGTCCTGTGGCTGAGAGACCCCATCCTGGAGGACCTGTTGGCCAGGGCTTTAGGGACAAAAGTCTGCAAATACAAACTGGGGTTAGGGTGAGGGGCGAGGTGATGGCAGGCCCAATCTGCAGACCGTGAGGGCACAGCCTCGGAATCTTAAATTAGAGTGAAGGGGAGGCGGGAGCACAGGCTTTTCTTTCTGGGCTGTGTGTCTTGCTCGGCCATGGAATGGAGGCATGACCTCATGGGTCCATGGGAGATACTGCCTCTGAGGGGATTTTGCATGGCTCCCAAGGTTTCGTTGTCTCTCTGGATGAAGGGAAGAGAGATGTTTTCCATCTCAGGGGTCCCTCCATAACAGGGATTCCAGAGTGGGCTTCTGGGTCCAGGCTCCTGGAGAATCTGACCAAGGGTGAGCGTTGGGGTTAGGGGCATGGCAGGCCCGATATGCGGGCTCCTGGTCCAGCTAGTGAGGGGCCTTTTTTGCAAGCAGGCTCGGGCTGATGGCCAGAATGACTGTTTGTTCCCAGGGCGGCACTCCTGGGTGGGCCTGGTCTCATGGGTCGTGAAGCTGGCTCCCACACAGAGGTTTGGACCCCCATGCCCACAGCAAGCTTTTCTGGCCATGGGGGTGGAGGAGTGCTCTTTTCTGCTTGAAGTTCCCCCATAGGCAGGATTTGAGCTATGGTCGGGGCACAGATGCCTGAACACCCAGGTTGGGTTGCGATGACAGCCTGGGGCTATGACTAGTCCCACCTGTAGGTGATGGCGCCCACTACCTGGGGGGCTGACTGCAGGTAGGGGCTCAGGCTGTGTCACACAGAGCATTAGTTTACAGTGCGGCCTGGATATTGTGGTTCCGACAAGGGCCATGCAGTTTGATACTCACATGGGGATTCTCAGCAGACCCGTAGGGTCCTCCTTCTTTCTGAAGGTCAGGCAGTAGGATGAGTTGTGGCTCCAGAATTCCCAGGAGGTTGGGCTTTCAGGCCAAATGGGTTAGGATGGAAGTCTGAACGCAGAAGCACCGGTTCAGTTCAGTGCCAAGCACATGGCAGTTCCAATGTACAGCCTCTGACTCGAGATCTCCAGCACCTGAGTCAGGGCGAGTGTCAGATCGTCACTAATTCTGGAGTTGGTGTCCATGATGCCAGATGAATAGGGGTGGCCTCTTGAGGCCATAGAGGTTTTCCCAGGCTGGGGCTTTTGAGCTGCTCCGAACAGCAAGCTTTCCTTCTGAGGGACAGGGGGCTCCCTGTTAATGGCTCCAGGGTCCCCCATATGGAAAGACATTGTAGCAGAGCTCACCGCATAGATTTCTGGAAAGCCAAGCTCAGCTTATCCATTCAACCCAGCAACAAGACAGTTTCGATCTGGTGGCTCTGAGGAACGTGCCCAGGGGCTGAGTTGACAGGGAGCCTCATGCTATAGGGTCAAAATCCTGGCTTCTGTCCAGGGAGACCATAGAATGTGGCAGGGCTCAGGCGCCATGCAGGATTCTCCTCCCGTGAGGGAAGGATGCAGCTTCCAGGAGCCAGGTGGCCTTCTAGGGAAAGGAGGTTTTCTGTTTTGTGGCTCAGGGACCAAGGGTTGGACCATATGTAGGTATTCCAGAACCTACCTCTGGGGACAGATGCCTGCAAATCTCAGTTAGGGATCCGTTGAGGTCCTAGGGGCATGTCAGATTGCATCTTCTGACTCAGGGCCATTGACCTGGGTGTCTGTCTGGATGTAGGTGTCTGGCATTTGTCAGACTGTGCATTTCTGTCCAGAGCGGCCAATGAAATTGGATGGGCTCAGATGCCTTGCAGGTTTCTCCCAATCTAGAGGGTTTGTGCAACTCTGACAGGCAGAGTTTCCTACAGGAGGGCAGGCAGAGTCCTGCACTGAGGCTCCAGATGCCTCATCCTGGAGGGCCTGCCGGCCAGGGCGTTGGGGACAAATTCTGCAAACACAAACTCGGGTTAGAATGAGGGGCGAGGTGATCACAGGCCCTTTCTGCAGACCGTGATGGCAGTGCCTCAGGATCAGGAATTAGGGCAACATGGAGGTGGGAGCACAGGCTTTTCTGTCTGGGTTGTGTGTCTGGGTTGGCCACGGAGAGATTCTGTGGCCATGAGAGATTCTGCCTCTGTGAGGATTCTGCCTGGTGCCCAAGGGTTTGTTGTCTTTTGGAGGGAAGGGAGGAGTGCAATTTTCCATCTCAGGGGTCCCGCCATAGCTGGAATTCCAGAGTCAGCTTCTGGATCCATGAGCCCAGAGAATGCGACCCAGGGTGAGGATTGGGGCCTAGGGAACATGTCAGGCCTGATATGCGGGCTCCTGGCCCAGATATCGAGGGGGTTTTGAAAGCAGGCTCAGGCTAAGGGTTACAATTCCTGTTTATGGCCAGGGTAGCCCTCCTGGGTGGGCGTGGTCTCATGGGACATGCAACTAGCTCCCACTCTGAGAGTTAGACCCCCATCCGCACAGCAAGCATTTCCCTTTGTGGGGTAGGAGGAGTGCTCATTGATGCTTGACATTAACCCATAGGCCGGGATTTGAGCTATGGTCTGGACGCAGCCACCTGAATACCCAGGTTGGGTAGAGATGACAGTCTCTGGCCTTGGCATGTCCTACATGCAGGACATGGGGGCCGCTACCTGGGGGGCTGTTGGGAAGGCGGGGATCAAGCTGTGTCAGACAGAGCATTAGTGCAAAGGGCTGCCTAGGACACTGGGGTGCCTTCGAGTTCCGAGCAGTTGATCCTCACTTGGGGATTCTGGCAAACCCCTAGGGCCTTTCTTCTTTCTGGAAGGCAGGCAGAAGACTGTGTTGGGTTTCCGGAATGAACAATCTGGAAGGCTGCATGGCCAGGAGGCTGAGGACGGAATTCTGAATGCACAAGTGCCGGTTCTGTTCACTGCTGAGCACATGGCATTTCCAGTGTGCAGTGTATGAGTCATGGCTCCAGCACCTGTGTCAGGGCATGTGTCAGATGTTCGATCACACTGGAGTTTGTGTCCATGATGGCCAATGAATGGAGGGGTGGCCTTATGAGGCCATGGAGGTTATGAGGCTATGGGGATTGTGAGCTGCTCTGATCAGCAAGCTTTCCTTCTGCGGGACAAGGGAGTCAGTTTTGATGGAACCCAGCTTCCCCATATGGAAAGACGTCGTAGCAGACATCACCGCATGTATGCCTGGAAAGCCCAGTTCCTCATACCATTGCAACCCAGGAACAATTCCATTTTGATCTGGTGGTTCTGGGGCAAAGTGTCCAGGGTGCAGTGGTGACAGGGAGCCTCATTCTGATGGGTCACAATGCTGGCTTGTGTCCAGGGAGACCTTAGAATGTGGTGGGGGCTCTGGCGCCATGCAGGTATCTCCTCTCCTGAGGGTTGGACGCAGCTCCCAAGAGCCAGGTTGCCTTCTGGGTGAGAGTTGTTCTGTTTTGTGGTTCAGGGATCAAGTGTTGGACCATATGTAGGTATTCCGGAGTTTGTCTCTGGTGGCAGATGGCTGCAAACCTAAGCTAGGTTTCTGTTGAGGTCCTAGGGGTATGTCAGGTTCCATCTTCTGACTCAGGGCCATTGGCCTGGGTTTATGCCTGGAGGTAGGTGTCTGGCATGTGTCCGAATGCGCCTTTTTTCCATGGCAGAAAACGAATTTGGGGTGGGCTTAGTGGCATTTCAGTGGTCTCCCAATATGGAGGGTTTGTGCAAATGTGATGGGCAGAGTTTCCTTCTGGTGGGCAGGCAGAGTCCTGCGCTATGGCTCCAGAGGCCCCATCTGTTGGGGCAGGCCAGGCCAGCTAGATGGTGACGTCCAATCAGTGGGGCATTCATATATTTACTGAGTTGAGTTGCAATCCCATTGGCAACCTGTATCTTGGCCGGGCTCAACCACCTCAATAAAGTGTGGTCCTTGTGGCTGAGGGGGAGGGGTAGCGGGAGTTGTTAGAGTAGGGGGTAGCAGGAACCATTAATGTATCCATTAGGGGAGCCATTGGGAGGCATTTGGTAGTGGTAGAAGTGGTAGTATCGGGGTTGTGGAGAGTGACAGCGCCCTTTTCATCATCAGGAGCATCAGGAGTGGCATTGCTGGGAGCCTCGCTGCCTGGAGCAGCGACGCCACAATGAGTGGCCTTTTCAGGAGCTGGCATTGCTGGGAACCTCATTGCCCCGAGTAGTGGTACCGCCGGGAGCGGCCTTGTCAGGAGTGGCATTGCTGGGAGCCTCGTCCTGGGGAGCGGCCTCATCTGCAGCAGCCTCACCCCAAGCAGCAGCACCGCCCGAGCAGTGGTGCTGGGTAGACTGTCGGTTATTGGCCTCATCTGCAGCAGCCTCGTCTGGGGGGAGAGGACTCATCTGGAGAGCAGCCTTGTTGACAGTGGCCTCGTCGTGAGCGGCCTCACCAGGAGTGGACTCGTCAGGAGCGGAATTGTCCCAGGAAGAGGCCTGTGGTACAGTGAAGGTGAGGTAGGGAGCCTCCAGGAGGGATCCCAGGACAAGGAGACGGTGGCCCCCAACAAGGCTTGGGCACCTACTGGTCAGTTTGAGGTCCACATCTTGTGACATCTTAGGCACATCATATCTTATTTATACCAAAATATCATGAAATTTTCTTCCAAATCTCATGAGATGTCTGTCCAAACCTTGAGAGATCTCAGTACAAAACTTGTGAGAACTCGGGCACTTCTCAGGAGAATTTTAACAAAATCTCATGAGAACTCCTTCCAAATATCATGAGATCTCAGGGAAATCTCATGATATCTCTGTCCAAATATCACGAGATCTCTGTATATTTCTCATGAGAGGAAAGAAGGGCAAGATGGTGGAGAAGTAGGAGACCCTGTTTCAACTGGTCCCCTGAGTTGAGCTAAGTATCTACCAGAGGACCAGAATTACATGGAGTCTAGTTAAAAGCACTCAAAAATAACAAAGGGTCTTAAGGGGCAGTTGGAGAAATCAGGCACCAACAGGCATGGACAAAAATTCACAGTCCCAGAGCAGTCACAGCTGATGCCATCCATGTCTGAGAGAGCTCATCAGGGGCTCCATTTGTCCCTGAACGCTTGGCTTTCTGCTGCTTCCAGCACCACTGAGACTGTGTGCACCCCTGCCTGTACCTGAGAGCCTGGCTCATGTTCCTGCCAGAGTTCTGTGGGCCCACAACCTTCTGCAACCTGTGCTATGGCTAGGTCTGAGTGCACCGGTGTGACTGTGGACTCTAGACAGCGGTCCCAGCAATGTAGCCACCAGGATTGGGGTCACCTGGACAAATATCACTCATGTTTTTAGTTCTGTGGGGATGTAGAGACAAGCAGGGACCTCAGGCAACCACTGAGATGGTGGCTGGTCATGCACAATGCCTGTGGGAGGTTTTGAAGTTCAGCAGAGTTTGCAGAGGAGGAGTCTGTGATTTCTGGACCACCCAGAAGGGAGCAGATGGAGGCCTCTCTCTGAGGTGGAGTTTGGGTACAGATAGATTCTTTCTTTGATATGACCCTCTGAAAAGCCTCAAAAGGTGCCAAAGAACAAAAACCTCCAGAGAACAAAAGCCCAAGAACCCAGTCTCCACAGAGTCCAGCTCTTTGATAGGGGGCAGGGCAGCCCAAGCAGGACTGACTGAAAAACAATGCACCAGGCCCCTCTCCCAGAAGACAAGCCAAAAGAACAAGAGGGCAATAATCACAGGGTCCCCATTAAAGTGTAAAACCCCCAAATCAGGGGAAAACAATATCTTATGCTCCCAGTGTAGACCCAAAAATTATATATTTCAGAAGCTACAAATTTTTTAAAATTATTTCACGTGATTCTTATTTTCTTTTTTAAACCTACTTAGCATTACAACCAGATGTTTAATACAACATATTAAATAATAATTTTTAAGTTGGGCTTTTTCAATACATATACATTTGTTTATTATTTTTTCTTTTATATCTATATATAGATATATGTATAAGTTTCAAGGTGATCCTTTTTTCCCTATTCAATAATACCTCTATATATAAACCAATTTTAATTTTCCTGTATCTTTAGAAAGTTGAACCCTTTAACAAAGAAAACAAGATATACCCATGAAGAACCAAAATAAGTTTTCTTGCCCACAATGAGGGTTTATAACCACTTTCTTATCTTCTTCTTCTTTTTTTTTTCTTTTTTTTTCTTTTCAGTGTTTCAGAATTCATTGTTTATGCACCACACCCAGTGCTACATGCAATCCATGCTCCCTTAATACCCACCACCAGGCTGAGGAAACACTACACTCCCTTCCCTGTAAAATCCTCCGGTTGTTTCTCAGAGTCCATAGTCTCCCATGGTTCATCTCCCTATCCAATATCCCCCAGCTCACTTCTCATCTCCATCTCCCCATGTCCTCTGTATTCTTTCTTATGCTCCACAAGTGAATGAAACCATATGATAATTGACTCTCTCTTATTGAATCATTATAAGCATTATAAGCATAATTTCCTTAGAAACATAATTTCCTCCACCCCCGTTCATGTTGACATAAAATTTGGGTATTCCCTTTCTGATTGAGGCACAATACTCGGTAGAGTATATGGACCACATCTTCCTTATCCATTCATCCATTGAAGGGCATCTTGGTTCTTTCCACAATTTGGCGAATGTGGCCATTGCTGCTAAGAACATTGGGGTACAGATGGTCCTTCGTTTAACTACATCTGTATCTTTGGGGTAAATACCCAGTAATGCAATTTTAGGGTCATAAGGAAGCTCTATTTTTAATTTTGTAAGGAATATCCACTCTGTTTTCCAAAGTGGCTGCACCAACTTGCATTCCCACCAACACTGTACGAGGGTTCCCCTTTCTCCACATCCTCTACAACACACGTTGTTTACTGTCTTGTTAATTTTGGACATTCTAACTAGTGTAAGTTGGTATCTCCTGTGGTTTTGATTTAAATCTCCTTGATGGCTTGTGATGATGAACATTTTTTCATGTGTCTGATAGGCATTTGTATGTCTTTTTTGCAGAAGTGTCTGTTCATATCTTCTGCCCATTTATTGACATGATGATCTGTTTTGTGCTTCTTGAGTTTGAGGAGTTCTTTATAGATCTTGGATATAAGCCTTTGTCTGTAGTGTCATTTGTGAATATCTTCTCCCATTCCAGGGGTTTACTCTTTGTTTCTTGACTGTTTCCTTTGCTTTGCAGAAGCTTTTGATCTTGATGAAGTCCCAAAAGTTCATTTTCACTTTTGTTCCTTTGCTTTTGGAGACATGTCTTGAAAGAAGTTGCTGGGGCCAATGTCAAAAAAGTTACTGCCTATGTTCTCCTCTAGGGTTCTGATGGATTCCTTTCTCACATTGAGGTCTTTTCTCCATTTCGAGTTTATCATTGTGTATGGTGTAAGATAAAGGTAGAGTTACATTCTTTGACACATAGTTGTCCAATTTTTCCAGCACCATTAATTGAGGAGATTGTCTCTTTTTCACTGTATATTTTTTCCTCCTTTCTCAAAGATTATTTGACCATAAAGGTGAGTGTCCATAACTGTGCTCTCTACTCTGTTCCACTGGTCTATGTGTTTGTTCTTGTGCCAGTACCATGCTCTCTTGGTGATCATAGCTTTGTAGTAAAGCTTAGATTCAGGCATTTATTCAGCATTTCTTAAGCAATTCGGGGTCTATTCTAATTCCATACATACTTTAGGATTGTTTGTTCCAGCTCTTTGAAAAATTCCAGTGGAATTTTGATCAGAATGGCATTGAAAATATAGATTACTCTCAGCAGGATAGACATTTAAAAAATGTTTATTCTTCCAGTCCATGAGCGTGGAATGGTCTTCCATCTTTTTGTGTCTTCAGTTTCTTTCATGAGTGTTCTGTAGTTCTCAAGTACAGATCTTTTACCTCTTTGTTTAGGTTTATTCCTAGGTATCTTATGGTTCTTGGTGCCATAGTAAATGGAATCAATTCTTTAATTTCCCTTTCTGTATTTTCATTGTTAGTGTATAAGAAAGCAACGGATTTCTGTACATTGACTTTGGATCCTGCCACATTACTGAATTGCTGAATAAGTTCTAGTAGTTTGGAGTCTTTTGGGTTTTCCATATAAAGAATCACGTTATCTGAGAAGAGAGAGGGTTTGACTTCTTTGTTGCCAATTTGGATACCTTTTATTTCTCTTTGTTGTCTGATTGCTGTTGTTAGGACTTCTATGTTGAACGAGAGTGGTGTGAGTGGTCATCCTTGTCGAGTTCCTGATGTCAACCGTGAGCTTTTTCCCATTGAGGATGACATTTGCTGTGGGTTTTTCATAGATAGATTTTATGAAGTGGCAGAATGTTCCTTTTATTCCTATACTTTGAAGAATTGTAATCGGGATGGATGTTGGATTTTGTCAAATGCTTTTTCTGCATCACTTGAGAGGACCATGTGGTTCTTCTCTCTTCTCTTATTGAATTGTTTTTTACATTGATTAGCGAATGTTGAACCATCCTTGCAACCCAGGGATGAATCCCACCTGGTCATGGTGGATCACCTTTTTAATTTACTGTTGGATCATATTTGCTAGAATCCTGTTGAGAATCTTAGCATCCATATTCATCATGGATAATGGTCTGAAATTGTCCTTTTTGGAGGGGTCTTTGCCTGGTTTGGGGACAAGGGTAATGCTGGCTTCATAAAAAGAGTCTGGAAGTTTTCCTTCTGCTTCAATTTTTTGAAACAGCTTCAGGTAAATAAGTGTTATTTCTTCCTTGATAGTTTGGTAGAATTTCCCAGGGAATCTGTCAGGTCCTGGGCTCTTGTTTTTTGGGAGGTTTCTGATCACTGCTTCAATCTCATTTCTAGAAAGTGGTCTATTCAGGATGTCAGTTTATTCCTGGTTCAATTTTCAAGTTTATAGTTTTCCAGGAATGCATCCATTTCATCTAGTTTGCTTAACTTATTGGCATAAATTTGTTGATAATAATTTCTGATGATGGTTTCTATTTCCTTGGTGTTAGTTGTGATTTCTCCCTTTTCATTCATAATTTTATTAATTTGGGCTTTCTCTCTTTTCTTTTGGATTAGCTTGGCCAAATCTTTTTCAATATTATTGATTCTCTCAAAAAAACACCTTCTAGTTCCTTTGATGTGTTCTACTGTATTTCTACTTTGTATCTCATTGATTTCTGCTCTTATCCTGATTATTTCGTTTCTTGTTTGTAGGGTTGGCTTAATTTTTTGTTGATTATTCAGTTTTTAAGGTGTAAATACAACTGATGTATTCTGGATTTTTCAGTTTTTTTTTTTCCCTTGATGGAGGCTTGGGTGGCTATGCATTAGGATTAGGATCAACTTTGCTGTTTCCATAGGTATTGGAACAAATGTGTCTTCATTCTGATTAGTTTCCATGAATCGTTTAAGTTCTTCTTTGATTTCCTTGTTGATCCAAACATTCTTAAGCAAAGTGGTCTATAGCTTCTAGGTGTTTGAATTCCTTCCTAACTTTTTTTTGTTGGTGAGTTCCAGTTTCAAACCGTTATGATCTGTGAATATGCAAGGAATAATCTCAATCTTTTCCTATCCATTGAGTCCTGATTTGTGACCCAGCATGTGGTCTATTCTAGAGAAAGTTCCATGTGCACTCGAGAAGAATGAATATTCTGTTGTTTTAGGGTTTAAGTTCTCTATATATCTATGAGGCCCATCTGGTCCAATGTGTCATTCAATGCTCTTGTTTCTTTATTGATTTTCTGCTTGGATGATCTGTCTATTACTGACAGAGGCATGTTAAGATCTCTTACTATTAATGTATGCATATCAATATGATACTTTATCTTGATTAACAGTTTTCTTATGTAATTGGCAGCTCCTATATTGGGGGCATAAATATTTACAATTGTTAGATCTTCTTGGTGGATAGTCACTTAAAGATGGGATTGGGAGGGAGACAAACCATAAATGACTCTTAATCTCACAAAACAAACTGGGGGTTGCTGGGGGGAGGTGGGATTGGGAGAGGGGGAGCGAGCTATGGACATTGGGGAGGGGAGGCGAACCATAAGAGACTATGGACTCTGAAAAACAACCTGAGGGTTTTGAAGGGTCAGGGGTGGGAGGTTGGGGGAACAGGTGGTGGGTAATGGGGAGGGCACGTTTTGCATGGAGCACTGGGTGTTGTGCAAAAAGAATGAATACCGTTATGCTGAAAAAATAAATAAAATGGAAAAAAAAAAGAATGATGTAGTGTCCTTCTGTACCTTTGACTAGAGTCTTTAGTATAAAATCTATTTTATCTGATATGAGAATTGCTATGCTAGCCTTATTTGGGGGCCCATTGGCATGAAAAATTCTTCTCTATCCTTTCAGTTTCAGTCTGGTTGTGTGCGTAGGTTCAAAATGGGTCTCTTATAGACAACAATGGATGGATCCTGTTGTTTTATCCAATCTGCAATCCTGCACTGTTTGATGGGCACATTTAGGCCATTCATGTTGAGATTGATTTTGTAGAGATACATTTTTATTGACATCATGTTTCCAGTGAAGTCCTTGTTTTTGTATATTGTCTCCAGGAATCTCTGTTCAATTACACTCTTGTGTTCTGTCTTCTTTTATAGAATCCCCCTTAATATTTCTTTTAGTGTGAGCTTGGTGGTCACATATTCTTAAACCTTGCCAGTCTTGGAAGCTTTTTATCTCTCTATCCATTTTGAATGTCAGTCTTGCTGGATAAAGTATTTTTTGCTCCATGTTCTTTTCATTTAGTGCCCTGAATACATCTTGCCAGCACTTTCTGACTTGCCAGTTTTCCGTGGACAAGTCTGATGTTATTCTGATGGGCCTTCCTCTGTAAGTATGGAATCTCTTCCCCATAGCTGCATCCAAGAGCTTCTATCTAAAAGTATGATTCAGGGGCACCTGGGTGGCTCAGTGGGTTAAGCCTCTGCCTTCGGCTCGGGTCATGATCTCAGCGTCCTGGGATCGAGCCCCGTGTTGGGCTTTCTGCTCAGCGGGGAGCCTGCTTCCCCCTCTCTCTCTCTCTGCCTGCCTCTCTGCCTACTTGTGATCTGTCTCTCTCTGTCAAATAAATAAATAAAATCTTTAAAAAAATAAAAAAAATAAAAGTATGATTCATCAGTTTCACAAACAGATGTCCTGAGGCCTTTCTAGATTCAGCAATCTTGGGGGAACCTTTCTATCTCTAGCACATGATCCCTGGTTCCATTCATCAGATTGGGAAAATTTTCATGGAGAATTTCTTCAACTATATCCTCTAGTCTTCGTTCTTTCTCCTCCCCCTCAGGGATTACAATAATTTTGACATTGGAATGTCTCATGACATCATTTATTTCCTTAATTCTGTTTTAATGGCTTCTAGGCTATTTGTTCCAGACCTCCTCCTGATAATTTATTTCTATCATTTTGTCCTCTAGATCACTCATTCTATCTTCTGCCTCAGGTAATCTAACTGCGAGAATTTAGATAAGATTGATACCCATTGATAGCATTGTTAACATCTTCCCAGGTGGCTTTCACTTCTGCCCTAATCAATTCCATTTTGTCATTAATGGTTTTCTCCAACCTAGCATTTGCCTGGATAATTGTTAGCCTGAATTCCCTTTCTCACATACTGTTTTATCCATATCCAATAGTTCTGATAGAGAAGGCACTGTCTCTCAATTTCTCCTTTATCAGGCATTTCTCCTCCTAGTCATTTTAGTGATAGATGGCTGAGGGGATGTGTAGATGAATGTATCAACTGTGGTTCAGGCAAGGTACACTTTGGAATGCTTCTGAGCCATATGGGAGTCCCCACCAAAAAGAAAGAAAAAGGAAAACAATGAGCTAGTGAGATAGAGACAGACAGAGAGAGAGAGAGAGAGAGAGAGAGAGAAATAAATAAATAAAAGAGAAATCCCAGCCCCAAAGGTAAGATTTATAAGATATATAAACAAAAACAGAAAAACAAAAAGACCAACAAAAGTAAATGACAAGAGAAAAAAATAGAAAAAAAAGAACCCACCCAAAATGAAACCCAAGTATAAGATTTATATACTACTAGAAAAAAACCAAATACAAAGAAACACTGACAGATGAAAAAGATGGGAGGGTGTTTATAAATACTCAGTGTGAGTGAGGAAGGCTATTTTGATTCTTCCTGGGTGTATCTTGACATCTTTGTGAAAGGACTCAACTTTCCTGAGATAAAGGGGGATTAAAACTACTTTATATACAGGGGTAGTATTGACTGGGGAAAGAGGATTACCTTGAAGCTTATCTCTATATGAATATTTAAAAAAATAGAAAAACAAAAGAAAAACACCAGTATATGTATCAAAAAAGTTCAAGTGAAAAGGTTATTATGGGGCGCCTGGTTGGCTCAGTGGGTTAAAGCCCTTGCCTTCAGCTCAGGTCATGATCCCAGGGTCCTGGGATTGAGTCCTGCATGGGGCTCTCTGCTCAGCGGGGAGCCTGATTCCTCCTCTCTCTGCCTGCTTCTCTGCCCACTTGTAATCTATGTCTGTGAAATAAATAAACTAAAAAGAATGGTTATTATGGAATTTGCTGTATTGAACATCTCATTGTGATGGTAAATAGGTTAAAATCATTTAAAGAATTGAAAAGAACGAGAATGGTGTGAATGAATTAAAAATAAAAGTTGTATCTATGAGGTAGTGGTGGTTGTCCTCTTCGGTTTTTGTTATTGTTTTTTGTTGTTTTGTTGTTGTTTGTTTGTTTTATGGCTAGCTCTTTGGGAGAGGGGTCTACTGTGTGGTTTCTCAGGCAGTCTTACTAGAGTTGAGTCCTCCTGCCCTATCAAGGTACTAGGCTCTTTGGAAACCCTTTTTTCAGGCTTTTGTTCTCTGGAGGATTTTTGTGTGTTTGTTTTGTTTTTCCTTCCATTGGTGGCTTTTGGTGGTTTTTGGAGGTTTAGAGGGAAGCAAACTGCACCCAGACCTCCATCTCAGAGAGAAATATCAGTCTTCCCCTGGTTGCTCCATAGCACATAAACTCCCCCTCTGCCTCTGGCAGAGCACTTCCCCAGTCAGTCTCAGGGGTTTCAGGAGCTCCCGCTTGTACCCCGGTGTTACCAAAGCCTCAAGAAGTACTATTCCAGAGAGCTGGCTTCCAGCAGCTGCTTCCACTGTGGCTGTCTGGGCAGATCCAGACCGCCAGAGAGGTCCCAACCATAGATAGCACAATGGGATTTTCACACTGGCCCAGTCTGTGAGTATTAAGACTCACACTGGTCCTATAGAGCACTGGCTAGTGCCTGCATGGACCTTTCACAGGGGAGGGTGTGGAGCACAACTCAGACCTTGATAGAGCAGCACACGTGCAGAGTGCAAAAGTCCAGGGTTCTAGAGAGCACTGCCTGGTATCCACGTAGAATCTCTCATGTTCCCTGCCACCCAGAGGCTCTCATGAATGTTGGCAGCTCAGGGACTAATGCCTGACTTCTTTGTTGCACTTTCTCTGTCTCAGCATTAGAGGTGGCCTTTCTGGGACTGTAGGCTTAAGCCCCTGCCCCTAACCGCCCAATTCTACCAATTTTCCATTAAGATATTTTGCTCTTTTTGAGTGTTATCAACCAGACTCCAAGTTAATGCTGGTCCCCAATCACAGGGCACTCTTGTATTTGGATATTACATTCCAAGGGGTTGCTTCTGGTGTCTCCCTCCCCCTTTTGTTTATCTTCTAATATCAGTCCAACATTTCCACTCTGCTTTACCTGTCCACTGGCATCTTCTGCCCCTGTAGAAATCCAAATGTGTACAATTCTAATCTCAGGCTGATTTCATGGGTGATCAGAGTTCTTTAGTAGATAGTCAGCTTACTTTAGGGGACTGGTTGAAACAGCACTACTTCTCTGCCATCTTGTCTCACTCCTGGCAGTATGGGCTTTTTAACAATTTCTATTCTTCTGATCCATGAACAGGAAATGTTTTTCCATATTTTTGTGTCTTCTTCAATTTATTTCAGGAGTGGTCTGTAGTGCTCAAGTACAGACCCATTACCACTTTGGTTATGATTATTGCAAGGTATCATATGGTTCTTGGTGCTGTAGTAAAGGAAATTGATTCTCTAATTTCCATTTCTATAGTTTCATTATTTGTGTATAAGAAAGCATCTGATTTGTGTGCACTAATTTTGTAAGCTGCCACATTATTGAATTGTTGTATGAGTTCTAGTAGTTTGAGGATGGAGTCTTTTGCTTTTCCATATAAAGTATCATGTCGTCTGTGAAGAGAGATAGTTTGACTTCTTTGCCAATTTTAATACCTTTTATTTCTTTTTGTTGTCTGATTGCTGTCGCTAGGACTTCTAGTACTATGTTGAACAAGAGTGGTGAGAGTGGGCATCCTTGTCATGTTCCTGATCTCAAAGGGAATGCTGTCAGCTTTTCCCCAGAGAGAATGATATTACCTGTTGGCTTTTCATAAATAGATTTTATGAAGTTGAGGAATGTTCCCTCTATCAGTGTCATTTGAAGGGTTTTAATCAGGAACCAATGCTGTATTTTGTCAAATGAATTTTCTGCATCATCTAAGGGGACCATGCAGTTCACCTCTCTTCTTCTATTGATGTGTTCAATCACACTGATTGATTAGCGAGTTTTGAACCACCTTGCATCCCAGGGATAAATCCCACCTGGTCATGGTGATTAATCTTTCTAATGTACTGTTGAATCCTATTAGCTAGGATCTTGTTGAGAAACTTGGCATCTGTATTCATCAGGCATATTGGTCTAAAATTCTCCTTTTTGTAGGGCCTTTTCATGGTTTGGAAATCATGGTAATGCTGGGTTCATAGAAAGTGTCTGGAAGTTTTCCTTAGGTTTCTAAATTTTGAAACAGGTTCAGGAGAATATGCATTATTTATTCTTTGAATGTTTGGTGGAATTCCCCCGGGAACCTGTCAGGTTCTGGGCGCTTGTTTTTGGGGAGGTTTTGATTACTGCTTCATTCTCCTCACTAGATACTGTTCTGTTCAGGTTGTCAATTTATTCCTGATTCAGTCTTAGAAGTTTATAGGTTTTCAGGAATGCATCCATTTCTTCTAGGTTGCTTAACTTGATGACATATAACTGTTGATAATAATTTCTGATAATTGTTTCTATTTCCTGGATGTTAAAAGAAATTTCTCCCCTTTCATTCATATCTTTATTAATTTGGGTGCTCTCTCTTTTCTTTTGGATTAGTTTGGTCAGTGGCTTATTGATCTTACTGTTTCTTTCAAAGAATCGCCTTCTAGTTGTGTTCATTGTATCTCTATTTTCTGATGCATTGATCTCTGCTTTAATCTTGACTATTTCCCTTTGTGTTTGTGAGATTGGCTTAATTTGTTGTTGATTTTCCAGTTCAATAAGGTATAAAGAGAGTTGGTATATTTGGGAATTTTCAATTTTTTTGAGTGTGGCTTGGATGGTTATGTATTTCCCCCATAGGACCACCTTTGCCATATCCCATAGGTTTTGAACTAATGTGTCTTCATTCTCATTAAGTTCCATGAATTGCTTAAGTTCTTCCTTGACTTCCTGGTTGATCCAAACATTCTTGAGCATGATGGTCTTTAGTTTCCAAGAGTTTTAATTCCTTCCAAACATTTTTCTTGTGGTTGAGTTCGAGTTTCAAAGCACTGTGGTGTGAGAATATGAGGGAATATATTGTCTTTTGGTGCCAGTTGAGCCTTGATTTGTGATGCAGTATGTGGTCTACTGTGAAGAAAGTTTCATGTGCACTTGAGAAGAATGGGTATTCTTTTGTTTTAGGGTTGACTGTTCTGTATATACCTATGATCTCATCCACTGTGTCATTGAAAGCTCTTGTTTCTTTGTTGATTTTATGCTTCAGATTATCTGCCTATTTCTGAGATGGGCTTGTTAATATTCCCTGCAATTAATGTATTCTTATCAATATAACTCTTTTTAAATTTTAACTTTTGGATTATGTAGTTGGGTGCTCTCATTTATAGGGCACAAATATTTACAATTATTAGATCTTCTTGGTGGCTAGAACCTTTAAGAATGATGTACTGTCCTTCTGTATCTCTAATTACAGTCTTTTACTGTATATCTGATATCTAATTTATGTGGTATGGGATTTGCTACCCCAGCTTTCTTTTGAGGCCTGTTGGCAAGAAAGATGGCTCTCCATCCCTTCACTTTCAGTCTTGATATATATTTAGGCTCAAAACGTGTCTCTTGTGGAAAGCATATGGCTGGGTCCTGTTGTTTTATCAAGTCTGCAACCTTGTACTGTTTTATGGGAGCATTTAGGCCTTTCACATTGTGAGTGATTATTGAAAGATACATTTTTATTGATATAATGCTGCCTATGAAGTCCTTGTTTCTATAGATTGCCAATGTAAATTTCTGTTCTATGTCAATCTTGGGTTATTTCTTCTTTTGCAGAACCCCCCTTAATATTTTTTGACGGTCCCTCTTGGGGAGGGGCCTTCTTGCCCATCTTGGACGCTCTTTATCTCTCTATCCATTTTGAATGTCTTCCTTGCTTGATAAAGTATTCTTGGCTGCATGTTCTTCTCCTTTAGTGCTCTGACTATATCTTGTCAGCCCTTTCTGGCATTCCAGGTTTCTAAGGACCAGCCTGAAGTTATTCTGATGGTCCTTCCTCTGTAAGCAAGAAATCTATTTTCCACAGCTGCCCTGAAGACCTCTTGTCTGATATTATGATTCATGATTTTCACAATTAAGTTTCTCAAGGTGTTTCTAGACTCATTGATCCTAGGATTGTCCTTTTTGCCTCTAGGACATGAACACTTGCTCCAATACTCAGATTGGGGAAATTTTCATCCAGAATTCGTTCAATTATATCTTCTAGTCTTATCTCTTTCTCCACCCCTCCGGAATCCCAGTAATTCTGATGTAGGAATTATTGGCATGGCATGATGCAATCATGACATTATATTTTTCCCTTTTAGTGGCATGGCATGATGTAATCATGGCATCATGTATTTCCCTAATTCTGTTTTCATGGCTTCTAAGTGTTTGTTCCAGGCCCCCTCCTGATCCTTCTTCTCTATCATTATTTGTATTCTAGATCACTAATTTTATCTTCTGCCTCAGGTACCCTGGCTTTTAGAGTATTTAGATGAAACTGGATCAGATTGATAGCATTTTTCACTTCTGCAAGATCAGCTCTCACTTCCCTCTTTAGAGTTTCTATGTTGTCACTAAGGGCCTTCTCCAGCCTAGCCATTGCGTGGATAATTGTTATCCCAAATTCCCTTTCTTATATAGTGTTTATATCCATATCTAGTAGTTCTGTGGCATTGGCCATGGTCTCTGAATTTTAACTCTGTTGGGGATTCCTCCTCTTAGTCATTTTTGTGAGAAGTGGTTGAGGGGATGTATAGCTGAATATATCAACCATGATCCAGATAAGGAGTGCCCTGGAAAATTTTGGAAGTCACCCCAAAAAGAAAGAAAAAGAAAAGAGAGAGAGAAAAGGAAAAAAATATTGAAAACCCAGCCAAAATGAGCCCCCAAAGTAAGATCTATAAGGTATATAAACAAAAATGAACAAACAGTCCGACAAAAGTAAAAGACAAGAAAAAAAGAAAAACTCAGCAGAAATGAACTCCAAGAATAATACTTATATAGTATAAGAATAAAAACAAATACACAGAAACACTGACAGAAGAATAAGATGGGAGGGTGGTTATAAACCCTCGATGTGAGTGAAGGTCATTTCAGCTCTTCCTGGTTGTATCTTATTATCTTTTTTAAAGGACTAAACTTTCCAGAGATATAAGGAAATTAAAACTGGTTTATGTATAGGGGTAGTGCTGAATAGGGAAATAGGATTACTGTGAAGCTTATATCTATATGTATATTTAAATGAAAAAGAAAAGAAAAACGAAACACAGGTATATGCATGAAAAAAGTTCTAGTTAAAAAGTTATCATGAAATATGTTCTATTAAATCTCTAGTTGTAATGGTAAGTAGTTTGAAGAAATTAAAAGAATGAGAATATTGAGAATGAATTTTAAAAAAGTTCTATATATGAAATAAACAGGTTTCAGGGCAATACCAGGAGCTCAATTTATTGTATTCCCCTGATGTTGTGATTTTACAGATTTGTGGGGATCTTGTGGTGGTTGTCCTCTTGTTCTTTTAGCTTGTCTTCTGGAGGAAGTCCCTGCCACATAGTTTTTTTCAGTCAGTCTTGCTTGGGCTGATTCATCCTGTCCCTATCAAGGGGCATGGCTTTGTGGAAACCAGTTTTTCAGGCTTTTGTTCTCTGCAAGTTTTTGTTCTTTGGTGGCTTTGTGTGTGTGTGTGTATGTGTGTTTGTTTGTTTGTTTTTTTTTCTCTGAGTTTCAGTGGAAAGTAAACTGTCTGCACCCATAGATCTGCCTCGGACAGAAGTTTCAGTCGGCTCCCCTCTGCTTGGTCCAGAACACACAGACTCCCCTTTGCAAACTCCACTGAACACTGCAACCTCCCACAGGCAATGCATACTCCCAGCCACTGTCTCAGTGGTTGCCCGAGGCCCCCACTTGTCTCTGCGCCCCTGTGTCACTAAAACCTTGAATGATATTGGTCCAGGGACCCTTTTTCTGGTGACTGCCATTGCTGGGACTTCTGTCTGGAGTCCAGACCCATGCCAGGTGCACTGACAACCAGCGACCACACAGGGCCCAAAAGGCTGCAGGCCGAGGGATCCCGACTGGTGTCTGCACCAGGTTCCCTTAGGTGTGGGCTGGGTACACTCAGACCCCAAGACTGCACAGGTCTCAGATGGATGTGGTCCTAGAGACCACCACCTGGTACCCAAACCGGGATCTTTCAGGGTGGGTGGGAGTGCCCCCAGCCTGAGTGGTGGTGCAAGTAGTGTAAAGGCATGGGCCCAGGGATCATTGACTGGAGACACTGCCAGATTATTTCTGGCATGGGTGGTCTGGCATGGGTGTCAGTGGTGACTGTCCTGGGACCATGGGCTTAGACTCTTTTCCATGACTGCCTGATTCCATCAGTTGCCCCTTAAGATCTTTTGCTCTTTTTGAGTGCTTTTAACTAGGTTCCAAGTTAATGCTGGTCCCCAATCACAGGGCACTTTTGTATTGGGATATTTCCAATGGGTTGCTTCTTATGGTTCCCTTCCCCTTCTGTTTATTCTCCAATATCAATCTGAGGTTTCCCACTCTGCTTTACCTCTCCACTGATATCTTCTGTCCCATAGAGATCCAGAAGTGTATAATCTTACATCTCAGGCTGAATACATGGGTGTTCAGAGTGTTCTGATAGATAATGAGCTCACTTTAGGGGACTGGTTGACACGGGGTCTCCTACTTATCTGCCATCTTGCCCCTTCTTCAGCTTAAAATTATTTTAAACATCTTTTAGAATATCTTTTGTAGGAGGTGCTTGGACTACTTAGAGAACAAAATGATGTTAGAAAGCTGGACAAAAAACATAAATCAACTCTTATTAATTCACTAATATGTGTGGTGCACTATGATGTGGGTTTACACACGTTATTTCATGTAATATTTACAATAACTTTGAGACCTTAAATGTTACAAAGGAAATGTAGTGTAAATTCCTGACATAAACTTTCCATTGGCAAAGCAACTATTTAAAAGCCATCGATCTTGAATAAACATATTGCCAGCTTTCTGATATAACCACTAGCTAAACAAATATGAAAGGAACAAAACTGCTCCTTGAGGTCCCCCATTTAGAAAGCCCTGAGTATCTTAAACAACTTGACTGAACCACATTTCCCTTATCCTTATTTACACCCATGTTTTAAATTTTCTAGTAAGTAGTAAACCCAGACTACCCTAGGTACTTTACCCTTTACTCCAAAAAAATCAGAGACTTACCCTACACGCTCCTCATTGCATGTATGTATTAGGGGTAGTGGATTCTGAAATCGGGAATATGTTCTGGGTCTGGTGTATTAAAGAATTAGTATTATACTGGGTAGTGCCATGGACATGACTAGAGAACACCGAATTTACGTTTATAGGGACTTCCAAAAATGACCTTGCCTCAGGCCATGCAACAAGGATGTTGGGATCACAAACACATACTGAAATACTATGTAATGTTGAATTATTATATATTATAAGGAATATGTGTTGCATATACATTGTTGTATAATATTTTATATTAACAATTCAACAAATTAAGGTGGAGTTCCACAAATACAAAATATAGAATTGATTAAGGTAGTGAATTACAAAGGTGTTGGTTTATGAGGATGCCTGTAGCTGTGGTAATTAGAGGAAATACTATGATGGAAGGTATGATCTTGGCTTAGATGAGTTAATCAGAACATTGGCAGAAGGGAAGAGAAGCAATGGAAGACAAGACATTAATCAAAAGAAGACACGACATGGAGTAAAAAACAATGGAAGAGAACTTGTTGAATAAAATATTTTAATATAAAGTATTAATGTAGATTTCTGGGGAAATACATGGTATAATTCTTTAATTGGTAATATTAAAAATATCAACTAAAATACTCTCAAAATGAATTTGAATTTTAAAAACTGTGAAATTGTTCAAACTAAAAACTTTTCACTATCAAGGTTTGTTTTTTCCAGTTGTAAATTCAAGATCTACTTTATAGTAAGATTTTACATTGCCCTATAAGAAGCATAGTGCAGTAGTGTCTAATACCAACCTCCAATCCCCTCTCCATGATTATTTTTCTACAAAATATAATATCATTTATGGATCCTAGAGAATACAAAATATAAGCAGGAAATGCTAGATCATTTAGTAGGAACATATGAACCCTAATATTTTAATTTAATTATTCTGTTCAATTCATTAAGATTTCTGAAACATCCTATAACATGGGGATACTTCCAGCATAATATGACCTCTAGTGCTGTTTTATTATTCTTACTCAACTTTGTTTTGCTTGCCTGTGTCTTTTGTTGGTACTGGATAACCTCCTGTTCATGAATGAATTTCCCCTACATCTATGTTCTTTAATCTTAAAGCACTTTAAAGATCATATATAATATATCACAATACTGAATGGATCAAAAACTATTACATGACGTTATAGGCTTAATTTTATGAATATTCCTTTTATAAATTATCACCTGAATGAATAATATTCTTTGTTGTTCATTTCAGACATGGTATTTCATAATCTTATCCGTGGTGTGTATTTCCAATAATTAAAAAAAAAAGTAAGCAACATGGCTCAATTTTATAGAAAACTGGCTTGCAGAGACTGAGAGGAATTATATAACCTGACTGAAAAGTTACAGGAGAAACTTTTAAGCCCAGGTCTGTTTGACTCAAGGACTGTGATGAACAGCAATATTCCAGGAGGTGACCCTTAACAGTATTGGTCACTGGTGGACCAGAATGATGAGACCTATAACCCATCCCAAATCACAATGGACATATAACCTGAGCAAAAACATACTTATGACATAATGTCACACTGATTGGGGTTTAGCAACCAGGCGATTCTGATACACTCCCTCACAGAGCTTTAATGAAACTACATTATATGTTCCATGGAAAGTGCTTTGAATTCCTGCTACAAGAGTCAGAATGATATAAATCTGTCACTCATTTTTTAAATGAGATTATCTTTCTTTTATTTATTATTATTTTTTATTATCAATATAGGGATTCAGGGACTGTAGTGTCAATGTTTGGTCACATAAAGGTGATTAAGAGCAAGGTTTGTTATACATTCTTAGAGCCCATGGCAAAATGAAAGGATAGAGGCACTTGTTCTAAAAATAGTTAAAGCAAGTGACATTTAAAGTACTAATACATAAATACATTTCCCATTACTTTCTGATTTCTCAGAAATTATTTCTGAGAATTATTTCTCAAAAATATATATTTAACATATTTGTTGTTTAATGTACTTCAAGATAAAAATAAATTAAAATTAAAATTTTAACATGAATCTCACTGTTTGTCTTAATATTGTGCAGAACTATTTTTTCAGTTACTGTAAGTCTGTTTCTATTTTTTAAATTTTTATTTTAATTTCAGTTAGCGAATATACAGTGTTACATTATTTCAGGTGTACAATATCATGATTCAAAAAGTCCATACATCAACTGGTGTTCTTTACAAATGCATTCTTAATTCCCATTTGTTATTTCACCCATCAGCTCCAACAATCTCCCCCTCTAGTAGCCATCAGTTTGTTTTCAATCATTAAGAATCTTCTCTTGGTTTGTTTCTCTATCTTTCTCTTCTTTTTTCTTAAATCCCTCATAAGTGTGAAATCATAGGCTATTTGTCTTTCTCTGGCTGGCTTATTTTGCTTAGCATAAAAGTCTCCAGTTTGCTAAATGAAAACATTGTAGTTTTAATTTGCATTTCCTTGTGGATGAGTGATGTTGAACATCCTTTCATATATCTGTTGGCTATCTTGATGTTTTCTGTTGACAAATGTCTATTCATGTCTTTTGCCCATTTTTAAATTGGATTACTTGTTTTTTTAAGTTCTTTATATCTATCTATCTATGTATATATATATATCTTTTTTATATATTTTATATATATATTTTTAAATTGGATTACTTGTTTTTTTAAGTTCTTTATATCTATCTATGTATATATAGATAAACATATCTATATCTATATCTATATCTATATCTATATATATCTTCTCCCATTCTAAAGGCCGCCTTCTAGTTTTATTGATTATTCCTTTTGCTGTGCAGAATATTTTCATTTTGATGAGATTCAAATAATTTATTTTTGCTTTTATTTCTTTTCCATAAGGAGACCTATCTTGTTAGGATTTGCTAGAGTTGATATCTAAGAGGTTACTGACTGTGCTTTTCTCCAGGATTTTGATGGTTTCTTGTCTCACATTTAGGTCTGTTCTCCACTGTTTTTTCTCACTTTTTAAATTTAAATTCAATTAGCCATGTTATAATACATCATTAGTTTTTGATACAGTGTTCAGTAATACATTGTTTCAGTATAACACTCAGTGCTCATCACATCACGTGCCCTCTCTAATGCCCAACATCTAGTTTCCCCATCCCTCCAACCACCTCTGTTTCAAAATGCTTACTTTATTTCCTGGAGTCAAGAGTTTAATATGGTTTGTATCACTATCTGATTTCTTACCATCCAGTTTCTGGCCCCACCCCTATTGTCCTCTGCACTATCCCTTATGTTCCACATATGAGTGAAACCATATGACAATTGTTTTTCTGATTGACTTCTTTCATTTTCACTATCCCCTCCAGTTTCATCCATGTTGATGTAAATGTTAGATATTCATCGTTTCTATGGCTGTGTAATATTTCATTGTATAAATGGACCACATATTCTTTATCCATTCACCCACTGAAGGAAATCTTGGCTCCTTCCATAGTTTGGCTATTGTGGAGATTGTTGCTATGAACACTGGGGTGCATGTGCCCCTTCTTTTAACTACATCTGTATCTTTGGGGTAAATATCCAGTAATGAAATTTCTTGGTCATAGGGTAGTTCTATTTTTAACATCCTGAGTAACCTTCGTAATATTTTCCAGAGTAGTTGTACCAGCTTGCTTTCCCACCAACAGCATAAGAGTGTTCTCCTTTCTCCACATCCTCACCAACATTTTTTGTTCCCTGACTTGTTAATTTTTGTCATTCTAACTGGTGCAAGTTGGTGTCTCATTGTGGTTTTGAGTTGTATTTCCCTGAGGTCAAATGATATGGAGTATTTTTCATGTGTTTATTGGCCATTTGTATGTCTTCTTTGGAGAAAAATCTCTTCATGTCTTTTGGCCATTTTTTGAATGTATTATTTGTCTATTGAGTGTTGAATTTGAGAAGTTCATTATAGATCTTGGATGCCAGCTCTTTATCTGATATATCATTTTCAAATATCTTCTTCCATTCTGTGGTTTGCTTTTTAGTTCTATTCATTGTTTCCTTTGTGTACAGAAGCTTTTTATCTTGATTAAATTCCAATAGTTCATATCCCTTGCCTTTAGAGACATATCTTGCAAGAAATTGCTTTGTTCAAGTTTGAAGAGGATACTGCCTGTGTTCTCCTTTAGAATTTTGTTAGATTGCTGTCTCACATTGAGGTTTTTCATCCATTTCTAATTTATATTTGTGTATGGTGTAAGTGAACTTTCCAGTTTCATTCTTCTGCATGTCGCTGTCCAATTTACCCAGCAACATTTATTGAGGAGACTGTTTTTTGTTTATTTGTTTGGTTTTGTTTACATTGTATAGTCTTTCCTGCTTTTTCAAAGATTAGTTGGCCATAGAGTTGATGGTCCATTTCCGGGCACTCTGCTCTGTTTCATAGATCTGTGTGTCTGTTTCTGTGCCAGTACCATACTGTCTTGGTCACTACAGCTTTGTAATATATAAAGTGATGTCTGGAATAGTGATGCTTCCAGCTTTGCTATTTCAAGATTGCTTTGACTATTTGGAGTCTTTTACTGTGCGATACAAATTTTCGTATTGTTTGTTCTGCTTCTGTGAAAAATGCTGGTGATATTTTGATAGTCATTACATTAAATGTGTATTTTGCTTTGTGTAGAATAGATTAAATAATATTTTTCTTCTAATCCATGAATAGGGAATATTTTCCCAATTATTTCTGTCACTTTCTATTTATTTTGTAAGTGTTTTACAGTTATCAGAGTACAGATATTTTACCTTTGGGTGAGGTTTATTCCTAGGTATCTTACAGTTTGGGGTGCAATATTTTTAATTATAATTTTAAAATTTTTTTAATTATTTATTTGTCAGAGAGAGAGAGATAGAGCACATGAAAGCAGGAAGAGTGGCAGACAGAGGCAGAGAGAGAAGCAGGCTCCCTGCCGAGCAAGGACTCAATGCAAGACTTGATACCAGGACTCTGGGATCATGACCTGAGCCAAAAGCAATGGCTTAACCAACTGAGCCACCCAGGAGTCCCTTAATTATAATTTTTATGTGCTTATCACAGTGAGATATTGTCAAGCAAGTGAAATTTGTGGAGAAAGTTCTCCAATAGCTGATGCATGTGCTTACAGCTCCTAAGGATTTCTAAGCTGGATTAATAGGGCCATATTATGAATCCCATACTGCAAAATCACTTGAGTCCAGTGAAATCTCTTTAGGGTTAAGATTATTTCAGGGATCCTTAAACACTTCCTTTTCTTTCTTTCTTTCCTTTTTTCTTTCTCTTTTTCTTATGTTTAGTTAGCCAACATATATTACATCATGTTTCTGATGCAGTGTTCAATGATTCACTAGTTGTGTATAATACCCAGTGCTCATCACAACATGTGCCCTCCTTAATACCCATCACCCAGCTATCCCATCCCCTATGCTCTTCCATTCTGTAACCCTCAGTTTGTTTCCTGGAGTCCAGAGTCTCTCATGGTTTGTCTCCCTCTCTGATTTCCTCCCATTCAGTTTTACCTCTTTTCTCCTATGGTCCTCAATGTTATTCCTTATGTTCCACATATGAATGAAACCATATGATAACTTTCTTTCTCTGCTTGACTAATTTCACTTAGCATAATACCCTCCATTTCATCCATGTCAATGCAAAAGGTAAATATTCATACTTTCTGTTGGCTGAGTAATATTGCATTGTATATATGAACCACATCTTTATCCATTTATCTATTGAAGGACATCTATGCTATGGATGCAATTTTAAAGCAGATTGATTCTCTGATTTTTCTTTCTACCACTTAATTATTGTTGTATAAAAATGAAAAATATTTCTTTATGTTGATTTTGTGTCCTGTAACTTTACTCAATATTTTACTTCTGTTAGTGGGCAGAAGACATGAATAGACATTTTTCCAAAGAAGAGATAGAGATGCATAAAAGACACATGGAAAGATGTTCAACATCACTCATCATCAGTGAAATGCAAATCAAAACTGCATTGAGATATCATCTCATACCTGTCATAATGGCTAAAAACAACAGGAAAAAACAGATGTTGACAACGATGTGGAGGGAGAGGAATGCATAGTGGTGCTGCCACTATGAGAAACAGTACAGAATTTCCTCAGAGACTTAAGAAATGGAACTATGGAAGTGAAAGAAATTTAAAAAACAAATAAAAAATTTAAAAAATGGAAGTATTCTATTTATGACCCAACAGTTGCACCACTAGATATTTACCCAGAATATTTTATATATATATCCTGTCCTATATATATACTGATTTGAAGGGACACATACAACCAGGTGTTTTTAGCAGCATTATCAACTATAGCCAAATTGTGGAAAGAGTCTAAATCCCCAACAATTGATGGATTGATAAAGATGTCACATATACACACAATGGGATATTACTCAGCCACCAAAAAGGGTGGCTTTTTTTTTTAGTCATTTGTGAAAGTGTGGATGGAGCTCCAGTGTAATATGCCAAGTGAAGTAAGTCACACAGAGAAAGAAAATACCATATATGAAATTTAAGAGCAAAACAGATTAATATAGGGGAAAGAACACAAACAAAAAAAGAGGGTTGCTTGAAGGGAGGGCACAGGGGATTAAAGAATTCACTTGTTTTAGTGAGCACTGAGTTTTACATGCAAGTTATAAAATCAAATTCTACCCCAGAAACTAATCTTACACCTTATTTTAACTAACTAGAATTTAAATAAAAACCTGAAACATAAAAAAGAATAATCTATGGTGTATGAAATTCTAAGTCAGTTTTTTTTAAATTTCAATACTTATTTAATTCTACTTTCTTTTGTTTACAGTGTTCTTGAGAAAAGTCAAATGTAATACCTTAAGGTGTGTTTAATTTGTTTTTGTCTGATTGTTTCCAAGGATCCTTTCTTATCCTTGAATGTCTGCAGTTGGAAAATGATGTCCCTAAATGTAATTATTTCAGTATTTATTCTACTGGTATCTTCTGAGGTTCTTGTACCTGTGACTTGAAAACATTAATTTAGAAAATTCTCTTTCATGGTTTTTTTTAAGTATTTATTGTATCTCTTTTCTCTTTCTCATAGTCTCACATTCCCATTATGTCAATGTTCATTTTTTGTAGCTGCCACACATTCCTTGGATTTTCTGTTCTGTTTTCAAAGTCTGTCTTGTTTGCTTTTCATTTTTGACAATTCCTATCATATGTTATCTAGATTAGAGATTCTTTTCTCAGATAGTTCAAGTCTGCTAATAAGACCATTAAAAATATATATATTTTCTTTGGGTGTTGAGTTTGCTAAGTTCCTTATAGATTTTGGATACTAGCCCTTTATCTGATATGTCGTTTGCAAATATCTTCTCCCATTCTGTCAGTTGTCTTTTGGGTTTGTGAACTGTTTCCTTTGCTGTGCAAAAGCTTTTGATCTTGATGAAATCCCAATAGTTCATTTTTGCCCTTGCTTCCCTTGCCTTTGCCGTTGTTCCTAGGAAGATGTTGCTACGGCTGAGGTCGAAGAGGTTGCTGCCTGCATTATCCTCAATGATTTTGATGGATTCCTTTCTCACATTGAGGTCCTTCATCCATTTGGAGTCTATTTTCGTGCAAGAAATGGGCAGAGGACATGAACAGACATTTCTGCAAAGAAGACATCCAGATGGCCAACAGACACATGAAAAAGTGCTCCACGTCACTCGGCATCAGGGAAATACAAATCAAAACCACAATGAGATATCACCTCACACCAGTCAGAATGGCTAAAATTAACAAGTCAGGAAATGACAGATGCTGGCGAGGATGTGGAGAAAGGGGAACCCTCCTCCACTGTTGGTGGGAATGCAAGCTGGTGCAACCACTCTGGAAAACAGCATGGAGGTTCCTCAAAATGTTGAAAATAGAACTACCCTATGACCCAGCAATTGCACTACTGGGTATTTACCCTAAAGATACAAACATAGTGATCCGAAGGGGCACGTGTACCCGAATGTTTATAGCAGCAATGTCTACAATAGCCAAGCTATGGAAAGAACCTAGATGTCCATCAACAGATGAATGGATAAAGAAGATGTGGTATATATACACAATGGAATACTATGCAGTCATCAAAAGAAATGAAATCATGCCATTTGCGACGACGTGGATGGAACTAGAGCGTATCATGCTTAGTGAAATAAGTCAATCGGAGAAAGACAACTATCATATGATCTCCCTGATATGAGGACATGGAGAAGCAACATGGGGGGGTAGGGGGATAGGAGAAGAGTAAATGAAACAAGATGGGATTGGGAGGGAGACAAACCATAAATGACTCTTAATCTCACAAAACAAACTGGGGGTTGCTGGGGGGAGGTGGGATTGAGAGAGGGGGAGCGGGCTATGGACATTGGGGAGGGGAAGCGAACCATAAGAGACTATGTACTCTGAAAAACAACCTGAGGGTTTTGAAGGATCAGGGGTGGGAGGTTGGGGCAACCTGAGGGTTTTGAAGGGTCAGGGGTGGGAGGTTGAGGGAACAGGTGGTGGGTAATGGGGAGGGCACGTTTTGCATGGAGCACTGGGTGTTGTGCAAAAAGAATGAATACTGTTACACTGAAAAAATAAATTAAAAAAAATGTGAAAAAAAATATATATATTTTTCTGTTAAAATGTTTTTGATCTGTAACTTTTGTTTTTATTTTTTTTCTTAGAATTTACATCTGTCTTGTTACATAACTCACTTTTTTCATTTGATCTACTTCATACATTACATCTCATTGAATAATAATTATAATCATATTGAATTACATTATCTAATAAGTCCAACATCCTTGGATGTCTGGGTCTGGTGATTATTCTATGTCTTCAATTTTTTAATAACTTTTTTTTCTTTATAGCTGGAGATACTATCTTGTGTAAACAGAAATTGATGTACATAGGTATTTAAAAATGTGGTGATTGGAATGCCTGGGTGGTTCAGTAGGTAAAAGCCTCAGCCTCTGGTTCAGGTCATGATCCCGTGGTCCTGGAATTGAGTCCCACACTGGGCTCTCTGCTCAGCAGGGAGCTTGCTTCCCCCTCTCTGGCTGCTTGTAATCTCTCTCTCTGTCAAATAAATACATACATAAAAATCGTTAAAAATAAATAAATAAGAATATGGTGATAAGGTGTTGGTGGAAGGAATGCATTTTATAATGCTATGACTAAATCTCAGTCTTTTGGAGCATCTATGTCTCTGGTCCCTGAGCATAACAAGTGTTTCTCTTCTTTTTCCTTTATCTTTCTAACCTAATGGGTTTTTAAAAATGCCTGTAATGGGCTGGATTTGACTATTTCCTGTTTCCCACATTGATGCCTAGACTGGGCTGTAGTTGGAGATGTCTCTTTTGCAACTAGAGATGACTGTTATTTGTTATTTCCATTCCTCTAGTGTGTTATACTCTGATAAGACCTCAGTAGTTTACTTTAGGTTAACTGGTTTCTTCTGAGGGAAGGCTATGTTAAGAACAACAGAATGCTGTCATATATTAAAATCTTTCCTTTTCCTCTATTTTTGTCCGAAGAGTGAAAGGATTGGTCAAGTTCCTTGAGGTTAAACTCACAAAAGTTTGGAGGCCTCACGTGTGACAGGACACTCCTGGTATTTTTAAATCTCAAACTAATTTTTACATAGAGCTCCTGGAATCTAAGTGATTACAGACCAGATTCTCCCAGTCCAGCACTGATTCCAATAGTAGTTTCCTCTTATAAATCTCTGATCAGTTAAGCTATGACTCCCAATATGTGTCTGTCTCTTCAGTCTTGGTGCAAGGCTTCGTGTTGTGTTATATCTCTTTTTCATATGCAAGACGGAGTTGTTAATTTTTCAGTGTGTTTACCTATTTACTTGATAGGATGGATTTATGACTTCCAAGCTACTTACCTGTGGAATCAGAAGCCAGAAGTCAGAATTATTTATTTTGTAGTAGAAAGCTATATATTTTGTCATTTTTTTAAATTTTATCTTGTTTCTTTATACTTAAGTGTGATTTTATATTCAACATATGTTAACATTTTGCATTTTATGCAATATTACAATACCTTTTATTTAAAATATTTGGCACATGTACACCTAATGTAATTTCTTTATGTGGTTAATTTTAAGTCTACCTCCTTGTTTTTGTTTCTTCTTTGGCTTTGTTATTTATTGCCTTTTACCGTGGGTTGGTACCCAACCATGACCTGAAAGTAGTGGAGCAGAGAGTGCACATGAGCCCACAACAACTCACACTCCCAAAGTCACAAAATGCAGAGATTCACACAGGTCCCAGGAATTCCCCCCAGGAGAACTGCAATGAGTGCAAACCATGGGAGTTTCTGAAGGTTGGTGCACAAAGAAGTGGAGATAGTTTGACTCAAAGAGTTTATTGAAGATGGGTCTATGATCTTGTGGCTCAAGGCCAGAGATCAAGTCACAGCCATTTTTGTTCTGACCCTCTGAAGAAGCACGGAAAGCCACCAGGGAACAAAAGCCCACATAGAGGGCCAGCTTACATTAAGCCCATCCTCCTGACAAAGGGTAGGACAGCTCTCCCCAGGCAAAGATACTTGAAAAGCAGTGCAAAAGACCCCTCTCCCAGAAGACAGTCTGGGAGAACAAGATAATGACAAGCTTAAGGATCCCACAAAACTGTAAAACTCCAGAGACAGGGGAAAAGAGGTTCAGGTATTCCCTTGCTACTTGTTTATACTTTATTCTAATTTTTCTTTTTTTTTCTTTACCTTTTGCCCATTTAATAGAATCTTATTTTACCAGCTTTTGTTTTTAAGTCATTTTTAACTTCTATCTTTCAAATCTACCTTTTAAAGATATATGCTTCATTCTAGTTCTTTTTTCTCTCTATTCAATTTGATTTTTATATAACTATAAATTTTGATTTCTTTGCAATTTTGGGATGTGGTGGCTTCTAACAACAGAACAGAATTCAATCAGGAACAAAAAGACCACCCTTGTTTGTCCACCCAGTGATATTATAGTCCCTACCCCCTTTCTAAAATATATATTTTATTGTATCTTGGCTTTGTGTGCTTTTCTGTGGTGGCATCTGACCACTTTGGATTTTTTCTAGGGCGCATTCTACTTGGGTCATGGTTGATATTTTTGACTCTGTTCATTCACTTACCCATCTTTCACTAGGCAGAGTGACTAAGAGGAACTCACAACAAAGAAGAGAACCAGAGGCAATGTTCTCTAACAGAGCTAATCAATATAGATATAAGTAGGATGTCAGATATGGCATACAGGATAGGAAAAATAGCTAATAGCTAGACTTGAAGAAAGCATACGTTACAATACTGAATCCCTGATGGCAGAAATGAGATCTAATCAGGCTGAATGTAAAACTGCTATGAATCAGATGCAGTCCAAATTGAATGATCTAACAGCTGGAGCCAATGAGGCAGAAGAGGTAATATGTACCTAGAGGGCAAGCTTATGGAAATTAAACAAGTTTAGGAAAAGAGAAAAGGCAACTAATAGCTTAAGAAGAAGTGCTTAGAGAATTTAATGATGCCTTGAAACAAGTGAATGTTATTATTGGGATCCCAGTGGGTGTGGAAGGAGAGAGAGGATTAGAAGGTGTATTTGAGCAAATCATGGCTAAGAACATCCTCTATTCTGGGGAGAGAAACAAGCCTCCATTTCCAAGAGGCAGAGAAGCCAGTTCCACAAATCAATAAAAATACATCAATATCCCAAAATATAATATTGAACCTTGCAAATCGTAGAGCCAAAGAAGCTATCCTGAGAGAAGCTAGGGAAAGGATGTTCCTCACATGAGGAGAGAGGAACATCAGAGTAACAAGAGACCTATCCAAAGGAACATGGCAGGCCAGAAAGGGCTGGCAAGATATATTAAAGGTATTAAAAGAGAAGAACATTTAGTATTTCCCTCAAGGCTGTCATTCAGAAGGGAAAGTGAGATAAAGAGCTTCCAGGACAGACAGAAAATGAAAGACTCTGTGACTACAAAGCCAGTCCTGCAAGGAATATTAAGGGGGATATTGTAAATTAAAAGAGACCTTAAGAGTAATATAGACCAGAAAATAATAGATAATCTACAGAAACAGGGACTTTATCGTCAATATATTGGCACTAAATTAATATCATTTGATGATTACTCTGGATATAAATAAGATGAGTGTTCCAATAAAAAGAAACAGATTTTGTCAGATTGAACAAAAAGCAAGGGCCATCCATATATTATCTACAGGAGACTAATTTTATACCTAAAGACACTTCCAGGTGAGAGAGTTGAGAACTGTTTACCACACTAATGGCCATCAAAAGAAAGCAGTGGTAGAAATCCTCATATGAGACAAATTAGACTTTAAACCAAATACGATAGTAGGAGATGGAGGGGCACTATATCATACTTACAGGGTCTATCCTACAAGAAGATCTAACAGTTGTAAATATCTGTGTCCCCAATGTGGAAGCAGCTAATTATATATACCAACTAAAAATCAAAGTAAAGAAACATATTGATAATAATACACAATTAGTAGGGGACTTTAATTACCCACTTGCTGCAATGGACAGAGGATCTAAGCAGAATATCAACAAAGAAACAACGACTTTGTATGATACACTGGACCAGATGGACTTTGAAGGTATATATAAAGAACATTCCATCCTTAGTCAACACAATACTCATTCTTCTTGAGCACACGTGAGGTTTTCTCCAGAATAGAGCACATAGTGGGTTACAAATCAGGTTTCTACCCTTACCAAAAGATTGAGATTATTCCTTGCACATTTTCAGGCCACATTACTTTGAACCTGGAATGTAACCATAAGGAAAAATTTGAAAGGAACACAAACACTTGGGGTTTGAAGAGCATCCTACAAAGAATGAATGGGTCAACCAGGAAATTAAAGAAGAACTTAAACTATTCATGCAAGCCAATGAATACGAAAACACATCAGTTCAAAACCTATGGGTTACCCCTAAAGGCAGTCTTAAGAGTGAAAACCTGCCATCCAAGCCTCTCTCAAAAAATTAGAAAAATACCTAAATGCACAACTTAACCTTACACCTAAAGCACCTGGGAAAAGAACATGAAATAAAGCCTATATCAATTAGGAGAAGACAAGTAATAAATACTAGAGCAATGATCAAAGAAATAGAAACCAGAACAGCAGAACAGATCAACAACACTAGAAGCTGGGTCCTTGAACGAATTAAAAAGACCTCTGGTGAGACTTATCCAAATTAAAAGAGAAGCAACCAAAATTGATAAAATATGAATGAAAAGGGAGAGGTCATGAACAATATCAAGAAAATACAGAAAAGTGATAGAACTTGTTATGAATAAGTATGTGTCAACAAATAAAGCAATCTGTAAGAAATGAATTTACTCCTGGAAATTTATAAACAGCCAAGACCGACACAGTAAGAAATATAAATCTGAACATGCCCATGCCAAGCAAGGAAGTTGAAGCAGTAATCAAAAACCTCCCCCAAAAAACAAGAATCTAGGGCCAGCTTGCTTCCTAGAGAAATTCTACCAAACATTTAAAAATGAAATAATACCTATTCTACTGAAGCTGTTTCAAAAAAATACAAGTGGAAGGAAAACTTCCAAATTCTTTCTGTGAAGCCAGCATTACCTTGATCCCTTAACCAAAGACCCCATTGAAAAGGAAAATTACAGGCCAATATCCCTGATGAACATGGATGCCAAAATACTCACCAAGACACTAGCCAAGAGGATCCAACAGTACATTAAAAGCATTATTCACGATGATCAGGTGGGATTTATTCTTGGGATTCAAGGCTTACTCAAAATCCACAAATCAATCAACGTGATAGAACATATTAATAAAAGAAACCCAAGAATGTATGATCATCTCTATCTTTTGAAGAAAAGGAATTTGACAATATAAACCATCCTTTCTCGTTAAAACTCTTCAAAATATAGGGATAGAGGGAATATTCTTCAATATCATAAAAAATCTATAAAAAGTCCACAGTGAAGATCATTCTCAATAGGGAAAAACTGAGCGCTTTTCCCTTAAGGTCAGGAACACAACAGTGTTCAGCACTATTCAAGATAGAACTATCAGTCCTAACCTCATCCATCATACAACAAAAAGAAATTGAAAGAAAAATCAAACTGACAAAGAAAAAGTTAAACTCTAGCTCTTCAAAGATGACATGACACTTTATGTGGAACACCCAAAAGACTACATCAAAATTGCTAGAACTCATATAGCAATGCAGCAATATGGCAGGAAGTAAAATCAGTGCACAGAAATCAGTTGCATTGTTATACAATGTCAATGTTACTGAAGAAAGATAAATTAAGGAATTGATCCTGTTTATAAATGCACCAAAAACCATAACATAGCTAGGAGTAAACGTATCCAAAGAGGTAAACAATCTGTATTCTGGAAAGTACACAACATTTACAACAATTGAGGCAGACACAAAGAAATGGAAAAGCATTTCATGTTTATGGATCAGAAGAATAAACATTATTAAAATGTCTTTCCTGCTCACAGCAATCTAAAAATTTAATTCAATCTCTATCAAAATACTGTGGACATTTTTCACAGAGCTAGAACAAATAGACTTAGAATTTGTATGGAAACAAAAAGATCCTAATTCACCAGGGAATGTCGGAAAAGAAAACCAAAGCTGGTGGCATCATAATGCCTGACTTCAAGCTGTATTTCAGAGTTTTGATCATAGACAGCATGCTAATGGCACGAAAATAAACAGATCAATGGAACAGAATAGGCTGTACAGAAGTGGACCCTGAATTCTAGGGTCAATTAATCTTTGACAAAGCAGGAAAGACTATCCAAAGGGGAAAAAAGACTTCAATAAATGGTGCTGTGATAGTTGGACAGCGGACAGCCACAAGCAGAAGAATGAAACTGGATCATTCTCTCACACCATACACCAAGATAAACTCAAAATGGATGAATGATTAATAATTAAATATTAATTAAATGTCAGACAGGAATCCTTCAAAATCCTAGAAGAGAAGAAGAGAAGTAACCTCTTCAATGTTGGCTGCAGCAACTTCTGGCAAGAATCATCTCTAAAGACAAGGGAAACAAAAGCAAAAATGAACTATTGAGGCACCATCAAGATAAAAATCTTCTGTGGAGAAAAGGAAACAATCAAAACTAAAGACAACCAACAGTATGGGAAAATATATTTGCAAATGACATACCAGATAAAAGGCTGGTATCCACATTCTATGGAGACCTTCTCAAAATCAACACCCAAAAACAAATAATCCAGTCAAAAAATAGGCAGAAAACACGAACAAACACTACTCCAAAGAAGAGATAAAAATGGCCAACAAACACATTTAAAAAATGTTCCATTTCACTTTCTATCAGGGAAATACAAATCAAAACCACAATGATATACGAAAATATACCAGTTAGAATGGCTAAAATTAACAGGACAGGAACTAGCAAATGATGGCAAGGATTCAGAGGAAGGGGAGCCCTCTTATCTTCTTGGTGAGAATGCAAGCTGGTACAACTACTCTGAAAATAGTATGGAGTTTCCTTAGGATGCTAAAAATAGAACTAACCTCTAACCCAGCAGTTACACAACTGACTATTTGCCCCAAAGATACAGATGTAGTTAAAGAAGGGACATATGCACCCCAATGTTTATAGCAACAATGTCCACAATAACCAAACTGTGGAAGGAGCCAAGATGTCCTTCAACAGATGAATGGATAAGTAATATGTGGTTTATATACACAATGGAATATTACTCAGCCATCAGTCAGATGAATATGTATCATTTACATCAATATGAAGGATATTATGCTAAGTGGAGGATAGTATGCTAAGTGATATAAGTCAAGCAGAGAAAGACAATTATATAGTTTCAATCATATGTGGAATATAAAGGATAGTGCAGAGGACAATAGGGGAAGGGAGGGAAAAACTAAATGGGAAGAAATCAGAGAAGGAGACTACACAATGAGAGACTCTTGACTCAGGAAACAGAGATTTACAAATAGGGTGGTGGGTGGGTGTTGGGGTAACTTCATGATGGAGATTAAGGGGTGTATGTGATGTGAGGAGCACTGGGTGTTATATACAACAAATATATAATTGGACATTATTTCAAAGTCTATTGATGTAGTATATGTTGGCTAATTGAATTTAAATTAAAAAAAATAAAAGACTAAAATAGGGGAAGAAGTCGTGAATGATGTTTCCATACAGAAGATATCCAGATGGCAACCAGAAAAAATGAAAAGATGCTCATCATCATTCATCATCAAGGGAAGGTAACTGAAAACTTCAATGTGATATCATCTCACACCTGTCAGAATGACAAAAATGAAAAACAAAGGAAACAAGAAGGGTTGGTGAGGATCATGATAGTGGAACCCTCTTGCTCTATTGATGGAGCAAGATGGAAATGCAAATCAGTGCAGCTACTGTGGAAAACAGAATGGAAGTTCCTCAAAGTTAAAATAGAATTACCCTTCAACCCAGTAATAGCTCTACTGGGATTTACCTCAAAATGCAGAAAGACTAACTCAGAGGTGTACATGCACCTCCCTAATGTTTATAGCAACATTATTTACATAGATAAATTATGGAAACAACCCAAGTGTCCATTAATTGATGAGGAGATAAAGCAGAGTTACAATGGGATAATAGTTGGCCATAAAAAAATCAAATCTTTGGGAGGTTCAATAAGTCATGTCATGATCTCAGTGTTCTGAGACTGAGTCCCCTGTCAGGTCCCCAATCAGCAGGAAACTTGCGCCTCCACCCTCTGCTCCTCTCCCCATTTTCATGCTATCTCTCAAATAAATAAATTCTTTAAAACATAATGAAATTTTGCTACTTAAATGACATGGATGTAACTACAGAACAATATTTAGTGAAATAAGGCAGTCAGATAAAGACAAATACAATATGGTTTCACTCATATATGGAATTTAAGGAACAAAATAAATGAGATAAGAGAGAGATAACCAAGAAACAGACTCTTAACTATAGAGAAAATGCTGATGGTTGCCAGAGGGGATGTCAGTGAGGGGATAGTGAAATAAGTGAAATGGCTTAAGGAGTGCACTTGTAATGAGCACAGGATGATGTATGGAACTACTGAACCAGTAGATTGTACACCTGAAACTAATTTAGGACTGTATGTTAGTTATACTGGAATTAAAAAATAATAGTATGTTACTAGCATAAGATATAACCACAGAACAATGGAACAGGAAAGAGAACCCAGAAATTCAGCAATGCCTTTCTGGGTTCTCTATGGTTATGGTTAATGTATCTATGTTTATCTATTATCTTTTATCTATTATCTATTTATCTATGATAAATATCTATTATCATATGTATTATATGGTTAACTTATCTATGAAAAATAAGTGAGAGTATACAATTAGGAAAAGGTAGTATCTTCAATAAATGGTGCTGGGAAAACTAGACAGCAATGAACAAAGGAATGAATTTGGGCCACTTTCTCACACCACACACACACACACACACACACACACACACACACACACACATCAAAATAGATTAAAGGCCTAAATATTATACCTAAAACCATAAAACATCTAAAACATAGGCAAGTATTTCTTGCACCAACATTAGCATCATTTTTACAGCATGTTTCTTCACTCAAGAGAAAGAAAAAAAAATAATAAACTACTGGGATTACATTTAAAAACAAAGCTTTTGCATATTTGATGAAACCAAAATTTACACAGCACAAGAAAACCAAAACACAAACTAATTAATGAGAGAAAATATTTGTAAATAATATATCTTTTAAGTTCCTATCTGAAATATATAATTAACTTACACAGCTAAACACCATAAAAAAAAAAAACAACAAAGAATCCAATGAAATTTTGGGCATTAAATCTGAGTAGACATTCTCCCACAGATATGCAGGTAACCAATATACACGACTAGGTGCTCAACATCACTTATTGTCAGGAAGATTTAAATTGAAATAAAATGAAATCATCACCTCACACTAAGTGCTGGCGAGGATATAGGGGATAAAAGCAAACGTCTGCATGGCTGGTAAAATGGTGTACCCATTGTGTACCATTGCACTGTGGTGCAACATAATGGTGTTTCCTCAAGAATTTAAAAATACAGGGCGCCTGGGTGGCTCAGTGGGTTAAGCCGCTGCCTTCGGCTCAGGTCATGATCTCGGGATCCTGGGATCGAGTCCCACATCGGGCTCTCTGCTCAGCGGGGAGCCTGCTTCCCTCTCTCTCTCTCTGCCTGCCTCTCTATCTACTTGTGATCTCTCTCTGTCAAATAAATAAATAAAATCTTTAATAAAAAAAAAAAGAATTTAAAAATACAAATACAATGTTATGCAGTAATTCCACTACTGGATATTTATCCAAGGAGAATGAAAACACCCATTCAGAAAGTTAGGATCTCTTTTATATTTGTCACACCATTGTTTACAATAGACAAGATATGGAAACAACCCAAGTGTCCATGAAAGAATGTATATCACATAAAAAAACCCGAGATCTTGTCTTTTGCAAAAACATGGATAAACATAGAAGGTATTATGTTTATGGTATAAGTCAGACACAGACAAATGTCATGTATTCATTATATCTGGATTCTAAAAAACAAAGCATAAAAAAACAAGAAAACAGAAACAGACTCATAAATACAGGGAACAAACCAGTAATTGTCAGAGGAAAAACAATAAGGAGATATGCAAAATAAATAAAGAAGCTTAAGAGCTGCAAACTTCCAGTTGTAAAATATATAAGTCAAAGAGACAAAAAGTAGAGCACATGGAATGTGCATTATAATACTGTAAAATATTTTAATTATTATAATTATTATTCTTATTTTATATCTAACAACATCCATGTTATAATAACATTATGGTGGGAGATGGTTTATGTTGAGTATTGAGTAACATGTAGAATTGTTGAATCACTATGTCATACATCTGAAACTAATATAGCATTGCATGCTAACTATAATTCAATAATAACAAATAAAAATAGATAAAATAAAGTTTACATTAGGAAACCAAATATACAACATGGTAAAGGAAGTCAAATGACTGATGTTGTGGAAAACTGGAAAGCTACAAACAAAATGATAAAACTGGACCACTATTTTACATTATATAGAAAAATAAAATCAAAACAGATTAAAAACTTGAATGTAAAAACTAAAATTATAAATGTCCCATAGAAAACATAGGGTGTAAGCTCTTGGACATCAGTCTTAGCAATATTATTTTTATATCAATCACCTCAGGCAATGGCAGCAAAAGCTAAAACAAACAAGTGGCATTGCATCAAACTAAGCTTTTGTGTAATAAAATAAACCACCAACAGTGGAATTCTATCAAACATTTAAAGAAAGTTTAATAAATTTTATTCTGAAGTTGTTTCAAAAAATAGAAATGGAAAGAAAACGTCTAATCTGGTCCAATAAGGCTAGCATTGCCTTCAACCAAAAACCAAATAAAGACCCCACCAAAAAGAAGAATTATAGACTAATATCTTTGATGAACATGAATGCAAAAATATTCACTTAGCTATTAGCTAATAGGATCCAAACATTAAAAGGATTCTTCACCACAACAAAGTGGGTTTTATACCTGAGCTGCAAGGATGTCTCAACAATTGCAAGTTAATTAGTGTGATGCACCACATTAACAAAAGAAAGGATAAGAACCATATTATCCCCTCAATAGATGCAGAATTTTTTTTTTTACAAAATACAGCATATTTTCTTGATTAAAACTCTCTACAGCATAAGGAAAGAGGGAACATACCTCAACAACATAAAATACATTTATGAAAAACCCACCAAGAATATCATTCTCACTGAGGAAAAACTAAGAACTTTCCCCCTAAGGCCAGGAACACAACAGGGATGGCCACCCTCACCACTCTTGTTCAACACAGAACTAGAACTCTTAGCATCAGCAGTGAGGCAACAAAAAGAAATAAAATGCATTCACATCAGCAAAGAAGTAGTCAAACCTTCACTCTTCACAAATGATATTATACTCTATTTTGGAGACCCAAAGACTCCAAGCAAAAATTGCTAGAACTCAAACAAGAATGCAGCAAGGTGGCAGGATACAAAATGTACAAAATTCAGTTGCATTTCTATACAAAATAAACCACCAATAGAATGAAAAGTCACCCAACTGAAAAAAAAGGAAATATTCTTTTTAAATTTTATAATTATATACACATTTAAATTAACTTATACATCTGATAAGCAGTTAATATTCAAAATGTTAAGACTTTATACAACTAGATTTAAAAAGCAACAACTTGATCAAATCATGGGCAGAGGTCTTGAATACAAGTTTTTCCAAGAAGACATAGAAATGGCCCATAGGCTCCATTAGATAGGGGAGCCTGGGTGGCTCAGTGGGTTGAGCCTCTGCCTTCGGCTCGGGTCATGATCTCAGGGTCCTGGGATCGAGTCCCGCATCGGGCTCTCTGCTCGGCGGGGAGCCTGCTTCCTCCTCTCTCTCTCTGCCTGCCTCTCTGCCTACTTGTGATTTCTCTCTGTCAAATAAATAAATAAAATCCTTAAAAATTTTTTTTTTAAAATAAAAAAAATAAAAAAAGAAGGTGCTCAATATTAATAATCATAACAATGCCAACCAAAACTGCATTTAGATCTCTCCTCACACTTGTAAAATTGGCTATTACCAAAAAGGCAAAAAATAGGATGTGTTGGGAAGTATGTGGACAAAAGGGAACCCTCATACACTGTTGGTGGGATTGCAAATTGGTTTAACTACTATGAAAGCTATATGGAGGTTCCTCCAAAAATTAAATTAGAACTATTGTTCAACCCAGCAATTTCACCTTTGGATATCTATCTTGAGAAAATAAAAACACAAATTCAAGAGGATATATGTACTCATATGTTTGTTGAAGCATTATTTATGATATCCAAGATAGGAAAAAAAGTATCCATTGATAAAAGAATGGATAAAGAATATATACATACTCAGTCATTAAAAAAAGATATTTCCATTTGTTCCAGCATATATGGTTTTAGTGGTATTATACTAAGTGAAATAAGTCAGACAAAGGAAGACCAACATTATATGATTTCACTTACACATAAAATCTAAAAAAAAAAAAAAAAGAAGAAAGGAAAATAAACCTCACAAAACAGAAACACAATCATAGATAAATTACATGAACTGTCAGTTTCCAGTGTGGGGGGAATGGTAAGGGTGCACAAAATAGGTAAAGTGTATTAAGGGACAAATTTCCAGTTGTAACACAGATAAGTTATGGATGTTCCAATGTACAGCATAAGATATATAGTCAATTATATTGTATTAACTTTGTATGGTAAGAAATGGTAACTGGATTTATTGTGGATATTATTTTGTAATGTGCCAAAATATTGAAGCACTATGATGTTTTATATGGCATGCCAATAATATTTCAACTAAAACATTTTACAAGTAAAAAAAATCTGTAAATGATAGAAAAACTTATGATTTTATATTGGTTTAACCATTAAATCTAGTCACTTAGTGGGGCATTCCTCACCTTAATGATTACATCTTTTTCCCCTAAATATAGATCATGATAAAGATATTTTTTTCATGATAAAGATATTTTATATATATCCAAAAGAGGGCAATATGACTATCATATAATCATGTTTGAGGATATTGAATCTTAGCTAGAGACTCGTTTTAGATTCCATCTTTTAAAAAATTGTCTTGTTCAATTAAAGGTGACAACTCTCTCTCTCTCTACATTTATTTATTTTTAGAATTAACATCAGCATAAGAAATAATTAAGCAAAATATGTCTAAGATAGAAGTATGATATATATAAATATATATTTATATTCAAATTGTTGGAATTTTTTAACCCCAAATTACCATATGAGAAATAAGAGTTACTAGATTTACCACACTTAAAAAATAAAGAGATCCATAAGGACTGGCAACACAGAAATTCTCATTATGATAGAGGTGTTATCTTTTCGAAGAAGCCCACCTTGACTTCACTCTTAGACTTAATACTTGAACTATATTTGAATTTTCATTGTACTATACACATACGCTATCATATCTTGCTGATAATGTGTGTCTAATAATGATTTACTGTTCTTGAACTCCTCGATAAGAGTTCATTTTACTTTGTATTCCATCAGTTTAATCCAGGATTTGGAAATTTATATGTATTTTATTAATTTTAAATAAATAAGTAAATTCATTAAATGTTATATAGAGAGATATCAATATTCATATAGATCTAGATATACCGATATATCTAGATCTAGATCTAGATAGATCTATATAGATATCTCTATCTATCTATCTATCTATCTATATATAAATTTACTGTTTATTGTTTGTTTGTTTGTTTGTTTGTTGTATTTTTCTACTACTGAAAGAGACTATTTATAATTAAATCTCCTCTGCTCCAGGATATGTAGACCTTGACCTAGTGATGCTTTAACAAATTTGAATAGTTCTATTTTTACTTTGATTATCTCCATGTGTAAATCTTGAGGTATTGTGTACATGGGTGCATACTTTCTGACTGTACTGTTATTTCCTTAAGTGAAATCTTGACCCCATTCATTACTATTTCTTACCAAATACAGTGTCTGGCAGATGCCAAATAAATTTACATAGAATAAAAGCATAGAGAAAGATTATGGAGGTATTTTTTCTTTCTTACATTTTTTTTTCCTCAATTCTTTCTATTCAGATTAAATTTTCATATGTGGGTCCAATGAAGATACTGAGGTAGGTGGCACAGTTTTCCCATTGTATCTAGGAGGTAATCTGTGGCAGCCTTCATATTCAAGCTATTGGCAAGGGTGAGTACATTCTCCTGGAAGTCCACAAAGAAGAGATTGGCAGACTAACAGAGATATGGAAATACAAAATAAAATTGTATACTTATGAGAATATGTAAAGTATTATACACTAAATTGTTTTTGAAATATTTATTTTCTAATGAGCATACAAGGTGAAAATTCAATAAAAATATGTCAATGTTTTACTCATACACACTCTCATAGCTTGACCTCTTGTCAAGCAAACTACACATGACTCTCAGAATACACAAATAGTTTTTTTGGGGGGGGCATAAAACAAATGCAATTAAATTAGTTATATTTATTTTATACTTACGTTATTCAAAAATGTAAGTTGAATTCTCTTGGAATAAGTCACAGTATTTCTCCTGATGATAGCTTCATATTTGTATTTTTTTAATTTGTTTATTTACAGCATAACAGTGTTCATTGTTTTGGCATCACACCCAGTGCTCCATGCAGTATGTGCCCTCCCTATTACCCACCACCTGGTTCCTCAACCTCCCATGTCCCCGCCCCTTCAAAACCCTCTGGTTGTTTTTCAGAGTCCATAGTCTCTCATGGTTCATCTCCCCTTCCAGTTTCCCTCAACTCCCTCTCCTCTCCATCTCCCCATGCCTCCATGTCATTTGTTATGCTCCACAAATAAGTGAGACCATATGATACTTGATTCTCTCTGCTTGACTTATTCCACTCAGCATAATCTCTTCCAGTCCCGTCCATGTTGCTACAAAAGTTGGGTATTCATCCTTTATGATGGAGGCATAAAACTCCATCGTGTATATGGACCACATCTTCCTTATCCATTCATCCGTTGAAGGGCATCTTGGTTCTTTCCACAGTTTGGCGACCGTAGCCATTGCTGCAATAAACATTGGGGTACAGATGGCTCTTGTTTTCACTACATCTGTATCTTTGGGGTAAATACCCAGCAGTGCAATTGCAGGGTCATAGGGAAGCTCTATTCTTAATTTCTTCAGGAATCTCCACATTGTTCTCCAAAGTGGCTGCACCAACTTGCATTCACACCAACAGTGTAAGAGGGTTCCCCTTTCTCCACATCCTCTCCAACACACGTTGTTTCCTGTCTTGCTAATTTTGGCCATTCTAACTGGTGTCAGGTGGTATCTCAATGTGGTTTAAATTTGAATCTCCCTGATGGCTAGTGATGATGAACATTTTTTCATGTGTCTGATAGCCATTTGTATGTCCTCATTGGATAAGTGTCTGTTCATATCTTCTGCCCATTTTTTGATAGGATTATTTGTTTTGTGTGTGTTGAGTTTGAGAAGGTCTTTAAAAATACTGGATATCAACCTTTTGTCTTTACTGTCATTTGCAAATATCTTCTCCCATTCCGTGGGTTGCCTTTTTGTTTTGTTGACTGTTTCCTTTGCTATGCAGAAGCTTTTGATCTTGATGAAGTCCCAAAAGTTCATTTTCACTTTTGTTTCCTTGGCCTTGGAGACATAGCTTGAAAGAAGTTACTGTGGCTGATATCAAAGAGGTTACTGCCTATGTTCTCCTCTAGGATTCTGATAGATTCCTATCTTACACTGAGGTCTTTTATCCATTTTATCTTTGTGTACAGTGTAAGAGAATAGTCAAGTTTCATTCTTCTACATATCGCTGTCCAGTTTTCCCAGCACCATTTTTTGAAGAGACTGTCTTTTTTCCATTGAATATTTTTTCCTGTTTTGTCGAAGATTATTTCAACATAGAGTTGAGGGTCCATATCTGGGCTCTCCACTCTGTTCCACTGGTCTATGTGTCTGTTTTTATGCCAGTACTATGCTGTCTTCATGATCACAGCTTTGTAGTAAAGCTTGAAATTGGGTAATGTGATGCCGCCAGTTTTGTTTTTGTTTTTCAACATTTCCTTAGCAATTTGGGGTCTCTTCTTTTTTTTTCCCTTTTTATTAATTTTTTCAGCGTAACAGTATTCATTCTTTTTGCACAACACCCAGTGCGCCATGCAAAACGTGCCCTCCCCATCACCCACCACCTGTTCCCCCAACCTCCCACCCCTGACCCTTCAAAACCCTCAGGTTGTTTTTCAGAGTCCATAGTCTCTTATGTTTCCATACAAATTTTAGGATTATATGCTCCAGCTCTTTGAAAAATACTGGTGGAATTTTGATCGGAATGGCATTAAAAGTATAGATTGCACTAGGCAGTATAGGCATATTAACAATGGTTATTCTTCCAATCCAAGAGCATGGAACAGTCTTCCATCTTTTTGTGTCTTCTTCAATTTCTTTCATGAGTGCTCTGTAGTTCCTCGAGTACAGGTCCTTTGCCTCTTTGGTTAGGTTTATTCCCAGGTATCTTATGGTTCTTGGTGCTATAGTAAATGGAATCGATTCTCTAATTTCCCTTTCTGTATTTTCATTGTTAGTGTATAAGAAAGCCACTGATTTCTGTACATTGACTTTGTATCTTGCCACGTTATTGAATGGCTGTATGAGTTCTAGTAGTTTGGGGGTGGAGTCTTTGGGGTTTTCCATATAAAGAATCATGTCATCTGTGAAGAGAGAGAGTTTGACTTCTTTCTTGCCAATTTGGATACCTTTTATTTCTCTTTGTTGTCTGATTGCCGTTGCTAGAAATTCTAATACTATGTTGAACAAGAGTGGTGAGAGTGGGCATCCTTGTCGTGTTCCTGATCTCAACGGGAAGGCTGCAAGCTTTTTCCCATTGAGGATGATATTTGCTGTGGGTCTTTTATAGATAGATTTTATGAAGTTGAGGAATGTTCCCTCCATCCCTATACTTTGAAGTGTTTTCATCAGGAACGGATGCTGGATTTTGTCAAATGCTTTTTCTGCATCAATTGAGAAGACCACGTGGTTCTTCTGGTTCTTTTCTCTTCTCTTATTAATGTGTTCTATCACATTGATTGATTTGCGAATGTTGAACCAACCTTGCAACCCAGGGATGAATCCCACCTGGTCATGGTGGATAATCTTTTGAATGTGCTGCTGGATCCTGTTTGCTAGGATCTTGTTGAGAATCTTTGCATCCATATTCATGAGTGATATTGGTCTGAAATTCTCCTTTTTGTTAGGGTCTTTGCCTGGTTTGGGGATCAGGGTAATGCTGGCTTCATAAAAAGAGTCTGGAAGTTTTCCTTCTGCTTCAATTTTTTGGAACAGCTTCAGAAGAATTGGTGTTATTTCTTCTTTGAAAGTTTGGTAGAATTCCCCAGGGAATCTGTCAGGTCCTGGGCTCTTGTTTTTTGGGAGGTTTTTGATCACTGCTTCAATCTCGTTACTAGATTTCGGTCTATTCAGGTTGTCAATTTCTTCCTGGTTCAATTTTGGGAGGTTGTAGTTTTCCAGGAATGCATCCATTTCATCTAGGTTGCTTATCTTATTGGCATATAACTGTTGGTAAGAATTTCTGATGATCGTTTCTATTTCTTCGGTGTTAGTTGTGATCTCTCCCTTTTCATTCATAATTTTATTAATTTGGGCTTTCTCTCTTTTCTTTTGGATTAGTGTGGCCAATGGTTTATCGATCTTATTGATTCTTTCAAAAAACCAGCTTCTAGGGATACCTGAGTGGCTCAGTGTGTTAAGCCGCTGCCTTCGGCTCAGGTCATGATCTCAGGGTCCTGGGATCGAGTCCCACATCGGGTTCTCTGCTCATCAGGGAGCCTGCTTCCCTCTCTTTCTCTCTTTCTGCCTGCCTCTCTGTCTACTTGTGATCTCTCTCTGTCAAATAAATAAAATAAAAAATCTTAAAAAAAACAGCTTCTAGTTTCATTGATACGTTCTACTGTATCTCTCATTTCTACCTCATTGATCTCTGCTCTAATCTTGATTATTTCCCTTCTTGTATGTGGAGTTGGTTTGATTTGTTGTTGATTCTCCAGTTCTTTAAGGTGTAGAGACAGCTGGTGTATTCTGGATTTTTCAATTTTTTTTGAGGGAGGCTTGTATGGCTATACATTTCCCCCTTAGAACCGCCTTTGCTGTATCCCATAGGTTTTGGACTGAAGTGTCTTCATTCTCATTGGTTTCCATGAATTGTTTAAGTTCATCTTTGATCTTCTGGTGGATCCAAGCATTCTTAAGCAAGGTGGTCTTTAGCTTCCAGGTGTTTGAGTTCCTTCTGAACTTTTCCTTGTGATTGATTTCCAGTTTCAAAGCACTGTGATCTGAGAATATGCAGGGAATAATGTCAGTCTTTTGGTATCGTTTGAGTCCTGCTTTGTGACCCAGTATGTGGTCTATTCTGGAGAAGGTTCCATGTGCACTTGAGAAGAATGAGTATTCTGTTGTTTTAGGGTGGAATGTTCTGTATATGTCTATGAGGTCCATCTGTTCCAATGTTTCTTTCAATGCTCTTATTTCTTTATTAATTTTCTGCTTCGATGATCTGTCTATTTCTGAGAGAGGCATATTAAGATCTCCTACTATTATTGTATTATATTATTATTATTATTATTATTATTACATTATTGTAAAGAGTCAATATGACTCTTTATCTTGATTAATAATTTTCTTATGTAATTGGGTGCTCCCATATTGGGGGCATAGATATTCACAATTGGTAGATCATCTTGGCGGATAGTCCCTTTAAGAATTATGTAGTGTCCTTCTGTATCTCTGACTACAGTCTTTAGTTTAAAATCCTATTTATCTGATATGAGAATCGCTACCCCAGCCTTCTTTTGAGGCCCATTGGCATTAATGATGCTTCTCCATCCCCTCACTTTCAGTCTGGGTGTATCCTTAGGTTCAAAATGGGTCTCTTGTAGACAACATATGGATGGGTTCTGTCGTTTTATCCAATCTGAACCCTGTGTCATTTTATGGGCGCATTTATGCCATTCACATTGAGAGTGATTATTGAGAGATAGGTTTTGATTGACATCGTGTTGCCTTTGAAGTCTTTCTCTCTGTAGATTGTATCCATATTTCTGTTCAATGATATTCTTAGGATTTTGTCTCTTTTATAGGACCCCCCCTTAATATTTCCTGCAGTGTCGGCTTGGTGGTTGCATAGTCTTTTAAGCCTTGCCGGTCTTGGAAACTCTTTATCTCTCCATCCATTTTAAATGTCAGTCTTGCTGGATAGAGTATTCTTGGCTTCCTGTTCTTCTCATTTAGTACTCTGAATATATTTTTCCAGCCCTTCCTGGCTTGCCAGGTCTCTATGGAAAGGTCTGACGTTATTCTAATGGGCTTTCCTCTGTATGTAAGGAGCTTCTTTGTCCTAGCTGCTTTTAAGAGGGTCTGTCGTGAAACATAATTCCTCATTGTAACTATAAGGTGTCGTGAGGACTTTCAAGAATCTAAAATCTTGGGAGAAAATCTCTCTGCCTCTAGTACATGAACGTTGTTTCCATTCATGAGATTGGGAAAATTTTCATAGGCAACTTCTTCCACTATATCTTCTTGACTTCTTTCTTTTTCCTCCCCTTCAGGGATTCCAATAATTCTGACGTTGGAAAGTTTCATGGCATTATTTATTTCCCTGATTCTGTTTTCGTGGCTTATGATCTGTTTGTTCCAGGCTTCCTCCTGATCCTTTCTCTCTATCTGTTTGTCCTCCAGATCACTAATTCTATCTTCTGTCTCAGTTACCCTAGCTTTTAGAGAATTTAGATTAGATTGGAACTCATTGAGAGCATTTTGAACATCATCCCTGGTGGCCTTCAGTTCTGCCCTAATCAATTCTCTTTGGTCATCCATGGCTTTCTCCAACCCAGCTATTGCCTGGATAATTCTTAGTCTGAATTCCTTTTCTGACATATTGTGTATGTTGATAGCCATTAGCTCTGTTGCAGAAGGCCCATCCTCTGTATTTTTCTTCTGTTGGGTATTCCTCCTCCTAGTCATTTTGGTAAGAGATGACTGAACAGATGCAGCTGGACTTATCGATTGTGGTGCAGTCAATGTGTTCCCTGGAACGCTTCTGTACAATCAGGATTCCCCACCCAAATGAGAGAAAAAAGAAAAGAAAAAGAAATAGAGAAGAAGAAAGAAAAAAAAAAAGGGAACGAAAAATGAAAAAAAAAAAAGAGAGAGAGATAGGAAAAAAGGGAAGATAAAAGAGAAGGCTCAGCCCAAATGGGCCACAAGGTAAGATTTGTGAAGTATACAAACAAAAACAGACAAACAAAAAGACTGATAAAAGTATATGACAAGAGAAAAAAATATATATATAAGCAAAAAAAAAAAAAAGGGAAGAACCTCATCAGAATGAACTCCAAGTATAAGATTTATATATTATCAGGACAAACACAAATTCACAGAAACACTGACAGAACGAAAAATTGGGAGAGTGGTTATAAATTCTCAGGGTGGGTGAGGAAGGTTATTTTGATTCTTTCTGAATGTTTCTTGATGTTTTTGTTAAGGGACTCAACTTCCTAAATTACAGGGGGATTAGAAACTGGTTTGCCTATAGGGGTAGCATTGATTGGGGAAAGGGGATTACCTTGATGTCTAACTCTATATGTATAGTAGAAAATAAAAATTAAAAAAGAATAAACTAGACTAAACTAAGATAAAATTAAAAAAGAATTAAAAAATAGAAAAGCAAAAAAAAAAAAAAGCATGGGTGTAGGTATCAAAAAGTTCTGGTTAGAAGGTTATTAAAGAATTTGATTACTGGACATCTCATTGTGGTGGTAAATAGGTTAAAAAATTATCTGTATGTATAAAAAAAAAGAACCAGAATATTGGTAAAGAGTTAAAAATAAAAGTTGTATTTATGAAGTAGTGGTGGTTGTACTCTTGGGTCTTTTTTTTTTCCTTCCTTCCTGGTTGGTTTTCTGGGGGAGGGGCTTGCCACGTGGTATTCAGACAATGATGTTCCCTGTGTTAGGTCTTTCCATTCCCCTCAAGGGGGTGGGCTCTGAGGAAACTGTTTTTTTCAGGCTTTTGTTCTCTGGGGGTTTTTATGTTCTTTCATTGGCTTTCTCTCGCCTTGACAGCTTTTGTTGGTTTTTGGAGGTTTAGAGGAGAGCAAACTGCTCCCCGACCTCCCTCTCAGAGAGAAGCCTCAGAATGTTTTGCAAGAGCAGCTGGCAGAGTCGGTTCTGAGTCACTGTCCCTGGGGATGCAGGAGCTCCTCATTGTACCCAAAACCAGGGCAGCAGTGGCTGTCTGGGCAGCTCCAGACCGCCAGAGAGGTTCTGAGCAGAGATCTCACACTGAGATTTTCCCACTGTCCCAGGCTGGGAATATCTGGTTTTTCCGGATGCCAGAGCTCCAGGCTAGCGCCTATGAGCACCTCTCCCAAGGGAGGGTGTGGGACGCGCACGTTTCAGGATTGCCGTCCGGCCAGGCTCCCAGCCCCTCACGGGAGCCAGACCCCACTCGTTCTCGGGCGCGCTGGCATTCAGGCACACTGGCGGCTCAGGGACAGAGACCTGATTTCTCCACTGCACTCTCTCTGGCTCAGCACCAGGGGAGGCTGTCCTGGGTCCAGGGACTTAGGTCCCTAACCCTAACTGCCCAGGTTCCCATATTACCCCTCATGATCCTTTGCTCTTTGTTTTTTGAGTGCTTTCAGCCAGACTCCAAGTTAATGCTGGTCCCCAGACACAGGGCACTCTCGTACTGGGGTATTACTTTCCAATTGGTCACCTCTGGTGGCTCCCTCTACCTTTTGTTTATCTTCGTATATCAGTCCGACGCTCCCAGTCTGCTTTACCTGACACCACCACTGGTGTCTTCTGCTCCTGTAGAGATCCAGACGTGTATAGTTCTGATCTCAGGCTGATTTCATGGGTGGTCGGAGTTCTTTGGTAGGTAATCAGCTCACTTTAGGGTACAGGTTGAAAAGGTGCCTCCTCCTACTTCCCCGCCATCTTGACTCCATATTTGTATTTTTAAAATAAATGTATATTGAAGATATTGAAGACAATTTATTTATTTATTTATTTATTTATTTATTAAGATTTTATTTATTTGACACAGAGAGACACAGTGAGAGAGAGAACACAAGCAGGGGGAGTGAGAGAGGGAGAAGCAGGCTTGTCACTGAGCAGGGAGCCAGATGAAGGCCTTGATCCAAGGACCCTGGGATCATGACCTGATCTGAAGGCAGATGCTTAATGACTGAGCCGTCCAGGTGTCCCATACTTTTTAAATATAATGTTGTGAGCTTATTCTGAAATTGATGGCTCCAGAGTTGTCTTTCTACAATCCACATTTAAGCAGTGCTCACACTTGGTCTGATCTTTCCCCAAACAAGACCCATATATTAGTGTGATTATCCCAGTGATATGGTCACAAATAATCATCACTATGAGTCACGAATGTTAGTCTCAGTAAGGTATTTATGTGTTCCCTGTACCCTCCAGGCCTATCTCTGTGATTTTATTTTTGTAATCCTGGGGGAGAGAGAGTTATATACCTTATATGCACCTGTAAGTGGCAGAGATTCTTACACAACATCAAAAAATGCCTTGGGAGTTTTCAATGTAACACATGTAGTTAATGTCTGGTGAGAGACATTTTACAATTTCTTGTTCTGTGCTGAGTAGGATTAATGCTATATTGATCTGATATTCTTCTCTAAACTTCAAGCATTGCCTAATAATTTATATTAAATGCATGGCATCTTAGCACAATCATCTCCAGAACCGCTAGGAAGATATACACTACTTACTGTTTAGGAAAAACATATTATATTGACTGAGATTATCCCCTTCCTGGCATAAAAATCCACCTGATCCATCAAGGACATGAAATAATCCATATGAATTTTTAGTTATTAAAGTAAATTTGCCAACATTGCCTCCTGGAAAGAAAAAAGAAAAAGAAAAAGAAAAAAATGGCTTCTTCTGCTCTACAGGCAGTACAGAAGCATTCATAAATTTGAAGTTTTTAACTGCTTCTATATCTATTTGTGTATACCATAAATAAATCCATGGTACTCACTGAGCGGAAGAAACACCCACATGTATGGAATCCTGAAATACCTGAATGTTTCTCTTAAAGAATTCTTTTATTATAATCAATAGCATAATGCTAAATGTTAGTGGTCTGTATGATGCACCATGACCCTGAAGTTTGGATTATCAGAAAGGCTAATGGAAACTCGATGACTATATTATTTTCAGGTTTGAGGGTTAATAATTTTAAGTTTTGTGGTCTTTACTAATAACATCCAATCATGTTCTAAGAACTAGAGATGTAGCATTAAATAAGATTGACAGAGTTTCCTGCTCCTATATTATCTTTATATCCCCATGGGAGAGAAAGGAAATACAAATACACAATGTATGGATGGTGGTAAGTACCCTGGTGAAAGACATCACAAGGAAGGGAATGGGGAATGGGATTAAGGGTCTGGGGAGGATTACAATAAGGGCATATCACTCTTCCAAACATTATTTGAGATCAACACACTGTGGACACATTTCACCTCCCTGAAAGTCTTAGGTGACAATCTTTGGGAGTCCAAAATAGTCAATATAAATGCTAACCCTGTGGGGCGCCTGGGTGGGTCAGTGGGTTAAAGCCTCTGCCTTTGGCTCAGGTTGTGATCTCAGGGTCCTGGGATGGAGCCCCTCGTTGGGCTCTCTGCTATGCAGGGATCCTGCTTCCTCCTCTCTCTGCCTGCATCTCTGCCTACTTGTGATCTCTGTCTGTCAAATAAATAAATAAATCTTAAAAAAATAAATAAATGCTAATCCTGCATCTCTACCTGATTTTGTATTTATTTATATGTTTGTGTTTTGAATATAATTAATAGCAGGGATCATTCATGTCTTATCTTAATAGTCTAGCATAATGAGTGCCACATTATCTATATGCAATAAAATGTTTCCTGAAAGAAAAAAAATAAAGGAATACATCTATTAGTCATTGCTAAGAGCAAACACCAAATATTTCTAAAGGAATTTCATGGAACTGGCTTAAATTCTACTAGCAAAATCTTCCAAGGAAGTATAATTACTGGAGTGACAATATCATATTTCCAGTTTCGAATATTTTAACGAATTAATACATATAACATTTTGATAATTAAGAAATTACGGATGACAGGGTGCCTGGCTGGCTTAGTCCATAGAGGCTGCAATTCTTGATCTTCAGGTTGTGAGTTCAAGCCCCATGTTTAGGGAGACATTACTTAAAACTAAATAAAAGAATTAATGAAATGCATGAACTAAGCCAATAATAATAAGGGTGAAATAAATTGAAACAATCTGGAAATTGTTAATAAGTTATTTAAGAATAATTGGATGTGGGGAGACATAAAATAAAATGACTTCTAAATGATGAGGTGTCATGTATCTCAAAGATTCAGGAAATTATCTTGTACATAAGCTTTAGATACAGCCCTTTCTTTAAAAAATAATATTCAACCACCAGAAAGGTTGAATACCCATCTATTCATCAACTTGCATGGGACTGGAGGAGATTATGTTTCGTGAAATAAATCAAACAGAGCAAGTCAATTATTACATGGTTTCACTTACTTGTGGAACATAAGGAATAGCATGTGGGACATTAAGAGAAGGGAAAAATGAAAGGTGAGAAATTGGAGAAGGAGACAAAGCATGAGAGACTACGGACTCCAGGAAACAAATAGAGAGTTTTAGAAGAGAAGAGGGGTTGGGGGAATGGTTGAGCCTGGTGATGGGTATTAAGGAGGGCATGGACTGCATGGAGCACTGGGTGTTATATGCAAACAATGAATCATGGAACACTACATCAAAAACTAGTGATGTATCATATGGTGACTAACATAACATGGAAATATATATATTTATATACACATACATACACATACATACATATACATATGCACATACATACACATATATTTATATATATATAATTTTATTATATATATGTATAATAAAAGTTATATAAAGATTTTTTTTTCTTGTCCAAGAGTTTACTTACCACCAAACCTAATTTAAAGGGTTGCGATACATGGACTCCAGGTAAAGGCACATGGACTTACTTTGATAAAGGTATTAAGGTTTCCATAGTAATTTTAAATGATTTTATTGATCATATAATAAGTGTCAGTCAAATAGATACATTTTAAAAAATAGATTATCTTAAAGTACAGTATATTATGGTATAATTGACATCAGAAAATGCTGTAGTTCTTTAATATACAAAACTTATGGATTCAATACACCTGTGAAACAATTATCACAGTAAAATTCATTGATTATCCATCATATCCCTAAATTTCCTACATCTTATTTTTTTATTTAAATTCAATTAGCCAACAGATATAATTAGATCAGATGTGGGGTTCAGTAATTCATCAGCTGCATATAACACCCAGTGTTCATCACATCACGTGACCTCCTTAATGCCCATCACACTGTTACCCCATTTCCCCACCCACCTCCCCTCCAGAAATCCTCAGTTTCTTTCCCATACACATGGTTTGTCTCCCTCTCTTATTTCTTTCCATTCAGTTTTCCCCTTCCTTCCCCTATGATAGTCTGCACTGTTTCTTATATTCCTAGTATGAGTTAAACCATACAATTGTCTTTTTTTTTCAGACTTTATTCAGTTAGCATAGTACCCTCGAGTTCTATCCATGTTGATGTAACGGGTAAGTATTCATTATTTCCGATGCCTGAGTAATATTCCATTTTGTATATGAACCACATCGTCTTTATCAATTCTTCTATAAAAGGACATCTCAGCTCCTTCTACAAGCTGGCTACTGTGGACAATGCTGCTATGAACACTAAGGTGCAGGTACCTCTTAGTTTCGCTACATCTGTATCTTTGGCATAAATACCTAGTAATGCAATTGTTGGGTCATAGGGTAGCTTTATTTTCAACTTCTTGAAGAACCTTCATATTGTTTTCCAGACCGGCTGTCCCAGCTCACATTCCCAACAACAGTGTAAGAAGTCCCCTGTTCTTCCAACTCCTTGCCAATATTTGTTGTTTCTTGACTTGTTAATTGTAGTCATTCTGTCTGGTGTGAAGTGTGTATTTCTTTTTTCTTTTTTCTTTTTTTTTTTTGTAGTGTAAAAGACTTAAAATACAAATGACACAGAGAAACTTTTTTTTTTCATTTTTATAGATAAATAAATGAAAGGTTAAATAAAAATTCTGATTAATAAATAACTAACAGGGTCCAATACATAATAAAGTTTTTCTTTAAAATTCCACAGTAAAGTCGAAGTATCAAACAGACATAAGATCAAGAAGGAGATCCTCAAGGAAGTGTTCTTGGACATTTTAAATTGAAGTGTATACTTCAGGAATTACATAATATTCAACATCAATGACAAGACAATGACAATGAACAAGAAATGTGTATATCAATGTTTATAGGAGCAATGTCCACAATAGCCAAACTATGAAAAGAGCCCAGAAGTCCACTGTCAGATTAATGAATAAAGAAGATGTGGTATTATTATACAATGGATTATTACTCAGCCATCAAAAATGAAATTGTACCATTTGAAAGGTTTGGATGAAACTAGAGGGCATTATGCTAAGTGAAATATGTCAGTCAAAAAAACCAATTATCATATAGTTTCACTCATATGCGGAATTTAAGAAATAAGACAGAAGATCATATGGGAAGTGAGTGAAGAATAAAATAAGACAAAATCAGAGAAGAAAAACCATAAGGGACTCCTAACCATACAAGACAAAACGAGGATTGCTGGAGGAGAGGAAGCTGAGGGAATGAGATAAATGGGTGATGGGCATTATGAAGGGCATCTGATGGATTGAGCACTTGGTATTATATGCAACTGCTGAACTACTAAACTCTACCTCTGAAATTAGTAATACATTACGTATTAATTCATTGAATTTAAATAAAAGAAAAAGAATTCTGAAAGAATTCCCTAATCCTTAAATTTAAAAGGGAGTCTGTTCAATCAAATTGTACTTCTTTTTTTAATTTAATTTTTTATTTGTTTATTTACAGCATAACAGTGTTCATTGTTTTGGCATCACACCCAGTGCTCCATGCAGTATGTGCCCTCCCTATTACCGACCACCTGGTTCCTCAACTTCCCACGTCCCCGCCCCTTCAAAACCCTCTGGTTGTTTTTCAGAGTCCATAGTCTCTCATGGTTCATCTCCCCTTCCAGTTTCCCTCAACTCCCTTCTCCTCTCCATCTCCCCATGTCTTCCATGTCATTTGTTATGCTCCACAAATAAGTGAGAACATATGATACTTGACTCTCTCTGCTTGACTTATTTCACTCAGCATAATCTCTTCCAGTCCCGTCCATGTTGCTACAAAAGTTGGGTATTCATCCTTTCTGATGGAGGCATAATACTCCATTGTGTATATGGACCACATCTTCCTTATCCATTCATCCGTTGAAGGGCATCTTGGTTCTTTCCACAGTTTGGCGACCGTAGCCATTGCTGCAATAAACATTGGGGTACAGATGGCTCTTGTTTTCACTACATCTGTATCTTTGGGGTAAATACCCAGCAGTGCAATTGCAGGGTCATAGGGAAGCTCTATTCTTAATTTCTTCAGGAATCTCCACATTGTTCTCCAAAGTGGCTGCACCAACTTGCATTCCCACCAACAGTGTAAGAGGGTTCCCCTTTCTCCACATCCTCTCCAACACACGTTGTTTCCTGTCTTGCTAATTTTGGCCATTCTAACTTGTGTCAGGTGGTATCTCAATGTAGTTTTAATTTGAATCTCCCTGATGGCTAGTGATGATGAACATTTTTTCATGTGTCTGATAGCCATTTGTATGTCTTCATTGGAGAAGTGTCTGTTCATATCTTCTGCCCATTTTTTGATATGATTCTCTGTTTTGTGTGTGTTGAGTTTGAGAAGTTCTTTATAGATCCTGGATATCAACCTTTTGTCTGTACTGTCATTTGTAAATATCTTCTCAAATTGTATTTCTAATAAACTAAGTTCTCAATGTTTTATCAACATGCTCTTTGACAAATTTGACTGTGATTAGGATAATAGAATTACCTAATTCACATAACTGAAGTTCTTCCTGTTTTTGCAATGAGCCATACTCTGCCTCTCACCTTAGTATCATTCCAATGCCCCCTCTTTTTCTTTTCTGAAATAGTTTTCTTACAGTGCTTTGAGATATTATTCTTATTTCATTTATTTCACAGTTACATTCACTTTTTTAAAAATATTTAATTTATTTGACAGAGAGAAATCACAACTAGGCAGAGAAGCAGGCAGAGAGAGAGGAGGAAGCAGGCTCCCTGCGGAGCAGAGAGCCCAATGAGGGGCTCGATCCCAGGACCCTGGGATCATGACCTGAGCCGAAGGCCGAGGCTTTAACCCACTGTATTTGACCGTGTTAGTTATTTATTAATCAGAATTTTTGATTTAACCTTTCATTTATGTATCTATAAAAATGAAAAATAAGTTAATCTGTGTCATTTGTATTTTTTTAATTAATTAATTTATTTATTTATTTATTTTAAGTCTTTTACACTACAAAAAAAAAAGAAAAAAGAAATACACACTTCACACCAGACAGAATGACTACAATCCCAGGACCCTGGGATCATGACCTTAGCTGAAGGCAGAGGCTTTAACCCATGTGCCCCACATTCACTTTTTGATCTCTAATTTCTCAAAGGATTGCTACTTGCATTAGATGTCTGTTCTTTTGGGTGATATTAACTAGATGCATCATAATTAATCTAGGAAGTGATACCCAGGTGACAGAAATCTAAGAACTCCAAACGATTCTCAGTTATCTTGTTAGCTTAACGAGGCCCATGATTATCATTCAGATACATCATTTTCAAAATGTATTTGACTGCTAGGTCCTACCTCATTATTTCAATTCATGGCATCTCTTTAAAGTTCTTTTAATTTTTTAATCAAATTATTGAGTAGTGGTTTAATGACGCCCAAGTGTATGTGTGTGGGGGGGGGTAAATGCTCTAAACTCAAGTTGCCTATGTGATTCCAGGACTGGAATAACATAGCCATGACAGAATATTCCTCAGTGTCCCATAAGAAGAAAATGTGTATTAGTGACTCAACTGGATTTATTAAAAAAGAATGAAATACTTCTACCTGTTTCAACTAAATTTCTATTGGGAAATATTGTATCCCAGTATACTGTATACTTAGTGAGGCCAACTTAAAAGTTCATGTTCTTCATGCAGCAACTGTTGTTATCAGTCACTGAAAGGTGCATCTAAAGAAAGGGAATTTTTGAATGAGTGCAATATTTCCAGACTAGGGGGAACCTCACCACACAATTTCAGCTAATGTAGCTCCATGAAGTAATTTCTATGTGAGGTAGAGGTTAGCTCTCGTAAAAAAATGAAAAAAAAAAATGTAACCTTAAATGATAGTAGTGTAGTTTTTGCAGTCATCAAAATTAGCACACTTTCATGAACCTTAGCTTCAAGTTTAAAGTATTATTTAATTGTCAAAACTTTCATTGTACTAAATAAACCAGTAAATATGAATTCCAAATTGTCTGGCTTGCATTGGTAACTAGTATGCTTGCCTTTTGAGGAAGTCCATTAACTTGAACCAAATTCAATTCCAATTACTGCATAGGAAAAATATGTTTTACTGTATAAAAATATATTTTAAAATATTTTATTTATTTGTTTGACAGACAGGGATCACATGTAGGCAGAGAGGCAGGCAGAGAGGGTGGGGGGGAAGCAAGCACCTCGCTGAGTAGAGAGCCGACTCGGGGCTGGATCCCAGGACCCTGGGATCATGACCTGAGCTTAAGGCCGAGGCTCAACCCATGGAGCCACCCAGGGGCCCCTCCTTTTAACGTGTTTGATATGAAAGCCCCCCTTGCAGTTTTTCAACCTCTAATGAACAAAATAGTTCATCCTGCTACTTTTATCTACAATATCCAATTATCATCTTTCCACTTCATTTGTGCATTAATCAAAAGCATTTTCAATCTTCACCTTTCACTTCAGTTTTGATCACTTATTTGAGGAGTTGGGATTTACTGGGGATAACATCTCTACTCAACTAGAATGGACTAGTGTTAGTAATCCAGGTTTTAAAAAAACAGCAATATTCTCACACTACCTTGTAAATAGTTGATAGCACTTTAAATGATATCTGAAATCCCTGTCTTCTGACTATGACCTAATTGCTTAGAATTTCTGCTACCCTGCTCCATGCTCCTTCAATATCTATTCTGATAGTCAGTGTCTTTACCACTTATTCTTCCAGAAGTCCTGTCTCCAAACTATATCACTGGCTCTCCAAAGATGAAAGGAGGTTTTAGTGGGTAGACATTACAGTGCCATCTACTTTTCCATCTCTCCTGTGTGCTTGCCTGTCCATCAAACCATCATCCAGAGATCACAGCTCCCGAATGCTAGGGACCATCGCTGGAGGTCCCGTGTCTGGGGATGTACTCAGGTCTGGACCCAAAGTGAGTTTATGGCTATCTCACAGCTGAATAAATGAGAAAACTGACAACTATCTCATGCTTAATAGTGGAAAAGATGTGGCTAGAGGGGTTCACCTATAATTCCCTAGATTAAGCCTTATGCAGTTACTTATCACAACTGCAGCCTTCAAAGAACTTGGATTCAGAAGGGCAGAGTAAGGAAATTAAGGCAGACAAACATGTGTCATTCAGGATCCAATGGGAAGGCAATGACCAATTTATGTGGGCTCTGTTGGCACAGTGCCACTAATGACCACAAACCAGTCTGTTTCAGGGTAAAAATTGCCGATAACTATGACTTGAGACAGAGAATGCAGGTTCTTCTTACACTGACTCTATAGGATTTTGCCCCTATTTAATGATGGGAGCATATTAAAAGTCAACAGTAACTGATTACCATGGGCAAAATGATTAATTGCATCAATTAAAAATGAGAACTAACAAAACTATAGCACTTGATCAGTGACACACACCTTTCTTTCTTTCTTTCTTTCTTTCTTTCTTTCTTTCTTTCTTTCACTTCCTTTCTTTCTGGGAAATAGAGAGTGTAAGAAGGGGTTCAGTGTTGAGGTTGAGGGCTAAGGAGACAGACAGAATCTTAAGCAGGCTCCATGTTGAAGTTGGAGCCCAACATGACCTGAGGTCATGACCTGAGCCAAAATCAGGAGTCAGACACTTAGCCAACTGAACAGCTCAGGAGCACCTATGCCACACACATTTCTAATCTAAATTTAACTATTAGAATATTAAATGCTATGTCACTATCCTCATTTTATGCAAGAGAATTTGGAGGTACATATAGATTATTTATACTTTATGTGTACAACTTTAATTTAAACTGAGGCTGCCTGAACACACCTCATACTTAACTGATTGCTTCTGACAACGCGTTAAAATTATTATTTATGACTAGATGGGTAATGAAGACCCTGAGAATTATAAGGGCAAGAAATAAACTGAATGAAATTGTTTTCTTCTAATTTCAATGAATTTAGCATAATTCAAGTACAAGTGAATTTAGCATAATGAATATGTCTGTTGATATTACAGACATAATTACTAAAGAACTTATTTGTGTACGTCTTTCAATTATCATCTAGCATCCTTTTATTACAAGGCATGTCTGTGGTAGTGGGCTCCCTCTGCCTTTGTTTATCTGTGAATGTCTAAATTTATCTCTTATTTTGAAAGAACATTTTGTTATATACAGAATTCAAACATGACACTTTTTTTTTTCTCTTAGTACTTTAAATGCAGTCTTATACTATCGTTTGGGATGTTAATTTCTGCTTAGGAATTAATGTTTTTCAGATTCATTTATACATGATGAGTTTGGTTTTTGTTGCTGCTTTCAAGATTTTCTTTTTGACTTGCAGTAGTTTAGTTAGATGTGTCTTTTTTAAAGATTTTATTTATTTATTTGACAGCAAGAGAGAGAGAGAGAGAGAGAGAGAGAGAGATCACAAGTAGGCAGAGAGGCAGGCAGAGAGAGAGAGAGGGGGGAGCAGGCTCCCTGACAAGCAGAGAGCCTGATGTGGGACTCGATCCCAGGACCCTGAGACCATGACCTGAGCCGAAGGCAGCAGCTTAACCCACTGAGCCACCCAAGCACCCCTAGATGTGTCTTTGTGTATATTTTCTTGGATTTATATTACTTGGAGTTCACTGAGTTTCTTGATTCATGTATATCCTTATTGAAATATGAGGAAGTTTTGGCTGCTATTGCTTTAAATAAGCTCCCTATCCCTTTCTCACTCTTGAGATTCTTTTGAAGTATATATTAGTCTAATTGATGATATAAGTAAGTCCCTTAGGCATTGTTCATTTTTCTTGATTTTTTCCCCCACGACTTGCATTGTCCTCAAATTTGCTGATTGTTTCTTCTGTCTTTCAGGTCTGGACTTGAACACTTCTAGTGAATTTTTGAATTCAGCTTTTGTATATTTCATCTATATAATTTCTGTTTTATTCCCTTTTTATAAAACCTACCTATTCTTGATATGTTATTCATGTTCTTTTTGTGTCCATACATCATTTTTTATGTTTTCCTTAAGTTTTTGCTGATCTTTCCACTTAGCTCTGTTAGTAGATTTAAAATTACCATTTTAAAGTGTTTTATTTAATAAGACTTTCTGTAGGGTCAGTTTTGAGACACTTGTTCTATTTATTTTAATAGACCATCTGTGTGTGTTTATTTACTTTTTACACTGGAATTTGGGGAGGGGGGACAGCCTCCTCTCTCAGTCTTTGCAGACTGGCCCTTTGTGTGGAGAGACCTTTGCTTTTCAGCCCAATATGAAGACTTAAGATAGCTGTGCATATCCTTTCTCCCAATTCTCCAGTATTGGCAGATTTTAATATATCTTAATTTTCCTTTGACTGCCACCTCTGCTTCTTCACGGTGCCCTAAATGTTCTATTAAGTCTAGCTGCCTATAATCTCTTACCCCTAGGTATCCACTGATCTGCCGTCCTACCCTCTACCCCATTTTCATAGGTTGTGGTGTCTGCAAGTTCATGTTTTGGATTCTAAATTGAGATCCAAATTATACCCCTATTTCTTATTGTTATTAATTTCTTTGTTTCTTGATTGACCATTTCTTGTGGGGTAACTACAGATATTTGACTGGTATTCAGAACTCTCTAAAGGTTATTTTAGTCAGTCTATAGTGATTCACTTGATGTTTCTGTGAAGTAATGAGGGTATCCTGTGACTTCGTTGTCCACTCTGTTTCTAATGATATATAATTCTTGTTAAAAACACTTTTAGGGGTGTCTTGGTGGCTCATATTGTTAAGCATCTGCCTTTATTTGGGTCATGGTCCCAGGGTCCTGCGATCAAAGCCCACTGTGGGCTGCCTGCTCAGCAGGGTGCCTGAATCTATCCTTTTCCCTATGCCATTCACCCTGTTTGTGCTCTTTCTCTGTGTCAAACAAATAGATAACATATATTTTTTTTAATTTAACTGTTATGTGAAAATGGAAACAAAAAGAACTGTTATCCAGATGGTAGTTCACACATCAGAAATATGTACATCATCATATGAATATATATAATTATAATATAAATAAAATATATTATAAAATATATATTATAGAATAATACACAGTACTATATACTAAAATACAATTTTGTGTATGATAAAGTATTATATATGTAATTATATTACATTAATTAAATAAATACATGATAGACAATATACATACTTATCACACTATATGATCATGCATGACTATGTATATCTATATGTATGTAATTATATGCTATATTATATATAACTATATATACAATTTCTTATTACTAAATTAAAAACTTATTATCAATGGATGTAAAAGGCAAAAATTGTTTACACATTTAGGAAGCTATTTATTCAGTGAACATGTATAATGTCTATATAAACTTCTATTAACTTATTATATGCTAGAGTTAATTGACAATTTCTTTAAAATATAATAAAGCATAATTGTACATTAATTCAGAAAGATCTCTAAACTTAATCAAGATAAAAGAAGAGTTTATCTCACAAAGAAATTTCTCAAAATAAGTTTTCATAGACCTGTTTTTAACATTTATGCTTAAGTTATATAAGAATGTGTTAAGTTTGGGAAAACTACTGTGTAGCATACTTACACACTATTTAATATCATGAGAAAAGTTTAAATTAATGAAATATTAATGTAGTTTTGTCCACCATGGTGTTTGTTTGTTTTTGTTTCAGGGGTAGAATGTAGTAATTATCAGTTGCATATAACACCATAGTATTTCTCTTTTTTTTCTTTTTTAAATTTTTCAAAATTCTTTTCAGCGTAACAGTATCCATTGTTTTTACACCACACCCAGTGCTCCATGAAATATGAGCCCTCCCTATTACCCACCACCTGGTTCCCCCAACCTCCCACCCCCCGCCCCTTCAAAACCCTCAGGTTGTTTTTCAAAGTCCATAGTCTCTAATGGTTCATCTCCCCTGCCAATTTCCCTCAACTCCCTTCTCCTCTCCATCTCCCCATGTCCTCCATATTATCTGTTCTGCTCCACAAATAAGTGAAACCATATGATATTCGACTCTCTCTGTTTGACTTATTTCACTCAAGATAATCTCTTCTACTCACTTCCATGTTGATACAAGACTTGGGTATCCATCCTTTCTGATGGAGGCATAATACACCATCGTGTATATGGACCACATCTTCCTTCTCCATTCGTCCTTTGAAGGGCATCTCAGTTCTTTCCACAGTTTGGCGACCATGGTCATTGCTGCTATAAACATTGGGGTACAGATGGCCCTTCTTTTCACTACATCTGTATCTTTGGGATAAATTCCCAGCAGTGCAATTGCAGGGCCATAGGGAAGCTCTATTCTTAATTTCTTGAGGAATCTCCACATTGTTCTCCAAAGTGGCTGCACCAACTTGCATTCCCACCAACAGTGTAAGAGGGTTCCCCTTTCTCCATATCTTCTCCAACACATTTTGTTTCCTGTCTTGCTAATTTTGACCATTCTAACTGGTGTCAGGTGGTATCTCAATGTGATTTTATTTTTTTCCCATTTTATTTATTTTTTCAGCGTAACAGTATTCATTCTTTTTTTTTTTTTTTTTTTTTTTTTTTTTTTTTTTTTTCAAGGTAACCGGAAGCAGTTGCTTTTATTTGGGAGGACCAATGATATATATGCATTGTCTTGCTGTAAAGCTAGGACCATCCTTCTCCCTGTCATTGTATAGACCACAGAAATCTTGCTTGTCACAACATTTCATAAAACCTCACACTTATCAAATATATTGATGAGATTGTACAAATTGGATCTGTTGAACAGAAAGTAGCAATTACTACAGGTGTTTAGCAAGACGTAAATGGGAGGGTAAATCCTGATTCTCCATCAGTCAGGGTCTAATTTGAAGACCTGTCACAGTAATTAGAATAGGGAGTTTAATATAAAGAATTATTAACTTCAAGGAACTGGAGCAATGAAATATTGATAGCAATTAGTAAAGGTGATCCTAAAGAACATTGGAACGGCAGATAAAAGAACTGCCACTATCGCCAGGCCTAAGATAGGGTAGGGTAGGAAGACAAATATTCTCCGGAATTTTAGTGTTCCCGAACCATGGAAATGTACACATTATAAGAATAAAGGGTTTGCTTTTATTTCCCCTAGAATTATTTTACTTTCTACCTACAATGAAGGTAGAAAGTATTCATTCTTTTTGCACAACACCCAGTGCTCCATGCAAAACGTGCTCAATGTAGTTTTAATTTGAATCTCCCTGATGGCTAGTGATGATGAACATTTTTTCATGTGTCTGATAGCCATTTGTATGTCTACATTGGAGAAGTGCCTTTTCATTTCTTCGGCCCATTTTTTGATATGATTATCTGTTTTGTGTGTGTTGAGTTTGAGGAGTTCTTTATAGATCCTGGATATCAACCTTTTGTCTGTACTGTCATTTGCAAATATCTTCTCCCATTCCGTGGGTTGCTTCTTTGTTTTGTTGACTGTTTCCTTTGCTTTTGATCTTGATGAAGTCCCAAATGTTCATTTTTGCTTTTGTTTCCTTTGTCTTTGGAGTCATGTCTTGAAAGCAGGTGCTGTGGCTGGTATCGAAGAGGCTATTGCCTATGTTCTGAGGAGAAGTCCTAGAGGTAGGAGTCTGATGGATTCCTGTCTCACGTTGAGGTCTTTTATCCATTTTGAGTTTATGTTTGTGTATGGTGTAAGAGGATGGTCGAGTTTCATTCTTCTACATATAGCTGTCCAGTTTTCCCAGCACCATTTATTGAAGAGACTGTCTTTTTTCAGCTGTATATTTTTTCCTGTTTTGTCGAAGATTATTTGACCATAGAGTTGAGGGTTTATATCTGGGCTCTCTACTCTATTCCACTGGTCTATGTGTCTGTTTTTATGCCAGTAACATGCTGTCTTGGTGATCACAGCTTTGTAGTAAAGCTTGAAATCAGGTAACGTGATGCTGCCAGTTTTGTTCTTGTTTTTCAACATTTCCTTAGTAATCCGGGGTCTCTTCTGATTCCATATAAATTTTAGGATTCTTTGCTCCAGCTCTTTGAAAAATAACGTGGAATTTTTATCAGAATGGCATTAAAAGTATAGATTGCTCTAGGCAGTATAGACATTTTAACAATGTTTATTCTTCTGATCCAAGAGCATGGAATGATCTTCTATCTTTTTGTGTCTTCTTCAATTTCTTTTTTTAAAGATTTTATTTATTTATTTGACAGACAGAGATCACAAGCAGGCAGAGAGGCAGGCAGAGAAAGCGGAGGAAGAAGTATCCCTGCTGAGCAAAGAGCCCAATAAGGGGCTCGATCCCAGGACCCTGAATCATGACTTGAGCTGAAGGCAGAGGCTTTAACCCAGTGAGCCACCCAGGCGTGCCTCAATTTCTTTTTTTTAAGATTTTATTTATTTATTTGACAGACAGAGATCACAAGTAAGCAGAGGGGCAGGCAGAGAGAGAGGAGGAAGCAGGCTCCCTGCTGAGCAGAGAGCCTGATGCAGGGCCAGATCCCAAATTCCTGGGATCATGACCTGAGCCAAAGGCAGAGGCTTTAACCCACTGATCCACCCAGGCGCCCCAACACCCCTCAATTTCTTAATGTCATAGTATTTCTAACAAGTTTTTCTTTAAAATTCTAGTTAATATTTAGAATATTCATATTTTTAAAATAATAATAATGAATATCTCTCCGATTCAGTGAGTTGCCTTTTTGTTTTGTTGACCGTATCTGTGTATGTGCAGAGGCTTTTGATCTCGATGAAGTCCCAAAAGTTCATTTTCACGTTCCTTTGCCTTTGGAGATAGTTCTTGAAAGAAGTTGCTGTGGCCAATGTCAAAGAGGTTACTCATTTTCACGTTTCCTTTGCCTTTGGAGATAGTTCTTGAAAGAAGTTGCTGTAGCCAATGTCAAAGAAGTTACTGCTTATGCTCTCCTCTGGGATTTTGACAGATTCCTGCCTCACATATATATTTTGAGTTTATCATTGTGTATGGTGTAAGAAAATGGTCAAGTTTCATTCTTTTTTTTTCTTTATTTAAAGATTTTATTTATTTATTTGACAGAGAGAGAGATCACAGGTAGTCAGAGAGGCAGGCAGTGAGAGAGGGGGAAGCAGGCTCCCTGCTAAGCAGAAAGCCCAGTGAAGGGCTTTATCCCAGGACCCTGAGACCATGACCTGAGCTTAAGGCATAGGCTTAACCCACTGAGCCATCCAGATGCCCGACTCATTCTTCTATTCATAGCTGTCCAATTTTTCCAGCACCATTTTCTGAAGGGATTGTCTTTTTCCCACTGTATGTGTGTGTGTGTATACACACACACACACACACACACACACACACACACACACATATTTTTGGAGAAAGGGGAACCCTCTTTCCCTTGGTGGGAATGAAAGTTGGTGTCGCCACTTTGGAAAAAGGTATGGAGATTTTTTAAGAAATTAAAAATAGAGCTACCTTATGACCATGTAATTGCAGTACTCGGTATTTACTGAAAAGATACAAATGTAGTGAAAAGAAGGGCTACTTGTACCCCAAGTTCATAGCAGCAATCCCACAGTCATCAAACTGTGGAAAGAGCCAAGATACTCTTCAACAAATTACTAGATAAAGAAGAATATATACAATGGAATAGTATGCCTCCATCAGAAAGGATGAATACCCAACTTTTATATCAACATGGATGGGACTGGAAGATATTATGCTGAGTGAAAAAAGTCAAGCAGAGAGAGTCAACCATCATATGGTTTCACTTTCTTGTGGAGCATAAAGAACGACACAGAGGTCATTGAGAGAAGGAGACGGGAAGAGAGTTGGGGGAAATTGGAGGGGGAGATGAACCATGAAAGACTGTGGACTCTGAGAAACACACTGAGGGATTTGGAGGGAACTGGACTGAGGTGTTGGGAGAGCCTGGTGGTGGATATTAAGGGGGGCTGTCTTGCATTGAGCACTGGGTGTGATGCATAAACAATGAATCTTGGAACACTAGAAAAATAAAATTAAATTTAAAAAAATATAAGGTGGGTAATAGGGAGGGCATGTTTTGCATGGAGCACTGGGTGTTGTGCAAAAACAATGAATACTGTTACGCTGAAAAAATAAATAAATTTAATTTAAAAAAATTAAAAATAAACAAAATAAAAATAGTAATTTAGGGGTATAATGATGTTTCAGTCAGTTAAGCATCCAGCTCTTGATTTTATCTCAGGTCATGATCTCAGTGTCATGAGACCAAGCCCCATAATGGTCTCCATGCTCAATGTAGCATCTGAAAATTACCTCTCTCCTTCTCCCTTCCCCCCTTCCTATTCCCTTTCATATGTCCACATTTGAGAAGTAAATTTAACTGTTTTCATACAATTATTTCATGGTAATATCTTCATGGCAATTTTTTGGGCAGAGCAGAAATAGAAGGAAGACTCTTTATTTGGAGTTTCAAACAATCACCTAGGATCTCATTCCTGTGACAACACTAATATTTTGAGATATCATTTTATATTAAATTAGCTGCTTAGATGTGTGAACAATGAGCATTTTATACACCCCGGTGGTATATTCAGTACTAAATAACCAGAGGCTTAGGTACCTCCAGGACTTAAGATCATTGTAGTTCTTACTGTTCACAAACTAATATGAGTGATGGTACATAGAACCTAGTAAGGGATTTATGAAAGCAAAGGGGAGGTGTATATTCAAAATATTATCACCCTGACCTATGGCAATTCAGAACTTTTAAGTGATTGTTTCCCGTAATTTTGAGATCATCAAAAAGATTTAAGAGTCATAGTTTTGATTTTTGTTGGTGTTTATTTTCGTAATTATCCTACAACCTTCAAGCAACAATCCAGGCTGACTTTATTTTCTGAATTTGTTACCTAATATATGAAGGAATTGCAAGACAAATTAAAAATAACAACAATTAAACAACGAAAACAGCTTTTCTGGGTCACAAGGAATTTCAGCCTCTTCAGTAACTTAGTAAGTCTGTCAACTCACAGGTTTACTGATTCACACTTAGGATAGTTTCTATTATCAAATAATTTCTTTAATTACTATGGCTTATTCATATTTTCTTTTTCTTATTGAGTTGAATACAAATTCTTTTTTGCAAAAGAATATATTTTACATTTTCAAATTTATTGTCAATCACTTTTGTAGTTTTGTTATGAGTTTTGCTTTTCAATTTCTAGTCATATATGTTGTATTTAACTAGTAAACTTTCCATAAGCATTTGTTATTCTTTATCCTATATATATATATATATATATATATATATATATATAAAAGAGTGGATGGATATGTGTGTGTATATATATATACACACACGCACATATATATATATAATATATGTATTATATTATATATAATATATATTAGTTTTACTATGTAGATAGTAAAACTAATACATACTAGTTGTAGATAGTAAAACTAATATAATTAAATATTTCAAACATATATGACATACTTACTTTAAATATGTAACTTTTTCTACTATATTTATGAACAACTCCATCAAAGTATAAAGTTTAAATTAAAAAAAAAATATGAGGTACAGAATATATAGTCAAAAACCAGACCTTGATTAGAAGCAGAACTATGAACCACAGTCTACAGAATCTGGTCTTAAAAGCCAGATTGCTGTAAGTCAGACTAATAAAAAGTCAGACCAACTATCCCTACTAACAACCCAGGAAGCCAAACAATAAACCCAGTAACAACCAGACACAAGTGTGAACTTCCTTAATAACTGAGAGCTTCTTTATTTTTTTTTTCCTGCTTCAAATTTTGGGCTAACCAGAAAAAGCCAAATATGTACCTCTGGCTTACCTCAACTTCGTCATGGCAATAGCCTCCAATCAGCATATTCTTGAAATACTTCCTTGTTCCTTTTTTTTTCTTTTTTTTTAAGTTTCCCCACTTTTCTATCTAACTTTAATAATTTGCCAAATAGAAGTGATAGTTGTTGATGCCCTTGCTAAAACAAGTTTTTAATAAATAAATTTTCCTTGTGCTCACTTGGTAAGTTTTAGCTATTTCCACAAATAATAACCCTGATGAATTAAAATAAGCATCATCCTTTTCTTATGAAACTCACAAAAACTATTTCTATTTCAACTAAATTTCCAGTAAAATATTCTTGGAGCTGGATTAAATTCATGAATAACTTTTTGAATCTACCTTTTATGTTTGCACCTATCAAATTCCAACACTTTTATTAGTATCTAAGACAAAGAAAACATTTATGTCATCAAACAGGAATATTACCAACGTTAGTAAGAATTATGGAACAAGTAACTTCATTGTTTCTTAAATCTGGTTTATGGAGGTAATTTTGGACATCTCAGAAGATGATATTAACCACCTGCTTCAAGACACAGATAGAAGTTTCTGACTTCTGAGAATTACAACAAAATGACCAGCATCTCACAGTGTACATTATGGCCAGAGCCCCGGGAAATGGGTTTACAAATTGGATGGGTTAGAGAATGAAAACATGACATAGGTATGAGTGGAGATAGGTAGAGCACTTGGGTGAAATGAATGAACATATTCGGGCAAACATTCTGGGCCCAGCCTTTAATTTTTTGTGTTGTTAATTCCTAAGGTAATTTCTTTATAATTTCTCTCATCTTTTCTCTCATTCTGTTTTATCTTGCTAGAGGTTTATGTAAATGACAGTTTTAAAATTACTTTAATATATATAAATAATATATGCTGCAAATATGCATATAAAATTTGTAACATTGCAAGTATATATAGCATATTATCTATATATTTATTCTATATATTCATATAATGCATGTAGTAATATATACATTTATGCATTATTTTAAACATTAAATATAAATTATATAATACTAAATATATTTGTATATTAGTAACATATAATCAAAATATATAGATATGTGTGTCTTTTATTTTATGTATAAAATAGAATGTGTGATTATATATACGTGCCTTAGTTTTATTTAATTTCTCTTTCTTATATGGAACATCATTGTTCAATATCATAGCCACAAAGTAACATTGGTTGTTGAGTACTTGATATGTGCATATTCCAAATTGATAAACACTGTAAATATAAAATAAACATTGGATCTAGAAAAGATAGTAAAAAATCTAAAATATTGGGATGTCTGGGTGGCTCAGTTGGTTGAGAATTTTCTTTGGCTTGGATCATGATCCCAATGCTCTGGGATCAAGTCCTGCATCTGTCTCCCTGCTCAATGAGGAACCTGCTTTTCCCTCTGCCTGCTGCCCCCCCTGCACGTGCTCTTGCTTTTAATCTCTCACTCTCTCTTTGATAAAAATAAATAAGTAAATAAATAAATAAATAAATAAATAAATATTTTTAATATATCAGTAAATAATAATAATATTTCCTAAGACATTATAATGAAAATATTTAGATATAATAGATAAATAAAATTTATTTTTAAAATTGTTTTCAGTTTTCAAAATATTATTTTAAGATTTCCAATAGAAAATTTAATAGTAGTAGGAGGATTTAAGATAGACTTGTAGGGATTTCCTATGCTTACCTTGTCCCAAGAACACAGTTAGATAAATATTAAATCATTCTGAGCATGCAAGAAATTGATCTGAGGACTAAGGGAACAAACTGTACAACTAGAGGGAGAAAGGAGGCCACATCAGGGAAAATAGAAAAGACAGAGACATGATTTGGGGAAGAAAAGAATTGCTGGTGCTTTTGAGGGAAAGGAACCCTGATTATGGAGAAGAGAGAGAGAGAGAGAGAGATAGAAAGAGAGCAGCATGCCGGTGATTGCACAAGCAAAACACTCCCACACAACTATTTCCTGGGAAAATGAAATTGTCTGATTATATTAACCTTTTCTAAAGAGTAGAGCTCAAAGACCGAAGTTTTTAAAGTCTATCCCATCTCTGGTGTGGTGCCTATCAGACAATGGTGCGTGTGTGGAGAAGGAGGGCAGAGGTCTGGGAACAAGCAGTGTGGTCTGAGGATCCCATGTACTGGGAGAGACAGTTTCTTTGCTTGGGACAGGTGGCATTTCCTCTCCAGGCACAAAAGAGCTGGTGGGCATCATTGCACTTTCCTGTTCATTAGCATAAGAACAGAGAAAACTGCTGAGAGCATCAAACCTGGGAACTGGCTTTTTGCTACACTTCACCATAAACTTGAAGCCTCTACACATTTGTGCAACTGCCATGGGACAAACTTGTACCAGCCACAGTGTGGTGAGAGCCTCTTTCAGAGGAACAACAAGTTTCTACAACTTGCAGAGTCCCTAAAATTTAGAGTAATTAAACCCAGCTGATATGCCTGAGATAAAACAAAGGAGCAGGGACACCTGGGTGGCTCAGTTAGTTACGTGTCTGACTTCTGCTCAAGTCATGATCCAAGGGTTCTGGGATCAAATCCTGCATCAGGCTCCTTGTTCAGCGGGGACCCTGCTTCACCCTCTGCCTGCCACTCCTCCTGCTTGTGCTCTCTTTTCCTCCAAAAAAATACATGAGCAAAATCTTTATAAAAATAAACTTAAAAAACACAGGAACACTGTACTTTTAGGTGGGCAGTTGCTTGCACACAAAAAGGTGAAAAACAGGGACCTGAAGGATGCCTATGACATGCCAGGAGAGATTGATTGCTTTTCTGTGAGGGCTTCTTGAATACAAAAGGCACAAATCACATACCCCAGTATGAGAGAGCACATTGTTACCATTTCTTTCCCACCCATTAGCATGGATTGACTTCATTGACCAGCAGAGAACCCACAGTGGAGTCTTGAGATGATTACACCCCACTACACTGCATTCTGCAAGTACTTCTGAATTTGGACAAATATCCCTGAAATTCAGAGCTGCATCAGTCCTGACTCCCAGAAGGAAACCACAAAACCTACACCAAGTCTGCTGCCCATAGAACACTGCAAAACTTGAACTCTAGGGGAAATAGGAGCTAGACTCTTTTAACAAGCAGACCAAAACACACCTAGTTAAAACTCGTGACGCTGTGGACAAGATCCAAACACTATCCACTTTAGTCAAGGAGAAACTCTGCTGAGGACTGATCTGAAGGAAAGACCAGCAAAAACACAACAACAAAGTTCACACAGTATATACTGGAAACACTTCCAGAAGCCCCAGGTCCGTACAGTATATGATCTTTTCATAATATAGCCACTACTCTCAGGAGCAAGTAACACAATGAGTTTTATTAACATAAAAGAGCCTGAGACCTAGATAAAATTCCAAGATGGAGGAATTCATCCCAAAGAAAGATCAAGAAAATGTTATGACCAAGGATCTAATCAAATAAGATATAAGTAATATGCCTGAAGCAGAATCTAAAACAACAATCATAAGGCTACTAGCTGGGCTTGATAAAAGCAAAGGAGACCTGAGGGAATCCCTTACTATAGAGACACAAGACCTTAAAACAAGTCAGAACAAAATAAAATATATTATAACCATGTTGCAAAACTGATAGATGTATTGACCACAAGGATAGAAGAAGTAGAGAATCAAATAAGTGATATGGAAGAAAAACCATGGAAAATAATGAAGCTGATAATAAGAGGGAAAATATTGCTTCAAAAATGTAGACTTAGGGAACTAAACAACTCAAAAAGGCATATTGACTTTCACATCATAGGAGTCCCAGAAGAAGAGAAGGAAAAAACGTTCATAAGGTTTATTTGGAAAATTATAGCTAAAAACTTCCCTGTTCTGAGAAAGAAACAGACACCCAAATCCAAAAAGCACTGAAAAAATCCCATAAAACAAACAAATAACAACAATAAAACAACAATAAAAGACATTTAAAGAAGAGTTAAAACCTATTTTTCTTAAACTGTTCCCCCCAAAAAACCAAAACCAAAACCATTAACAAAAACAAAACAAACAACAACAATAACAAAACAAATGAAAGGAAGACTTCCAAACTCACTCTATGAGGCCAGCATTACTTTCATTCCAAACCAAAAACCCCAATAAAAAGGAGAATTACAGGCCAATATCGCCAATGAACCTGGATGCAAATTCTCAAAAAGACAAGTAAGTCAAATCCAAAAGTACATTAACATAATTATTTATGGGTCACCAGAGGTGGCTCAGTCAGTTCAGTGTCTAACTTGATTTTGACTCAGGTTATGAACACAGAGTCCTGAGATCAAGCCCCATGTCAGACACCATGTTTAGTACAGAGACTGCTTCTCTCACTCTCTTCTTCTGACCCAACCCATGCTCTCTCTCTCTCTGTCTCTCTAAAAATTAATAAACAAAATATTTATTAAAAATAATTTTCATGTTAACCAAGGGAAATTTATTACAGTGCTTCAAGTGTGGTTCAATATTCACAAATCAATCATTAAAATACACCACATTAATAAAAGAAAGGATGATAACTATACTATCCTCTCAATACATGGAGAAAAAGCATTTGACAAAGTATAGCATCCATTCTTGGTTAAAACAAACAAACAAAATAACAAATTTTAGATAAAGAAACATACCTAAACATCATAAAGGCTGTATACAAAAGACTCACAGGTAATATCATATTCAATGAGGATAAACAAGAGATTTTCCTCTCTGGAAGATAGGGGTATCCACTCTCATTATTGTCATTTAACATAATACTGGATGGTCTTAGATTCAGCAATTAGACAACAAAAAGATATAAAAGTAATCCAAATTGGCAAGGAAGAAGGAAAATTTTCCCTATTCACAGATGACATGATAATCTATGTAGGAAACTAGACTCCACCAAAAAAATGCTAGAACTAGCAAAAATTCATTAAAGTCACAGGACACAAAGTCAACATATTGAAATCTGTCATATTCTCATATATCAACAATGAAGCAGTAGAAAGAGAAAATAGTTAATCTTATTTACAATTGCACTAAAAACTATAAGATACCTAAAATTAAATCAGCCAAAGAGGCAGATGATCTGTACTCTGAAAACTATAGAACACTTACAGAAGAAATTGAAGATGACACAAAGAAATGGAAAGAAAAAAACACTCCATGCTCGTGGATTGGAAGAACAAATATTTTTAAATTTTCTATACTATCCAAAGTAATCTACACATTTAATGCTTTCCCTAACAAATAACACCAGCACTTTTCACAAAACTGGAACAAACAATCCTAAAATTTATATGAAACCAGAGAATACCTAAAGTGACTTATTATTTTAAGTGTAGAATGATACAGAAGTATCTCTGCACTTAACTCTTTGATACATAGTATATAAAAAGCATATATATATATATGCTTTTCCTCAGTTGTGCAGAACGTTTTTATTTTGATAAGGTTCAAACAGTTCATTTTTGCTTTTGTTTCCTTTGCCTTTGGAGACATGTCTCGCAAGAATTTTTTTGTGGCTGAGTTCCAAGAGCTTTCTTATATTTTGATGGAGTTCTATTTTCATATTTAGGTCTTTTGTCCATTTTGAGTTTATCTTTGTGTATTTTTAAGAGAATGGTCTAGTTTCATTCTTCTACTTGTGGCTGTCCAATTCTCCAGACATTTATTGAAACAACTCTTCTTTTCCAATAGATATTTTTCCTACTTTGTTGAAGATTAGTTGACTTGAGTGTCCATTTCTGGTTTTTGTTTTGTTTTGGTTTTGTTTTTGTTTTTCCTGTTCCATGGATTTATGTGTCTGTTTTGGTTACAGTACCCTATTATCTTCATAAATAAATATTTGTAATTGGTAATTGAATTCCAGAGTTTTGATGACTCTAGCCTCGGTTTTCTTTTTCAACATTCTATTTCCTACTCAGGGTCCTCTAGGATTCCGATAGATTCCTGTCTCACGTTGAGGTCTTTTATCCATTTTGAGTTTATCTTTGTGTATGGTGTAAGAGAATGGTCGAGTTTCATTCTTCTACATATCGCTGTCCAGTTTTCCCAGCACCATTTATTACAGAGACTGTCTTTTTTCCATTGAATATTTTTTCCTGTTTTGTCAAAGATTATTTCACCATAGAGTTGAGGGTCCATATCTGGGCTCTCCACTCTGTTCCACTGGTCTATGTGTCTGTTTTTATGCCAGTACCATGCTGTCTTGGTGATCACAGCTTTGTACTAAAGCTTGAAATCGGGTAACGTGATGCCGCCAGTTTTGTTTTTGTTTTTCAACATTTCCTTAGCAATTCGGGGTCTCTTCTGATTCCATACAAATTTTAGGATTATTTGCTCCAGCTCTTTGAAAAATACCGGTGGAATTTTGATCAGAATGGCATTAAAAGTATAGATTGCTCTAGGCAGTATAGACATTTTAACAATGTTTATTCTTCCAATCCAAGAGCATGGAACAGTCTTCCATCTTTTTGTGTCTTCTTCAATTTCTTTCATGAGTGTTCTGTAGTTCCTCGAGTACAGATCCTTTACTTCTTTGGTTAGGTTTATGCCCAGGTATCTTATGGTTCTTGGTGCTAGAGTAATTGGAATCGATTCTCTAATTTCCCTTTCTGTATTTTCATTGTTATTGTATAAGAAAGCCACTGATTTCTGTACATTGACTTGGTATCCTGCCACATTACTGAATTGCTGTATGAGTTCTAGTAGTTTGGGGGTGGCGTCTTTGGGGTTTTCCATATAAAGAATCATGTCATCTGCGAAGAGAGAGAGTTTGACTTCTTCCTTGCCAATTTGGATACCTTTTATTTCTCTTTGTTTTCTTATTGACGTTGCTAGAACTTCTAATACTATGTTGAACAAGAGTGGTGAGAGTAGGCATCAGGGTCCTTTCTGACTCTATAAAAATTTTATAATTTTCTGATTCTATACAGATTTTAGAATTGTTTGTTCTAGCGCTGTGAAAAATGCTGGTGGTATTTTGATAGGGATTCCAATAAATGTGCAGATTGGCTTACATTGCATACACATTTTAACAGTATTATTTTTCCAATCCATAAGCATGTAATGCTTTTCCATTACTTTATGTCTTCTTTACTTTCCTGATTGTTATAAAGTTTTGATAGTACAGATCTTTTACCTATTTGATTATGTTTATTTCTAGGTAAGTGCAACTGTAAATGGGATCAATTCCTAAATTTCTCTTTCTTCCATCTCATTGTTAACATATAGAAATGGAACTGATTTATGTGCATTGATTTTGTGTCCTGCAACAGTGCTGTATTGCTGTATGAGTAATAGAAATTTTGGGATAGAGATTTTTGTGTTGTCTGATTGTTGAGGCTAGGATTTTCAGTAGTATGTTGAACACCAGTGATGAGAGTGGGCATCCTGTCCTATTCCTGGCCTGAGGGAAAACACTTTCATTTTTATCCATTGAAAGTGATATTCACTGTGAGTTTTGTGTAGATGGCTTTTGGAAATTGAAAGGAAACAGTCAACAAAACTAAGCAGCAACCTAAGAAATGGGAGAAAATATTTTCACATGACATATCAGACAAAGGGCTGATATCCAAGATCTATAAAGAACTTCTTAAACTCAATACCCAAAAACAAATAATCCAGTCAAGAAATGGGCAGACAATATGAACAGACATTTCTCAAAAAGACATACAAATGGCCAGAAGACACATGAAGAAATGGTCAACATCATTTGTCATCAGGGACATATGCATGAAAACAGCAATGAGATACCACTTCACACCAATCAGAATGGCAAAAATTAATAAGACAGGAAACAAAAAATGAGGTGAAGATGTGGATAAAGGGCTACACTCTTACACTATTATTTGGATGCAGACAGGTACAGCCACTATGGAAAACAGAATGGAGGTTCTTAAAAAACTTGAAAATAAAACTACACTATGACCCAGCAATTGCACTGCTAGGTATTCACCCCAAAGTACAGATGTACAGAACAGAAGGGGCACCTGCAACCCAATGTTTATAACAGCAATGTCCAAAATAGCCAAACTGTGGAAGTAGGTGAGATGTCCATTGACAGAGGAATGGATGAAGAAGATATGGTATTATTTATATACAATGGAATATTACTCAGCCATCAGAAATGATAATTATTTAACCCTACATCGACATAGATTGACCTGGAGGGTATTATGCTAAGTGAAATAAGTCAATCAGAGAAAGGCAATTATCATATGTTGTCACTCATATGTGAAATATAAGAAAGAGTATAGAGGACCATCAGAGAAGGGAGGGAAAACTCAATGGGAATAAATCAGAGAGGAGACATACCATGAGAGACTCTTAGCTATGGGAAACAAACTGAGGGTGTTTGAAGGGGAGATGGGTGGAGCAGATGGGGTTTCTGGGTGATGGGCATAAGTGAGGGTATGTGATGTGATAATCACTGGGTGTTATATGCAACTGATGAATTATTCAACACTACATCTGAAACTAATGATGTAATATGTGTTGGGTAATAGATTTTTAAATTATATAAGTGTTTTTGAACTAATGGGTGGAAGTATATGAGAATAATGCGGTGTTTAACTTATTTAACAGTGTATAATACATTCCTTTTGTAACATCTTTTTTCAATAAGATATAAATGTCTGTTAAACTATACATAGAAGCGATGAAAGACCATTCCATGCTCATGAATCAGAAGAACAGACATTATTAAAATGTCTATACTGCCTAAAGCAATCTATGCATTCAATGTCATTCTGATCAAAATTCCACTGGCATTTTAAAAAGATTTGGAACAAACAATCCTAAAATTTGCATGGAACCAGAAGAGACCCAGAATTGCTAAGGAAATGTTGAAAAAGAAAAACAAAACTGGGGCATCACGTTGCCTGATTTCAAGCATTACTACAAAGCTGTGATCACCAAGACAGCATGGTACTGGCATAAAAACAGGCACATAGAGCAGTGGAACAGAGTATAGAGACAAGATATGGAGCCTCAATTCTGTAGTAAAATAATCTTTGACAAAGCGGTAAAAAATATACAGTGGAAAAAAGACAGTCCCTTTGATAAATGGTGCTGGGAAAACTGGACAGCTATGTATAGAAGAATGAAACTCAACCATTATCTTACACCGTACACAAAGATAAACTCAAAATGGATAAAAGTCCTCAACATTGAGACAGGAATCCATCAGAATCCCAGAAGAGAACATAGGCAGTAATCTCTTAGACATCAGCCACAGCAACTTTTTTGAGATATGTCTCCAAAGGCAAAGGAAACAAAAGTGAAAATGAACTTTTGGGACTTCATCATGATTAAAAGCTTCTGCAAAGGAAACAGTCAACAAAACAAAGAGGCAACCCACAAAATGGGAGAAGATATTCACAAATGTCACTACTTAAAAAAGGGCTGATATTCAAGATCTATAAAGAAATCCTCAAACTCAACCCACACAAAACAGATAATCACATCAAAAACTGGGTAGAAGACATGAAACCACACTTCTCCAAAGAAGACATACAAATGGCTAACAGACACATGAAAAAAATGTTCATCCTCATTAGACACCAGGGAGTTTCAAATCAAAACCACACAGAGATAACATTTTAGAATGTCCAAAATTAACAATACAGTAAACAACATGTGTTGTAGAGGATATAGATAAAGGGGAACCCTCTTCCACTGTTGGTGGGAATGCAATTTGTTGCAGCCACTTTGGGTAACAGTGTGGAGATTCCTTAAGAAATTAAAAATACAGCTTCCCTATGATGCTGCAATTGCACTACTGGGTATTTATCCCAAAGATACAGATGTAGTAAAAAGAAGAGTCATCTCTACCAGAATGTTCATAGAAGCAATGGCTTCAATCACCAAAATGTGGGAAGAACCAAGATGCCCTTTAACAGAGGAGTGGATAAAGAAGATATGGTCCATATATACTATGGAGTACTATGCCTCCATCAGAAAGGATGATCAACATGGACAGGACTGGAAGACATGCTGAGTGAAATAAGTAAAGCAGAGGGAGTCAATTATCATATGGTCTTGCTTACTTGTGGAGCATAAGGAATAAAATGGTGGGCATGGGGAAATGGGGAGGAGAAGGGAGTAGGGGGAAATTGGAGGGAGAGAAGTACCATGAAAGACTGTGGATTCTGAGAAACCAACTGATGGTTTTGGAGGGGAGGAGGGTGGGGAGTTGTGTGAGCCTGGTGTGGATATCATAGGGGACACATGTTGCATGGAGCATTGGGTATGATGCATAAAAATGAATTCTGGAACACTGAAAAGACATAAAACAACAACAACAACAACAACAACTATACATGGAAGTATATTGGACTATCACTGTGCTTAACATAAAAATGAAAAAAGAAACAGAAAAGGAAAACACAGAGCCAAATTATTTGCTATTTTGCTATTTCACCACTGCTGCTGATATTCTGGGCCCTGAATATTTTCTAAGAGTGGTAATTTGCGAAATAGTTTTATTTCAGTTGGGGGAATAAGTGTTATCTTTGTCTCCATTGACTTGTTTAATTGGTATCAGCACATAGTAAATCTTAATTTGTAATTACTTCAATTGGTCTATCATAACTTTATATTTGTAGTGATTTTCACTCTATGAACATGTCTGTAATTAACTTTAGCTTTTAAAAAATGTAATAAATCAACTTTAATTAATTTATGATTATTGTGTTCATTATTATCTAATTCTTTCCTTCATTCATTTCAGTGTCCTCCATTTTATCTACGATGCCTCAAAAGGTAAGATTTCTTTCATATTTAAGCTGAATAATATTCCTTGTATGTATTACAGGCCACATTCCCTTTAGCCATATTTCCCTCAAAAATTTTTATATTGTTTAAATATACTTGCTACCATGGATAAGGTTGCATTAAGCAATTAAATGCTCACAAGTCATTGGGATTCTGACTAATTTCTTCAGTGATACATTCAGAAAAGGGATTCATGGATCAAATGGTGATTATATTTTTAAATTGATATATATCCACATAGTTTTCCATTATGACTGCACTAAGTTATATTCCCATCAGTGCACAAAGTGTTCCTTTTCTTCACATTCTCATATTTCTTCCTTATATTCCATTTGCAGTTACTTTCATTCCCTTCACTTATTAATTCTGTAACTGGAAGCCTGTATCTCCCACTGCACTTTTCCCATTATTTTAATCCCTACTCACTTATTATCATTTGTTTCTATTTTTGAAAATAGCCATCCTAACATTTGTGAAGTGATATCTCCTTATAGTTTTGATTTTCACATCCCTGATGATTTGTGATGCTGAATACCTTTTTCAATAACTTAAGTACTGGTACACCTTAAAGAAATATTTATTAAGGTTCTTAGCCTATTTTTAATGGTATCATTTAGTTTTGGGTTGTTGTTGTTGCTGCTGCCATTGTAGTTGTTTGCTATTAACTTATAGGATTTTCTTATATATTTTGGGTATTAAGCACTCATCATAAATATAATTTTCACATACTTCCTTTCATTGCTTAGGTTGCCTTTTCATCATGTTGAGTGTTTCCTTTGCTATACAGACAAATTTTTGTTTGGTGTAGTGCTTTATTGTCTCTGCATTTGGTATCAGATCTAAGAAATCATTTCCAAATGCAATGGTATAAGTTTCCACAACATAGTTTTTTTTAAAGATTTTATTTATTTATTTGACTGAGAGAGACACAGAGAGAGGAAACACAAGCAGGGAGAGTGGGAAAGGGAGAAGCAGGCCCTCCGCTGAGCAGAGAGCCCAATGTGGGACTTGATCCCAGGACCTAGTGATCATGACCTATGCTGAAAGGTAGACACTTAACAACTGAGCCACCCAGGTGCCCCAACAACGTAGCTTCTAGAAGATTTATTTTCTCAAATTTTATGTTTAGGACTCAAATACAGTTGAATTTTGAGTGTCCATCAGGAAAAGATTTCAATTTATTTCTTTTCATGTGGATATGTAGTATTTCCAAGAACATTTATAAAGAGACCATTATTTCCCCACTGTGTATTTTTGGTGCCCTTATAAAAATTAATTGACCATATACCTGTGGGTTATTTCAAAATTCTCCAAATTATTCCATTGCTCTACATGTCTGTTTTTATTCCATATCATAATGTTTTCATTACCATAGCTTCATAATATATTTGAAGTCAGAAATGGTAATATCTCTAGTTTTTATTTTTTTAATTTTTTCATTTAAATTAAATTAACCAACATATAATAATAAATCATTAGTTTTTGATGTAGTGTTTAATGATTCATTAGTTGCATATAATACCCAGTGCTCATCACATCACATTCCCTCCTTAATTCCCATCAACCAGTTACCCCATCCCCGCACCCCCACCCACCTCCCTTTCTGTAACCCTCAGTTTATTTCCTGCTGTCAAGAGATTTTCATGGTTGTCTCCCTCTCTGATTTCTTCCCATTCAGTTTTTCCTCCCTTCCTCTATGATCCTCTGCACTATTTCTTCTTTCCACATATGAGTGAAACCATATAATTTTTTTTTGGTTGTTGTTGTTATTGTTTTTACTGACTTACTCCACATAGCATAATGCCCTACACGTCCATCCATGTCAATGCAAATGGTAAGTATTCATTCTTTCTGATGGCTGAGTAACATTCCATTGTGTACATGAACCTTATCTTCTTTATCCATTCATCTGTTGAAGGACATCGTGGCTTCTTCCTGTTCTTCTTGATCCAAGTTACTTTGGTTATTCAGTATCTTGTAGGTTTCCAAATAAATTTCAGGATTTTATTCCTATTTTTTGGAAAATTACATTGGGATTATGATAGTGATTATCTTTAATTTGTGGGCTGCTCTGGGTTTTATGAACATTTTCACATTACCAGTGCTTTCTATCCATGAACATAGACTGTCCTATTAACTTTCACCTTGCTTAATTTCTTTCAATGTTTTGCAGTAATAAATGCAGAAGTCTTCAACTTCTTCAGTAAGTTTATTTATCTGTATTTTATTTTTTCTGCCATCTTAAATATTCTTTTCAGAATGGTTGTTATAAGGGTGTGGGAAAATGATTGCTTGTTTTTGTTCTGCAACACTGCTGATTTTATTAGTTCTAAGAGTTATTTTTGTGGAAATTTTAGGGTTTCCTACATATAAGTTAATATCTCCAAACCCTGACTAATGTGTTGCCTTATTTATAATTTAGTTGTTTTTTTTTAAGTTTTTATTTCTTTTTTTTTAAGATTTTATTTATTTATTTGACAGAGAGAAATCACAAGAGAGGCAGGCAGAGAGAGAGGAAGGGAAGCAGGCTCTCCGCTGAGCAGAGAGCCCGATGCGGGACTTGATCCCAGGACCCTGAGATCATGACCTGAGCCAAAGGCAGTGGCTTAACCCACTGAGCTTTGGCTAGAACAACTAATACTATTTTGAACATGAGGGGTGGAAGAGGGGATCCTTGTATTGTCCTGTTTTTTAGGAAAATATTTCAGTTTTTCACCATTGGGTATTATGTTAGCTGCAGGCGTTTCATAAATGACCTTTATTGTGGTGAATTAAGTCCTTCTATATTTAATTTATTGGAAGTTTTTTTATTATGATGTGATGTTGAGTTATGTCATTTTTTGAGTATTTTGATATGATTTTGTAATTTTTATTTTTCAGCCTATCAATATGCTGTATCACACTGATTGACTTCCATTAAGTTGAAACATCTTTTCAATCCAGGGACAAATCATCTGTGGTCATAATTTATAGACTTTTTAATGCACTGCTGAATTTGATTTGTTAGTACCTTCTCGAGGATTATTATATATGTTCATCAGGTATTTTGGTCTGTAGGGTGTTTTTGTTTTTATTTAATTTTTTTTTTTTGGTGTCTTTCTCTGGCTTTGTTACAGGGCAAATGTTGGCATCATAGAATGATTTGTTAATATGTTCACTTCTATTTTTGTAGGATTTAAAAAAATTTGTATTTATTCACTTTTTTCAGATTTTATTTATCTATTTGAGAGGGAAGGAGAGAGAGAGTGAGTAAGAGCAAAAGAGCAAGGGGAGGAAGAAGAAGACTCCCCGCTGAGCAAGGAGCACAATGTGGGGCTCAGTCCCAGAATGCTGGGATCATGACCTGAGCCAGAGGCTGATGCTTAACTGTCTGGGCCACCCAAGCACCCCTGTATTTATTCTTTTTAAAAATATTCAGTAAAATTCATCTTTAAATCCTTCTGCTCTTGAACTTTCATTGGTTGTTTTTATTATTATGATTATTGCTTCAATCTATTTGATATTAACTCATTCAAATTTTCTATTTTATCTTGATTCAGAATTATTAGATTGAAAGTTTGTAGGAATTTATACACTTCTTTTGTTTCCTCTATTGTAAAATTATTTATAATTAGCTCTTATTCTTAATTTTATTTCTGTTGTTTCAGTTGTAATTTTCCTTTAAGATTTTTGAATTTACATATTTAAATCTCGACTCTTTTTTCTTAGATTGTGTAGCAAAGGGCTTGTAGATTTTGCTTATCATTAAGATGACTCAATTATCTTATTTATTTTTTACTGTATATTTCATTTATTTCTGCTGTGATATTTATTGTTTCATTTTTCCAACTAAATTTGGGTTTAGTTTATTCTTTTTATTGTTGCTTGAGATATAAATGTAGGTTGTTTATTTTAGATATTTTTTCTTAATGTTGGCATTTATTACTATACACTTTTCATTTAGAATTGCTTTTGCTGCATCCTATAAGATTTGTTATATTATCTTTTCATTTGGATAAAGATTTTTTTCTTTGATTTCTTCTTTGACCTATTGGTTCTTAGAGTGTTAGTTGTAAAATATTACTGAATTTCCCACCTATTATTAATAGTTTCATACCACTGTGGTTAGTGAAGGATCTTGATGTATTTCAAAGTTATAAATTAAGTAAGACTTTTGTTTTGTTTTTCCTTTGTGTCCTACCACATTAGCAAATCGTGGAGAATGTTCATTGTATACTTCAAAAGAATATATATTTTGCTGCTATTGAAAGGAATATTTTGTATATGTTAGTTAGGTTAATTATTACATAATAGTTTAAGTCCACTATTATATTACCGACTTTCTGTTTGTATTTTGTATTTGTTGTTAAAAGTGCAATATTGAAATTGCTTATTATTACTATGTTGGTTTTTATTTTCCTCTTCAGGTCATTTAATATTTGCTTTATATACTTAAGTCCAAGATATTGGGTGCTAACATATTAACAAATGTGACAGTGTACTGGTGAATATACCCCTTTATCAATATGTAGCATTCCTTGTCATTTGTGATAGTTATTGGGTGATTGATTATAATTATCTGTGTAATATTTTTATTTGTTTTTATTTTGTTCAAGCACTCATTCTTATATGCAACTAATGAATCAAACACTACATAAAAAATTTATGCTGGCTTTAATTTTAAAATTTAATTTTCATTTAAAGTATATTTTTCTGATATAAGTATAGATCTTCCTGTTCTCTTTACTTTCTTTTTCATAGCAAATCATTTTCTATCTCTTCCATTTTTTTAATGATTTTATTAATTTATTTGACAGATAGAGATCACAAGTAGGCAGAGAGGCAGACAGAGAGAGAGAGAGAGAGAGAGAGAGAGGAGGAAGCAGGCTCCTTGCTGAGCAGAGAGCCCGATATGAGTCACAATCCCAGGACCCTGGGATCATGACCCAAGCCGAAGGCAGAGACTTTAACCCAATGAGCCACCCAGGCGCCCCTATCTCTTCTTTTTTAGTCTATGTGTGGTCTTTTTTTTTATTTTTTTTTTATTTTTTTTCCATTTTATTTATTTTTTCAGCGTAACAGTATTCATTCTTTTTGCACAACACCCAGTGCTCCATGCAAAACGTGCCCTCCCCATTACCCACCACCTGTTCCCCCAACCTCCCACCCCTGACCCTTCAAAACCCTCAGGTTCTTTTTCAGAGTCCATAGTCTCTTATGGTTCGCCTCCCCTCCCCAATGTCCATAGCCCGCTCCCCCTCTCCCAATCCCACCTCCCCCCAGCAACCCCCAGTTTGTTTTGTGAGATTAAGAGTCATTTATGGTTTGTCTCCCTCCCAATCCCATCTTGTTTCATTTATTCTTCTCCTATCCCCCTAACCCCCCATGTTGCTTCTCCATGTCCTCATATCAGGGAGATCATATGATAGTTGTCTTTTTTTTTCTTAAAGATTTTATTTATTTATTTGACAGACAGAGATCCCAAGTAGGCAGGCAGAGAGGCAGGCAGAGAGAGAGTAGGAAGCAGGCTCCCTGCAGAGCAGAGATCCCAATGTGGGGCTCTATCCCACGACCCTGGGATCATGACCCGAGCTGAAGTCAGAGCCTTTAACCACTGAGCCACCCAGGCGGCCCAGTCTATGTGTGGTCTTAAGACTGAAGTGATTTTATTGTACAAAGAATAAAGTTAGTTATTGTTTTTATTTAATTAATTTATTTATATTAATATTTTATTACAGTAAATGTATATATACATACATAATATTTGCCATTTTAACCATTTTTAAGTGTACAGTGCTATTTTTATATTAACATATAATGTATTTTTTGTTTCAGCGGTGCAAGTCTGTGATTCATCAGTCTTGCATAACACCCACCACAACACATACACTTCTCAATGTCCATCACCCAGCCACCTCATCCCCCCACCCTCTCCCCTTCAGCAATCCTTAGTTGTTTCCAAAGATTAAAAGTTTCTTGTAGTTTGTCTCTCTGGTTTCATCTTGTTTCATTTTTTCCTCTCTTCATCTGTGATTCTCTGTTTTGTTTCTTATATTTCACATGTTATTGACATCATATGATAATTGTCTTTCTCTGGTTGACTTATTTCAGTTAGCATAATATCCTTTAGTTCCACCTACATTGTTGTAAATGACAAGAAATGGCAAGATTTCATTTTTTGATGATGGATGATATCTATGCCACATCAATTCATCTGTCAATGGACATCTGGCCTATTTTCATAGTTTGGCTATTGTGGACAGTACTATTATAAACATTGGGGTGCAAGTTCCACTTCGAATCACTGTATTTGTATCTTTGGAGTAAATACCCAGTAGTGCAATTGCTGGGTTATATGGTAGCTCTATTTTCAACTTTTTGAGGAACCTCCATACTGTTTTCTAGAAGGGCTATAGTTTCTTGCATTCCCACCAAAAGTGTAAGAGTGTTCCCCTTTCTCTGCATCATCACTAATGTCTGCTGTTTCCTGGATTGTTAATTTTAGCCATTATAACCGGTGTTATGTGGAATTTCATTGTGATATTGACTTGTGCTTCCCTGATGTCCCGTGATGTTTAGCACTTTTTCTTGTGAGGGGGTGGAAAACAATATATCATGCTAATAGAACTCTAAGGAAAGCTGGGGTCACAATCCTTATATCAGGAAAATTAGATTTTAAGCCAAAGACTGTATAAGAGATGAGAAATGAAACTATATCATAATTAAAGGTCCTATCCAACAAGAAATTTGTAAATATTTATGTCCCTAACATGGGGGCAGCTAATCATATAAGCCAATTAATAACAAAATCAAAAAACACATCTATAATAGTAGGGAAATATAAAATACCCCTCACAGCAATAGACAGATCATCTAAGTAGAAATCACCAAGTAAATAATGGCTTTCAATGACACACTGGGCCAGATGGACTTCACAGATACATTCAGAACATTATATCCCAAAGCAACAGAATGCACTTTCTTCTCAAGTTCATTGGAACATTTTCCAGAACAGATCACATACTGCATCAAAAATCATGTCTCAACAAGGACCAAAAGATTAGTATCTTCCCCTGCATATTTTCAGACCATGATGCTTTGAAACTAGAACACATTTACAAGAGAAAAATTGGAAAAAACTCAAAGGCGTGGAGGCTAAGAGCATCCTGATAAGAAAGGTATGGGTCAACCAGGAAAATAAATATATTTTTTTAAAAAATCATGGAAACAAATGAAAATGAAAACACAATCGTTCAAAATATTTGGGACATAACAAGGGCGGTCCTAAGAGGGAAGTATATAGCACTACAAGCTTTACCAAGAAACAAGAAAGGTTTTGTTTGCCTGTGTGACTCAGTTTGTTAAGTGTCCGCCTTCAGTTCAGGGCATGACATCAGGGTCCGGAGATTGAGCCCTGCATCATGCTCCCTGTCCAGTGGGAAGCATGCTTCTCTCTCTCCTTCTGTCTCTCCCCCACACTCTTGCTTTCTCACCCTCTCTTGCTCTGCTCTCTCTCAAATAAATAAGAATCATTAAAAAAAGAAATAAGAAATGTCTCAAATATACAGCATAATCCTACACCTATGGAAGGTGAGGAAAGAACAGCAAATAAAGTGTAAAGCCAGCAGGAGAAGAGAAATTACAAATACAAGTGCAGAAATCAATGAAATAAAACCAAAAGAACAGATCAATGAAACTAGGGGCTGGTTCTTTGAAAGAATTAGTAAGATTGACAAGCCCCTGGCCAGACTTTTCAAATATAAGAGATAAAGAACCCAAATAGATAAAATCATGAATGAGAGAGGGGACATCACAACCAAACTGAAGAAATACAATTAAAAGACCATATTATGGGAAACTATATGCCAAAAAATTAGATAATCTGGAAGAAATGGATGCATTCCTAGAGAGGTATAAACTACCAAACTGCCATTGTTTTTAATTCATTCAATCAGTCTATCTTTCAGATGGAGTCTAATCTGCCTAGCTGGAGGTACCTCTATGAACAGAAAGTTGAATAATTAACATTTGTACAGTACTTAGTTACCTTTATCTGTCATAGTGTAAGTTACTTTCATTGGCTATATCCAAACATATGCCTTTGGCAGTGAACTGATGTAGTTCAAGTAGTTTAGACTCCAGGATTTCATCTGTATAAGGAAAAATAGTGAATCTAGAGGGCTTCAAAATATATATCATAGACTTAACTTGCACATTTATATTTATCTAACTGAGATCATTTGTTCTTCCTGAACACATCAAATGATATATTTTAGATTTGAAAAAAGGAAAATAAACATTACTATTAAAATATACTTCCCCCTTTCCTTTATTTCTTCTTTCTTCTTTTATTTTCTATCTCTTTTTCTTTATATGTATTAGGTGTGTGTCTGTGCGATTGTGTATATATCTGTCAGTAAAGTTTTTTTTCCCTTTCCTCTGAAAATATTTATGATAATTTTTAATATTTGAGTTTTAACTAGTTTTAATTTTCAAGCATTCATTAAGTTTTTAATTTAAACTATATTCTTCTATTTATGAAAGTATTACCCTGGTCTTTTTCCAAATATTTGTGGTGAGTAATTATTTTCCACACATTGCATTTTAGTCTCTTTGTTTCTCTTTAATTCTAAAATATGGTACACATTTACTTGTATTCTGTTTTTTTTAAGATTTTATTTATTTATTTATTTGACATACAGAGATCACAAGTAGGCAGAGAGGCAGGGAGAGACAAAAGGAGGAAGCAGGCTCCCTGCTGAGCAGAGTCCAAAGCAGGGCTAGATCCCAGGACCCTGAGATCATGACCCCAGCCCAAGGCAGAGGATTAACCCACTGAGCCACCCAGGAACCCAATTTACTTATATTGTGAATCAACTTTTGGAATATATACAATTTTTGTTTATTGAGAATTTTTTATAACAAATGTAAAAATGTATAATATGGAAATCTATCATTTGATATTTTAATACTTATTTTATATTACAATGGATAATTATATTTTGATTTAGTAATTCCAAACAAGAATCAGAAATCAATATAGTCATTGTAATTGTGATTAAAAATATAAAAGCTTACACCTATTAGCCATCATTTAATGTTGTGTAAGATAATTAAATACTTTAAATTGCATTATAAAGTCAATTTTGGCAAAAATGTTGTCAGAGAAGTCACTATATATGTTTAAAGTGGTCTATATTTTAAATTCAACACATACTGATTTTTTATTACATCCCATAACATCTTTGGATAACAAGATTTTAGTTATATAATGAATTAATCTTAACAAATAGAATAATCTTTAAGTAGGAAAAACGTCTTTCATTAAAAAAATACACAAAAAATGAAAATTTGGTTGGCTGACGTGGCTCAGTGCATTAAGCCTCTGCCTTCAGCTCAGGTCATGATCTCAGGGTCCTGGGATCGAGCTCCACATCAGGGGTCTCTGCTCAGCAGTAAGCCTGCTTCCCCCCACACACACACACGATCTCTGTCTGCCAAATAAATAAATAAAATCTTGAAAAAAAATCAAAATTTTATAATCTATTTTAATGATTCATGGATGACCTCCAAATATATATATATATTTTTAATTTAAATTTAATTTTTTTCAGCATAACAGTATTCATTGTTTTTGCACAACACCCAGTGCTCCATGCAATATGTACCCTGCCTATTATCCACCACCTGGATCCCCCAAACTCCCACCCCGCCCCTTCAAAACCCTCACGATGTTTTTCAGAATCCATAGTCTCTTATGGTTCACCTCCGCTTCCAATTTCCCTCAACTTCCTTCTCATCTCCATCTCCCAATGTCCTCCATGTCATTTGTTATGCTCCACAAATAAGTGAAATCATGTGATACTTGACTCTCTCTGCTTGACTTATTTCACTCAGGATAATCACTTCCAGTCCCATCCATGTTGCTACAAAAGTTGGGTATTCATCATTTCTTTTTTTTTTTAACATATAGTGTATTTTTATCCCAAGGGGTACAGGTCTGTGAATCACCAGGTTTACACACTTCACAGCACTCATGATAGCACATACTCAAACCAATGTCCATAACCCCATCCCCCTCTCCCAACCCTGCCTTCCCCCAGCAACCCCCAGTTTGTTTTGTGAGATTAAGAGTCATTTATGATTTGTCTCCCTCCCAATCCAATCTTGTTTCATTTATTCTTCTCCTATCCCCCTAACCCCCATGTTGCATCTCCACGTCCTCATATCAGGGAGATCATATGATAGTCGTCTTTCTTCGATTGACTTATTTCACTAAGCATGATACCCTCTAGTTCCATCAACGTCATCACAAATGGCAAGATTTCATTTCTTTTGATAGCTGCATAGTATTCCATTGTGTATATTCATCTGTTGATGGACATCTATGTTCTTTCCGTAGTTTGGCTATTGTAGACATTGCTGCTATAAACATTCAGATACACGTGCCCCTTCGGATCACTATGTTTGTATCTTTAGGGTAAATACCCAGTACTGCAATTGCTGGGTTATAGGGTAGTTCAATTTTCAACATTTTGAGGAACCTCCATGCTGTTTTCCAGAGTGGTTGCACCAGCTTGCATTCCCACCAACAGTGGAGGAGGGTTCCCCTTTCTCTGCATCATCACCAGCATCTGTCACTTCCTGACTTGTTAATTTTAGCCATTCTGACTGGAGTGAGGTGATATCTCATTGTGATTTTTATCTCATTTTGATTTGTATTTCCCTGATGCCCAGTGATGTAGAGCACTTTTTCATGTGTCCGTTGGACATCTGGATGTCTTCTTTGCAGAAATGTCTGTTCATGTCCTCTGCCCATTTCTTGATTGGATTGTTTGTTCTTTGGGTGTTGAGTTTGCTGAGTTCCTTATAGAGTTTGGATACTAGCCCTTTATCTGATATGTCATTTGCAAATATCTTCTCCCATTCTGTCAGTTGGCTTTTGGTTTTGTTAACTCTTTCCTTTGCTGTGCAAAAGCTTTTGATCTTGATGAAATCCCAATAGTTCATTTTTGCCCTTGCTTCCCTTGCCTTTGCCGATGTTCCTAGGAAGATGTTGCTACGGCTGAGGTCTAAGAGGTTGCTGCCTGTGTTCTCCTCAAGGATTTCGATGGATTCCTTTCTCACATTGAGGTCTCATCCATTTTGAGTCTATTTTCATGTGTGGTGTAAGGAAGTGGTCCAATTTCATTTTTTTTTATGTGGCATTTTCCCAGCACCATTTATTGAAGAGGCTGTCTTTTTTCCATTGGACATTCTTTCCTGCTTTGTCGAAGATTAGTTGACCATAGAGTTGAGGGTCGATTTCTGGGCTCTCTATTCTGTTCCACTGATCTATGTGTCTGTTTTTGTGCCAGTACCATGCTGTCTTGATGATGACAGCTTTGTAATAGAGCTTGAAGTCCGGAATTGTGATGCCACCAAATTTGGCTTTCTTTTTCGATATTCCTTTGGCTATTCGAGGTCTTTCCTGGTTCCATATAAATTTTAGGATTATTTCTTCCATTTCTTTGAAAAAATGGATGGGATTTTGATAGGGATTGCATTAAATGTGTAGATTGCTTTAGGTAGCATAGACATTTTCACAATATTTATTCTTCCAATCCAGGAGCATGGAACATTTTTCCATTTCTTTGTGTCTTCCTCAATTTCTTTCATGAGTACTTTATAGTTTTCTGCATACAGATTCTAAGCCTCTTTGTTTAGGTTTATTCCTAGTATCTTATAGTTTTGGGTGCAATTGTAAATGGGATTGACTCCTTCATTTCTCTTTCTTCTGTCTGCTGGTTGTTGGTGTAGAGAAATTCAACTGATTTCTGGGCATAGATTTTATATCCTGACACTTTACTGAATTTCTGTACAAGTTCTAGCAGTTTTGGAGTGGAGTTTTTTGGGTTTTCCACATATAGTATCATATCATCTGTGAAGATTGATAGTTTGTCTTCTTCTTTGCCGATTTGGATGCCTTTAATTTCTTTTTGTTGTCTGATTGCTGAGGCTAGGACTTCTAGTACTATGTTGAATAGCAGTGGTGATAATGGACATGCCTGTCATGTTCCTGACCTTAGCAGAAAAGCTTTCAGTTTTTCTCCATTGAGAATGATATTTGCAGTGGGTTTTTGATAGATGGCTTTGATAATATTGAGGTATGTGCCCTCTATCCCTACACCTTGAAGAGTTTTGATCAGGAAGGGATGCTGTACTTTGTCAAATGCTTTTTAAGCATCTATTGAGAGTATCATATGGTTCTTGTTCTTTCGTTTATTAATGTGTTGTACCACATTAATTGATTTGCGGATGATGAACCAATCTTGCAGCCCTGGAATAAATCCCAATTGATCGTGGTGAATAATCCTTTTAATGTACTGTTGAATCCTATTGGCTAGTATTTTGGCGAGAATTTTTGCATCTGTGTTCTTCAAGGATATTGGTCTGTAGTTCTCTTTTTTGGTGGGATCCTTGTCTGGTTTTGGGATCAAGGTGATGCTGGCCTCATCAAATGAGTTTGGAAGTTTTCCTTCCATTTCTATTTTTGGAATAGTTTCAGGAGAATCGGAATTAGTTCTTCTTTAAATGTTTGGTAGAATTCCCCTGGGAAGCCATCTGGCCCTGGGCTTTTGTTTGTTTGGAGATTTTTGATGACTGTTTCAATCTCCTTACTGGTTATGGGCCTGTTCAGGTTTTCTATTTCTTCCTGGTTCAGTTGTGGTAGTTTATATGTCTCTAGGAATGCATCCATTTCTTCCAGATTGTCCAATTTGTTGGCGTAGAGTTGCTCATAGTATGTTCTTCTAATTGTCTGTATTTCTTTGGTGTTAGTTGTGATCTCTCCTCTTTCATTCATGATTTTATTGATTTGGGTCCTTTCTCTTTTCTTTTTGATGAGTCTGGCCAGCGGTTTATCAATCTTATTGATTCTTTCAAAGAACCAGCTCCTAGTTTCATTGATTTTTTCTATTGTTTTTTTGGTTTCTATTTCATTGATTTCTGCTCTGATCTTTATGATTTCTCTTCTCCTGCTGGGTTTAGGGTTTCTTTCTTGTTCTTTCTCCAGCTCCTTTACGCGTAGGGTTAGGTTGTGTACTTGGGACCTTTCTTGTTTCTTGAGAAAGGCTTGTACCGCTATATATTTTCCTCTCAGGACTGCCTTTGCTGTGTCCCACAGATTTTGAACTGTTGTGTTTTCATTATCATTTGTTTCCATGAATTTTTTCAATTCTTCTTTAATTTCCTGGTTAACCCATTCATTCTTTAGAAGGATGCTGTTTAGTCTCCATGTATTTGGGTTCTTTCCAGCTTTCGTCTTGTGATTGAGTTCTAGCTTCAGAGCATTGTGGTCTGAAAATATGCAGGGAATAATCCTAATCTTTTCATACCGGTTGAGACCTGATTTGTGACCCAGGATGTGATCTATTCTGGAGAAGGTTCCATGTGCACTAGAGAAGAATGTGTATTCTGTTGCTTTGGGATGAAATGTTCTGAATATATCTGTGATGTCCATCTGGTCCAGTGTGTCATTTAAGGCCTTTATTTCCTTGTTGATCTTTTGCTTGGATGATCTGTCCATTTCAGTGAGGGGTGTGTTAAAGTCCCCTACTATTATTGTATTATTATTGATGTGTTTCTTTGATTTTGTTATTAATTGGTTTTTATAGTTGGCTGCTCCCACGTTCGGGGCATAGATATTTAAAATTGTTAGATCTTCTTGTTGGACAGACCCGTTGAGTAGGATATAGTGTCCTTCTTAATCTCTTATTATAGACTTTGGCTTAAAATCTAATTGATCTGATGAAAGGATTGGCCACCCCTGCTTTCTTCTGATGCCCTTTAGCATAGTAAATTGTTTTCCAGCCCCTCACTTTAAATCTGGAGGTGTCATCGCATTTAAATCAGTTTCTTGTGGGCAACATATTGATGGGTTTTGTTTTTTTATCCATTCTGATACCCTGTGTCTTTTGATTGGGGCATTTAGCCCATTAACATTCAGGGTAACTATTGAGAGATATGAATTTAGTGCCATTATTCGCCTGTAAGATGACTGTTACTGTATATTGTCTCTGTACCTTTCTGATCTACTACTTTTAGGCTCTCTCTTTGCTTAGAGGACCCCTTTCAACATTTCCTGTAGAGCTGGGTTGGCGTTTGCAAATTCTTTCAGTTTTTGTTTGTCCTGAAAGCTTTTTATCTCTCCTTCTATTTTCAATGATAGCCTAGCTGGATAGAGTATTCTTGGCTGCATGTTTTTCTCGTTTAGTGCTCTGAATATATCATGCCAGCTCTTTCTGGCCTGCCAGGTCTCTGTGGATAAGTCTGCTGCCAATCTAATATTTTTACCATTGTATGTTACAGACTTCTTTTCCGAGGCTGCTTTCAGGATTTTCTCTTTGTCACTAAGACTTGTAAATTTTACTATTAGGTGACGCAGTGTGGACCTATTCTTGTTGACTTTGAGCGGGGTTCTCTGCACCTCCTGGATTTTGATGCTTGTTCCCTTTGCCATATTAGGGAAATTCTCTCCAATAATTCTCTCCAATAGACCTTCTGCTCCCCCCTCTCTTTCTTCTTCTTCTGGAATCCCAATTATTCTAATGTTGTTTCATCTTATGTTGTCACTTATCTCTCAAATTCTCCCCTCCTGGTCCAGTAGCTGTTTGTCCCTCTTTTGCTTGGCTTCTTTATTCTCTGTCATTTGGTCTTCTATATCACTAATTCTTTCTTCTGCCTCATTTATCCTAGAAGTGAGAAGTTCCATTTTTGATTGCACCTCATTAATAGCTTTTTTGATTTCAACTTGGTTAGATTTTAGTGCTTTGATTTCTCCAGAAAGGGCTTTTATATATCCAGAGACAGTTTCTCTAATATCTTCCATGCCTTTTTCGAGCCCACCTAGAACGTTCAGAATCGTCATTCTGAACTCTAGATCTGACATATTACCAATGTCTGTGTTGATTCGGTCCCTAGCCTTCGGTACTGCCTCTTGTTCTTTTGTTTGTGGTGATTTTTTCCGCCTTGTCATTTTGTCCAGGTAAGAGGATATGAAGGATGAAATAAAATGCTAAAAGGGTGGCAAAGACCCCAGAAAAATGCGCTGTAACCAAATCAGAAGAGACCCCAAATTGTGGGGGGGAGAAAAGGGATAAAAAGAGGTTCAGAAAAAAAAGAAAAAAAATTTTAAAAATAAAACAAATAAAAAATGTAAAAAAGAAAGAAAACATATATATATTTAGACAAAATAGTCAAAAAAAACTTTAAAAAAGAAAAGGGTAAAAGTTTTAAAAAATTTAGCAGAAGAAGAAAAAAGAAAAAAAGATAAAAAATTGAATTAACCGCAAGACTAAAGAATCATGTGGAGAAAGCCATGAGTTCCGTGCTTTGCTTTCTCCTCCTCTGGAATTCCGCTGCTGTCCTAGGTATTGAACCTGGTTTCCTTGATAGATGAACTTCGTCCTGACTGGATATTTTGGTGATCTTCTGGGGGAGGGGCCTGTTGTAGTGACTCTCAAGTGTCTTTGCCCCAGGCGGAATTGCACCGCCCTTACCGGAGGCCAGAATAAATAATCTGCTTGGGTTCGCTTTTGGGAGCTTCTGTTCCCTGAACGCTTTCCGTAGATTTCCGGAGGATGGGATGAAAATGTCGGCCTCCCAGTCTCCGGCCCAGAGGAGCCGAGAGCCTGGGGTCCCACTCCTTAGTGCGCCCCCAGAGGACAGCACCCAATCACTCCCGTATCCCCAGCCTCTAGCCATGCTCCGAGCTCACCCAGCCCGCGACCAGTTCAAGGTAACCCCGATCTGAGAGTTCAGTCCTTGGCTCTGTCTCTGTCGCCGGCTTCTCTGTTCTAATACCTGCGAGCTCTGCGACACTCCGACCTGCGGGACCTGGGGCCACACTGACCCCGCATGGGCTTCACCCCGGTTTAGCCTCTGGAGCAATGTCCCTCGTGGAATAGACTTTTAAAAGTCCTGATTTTGTGCTCCTTTACTCCACCGCTTGCTGGGAGCTGGCCCCTCTCCCCGCGGTCTATCTTCCCATCATTTTAGAGTCACTTCTCCGCCAGTCCTACCTTTCAGAAAGTGGTTGATTTTATGTTTCTAGAATTACTGTTCTTCTTCTCTTTGATCTCCCGTTGGATTTGTATGTGTTTGCAATGTTTAGATAAGCTATCAAGCTGATCTCCTGCTATCTGATGTAGTCTCAGCCTGCTACTTCTCCGCCATCTTGACTCCTCCAGGAAGCTCTATTTTTAATTTCATAAGGAATATCCACACTGTTCTCCAAAGTGGCTGCATCAACTTCTATTCCCACCAACAGTGTAAGAGGTTTTCCATTTCTCCACATCCTCTCCAACACACCTTGATTCCTGTCTTGCTAATTTTGGCCATTCTAACTGATGTAAGGTGGTGTCTCAATGTGGTTTTAATTTGAATCTCCTTGATGGCTAGTGATGATGAGCATTTTTTATGTGTCTGAGAGCCATTTTTATGTCTTCATTGGAGAAGTGTTTGTTCACATCTTCTGCCCATTTTTTGATATGATTTTCTGTTTTGTGTGTATTGAGTTTGAGGAGTTCTTTATAGATCCTGGATATCAACCTTTTGTCTGTACTGTCATTTGCAAATGTCTTCTCCAATTCTGTGGGTTGCCTTTTTTTAGTTGTTGTTGAATGTTTACTTTGCTGTGCAGAAGCTTTTGATCTTGCAGTCCCAAAACTTGATTTTCGCTTTTGTTTTTTTTGCCTTTGGAGTCATGTCTTGAAAGCAGTTGCTGTGGCCGATGTCAAAAAGGTTACTGCCTATGATTTCCTCCAGGATTCTGATAGATTCCTGTCTCATGTTGAGGTCTTTTACCCATTTTGAGTTTATCTTTGTGTATGGTGTAAGAGAATGGTTGGGTTTCATTCTTCTACATAGAGCTGTCCAATTTTTCCAGCACTACTTATTGAAGAGACTGTCTTTTTTTCCACTGTATACTTTTTCCTGTTTTGTCGAAGATTATTTGACCATAGAGTTGAGGATCTATATCTGGGTTTTCTACTCTGTTCCACTGGTCTATGTGTCTGTTTTTATGCTGTCTTGGTGATCACAGCTTTGTAGTAAATCTTGAAATCAGGTAAAGTGATGGCCCCAGTTTTTTTTTTTTTCTTTTCTTTTTCAACATTTCCTTAGCAATTCGGGGTCTCTTCTCATTCCATTCAAATTTTAGGATTCTTTACTCCAGCTCTTTGAAAAATGCCGGTGGAATTTTGATCGGAATGGCAATAAAAGTATCAATTGCTCTAGGCATATAGACATATTAACAATGTTTATTCTTCTGATCCAAGAGCATGGAATGGTCTTTCATCTTTTTGTGTCTTCTTCAATTTCTTTCATGAGTGTTCTGTAGTTCCTCGAGTACAGATCCTTTACCTCTTTGGTTAGGTTTAGTCCCAAGTATCTTATGGTTCTTGGTGCTAGAGTAAATGGAATCGATTTAGAGTAATCGATTTAAATAGAGTAAATGGAATCTAATTATCCTTTCTTTATTTTCATTGTTACTGTATAAGAAAGCAACTGATTTCTGTACATTGGCTTTGTATCCTGCCATGTTACTGAATTGCTCCATCTGTTCTAGTAGTTTCGGGGTGGAATCTTTTGGGTTTTCCATATAAAGAATCATGTAATCTGCAAAGAGAGAGAGTTTGACTTCTTCATTGCCAATTTAGATACATTTTATTTCTTTTTGTTGTCTGATTGCTATTGCTAGTACTTATAATACTAAGTTCAACAACAGTGGTGAGAGTGAGTATCTTTGTCGTGTTCCTGATCTCAACAGGAAGGCTGTCAGCTTTTTCCCATTGAGGATGATATTTGCTGTGGGTCTTTCATAGATAGATTTTATGAAGTTCAGGAATGTTCCCTCTATCCCTATACTTTTAAATGTTTTAATCAAGAACGGATGCTATATATTGTCAATTGCCTTTTCCTACATCAATTGAGAGGGCCATGCGGTTCTTCTCTCTTCTCTTATTGTTTTGTTCTATCACAATGATTGATTTGCGAATATTGAACCATCCTTTTAACCCAAGGATGAGTTACACCTTGTCATGGTGGATAATTGTTTTAATGTGCTGCTGGATCGTATTTGCTAGGATCTTGTTGAGAATTGTAGCATCCATATTCATCAGTGATATTGGTATGACAATCTTTTTGCTGTGGTCTTTGCCTGGTTTGGGGATCAGGGTAATGCTCGCTTCATAAAAAGAGTCTGGAAGTTTTCCTTCGGCTTCCTTCTGCTTCAATTTTTTGGAACAGCTTCAGGAGAATTGGTGTTATTTCTTCTTTGAAAGTTTGGTAGAATTCCCCAGGGAATCTATCAGGTCTAGACTCTTTTTTTTTGAGAGGATTTTGATCACTGCTTCAAAGTCGTTACTAGATATTGGTGTATTCAGGTTGTCAGTTTCTTCCTGGTTCAATTTTGGGAGTTTATAGTTTTCCAGGAATGCACCCATTTCATCTAAGTTGCTAAAGTTACTGGCATATAACTGTTGATAATAATTTCTGATTATTTTTTCTACTTCCTGGTGTTAGGTGTGATCTCTCCCTTTTCATTTATAAAAATATTAATCTGAGCTTTCTCTCTTTTCTTTTGGATTAGTGTGGCCAACGGTTTATTGATCTTATTGATTCTTTCAGAAAACCAACTTTAGTTTCATTGATACATTCTACTGTATCTCTAGTTTCTACCTCATTGATCTCTGCTCTAATCTTGATTATTTCCCTTCTTGTGTTTGGAGTTGGTTTGATTTGTTGTTGATTCTACAGTTCTTTATGGTGCAGAGATAACTGGGGTATTCTGGATTTTTCAATTTTTTTGAGAGAGGCTTGGATGGCTACGTATTTTCCCCTTAGCACCACCCTTGCTGTATCACATACATTTTGGACCGAAGTGTCTTCATTCTCATTGGTTTCCATGAATTGTTTAAGTTCATCTTTGATCTCCTGGCTGATCCAAGCATTCTTAAGCAAGGTGGTCTTTAGCTTTCAGGAGTTTGAGTTCCTTCCAAACTTTTCCTTATGATTGAGCTTCAGTTTCAAAGCATTGTTATCTGAGATATGCAGGGAATAATGTCAGTCTTTTGGTATCGGTTAAGTCCTGATTTTTGACCCAGTATGTGGTCTATTCTGGAGAAAGTTCCATGTGCTCTTCAAAAGAATGAGTATTCTGTTGTTTTCGGGTGCAATGTTCTATATATATCTCTCAGGTCCATCTGGTCCAATGTTTAATTCAATTCTCTTGTTTCTTTATTGATTTTCTGCTTGGATGATATGCCTATTACTGAGAGAGGCATGTTGAGATCTCCTACTATTTATGTATTCATATCGATATTACTCTTTATCTTGATTAATATTTTTCGTATGTAATTGGCTGCTCCCATATTGGGGGCATAGATATTCACAATTGTTAGATCATCTTGGCGGATAGTCCCTTTAAGAATGATGTAGTGTCCTTCTGTATATCTAACTACAGTCTTTAGTTTAAAATCTAATTCATCTGATATGAGAATCGCTCTCCCGGCCTTCTTTTGAGGTCGATTGGCATGAAAGATGCTTCTCCATCCCTTCAGTTTCAGTCTGGGTATATCCTTACGTCCAAAATGGGTCTCTTGTAGACAACATATGGATGGGTCCTGTCCTTTTATCCAATCTGCAACCCTGTGTCATTTTAAGGGTGTATTTAGGCCATTCACTTTCAGATTGATTATTGATATATATTTTTTTATTGACATCGTGTTACTTTTGAAGTCTTTCTGTAGATTGTCTCTATAATTCTGTTCAATGATATTCTTAGGATTTTTCCTCTTTTATAGTACCCCCTTAATATTTACTGCAGTATCAGCTTGTTGGTTGCATACTCTTTTAAGCCTTGCCAGTCTTGGAAACTCTTTATCTTTCCATCTATTTTGAATGTCAGTCTTGCTGGATAAAGTATTCTTGGCTGCCTGTTCTTCTGATTTAGTGCCCTGAATATATCTTGCCAGCCCTTTATGGCTTGCCAGGTTTCTGTGGACAGGTCTGACATTATTTGAGTGGGCTTTCCTCTGTATGTAAGGAGCTTCTTTGTCCTAGCTGCCTTCAAGAGGGCCTGCCTACATTTATAAATCTTCATTCTTACTATTAGGTGTCTCAAGGACTTTCGGGAATATATAATCTTAGTGGAAAACAGTTCTGCCTCTAGTACATGAATGCTGGTTCCATTTGCGAGATTGGAAACATTTTCATTGACAACTTCTTCCACTTTATCTTCTAGACTTCTTTCTTTCTCCTCCCCTTCAGCGATTCCAATATTTCTGACATTGGAATGTTCCATGGCGTCATTTATTTCCCTCTTTCTGTTTTCATGCCTTCTAAGCTGTCTGTTCCAGGCTTCCTCCTGATCCTTTCTCTCTATCTGTTTGTCCTCCAGATCACTAATTCTATCTTCTGTCTCAGTTACCTTAGCTTTTTGAGAATTTATGTTAGATTGGAACTCATTGAGAGCATTGTGAACATCATCTCTGGTGGCTTTCAGTTCTGCCCTAACATTGTGAACATCATCTCTGGTGGCTTTCAATTCTGCCCCAATCAATTCCTTTTGGTCATTAATGGCTTTCTCCCACCTAGCTATTGTCTGGTTAATTGTTATCCTGAATTCCCTTTCCAATATAATGTCTATGTCGATAACCTTTAGGTCTGTAGCAGAAGGCCCATCCTCTGATTTTTTTTTTCTGGTGGCATTCATCCTCCTAGTCATTTTGGTGAGAGATGGCTGAACGGATATACCTGGAAGTATGGAGTGGTGCAGTCAAGGTGCACCCTGGAATGCTTCTGAGCAATCAGGAGGCCCCACCCAAATGAAAGAAAAAAGAAATAGAGAAAAAAGAAAAGAAAAAGAAAAGAGAGAGAGAGACTGTAAAAAAAAGAAAGATAAAAGTGAAGGCCCAGCCCAAATGGGCCCTAAGGTAAGATTTATGATGTATACAAAGAAAAACAGACAAAAAAAGACTGATAAAAGTATATGACAAGAGAATATATATATATATATATATATATATATATATATATGCAAAAAATAAAAAGACCTCATCAAAAAGAACGCCAAGTATAAGATTTATATACTATCAGGACAAACACAAATACACAGAAACACTGGCAGAAGAAAAAGAGAAAAAGATGGGAGAGTAGTTATAAATTCACAATGTGGGGGGCGCCTCGGTGGCTCAGTGGGTTAGGCCTCTGCCTTTGGCTCAGGTCATGGTCACAGGGTCCTGGGTTCGAGCCCTGCATCAGGCTCTCTGCTCAGTGGGGAGCCTGCTTCCTCCTCTCTCTCTGCCTGCCTCTCTGCCTACTTGTGATCTCTCTCTCTCTGTGTGTCAAATAAATAAATAAAATCTTTAAAAAAAGAATTTGGACACTCAAAACAATATTTAAAAAAATTTGCAATGTGGGCAAGAAATTTATTTTGATTCTTCCTGGATGTATCTTGATATCTTTGTTAAAGGCCTCAACTTTCCTAAGATAAAGGGGGAGTAAAAATTGGTTTACCTATAGGGGTAGCATTGATTGTGGAAAGGGAATTAACTTGAAGTTTAACTCTATATGAATGTTAAAAAATAAAAATAAAAAAGAATAAACTAAACTAAACTAAAAATTTTAAAATATAAAAGAAAAGAAAAACACAGGTATATGTATCAATAAGTTCAGGTTAAAAGGTTATTATGGAATTTGATGTAGTGGGCATCTCACTGTGTTGGTAAATAGGTTAAAAAATTATCTATATATACATATAAAAAAGGACCAGAATAATGGGAATGAATTAAAAATATAAACTGTATCTATGAAGTAGTGGTGGTTGTTCTCTTGTCATCTTTTCCTTTTTTCTTTTATTTTCCCTGGTTGGCTTTCTGGTGGAGTGCCTGCCACGTGGGTTTTCAGGCCATGTTCCCTGAGTTAAGTCCTTCCACCCCTCATCAAGGGGGTGGGCTCTGAAGAAACCAGTTTTTTAGGCTTTTCTTCTCTGGAGGTTTTTATGTTTGTTTGTTCATTTGTTATCTCTTGCCTTGACAGCTTTTGATGGTTTTTGGAGGTTTAGAGGAAAGCAAACTGCACCCAGACTTCCCTCTCAGAGAGACGCCTCAGTCTGTTCCCCTCTGGGTGCTGCAGAGTGCATAAATTCCCCTTTGCCTGATGGCAGAGCACATTCCGAGTCACAGTACCTGGGGATGCAGGAACTCCTGCTGGTACCCAAAACAACAACTGTGGCAGTGACTATCTGGGAGGCTCCAGACAGCCAGAGAGGTTCCAAGCAGCAATCACACACTGAGATTTTCCCGCTGGCCCTGGCTGTGAGTGCCTGGTCTTTCCAGGTCCGAGAGTGCCAGGCTGGTGCCTGCACACACCTCTCTCATGGAAGGGCACAGGGCACGATTCAGAATCTAATACCATGGCTCGACTCTCATGTGAGGACTGCAAAAATGCTGTGCTTCTGCTGGCTAGCAAAGCTCCCATTCCCTCATGGGATCCAGACCCCACACGCTCTCAGGCATGCTGGTGGCTCAGGGACCAAGATCTGGTTCCAGACTTCCATCTCTATTACAAAGCTGAAATCATCAAGACAGCATGGTACTGGCACAAAAACAGACACATAGATCAGTGTAACAGAATAGAGAGCCCAGAAATAGACCCTCAACTCTATGGTCAACTAATCTTCGACAAAGCAGGAAAGAATGTCCAATGGAAAAAAGACAGCCTCTTCAATAAATGGTGCTGGGAAAATTGGACAGCCACATAAAAAAAATGAAATTGGACCACTTCCTTACACCACACATGAAAATAGACTCAAAATGGATGAAGAACCTCAATGTGAGAAAGGAATCCATCAAAATCCTTGAGGAGAACACAGGCAGCAACCTCTTCGACCTCAGCTGCAGCAACATCTTCCTAGGAACAACGGCAAAGGCAAGGGAAGCAAGGGCAAAAATGAACTATTGGGATTTCATCAAGATCAAAAGCTTTTGCACAGCAAAGGAAACAGTTAACAAAACCAAAAGACAACTGACAGAATGGCAGAAGATATTTGCAAATGACATATCAGATAAAGGGCTAGCATCCAAACTCTATAAGGAACTCAGCAAACTCAACACCCAAAGAACAAACAATCCAATCAAGAAATGGGCAGAGGACATGAACAGACATTTCTGCAAAGAAGACATCCAGATGGCCAACAGACACATGAAAGAGTGCTCCGTGTCACTCGGCATCAGGGAAATACAAATCAAAACCACAATGAGATATCACCTCACACCAGTCAGAATGGCTAAAATTAACAAGTCAGGAAGTGACAGATGCTGGTGAGGATGCAGAGAAAGGGGAACCCTCCTCCACTGTTGGTGGGAATGCAAGCTGGTGCAACCACTCTGGAAAACAGCATGGAGGTTCCTCAAAATGTTGAAAATAGAACTACCCTATGACCCAGCAATTGCACTACTGGGTATTTACACTAAAGATACAAACATAGTGATCTGAAGGGGCACGTGTACCCGAATGTTTATAGCAGCAATGTCTACAATAGCCAAACTACGGAAAGAACATAGATGTCCATCAACAGATGAATGGATAGAGAAGAAGTGGTATATATACACAATGGAATACTAAGCAGCCATCAAAAGAAATGAAATCTTGCCATTTGCAATGACGTGGATGGAACTAGAGGGTATCATTCTTAGTGAAGTAAGTCAATCGGAGAAAAACAACTATCATATGATCTCTCTGATTTGAGGACATGGAGAAGCAACATGGGGTGTAAGGGGGATAGGAGAAGAATAAATGAAACAAGATGGGATTGGGAGGGAGACAAACCATAAATGACTCTTAATCTCACAAAACAAACTGGGGGTTGCTGGGGGGAGGTGGGGTTGGGAAAGGGGGAGGGGGTTATGGACATTGGGCAGGGTATGTGCTATCATGAGTGCTGTGAAGTGTGTAAACCTGGTGATTCGCAGACCTGTACCCCTGGGGATAAAAATACATTATATGTTTATAAAAAAAAAATTGGAAGGGGAGGCGAACCATAAGAGACTATGGACTCTGAAAAACAACCTGAGGGTTTTGAAGGGTCATGGGTGGGAGGTTGGGGGAACAGGTGGTGGGTAATAGGGAGGGCACGTTTTGCATGGAGCACTGGGTGTTGTGCAAAAACAATGAATACTGTTACATTGAAAAAATAAATAAATTTAAAAAAATAGAGCTTCCTTAAGAACCTGCAATTGCATTACTGGGTATTTACCCCAAAGATACAGATGTAGTGAAAAGAAGGGCCATCTGTAACCCAATGTTTATAGCAGCAATGGCCACGGTCGCCAAACTGTGGAAATAACCAAAATGCCCTTCAACAGACGAATGGATAAGGAAGATGTGGTACATATACATGATGGAGTATTATGCCTCCATTAGAAAGGATGAATACCCAAGTTTTTTATCAACATGGATGTGAGTGGAAGATATTATGCTGAGTAAAATAAGTCAATCAGAGAGAGTCAAGTATCATATGGTTTCCCTTATTTGTGAAGCATAACAAATAACATGTAGGTCATAGGGAGATGGACAGGATATGCGAGTTGAGGGAACTTGGAACTGCACGTGAACCATGAGAGACCAGGGACTCTGAAAAACAATCTGAGGGTATTGAAGGTGCTGTGTGTGGGAGGTTGTGGGACCCATGTTGTGGGTATTACGGAGGGCATGTATTGCATGGAGCACTGGTTGTGGTGCAAAAACAATGAATTCTGTTATGCCAAAAAGTAAAAAAAATAAATAAATAAAAAGAATCTCAAGTATGATCTTTGGAGCCTAATATTGGTTCCTACCTTATTATGGGATAGAGTAATATATTAATAATAATAATATGCTATATATTATATATAAATATTACTACTAATAATATGTTATATATTATATATAAATATAAAATGATTATATTTATAATTTATAATTTTATAAATTTTATAATTTTTTATATTTTTTTATAAATTAAACAAACAAATTAAACAAACAAAGCCCATATATACATATATATGAAATATGTTGCATTTGACTATATAGATAGATATAGATATAGATGTCATATATATTGGATAAATATAAATATAAAATGAGACAAATTATGGAATGAATTTTCCTTTTTGATCATATATATATCACATATATATATAAATATCATATATAAATATATATTGAAGTTGAAGTTTCCTTCATATTTCCTTCATATATATATATGATATATATATATATGATATATATATATATGATATATATATGATATATATATGATATATCATATATGATATGATATATATATATATGATCAAAAAGGAAACTTCAATCCATAGTTTGTCTCATTTTATATTTATATTTATCCGATATGATGACTTAAGTTTGTTTGCTTCAAAAGGTCCACATAACACAGCAAGAGGCTATTTTGAGTGGTCGCTTTGAGAGAAACCTAAGTGGTGCTTTTCCTCTCCCATTGCTGAGTTTTTCTTCCTCCAACTTGCAACACATAGCCTGTTCTTTCTTCCTCTTCAGAAGGAAACCATGTGCCCACCTTAATACTCAATACCTGAAGAACATCTTCTGTTTCTTTTCTTTCTTTCCTTCTTTCTTTTTTTTTTCTTTTTTTTTTCTTTTTTTTTTTTTTTTTTTTTTTTTTTGTAGGAGAGTATCTTCTGGTAATCACATAGAAACCATGGCTGGCCCAGGGGAAGAAGACAGATTACCCACAAGGGAGCTGCATTGCCACTTCTGGCAACATTATGGGAGGTGAAATGTTAGATACCACTAAGAGAAGTTTGGAGTGAATTTTCCTCAACTCCTTCCACACCTGAGTGTGCGATGTGACTGCCCTAAGGCCTGACTGCCACAGCAAGGAGCACTGCTCCAGAACTCCAGAGTTTGAAGACTGTAGGAGGATTAACGCTGAAACTGCCTGTAATCAAAAGAGTTTGGGAGTGAGGGAAGGAAAAACAGTGAAGAATCAGGGTGGGAAATACCCACTGGATTTTAAAACTATTTGAATGCTGAGCATGGACTGGACCTGATGTCTTTCACTTGGCATGTGCCCCCCACACGAGGCTCCAGAGCAAAGACCAAAGCCACAGTTGATGCCAACTCAGAGCAGAAATTTACAGCCCCTTCCAGGCAGTGGAGATGTGAGAGAAAGTGTGTGGGGTTTGGAATCAAGGCACCAAAACTTCAGTGCCCAGTTTCTCATATGCTGGCTGTTCCTATGTAGTCCTCAAGACTCTGTTCCCTCATATAGCATACAAAGGCTATGATGGTACCTTTTCTTTTCTCATGCTTGAACAAATGCCATGAGGGTGAACCAGCTGTCCAGATGCCTGTTTGGCCTAGTAGAGACCTGATTTTGTGGTTTCCAGGTCCTTGGGCCCATGTTGCTTGGCTTATCACAGAGCTGCATTGTTGGTCTCCAGGTCTAAGGGCACATGGTTATCCCACTGTCAACATGCCTGATTAACCCATAAGACAGCTCAGTTGTTGGTCTCCAGGTCCAAAGCCACATGGTAAGCCCACTGTCGTGGTGCCTGCTTGGCCAAGCAAAGAGCTGAGTTGTTGGATTCCAGATCTAAGGGCACATGCTGAGCCTCAAGTCCAGTTATCTGCTTGGCCTAGCCCAGAGCTCTTTTATTGGGCTCAATATTCAAGGGACCATGGTGAGCCTGTCACTGTCAAGGTGCTGCTTATCTTACCAGACAGATTACTTGTCAGTCCCCAGGTCCAAGAGCACGTGGTGGACCTCCTCTGCAGGTGCCTGCTTGGTGTGATAGAGAACAGATTTGTTAGTCTCCCTGTCCATGAGAACATGGTGAGATGGCTCTTCAAGGTGCCTGGTTGGCCTATCAGACATCTGACTTGTTGGTCTCCAGGTCCAGGGCACATGGTGAGTCTGGTGTCCAGGTGTCTGCTTGGCCTAATGGAGAGCTGATTATTTATCCACTGGGTACAAAGGCCCCTGGTAATGCTTCTGTTGAGTTGAATCATTTTACCAATACCAGCTGTGCAATTGCCCCTCAGAACAATGTATTACTCAAAATATAACCCATGGGAAATTTTACTAGTTACCAAGCACATTTAGAAATAGTCTTAAGAAAAACACATACTAGCAACAGGCCTTTGGGGGAGAACACGATATACGGCCTTGAAGCTGAGCACCTGGGGATGCCCCGCTAGCTCAAGGCAGAACACCGCCTGCTTCATTTTTCCGTTTTCATTTCTCCCCTTACTCCTCCCAAAAGTGCCTGTGGCTAGTTAGATAAGTCCTTTGAATGTGCTTGTTCAACTATAAACTTTATACTGCTTGTACAGACATATTTTGCCCTCCTTCTTGTTTATCTATAAAGCATATGACTAATGTTTGACCTTCATCAGCTCTTCTGTTGGTAATTGTTTCTGTCTAATAAAAGCGAGACTGAGGAGTTGCTCAGGGCAACAGTCTTTCTACTGTTGGCCCCTACTCCCTTTCACTTGTAGCTGACTTGTTTGTGCCTCATTCTTCTCCTGTTCGCTGAGTGGAAGTGGCAAAACTGGGATGCAGTACCCATGGTTTCTTGGCACTTGGCAAGCATGTTCTCTGTAATTCCTTGCCTTGTGTTGCACTGGGTTGGCCACCTTGAGGTATGGAGGCTCCTTGTCCTCCCAGTGTCTGTGTGATTCATCTGCCCAGTGTCAAAGGGAATCAGAAGCCTCCCAGTCTTTGGGTTCCTGGGAGGTGCTGTGTCCTGAGTTCTGAAGGTCTCTTTTTAAGGCTGTGTTTGATTATTGATGGTCTGTGTGCTCTGGGTTAGCCAGGTTTCTGGGAAATTATTTTGTCCACTGCTGAGTTGTTTCAGACTGTCCACGGACTGAGGGTCAGTGTTCCAAGGACTAATATTGCATATAGAGATGTGGTGATTCATTTTCCCAGTACCTACTTGTTTTGTAAAATTCCCCCTCTGCCTGATGTCTCCAGATATTCCAAATATTGTGTAAATTTGGGTTGGCTGGATGTTCAGAGCACTCATGTGCCCTGTCATGTGCCCTGTGCTGAGCTGAGCCAGGTTGGAGGGCTTCAGAGTAGTAGTGTGCCCAATGTTCCCTCAGGACTTGGACTCCGCTTTCCTGTACTGAAAACACATATGACCCCAGGGGTGTCGGGCCCAGCTTGCTGAATATCCATGGTATTCTGATAGCCAGTGTCCCACTCCCACGTGCCAAATGAGAATGTCTCCCTGAGGACCTGGTCCAGATGCATAGTGCGGAATGGGTCTAGGTTTTGCTGTATATGGGTACGAGGACTCTCCGGACTACAGAGGGGGAAAAACATAGGTGCTAACATGATGGTGGTGTGTAGAGTATTGGAGAGAGGTCCACTGCTGGAAAATTGGGTAGGAGACTTGCCATGGGCAGGGGCAGGGAGCAGGGCAGAGAAGTTGAGGAAGAGAAGGAAGAGCTGTGACTGAACTGCCATCTCTAGCTTCACTGGAGCCTGGGATGTTGTCAAGTTTTTATAACCTCCCTGGGACACCAGAATGCCTTCTTCATGTGATGTCACCAGCATGGGATCTAACCACTATGCCCTGGTCAATCACCAGGGATTTCTCAGATTGGCATCATTCTGGTGACCAACCAAAAGACAGGTCAGGTGGGCCAATTACTGATGGATTTCTGAGTCACACCCCTGACTGATATCATCACCTAGAAACCATAGTTTAAAGGAAAAGAGGTAAAGTGTGCTTCGAGAGGAAAAATTAATATTTGGGTTGTATTTACAGTGATGGTCATAAATACTACAAAGTAAATGTGCCACACAGACGCACCACTAATTAAAACACTGACATGGATATTAATGAAGACATGGGCCATTAGACCCCATGAAAGGTCACAGTTGTACATAAGTCAGACAATATGGCAATCAATAGAGAAATCGTTACTCTCACCTCATCCATCAAAGCTTAAATATAAGCGGAGAATATGGTAGACATTATGTTTAGGACATCTTCCCACAGTAAACCTAAGCCTGGAAGGGATGAATCTGTGTCACCAGTAAGGATATGCTTGCCAATATCATAGTGGCATTCAGCTCTCATAGAAGGGGAACATCAAAACCCATCCTGTCACCAGGTTCACAGTCTTCATGTCCAGCATCCAATCAGAAAATTCTGGTGGGAGAATTAAATTTTTCTCCTCCCTCAAATACAACTATATACTTATTAAATCATTCTGAACATTCAAGTAATCAATTAAATGTGTGATCTTATAAATGATGCAAGACTACAAGTAGGAAAGTGACCACCATTTCGAAGGCAGGAGGGTGGAGACTTGAATTTGGTGTGGTATAGCTGAGGATACGGTGGAGGGGAGGGAGTCTTCTTCCTAAAGGTGCCACAAAGTATTATAAACAGCTGGGTGCAAAAGCAGCACATTTTAAAGTCTGGTTAAAGAAGATGTGGTTCATAGATACGATAGAATATTATTCAGCCACCAAAAATCTGAAATATTGTCTTTTGTAAGGATGAGGATGGAACTAAAGGGTATAATGCTAAGGGAATAAGTCAGTCACAGAAAGCTAAATGCCATATGATTTCTATCATAAGTGTAATATGAGAAACAAGACCTATGAATATAGGGGAGGGGGAGAAAAAATAAAATAAGATGCATATAGGGAGGGAGGCAAACCATAAGAGAGAACACTTGGGAACAAATTGAGGGTTGCTGGAGAAGAGGTAGCCATGACATGGGGAAACTGGGTGATGGGCATTATGGAGGGCATTTGATGGAATGAGCTCTAGGTATTATATGGAACTGATGTGTCACTAAATTTTACCCCCGAAACTTAAAAAAAATAATAATGTTTTCAGGAGAATACCATAGCTCTACCCCAACAGCCCATAGGAAGTTCCCATAAATTACTTGTTGAAAGAGCGAGCTGCCAGATAGAGCTGTCTCATCCTTGTGCCCTTCCACAGTCTCTAGATCTCAGGGGAGAGAAGAAGAAGAGCACAGAGGTACCCTCGGAAAATGGGAGTAAATGGACTTCCCTGCGTGGACCATGAAGAAAAGAAGAGCATGTGGCCTGGGACTGACCACCAACCAAAGCAGCACACAGAAAAAGCTGGCAACAGAAGATGAAACAAAAATCTGCAAAGAATTGAACTAGAAGTAAATCACCACAGAAGTGAAGAGTGAGTTCTCCTCAGGAGACCAGTTACCTTTCGCCCCTAGACTGGTAGAGTGAGGATAATTCCAGCTAGATTGCCTTTGGGTTTCTGTCACTCTCAGACAAACCCGTTCCTTTTATATTTGTATACTTTATGACTCATGATTATTTTTTGTAGCATAGTTGACACACAATAATTTGTTAATGTCAGGTGAACATTATAATGATTGGACAAATTTTTACCTTATATTACAATGACCAGAAGTGTAGCTACCATCTGTCACCAGAGACACTATTCCAATACAATTGATCATATTCCTTATGCTGTGCCTTTCATCCCCGTGACTTACTCAACCCACAATGGGAAGACTGTGTGTCCTACACCCCTTCACCTATTTCTTCCATGTCCCCCTCAACTCTCTTCTGAAAACCATCTTTTTTTCTTATCTATATCTATATTGACATTCTGATTCTGCTTTGTGTTTGTTTATTCATTATTTTAGGTTTTCAGAATCTAGACAGGAGTGAAATCCTATAGTGTTTGTCCTTCCTGTCTTACCTATTTCACTTTAATTTATGCCCCCTGGGACCATCCATGATCCAAAGGATATAAATCCCATCCTTTTCTAAGACTGAGTAATTTTCCATTTCCTCTAGGTTGCTTAACTTATTGGCATATAGTTGTTGATCGTAATTTCTGATGGTTGTTCCTATTTCCTTGGTGTTAGTCATGATCTCTCTCCTTTCATTCATAATTTTATTAATTAGGGAACACTCTCTCTTCTTTTGGAGTTTGGCCGTGGTTTATCAATCCTCTTGATTCTTTTAAAGAACCAGCTGCTAGTTTCCTTATGTATTCTACTGTATCTCTAGTTCCTAACTCATTGATCTCTGCTTTAAGCTTGATTCTTTCCCTGCCTTTGCATGGCAACAAGGGCATGCTGCTAGACCCCTGAGAGAGGCAGGCCAGGACTCCCAGAGGGGAGGTGCAGTCGTACCATATCTGTCTCACCCACAAACACCTCCACTGCACGCTAGATAGGCTCAGGCTGATGCTCATATAGGACATCAGGATGACCACAAATTGCTGGTATTTCTTCACAACTACAGGTGGAAAGAGACAGGGATCAGGGGACTGAAACCAGCTCCCTGCCTTCAAACAACATGGAGGTTCTCTGGGGAAACCCCTGGCTTCCCCAGAGGGTCTGTGGAGTGGCATCCTCCTCCTTTCCTGACCAGGACTTTCATCTACCCAACACAACATCAGACCCACCCATCCCCTCTGTGCTCAGGGTCAAGGGGACAGCAGGCTCTCTTCCAGAGGAAGACCAGAGGTGCCAGAACACAACATCATGGGTCTTGCCATTCCTCCAGAATCTCTCTGTGAGAACAGATGGGGAAAGTCCCCAGAATCTGAGGAAGAAATGCACTGCTTGGATTCTTGAGTATTTTAATTTTGTTATCTTCCAGTGGCTTCTACCTTGCATTTCTCCTTGCAGTACTACTGACATTGTCAAAAAAATTGTTCCTCCATGAATACAAGTCAGCCATCAGATCTACCCAGAAATGAGACCCTAAGTACCATCTAGATGGGATTCCCTCAAATCTTCTTCTTAGTGGGATTCAGTCCAAAGGCTCAACTAGTTTGGATGACCCAGGAACTAGGAAACTGCCACCTTCCAGGGGCAGAAAGGACCCAAAGCAGGTTGCCAGTCACCCAGACAGTGAAAACGGATGGCAGGAAAACACACTCAGATCATTGCTGTTTTCCTGTTAGAAAGATGGCAGAAAAGAGATGCATGAGAATTCTCAAGAAAGATTCATAACGATGGAAGCTTTGCTAGGAGAGCCACTCTGAACTAGAGTGTGAAGGACAATCAGGAAGGAAACCATAGTTCCATCTCCTGCTTCAAGTATCTGAGCACCATGAGCTTTTGACCTCCGGCCCATGGACGGCCTTGCAGATCCACCACCACCTGGTACACACCCTTCTACTCTGGACTGAAAGAGAGACAACACAATGCCTGTTAGTTGCCAGGACTCGCCATCATCCTTGCAAAACAAGTGCCTGTGCTTTTACCTTATGAACCTGTACTCCCTGCTCAAAATCGGGAGCACACCTGATTTCTCTCCATTTTGTGTCTTCCAGATGACTGTCCCTAATTCCCCAAACAGAAGTCCTTTCTTTTTTCTTTCTTTCCCAGCACTCACTTCTTGACTGACACGATGATGTGCCAATGCAAAAGGCCATGTGAGGCTATTTGTACATCATTAGGTTATGGTAAACATCAGAGGAAATATTAAAATGCCAAAGTCCACCTCACCTTAAATTCAGATTCCTGAAATTGATGTGTTTCCATTTTGGTCTTTTCGGAAAATTTCTTTCAAAGAACCAGCCCCGGGTGTCAGAAATGAAATGTGTATTTTGACAGAACATGAGAAATCCATCCAATTTCCTCCATCGTAATCTCTAAGGCACTCTAAATAGCTATACTTGTTTTCAGACCACCACCACCAAGAAAACCCTCACCAAGTCGTAAATTCCAAATAACTCTTATCTGCATTTGCCAAAGTGACAGATATTACTTGACATTATTCAAAACTTAATTTCTTAAAAGTACATATTTTCATAAGATCATTAAGAAAGTTTTTCAGGAGGAGTCAAGATGGCGGAGAAGTAGCAGCCTGAGACTACATCAGGTAGCAGGAGATCAGCTCGATAGCTTATCTAAACATAGCAAACACCTACAAATCCAACGGGAGATCGAAGAGAAGAAGAACAGCAACTCTAGAAACAGAAAATCAACCACTTTCTGAAAGGTAGGACTGGCGGAGAAGTGAATCTAAAACGACGGGAAGATAGACCGCGGGGGGAGGGGCCGGCTCCCGGCAAGCGGCGGAGGAACGGAGCACAAAATCAGGACTTTTAAAAGTCTGTTCCACTGAGGGACATTGCTCCAGGGGCTAAACCGGGGTGAAGCCCACGCGGGGCCAGCGTGGCCCCAGGCCCCGCAAGGTCACAGAAGGATCGGGGGTGTCAGAGTGTCAGAGAGCTCACAGGTATTAGAACGGAGAAACCGGCTGCAAAGACAGAGCCGAGGACTGAACTCTCAGCTCGGGGTTACCTTGAACTGGTCGCGGGCTGGGTGAGCTCGGAGCGCGGCTAGAGGCTGGGGATACGGGAGTGATTGGGTGCTGTCCTCTGGGGGCGCACTGAGGAGTGGGGCCCCAGGCTCTCGGCTCCTCTGGGCCGGAGACTGGGAGGCCGCCATTTTCATTCCCGTCCTCCGGAACTCTACAGAAAGCGTTCAGGGAACAGAAGCTCCCAAAAGCGAACCCGAGCCGATTACTTAGTCCGGCCGCCGGTAAGGGCGGTGCAATCCCGCCTCGGGCAAAGACACTTGAGAGTCACTACAACAGGCCCCTCCCCCAGAAGATCAACAAAATATCCAGCCAGGACGAAGTTCATCTATCAAGGAGAAAGCAGATTCAATTCCTAAGACAGCAGAGCAATTCCAGAGGAGGAGAAAGCAAAGCACGGAACTCATGGCTTTCTCCCCATGATTCTTTAGTCTTGCGGCTACTTCAATTTTTTTTCTTTTTTCAATTTTTTATTTTTGTTTCTTTTTTCAATTTTTTTTTCTTTTTTCTTTTTTCTTCTTCTGCTAAATTTTTTTAAAAACTTTTACCCTTTTCTTTTTTAACGTTTTTTGACTAGTTCATCTAAATATATATTTTTTTTCTTTCTTTTTTATATTTTTTTATTTGTTTTATTTTTTAAATTTTTTTCTTTTTTTTTTTTCTTTTTTTTTCAGAACCTGTTTTTTATCCCCTTCCCCCCCCCCCCCCCCACAATTTGGGGTCTCTTCTGATTTGGTTACAGCGCATTTTTCCGGGGTCTTTGCCACCCTATTAGTAGTTTATTTGCTCCTTCATATCCTCTTATCTGGACAAAATGACAAGGCGGAAAAAATCACCACAAACAAAAGAACAAGAGACAGTACCGAAGGCTAGGGACCTAATCAACACAGACATTGGTACTATGTCAGATCAAGAGTTCAGAATGACGATTCTGAACATTCTAGCCGGGCTCAAAAAAGGCATGGAAGATATTAGAGAAACCCTCTCTGGAGATATTAAAGCCCTTTCTGGAGAAATTAAAGAACTAAAATCTAACCAAGTTGAAATCAAAAAAGCTATTAATGAGGTGCAATCAAAAATGGAGGCTCTCACTGCTAGGATCAATGAGGCAGAAGAAAGAATTAGTGATATAGAAGACCAAATGACAGAGAATAAGGAAGCCGAGCAAAAGAGGGACAAACAGCTACTGGACCATGAGGGGAGAATTCGAGAGATAAGTGACACCATAAGACGAAACAACATTAGAATAATTGGGATTCCAGAAGAAGAAGAAACAGAGAGGGTAGCAGAGGGACTATTGGAGAGAATCATTGGCGAGAATTTCCCTAATATGGCAAAGGGAACAAGCATTAAAATCCAGGAGATGCAGAGAACCCCCCTCAAAGTCAACAAGAATAGGTCCACACCCCGTCACCTAATAGTAAAATTTACAAGTCTTAGTGACAAAGAGAAAATCCTGAAAGCAGCCCGAGAAAAGAAATCAGTAACATACAATGGTAAAAATATTAGATTGGCGGCAGACTTATCCACAGAGACCTGGCAGGCCAGAAAGAGCTGGCATGATATATTCAGAGCACTCAACGAGAAAAACATGCAGCCAAGAATACTCTATCCAGCTAGGCTATCATTGAAAATAGAAGGAGAGATCAAAAGCTTCCAGGACAAACAAAAACTGAAAGAATTTGCAAACACCAAACCAGCTCTCCAGGAAATTTTGAAAGGGGTCCTCTAAGCAAAGAGAGAGCCTAAAAGTAGTAGATCAGAAAGGTACAGAGACAATATACAGTAACAGTCACCTTACAGGCTACTAATGGCACTAAATTCATATCTCTCAATAGTTTCCCTGAATGTTAATGGGCTAAATGCCCCAATCAAAAGACACAGCGTATCAGAATGGATAAAAAAACAAAACCCATCAGTATGTTGCCTACAAGAAACTCATTTTAGACGCGAAGACACCTCCAGATTTAAAGTGAGGGGGTGGAAAACAATTTACCATGCTAATGGGCATCAGAAGATAGCTGGGGTGGCAATCCTTATATCAGATCAATTAGATTTTAAGCCAAAGACTATAATAAGAGATGAGGAAGGACACTATATCCTACTCAAAGGGTCTGCCCAACAAGAAGATTTAACAATTTTAAATATCTATGCCCCTAACGTGGGAGCAGCCAACTATATCAACCAATTAATAGCAAAATCAAAGAAACACATCAATAATAATACAATAATAGTAGGGGACTTTAACACTCCCCTCACTGAAATGGACAGATCATCCAAGCCAAAGATCAACAAGGAAATAAAGGCCTTAAATGACACACTGGACCAGATGGACATCACAGATATATTCAGAACATTTCATCCCAAAGCAACAGAATACACATTCTTCTCTAGTGCACATGGAACCTTCTCCAGAATAGATCACGTCCTGGGTCACAAATCAGGTCTCAACCGGTATCAAAAGATTAGGATTATTCCCTGCATATTTTCAGACCACAATGCTCTGAAGCTAGAACTCAATCACAAGACGAAAGCTGGAAAGAACCCAAATACATGGAGACTAAACAGCATCCTTCTAAAGAATGAATGGGTCAACCAGGAAATTAAAGAAGAATTGAAAAAATTCATGGAAACAAATGATAATGAAAACACAACAGTTCAAAATCTGTGGGACACAGCAAAGGCAGTCCTGAGAGGAAAATATATAGCGGTACAAGCCTTTCTCAAGAAACAAGAAAGGTCTCAAGTACACAACCTAACCCTACGCGTAAAGGAGCTGGAGAAAGAACAAGAAAGAAACCCTAAACCCAGCAGGAGAAGAGAAATCATAAAGATCAGAGCAGAAATCAATGAAATAGAAACCAAAAAAACAATAGAAAAAATCAATGAAACTAGGAGCTGGTTCTTTGAAAGAATCAATAGGATTGATAAATCCCTGGACAGACTCATCAAAAAGAAAAGAGAAAGGACCCAAATCAATAAAATCATGAATGAAAGAGGAGAGATCACAACTAACACCAAAGAAATACAGACAATTATAAGAACATACTATGAGCAACTCTACGCCAACAAATTGGCCAATCTGGAAGAAATGGATGCATTCCTAGAGACATATAAACTACCACAACTGAACCAGGAAGAAATAGAAAACCTGAACAGGCCCATAACCAGTAAGGAGATTGAAACAGTCATCAAAAATCTCCAAACAAACAAAAGCCCAGGGCCAGACAGCTTCCCAGGGGAATTCTACCAAACATTTAAAGAAGAACTCATTCCTATTCTCCTGAAACTGTTCCAAAAAATAGAAATGGAAGGAAAACTTCCAAACTCATTCTATGAGGCCAGCATCACCTTGATCCCAAAACCAGACAAGGATCCCACCAAAAAAGAGAACTACAGACCAATATCCTTGATGAACACAGACGCAAAAATTCTCGCCAAAATACTAGCCAGTAGGATTCAACAGTACATTAAAAGGATTATTCACCACGATCAAGTGGGATTTATTCCAGGGCTGCAGGGTTGGTTCAACATCCGCAAAGCAATCAATGTGATAGAACACATTAATAAAAGAAAGAACAAGAACCATATGATACTCTCAATAGATGCTGAAAAAGCATTTGACAAAGTACAGCATCCCTTCCTGATCAAAACTCTTCAAAGTGTAGGGATAGAGGGCACATACCTCAATATTATCAAAGCCATCTATGAAAAACCCACCGCAAATATCATTCTCAATGGAGAAAAACTGAAAGCTTTTCCATTAAGGTCAGGAACACGGCAGGGATGTCCATTATCACCACTGCTATTCAACATAGTATTAGAAGTCCTAGCCTCAGCAATCAGACAACAAAAAGAAATTAAAGGCATCCAAATTGGTAAAGAAGAAGTCAAACTATCACTCTTCGCAGATGATATGATACTATATGTGGAAAACCCAAAAGACTCCACTCCAAAACTGCTAGAACTTGTATAGGAATTCAGTAAAGTGTCAGGATATAAAATCAATGCACAGAAATCAGTTGCATTTCTGTACACCAACAACAAGACTGAAGAAAGAGAAATTAAGGAGGCAATCCCATTCACAATTGTACCCAAAACTATAAGATACCTAGGAATAAACCTAACCAAAGAGACTAAGAATCTATACACAGAAAATTATAAAGTACTCATGAAAGAAATTGAGGAAGACACAAAAAAATGGAAAAATGTTCCATGCTCCTGGATTGGAAGAATAAATATTGTGAAAATGTCCATGCTACCTAAAGCAATCTACACATTTAATGCAATCCCTATCAAAATACCATCCATTTTTTTCAAAGAAATGGAACAAATAATCCTAAAATTTATATGGAACCAGAAAAGACCTCGAATAGCCAAAGGAATATTGAAGAACAAAGCCAAAGTTGGTGGCATCACAATTCCGGACTTCAAGCTCTATTACAAAGCTGTCATCATCAAGACAGCATGGTACTGGCACAAAAACAGACACATAGACCAGTGGAACAGAATAGAGAGCCCAGAAATCGACCCTCACCTCTATGGTCAACTAATCTTCGACAAAGCAGGAAAGAATGTCCAATGGAAAAAAGACAGCCTCTTCAATAAATGGTGCTGGGAAAATTGGACAGCCACATGCAGAAAAATGAAATTGGACCACTTCCTTACACCACACACGAAAATAGACTCCAAATGGATGAAGGACCTCAATGTGAGAAAGGAATCCATCAAAATCCTTGAGGAGAACGCAGGCAGCAACCTCTTCGACCTCAGCCACAGCAACATCTTCCTAGGAACAACGGCAAAGGCAAGGGAAGCAAGGGCGAAAATGAACTATTGGGATTTCATCAAGATCAAAAGCTTTTGCACAGCAAAGGAAACAGTTAACAAAACCAAAAGACAGCTGACAGAATGGGAGAAGATATTTGCAAACGACATATCAGATAAAGGGCTAGTATCCAAAATCTATAAGGAACTTAGCAAACTCAACACCCAAAGAACAAACAATCCAATCAAGAAATGGGCAGAGGACATGAACAGACATTTCTGCAAAGAAGACATCCAGATGGCCAACAGACACATGAAAAAGTGCTCCACGTCACTCGGCATCAGGGAAATACAAATCAAAACCACAATGAGATATCACCTCACACCAGTCAGAATGGCTAAAATTAACAAGTCAGGAAATGACAGATGCTGGCGAGGATGTGGAGAAAGGGGAACCCTCCTCCACTGTTGGTGGGAATGCAAGCTGGTGCAACCACTCTGGAAAACAGCATGGATGTTCCTCAAAATGTTGAAAATAGAACTACCCTATGACCCAGCAATTGCACTACTGGGTATTTACCCTAAAGATACAAACATAGTGATCCGAAGGGGCACGTGTACCCGAATGTTTATAGCAGGAATGTCTACAATAGCCAGACTATGGAAAGAACCTAGATGTCCATCAACAGATGAATGGATCAAGAAGATGTGGTATATATACACAATGGAATACTATGCAGCCATCAAAAGAAATGAAATCTTGCTTTTTGCGACGATGTGAATGGAACTAGAGCGTATCATGCTTAGTGAAATAAGTCAATCGGAGAAAGACAACTATCATATGATCTCCCTGATATGAGGACATGGAGAAGCAACATGGGGGGGTAGGGGGATAGGAGAAGAATAAATGAAACAAGATGGGATTGGGAGGGAGACAAACCATAAATGACTCTTAATCTCACAAAACAAACTGGGGGTTGCTGGGGGGAGGTGGGATTGGGAGAGGGGGAGCGGGCTATGGACATTGGGGAGGGGAGGCGAACCATAAGAGACTATGGACTCTGAAAAAGAACCTGAGGGTTTTGAAGGGTCAGGGGTGGGAGGTTGGGGGAACAGGTGGTGGGTGATGGGGAGGGCACGTTTTGCATGGAGCACTGGGTGTTGTGCAAAAAGAATGAATACTGTTACGCTGAAAAAATAAATAAAAAGGGAAAAAAAAAAGAAAGTTTTTCAAAATTGTGCCAGAAAAATGATCTATTTAGATATCAATTAGATAAAATGGTATAATTGTGTTACCTGAAGCAGCATGCTGATTGTATTGTCATGTATAAATAAATGCTGTTACTCAGGTTGTTTTTATTTCTCCCATCGTATTATGTTACAGAAATCATAAAATATGTTTATTTATGTTTCTTTTTTAAATTTTTAAAAATTTTTCTTTTCAGCATAACAGAATTCATTGTTTTTGCACCACACCCAGTGCTCCATGCAATATATACCCTCCTTAATACCCACCACCTGGCTCCCCCAACCTCCCACCCCCCATCCCTTAAACCCTCAGATTATTTTTCAGAGTCCAGGGACAAGCAGTGTTTAATTTCTCTTTCCATGAACATCTGAACATGTACATGCCAGAGGGGAGAGACAATTTCCTTGGTGCTGAGAGCCTGCAGTGAGTGTATACCATCAACAAACACCATATTTACACGGACACTGAGAAAACATCACCACCACTCCTTAGGCAATGGATGGTCATGAGCATTTTCCAGGAGGTCATTCTGTCTATGGAAAATCGCTTTGAAATGAGTTGCTGAAGAAAATGGACTTGGGATATTTGACATCCCAAGCTGGAGCCTTTTCTGAAGGACATTTTCTCCTTCTTTGGATCATAAACTCAATGACTGCATCCCATCTAGCTTGCTTATGAGGAAAGCATCATTATCTTGGTGCCCAATCAAACTTCCTGATAATCTGCTACATCGTCAGTTTAGAGAGTGCCCTTCTTTTGCCTGTCCTCTGCTCTCTCATGAACTTACTGGTTCCTGGGAAACTGGGTCCCGCGGACTTGAAGGACACACCCACATGCCACAGGAAAGGAAGACTGGGAAGAATCAGCGCTTTGTGGATGGGGACTCTCCTGGAATGCACAGATGTCAGTACTTAGAAATCCTGTGTCTTTGGTTTTCCTTACCATGCATGACTCAGGAGCAAATATAAAACTCTAGTGTAGTTGGGTTAGCATTGAATGCAACCCTGCCACAGTGTTCTTCTGAAAAAAATGCAATCACCTAGAAGAGATGAGAGATAGGTAGGAGCGGCATAGGTTGGCCCTGGAAAAGAAATGGTCTTGACAATGACCACGGCAGTCTGTGGTTGGAGGAACTTGCCTGTCAGCAAAACGGAGCATGCATATTGGTGTTTACCTTCTTTTGGATTGAAGAGGTCACCCTGATTCTATTCCATGTAGCTAAAGTTAGTCAGTGTCTCTCTCTCCATCACTTCTCCTTCCCCTGACCTTTCTTGATGCAGTAGCAGCTTGCTCAGTCCACACCCATGTAACGCAAGGTCTCCATATACTCCTGTGCATGCCCACTCCAAGCTAAACTCCCTGAGCTCTTCCTGCTGAGCCCCACCAGTGTACTGAACATTCTGTGCATCTCTCCCTAGCTTCGTTAGATGGACAGGCAGGTGAATGTTCCACAGGCATGACAGAGGAAGATTCCCCATTTTTCAACAGGGTGGTACGTTGGTCTTCCTTTGTGGGAGACACAAAACTCTTTTGGCTTTTTTTTTTCTTTTTTTTCCATTTTATTTATTTTTTCAGCGTAACAGTATTCATTCTTTTTGCACATCACCCAGTGCTCCATGCAAAGCGTGCCCTCCCCATTACCCACCACATGTTCCCCCAACCTCCCACCTCTGACCCTTCAAAACTCCAAGTCACATACAAAAATCTCAGCATGCACAATTGACAGGGTAAGGAGAAGTTTGAGTGAGAATCTGTTACAAAATACTACCTAATCCCAAAGACATTGCAGGGGGATGGGACAACCACAGCAGGATCATATACCATCTGTAGGGCAGTGAACTTTGGTATGGGTAGCAGCTATTCCTCCTTGCCACCTATTTTGTTCAGTGGGACCTGGAACGTGGGACCTGTAGGAAGACTGGGCACATTTGTGAAGGACTCATTTTGCTCTCCTCATACTTTGGGGCTCACGGACCTCTAGCACACTTCCCCATCTGGTTTTCTGCCATTCCTCAGGGAACAAGAACCATGCAAACAGGACAAAGCATGATTTGATCCTCATATTTTTTTTTCTGAAATCACAGGTGTCCCTGCTGGAAGGGGAGGGTGGTAAGTATTCTGTACTCTAGAGTAATTCACTTGTTTGCAACAACCTGGTAAAGGAGAAACATGGGGCTTCCTCACAGGCTCCATGATGAGAACCACCCTGACTCCAGGTCCTGCGGGATTGAGAATAAGGGTCTAGTAATGGAAAGATATTTTCTGGGGAAAGACCCTTGGACTCATGGCCCTGTCCCCGGAAATGGCTCTGCTGCCTATAGCTGGTGCAGGTTTGGGTGCAGGGAATAGGTGTGCTTTTGAGATGGACTATTTCACAGCTACTCCATACCCTGTAGCTCCAATAGGAGGCAGAGTTTCTATTTACATCCCTGCTCATCTCCAGGACCTTTCATCCTCCATCCAAGAAGGGCCAACTGCAGCTCAGTCCATACTGATTAGCTCCCCACCTCCACATACTTGTCCACACGTGCACAGCAAGCAAAGCTCCCTGAGTGATTCCCAAAGAGCCACGTCAGTGTCCCGACGCTCTCTGTGTGTATCTATCTAGATGCCCTGGCTAGCCTGTGCAATGGCCTTGACGTGGACAGCACAGAGGGAGAGGCCCCATTTTCCATCAAGGTGGTAAGTTAGCCTTTCTTCATGTGAGGTACAGCATCCGTTGTTTCTCTTATATTCGAAATCATATCCAAACACCTCAGCATGTACAATCTATTTGGTGGGGAGATCATTGAGGGAGAGACTGTTACCCATGGATACCCGATTCCAAAGACCCTGCAGGAAACAGCAGGTTCTGTTACAGTCAAAAGGGGAGTGATCCTTTTCATGGGTACTACTTGCACTGCCTTTGAACCTCTTTTGTCCAATGGACCCAGGGCATGAAACCTCTAGGTAGATTCCATATCAATGCCTATGGCCTTGCCCATCGCCAAGAGAACAAAAGCGCTGTGCACACAGGACAAGGCATGATTTGATGTCCATAATGTTTTCTTTTCTGAAATCGCAGGTAGCCCTGCTAGAAAGGGAGAGTCGTAAGTATGCTGTACTCTAGAGTCACTCATTGGTTTGGAACAACCTGGACAATGGGCAAGGTGGGCCTTCCTTGCAGGCTCCATCTTGAGAGCCACCCAGAATCCAGATCCTGCTGCAAGGAGACTAAGGGTCATGTTCCAGACTGAGAACCGAGGCCTCTTGTCCCTGCCCCCAGAAGCTACCGTGCTGATCTTAGGTGCTATAGGATTGGGTGCTGGGCAGGTGTTGTGTTTTCATGGGAACCCATGTGCTGTGGTTCTCAGGGTTGGTGTGTGTGTGTCTGTTGGGTGAATGGTATGTTCTCGTACATGTCTGTTCCCTTCAACATGGTGATTAATGGTGTCCACTTTCTCAGGGAAATTTCCCATCATCATCACGTCATGAACATCCATGCATGTGAAAACTCTTCAACACCTACAATTTAAATAGGTGCTCTTTCCTTGCAAATGCACATCAATTCCCCTAGAAAACAGATTGCGTCGCTAACTAGGAAGGGTGAAACTGTGCCCCAAAGAAACAAGTGTGTCTTTTCCAATCCCTCTTACTGAGTCAGTGTCCATGGGTCTCTCACGTTATGTTATGTCTCGGGCATGAATGGTCACAGTACCTCCCTCTTGCCACATCACTCACACACATATCTCTGCATCAGAGGCCCCACGATGCATCTCCCCAACCTCATAGGAAGCACTGAGTGCTGGGACAGACTCCTTCCTTCTGCAGGCGGTTCTGGGGCAGCCTCGTGCAACACCCCATTTGGGGAAGACCCTGACAAAGGAGCAGTGGCCAGAAATAGATTGGGCCAATTCACTCCATGTTTCTCCATGGAGATCTACCATTTCCCTGAAGATACTGTGTCTAAGAATTAAACTGGCCTTCTCCCATGGGAAATCACACACCCACCACTGGTCCTAGCTGGGGCCCTCTGAGGTGGGCCCAAAAGGTGGTCTTTAGGGACTAAGCATCACTGTAGGGACCTGGGCACTCTCCCTGCAGGAACGAGGGGTGCTCTGTGCATTGAAAAGTGGTGAAAGAGAACCTCAAACCTCAACAGGTGTGACAGGACAATCACCACACATTTCCCTAGCCATCTGTCCATGCAAGAGGGGCTTTTTTTCTTCAGAAGGTTTGGGTCAATAGACAAGTCAAGAGAGTTCAGTTCCTGGGAACGGAAACAGAGCCAAGTCAAGGTTTCATGGTTCTTTTGCAGCAAACAAGACACATATTTGACAGAATCTTATTTTCCGACATCTCTTTTCCTCACTCGCATGTGCGGGATCCACGGGAGTACCTTTCGCTGCTCTCTGAGGACTCTCAACAGGCTCTTCCTGGGTAGTTGCACCATTCTGCATTCCACTAATTGCCTAGAAAATCTCAAATTTTCTGCGTCCTTCTGACATGGGTTTTGGGCTTGAATTCCTGATTTGGGTCCTCACTACCCTAACAGACAATGACACAGCTCAGCATCCTTTGGGTTCACATTACCCTCATGATGCCTTATGTTGAGCATTTTTTCATACGTCTGTTTGGCCAGTCATTCATTCCCTTTGCAGTACAGTCTATTCAAGTCTTTTTCTTGATTCTTTCATTTGGTGAAATCCCGTTCTTTTTTTGTTTTTGTTTTGTTTGTTGTTTTTCCTTTTTGTCAGTGAACACACCTTTCCTGAAATAAGGGTTGCAAATGGTGTCTCCAATCTGTGGGCTGCCTTTTCATTCTGTTCTCTGTTTTAGAAGAGGATGCTTTTTCTAGGAGGTCCTCTTCTCAAGCATCGTGATGCCAACATGAGCACCTTTATTTGGGCATTTCTATTTCGCTCCCAAGTGCCCCTGCCTATTTTTATGCCAGCACCATCCTGTTGGCTCAGGGGAGTGATGCAGTGTATTGGAAGGTCAGCTTCTAGAGACCCACCACCTACTTCATATTCAGAAGTGTTTTGACTCCTTGTGTTCTTTGTGGTTCCATATCTATTCTAGCAGTTTCTCCATTTTGAGAACATCACATTGTGCTTTTGGTCAGTGCTGCACTGAATCTGTTCCCCATTTATTCTAGGAACTGGGGGTTCACCTTTATCTCTTAGGGTCCAAAGGCCTCCAACAGTGCCTGGTGGGTGTGCATGAGCCCAGGAACGTCTTACGTATCAATGGCCCTGTCAGGCCAGCCACCAAGACTGAAGAAATATGCGGGAGAGCAGAGCTTGTCTCTCGCTCCTGGTTGGTTTTTAGTGCTGAGCTAACCAGGAAAGACTGTCTACAATCCATTTTACAAAGTCATTTATCATCTCAATGAACTATAGGGAAATAATCAATGAAAAGAAAATGTCCAGTTGCTCATTCCCACTAGCCACACATCAAGAGTTCCATAATGACTGGAGTAGATGGTTGCATTGAGAGGGGAGAGCAGTCATGGGCATGTAGAACTGCCACTGAGGTGACTGCTGAAGCATCCTGGTCTCATTAGAAGGGATGAAACTCCAATCCCTGTCTCCTTGAAGGGCTCTTGGTCCACCAGTCCCATGAACATCTGACAGAAGAGCAAAAGAGTCAGGCAGATGCTGCACGGCCCATAGACATCTCAAAAGAACTGGGATGAATGGGTGAGGCAGTTTCTCTCATAACAACATTGTTCCTGATTCAGGTCCTACAGATTTTCATGTAGAGAGCATCGATGACTCCAGCAGTGAGGGCGAAGTCTCTTCAGGTAGGGAACCGCACAGAGGAAGGGAACATTGGTACACGCTCCTGGGAACATGGGGTTGCCCCTGCCGCTCTGGAGAAAGAAGAAGGTGTATAAAAACCACAAAGGAAAGGGATGCATTGGTAACAGGCATGACTTGCTCATTTCATAGTTTCTGAATGAAAAGAACAGACATTGTGTCCATGGGCCTTTAGGGTAGGCTGGGTTTGTGATCACCACTCAACTCCTTGGGCGGCTATTTTAAGGATCTTTCCCATCTTGGCTCCCTTTGCCGCTGCTACATGTCAAAGCTTGGTCTCTTTACTCATGACCTTTCGGGAATGGTGCACAAGAGATTCTGGATCTTTCTTGGCATGGGCCCAGACCTGGTCATGGTCATGACTTGGTGGCCCCAGCCACCCTTTCCTGTACAAGAGAACCAGGACACTATGTTCTATTGGGAGCCAGGATGTGGAAGACAAGTAAACTCTTTTCCTCATAACGTCCACTACCAAACCTTTCTGTTCTATCCAAGCTGCTGTACCTTCAAGGGGACTCCCAGAGCTGGAGAAGGAAATGGAAAGTTCCCTTGGGTTCAGTATACAGGCTCCTATGTCCCTTAGCTTCTGCCAGCCTTCACACCCCAGCCGAGTTGGACCTATGGACATGATCCCAAGGAAAGAACACCCCCATGCAGCAGCCCTGGAGATCCCCAGTCACGGGCCAGGGTCCTCCAGGCCTGTGTGAAGGGGCTTCTGGACCTTCTTCACACACTTGCTCTCCCAGGTCCACTCTACCTCTTACCAGCTTTCATCGAGGCATAGCACAGAGCTTCTTGGGAGCAGGGCCAGGGAGTCACAACTCCTCTCACAAACCCACCTCTCTGACACACAACCCTAGCCATTCTCCATACTCCCCAGTCATGCCCAAACTGCAAAAGTTCCTCAGGCCTGCCCAGGGCCCTACACACACCCCTGCCCCATCCATTCCCTTCCAGCTTCAGGCATTCCTTGCCATTCCTCAGGCAGGAATCCTGTGATTCAGTGACCATATCACTGGACATTGCCCAGGGCTGCCCTGAACAGCTGAGGGCACTGGGAGAATTTCCTGTGCTCCTGTCTCCATTCAACCTCTGTAACACTTATGGAAACAGAGGGGGCTGTATTAGCTTGAAACATGTCCCTGGGAAGGTCATCTCAGTCACTGGGGAGACATGGCTATGGGGAGGTGGTGGGCCATCTCTCCCTGCAGTTCCCCAGCAATCCCAGACCCATGACAGCTGCTCCAAACACAGAGGGATCGGGGGATTGATTCTGTGGAACCAGGATATCTCCTCTCTTTCCTTGGTTGCCCCCTCTTGGACAACATTATAACTGGCAGACCTTGGCAGGGGGAAGGACATGGAGCTTCACTAGGGGAGGAGGAAGAGGAAGGGGAGCAGGAAGGGACAGGAACAAGGACGGAGGAAGGCAAAGTCCTACAGAGGCTGCCTTAGGGACAGTGAAGACCTCCAGGAGGGAAAGGATCACACAGATGGGCTTCTGGGTCTTGGAGATAATTGGAGGTGGGAAGAACAGGTAGACAACCAGAGACCCACATGCACCCTGTGGATATCAAGTAACCAAGGCCAGGGAGGACTCAGAGCTGGGGCCCCACACAACTGAGGTCAGAGCCCAAATCCTCAGAGCAGCAGGCCATAGGTCATCAGCTCCACTAACTCCCCTTTGTCCTCTCTCACAGCCACACCAGCATCATCTTTGCTCTGTGACCTGGATTAGGATTCCACGGAAGATGACGATTCTGATGGAAGGAGCCCGCACTGTGCCTGTAATTCACTTCCACTTCCATCTCTTGGGCTTCCTCTCTGATCTGTCCATAAGCGCTTCTTCCCAGCTCTTCACCTTTCCCTGCTTTGAGAACGCCCACACTGGAGTCCCTAATCTCTGGCAGGCACTCAGGATTTGCATCAGAACTGCTGCATGAAATCCCTGGGCAGCCCTCCCCTTTCCTAGAATCACCCTGACCCCTCACCGCTGAGTCTGGAAAGCAGCCCTTGACAGCACAGTAGGAAATAGGCCTGGGAGTCGGCAGGGCACAGCTCAGACTGCTGGAGGGGCCTCAGGAAGGGAGGCTGGGCCTGGGTGTCCACACTTGGTTCTCTGCTGCCTGGGAATCTGTGTTCATGTCACATTCTGCTCTTGCTTTCAGCTCTCAAGAAGATTCCCTTCTTCAATGGAAGCAGAAGAAAAGGACTTGGGAATGGGTGAGTTGGGCAGGAAAAGGGGCAGGCAAACACGGACACCTGGTCTCCCTTGTTGACCTGACTTTGTTGTGGGCACCTTGGGAAACCACACAAATCCCGGGGTGCTGCCCTGGATTCTGACCACAAAGAGGAGATGAGAGGAAGGTCACAGTCCCTGCAGGCACTAGGAAGCCTGAGAACATCCCAGGGGAACCTCCACATCATCCGTGAAACTCCCTGTGGTGGTTGGGCACTGTTGTCCGGGAGCTGCTGATCTTGGAGGGAGGGCACTGGCTGCCTGGAGGGACTGGACCCCAGGGGGCCCATGCACTGTGCTCCTCTGGAAAAGGGCCATACGCCGCATTGACCCCTCATTCTGCATGACCCAAGCCTTGCCCTCCCACCCTGGAAAAGTCAGCAGACGGCTTGCTCCCAAACAACACTAGTCGGGAAGAGACAGTGGTGGGGTGGCCCCGTATCCCACTTCAGACACCTGATAAATCAGAAAACAAGACAGGCCCCCAGGCTCATAGGAGCAGGACAGCTCACCCCTCCCAGTGCTGCATCCTTATGGGCATGGAGTAGGCCCCAGTCTCTGGCTGAGTCATGTACGCTGGCCACTTCTGTAGGACCAGACCAACACCTCCAGTCCCCCTAGTCTCCATGATGCCTCAGGGGAGGTAGCGGGTCCCCTCATGGTACCATTTCACTATGTGAGTTTGATATTCTAGAGACTCTTCTTAATCCTTCAATCTGCAGGGAAGACCCATCAGGAAAAGGCCACCCTGCCTGCTTCCACCTCGCCCACCACCTGCCCACAGCATGGGGCCCATGCAAACTCACTTCCCATGGGAGTTGGGAGCATGCCATGTCTGCCATACCACCTGCAACACCAATGTGGGCAAGGGCTCCCCCCACAGAGAAGGGCATGTCGAGGGCTCTCAGAGAGGCTGGGAAGGGTCAGCCCAGCAGGAGGAGGACCCAGCAATAATGGAGGAAGACGGTCAGGGAACAGGCCTGAGTGACCCTGGGAGATTAGCCTTCATTCAGCCCCAGGAGGCCCATAGGAAACTTCCATTTCTTCATGTCACACATGGGTCCTTCTGGGAAACCTCTATCTCAACACCTCAGAAGACACATCCCACAAAACCCCACAAGCCTCTGGTAATATCTGCCCCAGGCCACATGCCACTCTCTATCTCATACCACTCCAACTGCTGTCTCCACAGCTGCACCACAGAACAGTCTGCCCACGACCCCAAGGCACCAGAGTCTTCAAGGTGCTCAAAGGGAGCCAGGAGGCCTCTGGAGCCCCTCTTTTGGCTTTGATTTGGGCCTGGAGGAAGACTCAGCATGAAAACACAAGGAAACACACTTGCAGGAAAGGTTCTCTTGCACCTGACCTAGCAAGGCCAAACAAAGAGAACGCTTCTGTGCAGTCCACTAGAAGATGGCACTGGAACCCCGAGAACGAGACGAGAGGACCCTCTGAGTCGGCCACCACACCAAGAGTTGGCTGCCCAAGCCCTGCTGATGACTGACACTTGGAGCAGAAGTCAAAGATCTAGGCCTACAACAGTCCATTGTCTGGTGAGACAGGGCCCCCCTGGGGCTGGGGGCACAGCAGGCTTCTGGTCTTTTCCCCTGTCTGCTTCCAGGGATGCTCCTCCTCCTGCTGTCCCTTCAGTCCCCAGCAACCATGCAGAGCATGACAGATGCAGGATGAAGCAGGACTGCCAGGACCTCTTGACCATCCTGGAATCAATTTGAGGGGCAGCAGCCACCCCAGCAGTATTCCCCCAGGGTGCCGCCCATGAACCGCCCCTGTATCTTCCATGTACCTGACTGTGACCAATGCTGGGCTCAACACTGGCAGTGACCCCACTAAACAGGCCCTGCTCAGTCTGTGTGTTTTGCAGCAGCAACAGGTGTAAGGAGGACATGCTGTCCCTAATCTGGGCTCGAACTCTGGAGCACTCAGACACCATGGCAGAGGAACTGGCTACCCCAAGCACCACACTGCACATTGGGGAAAACTGGGGCCCTAAGTACAGCAATGCTAGACATCTAAGGCATACAGAAATGGGATCCAAGATTCCTTTGGTGGGAATGCAAGTTGTTGCAGCCAATTTGGAGAACAGTGTGGAGATTCCTTACGAAATTAAAAATAGAGCTTCCCTATGGCCCTACAATTGCACTACTGGGTATTTACCCCAACAATACAGATGTAGTGAAAAAAGGGCCATCTGTACACCAATGTTCATAGCAGCAATGGCCAACATTCCTTAGGAAGCACGTTAAAGCATTGCACGTTTTGCTCTACCTGAGATCTCCAAGTCCAAAGGTTTCAGGGAGCATTTCTTCTCCCAAGGCAACCCTGATCTATCTCCCTGTGTTCAAGAAGAATCTCTTCTCCTTGTAACGGGGCATCATTGGAAACATGGGTGTTTTGGCCAAGGCTTGGATGGGACTGTCCTATGGAGAGAGCTAGGCAGAGACTCAGATGGGACCAAAGGGTGTTAAGGAACTAAGTCTGACTTTTGGGAAACCTGTAGCCTTTAAGCGCCTTGGGAATGTTGGCCTGACCCCTTGCTTCCAGACTTCCCCACCGCCTCACCAGGAGCATAAAGAATGTCACTCTCTGGCAGGTGTAGGAACCTCAGGATATATCGGGCACCTCAGGAAGAGGAATGTGCCCAAATCCACAGTATCACAGTTATGTCTGATGGCAAGCCCTCTCCTTGGCTTCTGGCCTAGAGAGAGAGCAATTAGAGATTTCTCAGAAAACTCCCAGTGATGCAGATTCTAAGCGACCACCATGATTGATCACTAGGCTTGTTAAGTGTAAGTTGATAATTGCACCACGTGGGTTAAAGTGGGACTTGCTTTCCAAGGACGTGAGCCCTGAGTTGGCCATCTCTGGAAAGAAGCATTCTTTTGAAGAGGAAACGTAGGCTTCAAAAACCCACCTTTGTGGACATTCAAGTCTAAATCTGATGACCTTTCCATATGTGATGCTTACCTAAGCTAGACAGCTTGAGGTCATCTTCAGAAACATTTAAACATTACCTCATGGACAGGCAATCACCTTGCTTCTTATTCTGTGGGGATAATACCAGGACCCCATGGGCTCAGGGCTAATTCAACAACTGGAACATGCGATTGTTTCCCCCACAACTCTAGAACTCAACTAGCACCTTGACCAATTGGATGGGACTGGGATGAGGAACTCATTCTCTCAAAGCCAGAGAACACACACCACTCCACAGGTTCTCTGGGGATTTATGGAGACAATGAAGGACCCATCTGTCCCTGTAACTGGAGTGGAGGGTGCATTTGGGAAGACCCTTATCTGCCGGACAAGTTTTCTCCCACTTACCAGCGACTCTTACTAATGAGGATATTCAGGTGAGACCTCAAAATAAAAAGGGCTTCTTGGAATTGTTTCTTCCCTCCCAGTCCTACTGATCCAAGAAACCACCCCATTCAGGTACAATGGCAAACAAAGGCTTCAGCTAAGCATCCAACTTCCCTCCTGGGATAAGGAACCTCCCGATTCATACAGGGATGGCAACTGACTCTGAGGACTTGGCATCAGCTCCAAAGCATCACATAGAACAAAAGCCACCAAATGACGATAGGAGGCCGATTTATCAAGTACCATCTTACGTTTCAAGATACGCCTGAACTAACATTGGAAACCAGCCCAACTTTAAACCCAGCGACACTTAGGCCTGGACCTGACCACTCTAGCCCATGGCTCATAACCCTTGAAATGTTCTTAAGTCGACCAGACTTAAGAAGCCCCTATGAAAATGGCAACAGTTTCATGGAAAGGAGGTAAGAAAAAACAGGTATGCTGTCATCAGTTGAACTCAGACTGCTGAGGCCAAAGCCTGTCAGCAAAGATGTCTGCTCCCAAACAGAAAACCTAGTGCTCACCTGTTGGTTGTAATTGGCAAAAATCTTACAAGTATTTATCCTGGCTCCAACAGGATTTCCTCATCCTCTATGCCCATGAGGCAATTTACAGAAAAGACTCTTCTTCCAGAGCTATAACCCGCCAACACAACATGGGCCTGAAATGATTGCACGTTCCAAGAATGACCCTCCAAACCCGAGTAGCCCTTGAAAGTCTGACGGCAATTCAAGGAGACTTAGGATTAGATGAGGGGCCCCTAGCAGGGATCCAGTGGCCATAAAGCTGTAACCTGTACCCATGGCTTCCGCAAGCTCCAGAGGCCACTGGACACTTGGGGTGGGCCTAGATGCATGGGCACATTATTAAAACCATCACTGACCCAGCCAACCTTCCCCATTTCAAACAATGGTGCACGTGTGCTCCGTTTCATTGACTTGGCAATCTAGCACCTATCTTTGTCCCTCTTTGGGACTGGAGGATGTCGTGTGGCATGGGGAAGTCCTTAAAGAGTACACAGTCAAGGCTCTACATGTCAGCCTGAACAGGATTTCCCAATGAAATAAGGGAATAATCCCAATGCATGAGGCAGTTCTACAAAAGACAAAGAATTTACATGTTGTAACTACTGCACAAGGTGGAGCTTGTGCCAATCTAAAGACAGAATGATATGGGTACAGTCCCCACTATCACAAAGAGGTTTCAGGGTTCCTAACAGATAACACTGCTCAAATCCGCACCTCCAATGATCCCTCTCTTTAAGGATTAGCTCAACTCTTGGCCTGGGGGAGGGTTCTCACACACTATCAAAGGACCTTTCATGGGGATTCTCCTTCTCTTTCTTCTAGTAACCCTGTTGTATTGTCCCCCCACCCCCATCTCTGCAGGTGGTGTCAAGAATCATTCACTGCAGTAACTTCCAGAGGACAGATGGTCCTTTCCACTCAGCAAGATCCAGTCACATCATCTCCTCTGCACTCAGCAGCCTCTTCATTTCACAACTCTGACACAGAGAGGTCCCCCAACTGACCAGGAATAAAACATATGTAGGGACAGTTCTACATCCCTATTCAGCAGGAATAAGTTACAGAAGATGAGACCATCCTCCTTCAACAACCTTAATGATAGAAGGGTCTAAACTGTTCAGGGGCACATGAGGAGGGAGGAAAAGGCTAGCTGAGCACAAAGCAGGAGCTGGCACACCACACTGCCCCCCAAACATGTGATATGGGTGACATTCCTCAGGCACTCTGACTGCCCTAAAATAAGGAAAGGAAAAAGCAGATTCTCCACAGATGCAGATCAAAACCCTGCAAGACCAGAGTCTCCCTCAATTTGTAAAATTCCTCATGATTCTCCAGGAAGAGGCTTGCTTAACAAGAGGATAGCTACCACTCAGAGACCCATAACTCCGTTTCCTGAAACCCTAACATCCCCCTCCCCTCCATCACACTAAGGGAGGCTGAGGCAGAAGGAAATGTCAATAAAGCGGTATTTCCATTCAAACCCGCAGTCCTTGAGAAGGACTTGTGAGAGGAGGAATGTAACATTCCTCCAGGAAGCTTCCAACTATCTTTCTATTAATGACTTCCTAGAAGGAAAAAACACCTTCACTTGACAAGAGCAAAGCCTCCTGTATCCTGTGTGCCCTTTGTCCTACTGCAACATTCTTGCAAAATCTCTCTTTTGCCTGACCTCCCCCAATGCCATCCTAGAGAGTCAGCCTCACATCACGACCCCAGCATAGCACAGAATCTGAATAGATTCATTTCTCGGCTGAAATGCCCCTCAAGTCAAGTCACCGCCTGAGTGTCTGTAAAAGTCACTGGTTTGAAGATGACTCACTGATATAGTCTTTGATACTTAAACATCTAAAATTTAATCAGAAGTTGATATGGGTGTGAGGCTACAATGTAAAAAGATCTATCTGAATTCTGGAAAGTAATACGGCATCTGACAAGTGGCATGCAGAGGTTGCTGCAGAGATTATTCCTGAGGGAAGGAGCTAGAATTCATACTCTGAGTCAAGAAGGGAGGAATATGAATGAGCAATCCTTCCCAGCCCCTCCTATTCTGACCATTAGCAGAGGGTTAACACCACACAGGAACCTGGCCAATGCTGGGGCACTGGAGGAAGATTTCTCACGTATCTCACCTCATTCCATGTGTGTTATGTACTGGGAAGAGAAACCTTGTATTTACAGACAATGTGGAAGAACCTACAGCCATGTTTCCCTGGTGACATCAGAGCTCGTTCATCCCCGATCGCACCACACACATCTCCCCAGTGTGGGAGAGCCTTTGGTTGGGGCTCGAACCTCAGGAGACACGAGAGAACTCACCCTTCCAAGGAAAGTAGACATGATACGCATGGGGGAAACAATTCTAGGGCAGGGTTCACCTCTGTACACAGCAAAACCATGGGAGAGGCACCTTAGGGATGTAAGGAAGGTGGGAGACCCTTCATTCAGAGTTCTGCTCTTATTCTTGCCCATGACCTCACACGGGGTAGAAGCCATGTGGTGGGATTTCTGTACCAGAGCTCACAGCAACATACATCCCTTCAAGGCTATGGGCACGTTGTCACAGACAGAAACTGGTTGAATGCCATCTTCAAGGGAAAGCATTTAGTCCAGCCACACCTTAGCCAGCACCCGAGGATCCACACCAGTGGGAACCCTGACAAATGCGGTCGAGGTGGAAGAGTCCTTAGATACAGCTCTCACATTTGGAGACACCAGACAACTCAGAGCAGAGAAATCTGTCTGTCATCACTAGAGTCCCGCCTATACCCTGAGCGTTCACCTTTCTCACTACCACAGAAATCACACAATACAAACCCTGTGTCTCCCATCACTGAGGCAGAGCCTTCTGCCAGAAGTGGTCCCTTTCCCAACACCAGAGAACTCACAAGGGGAGAACAACTAGCGCTGGATCTCAGTGGAAGAAGCTTCTACTGGGGGGCATCTGGGGGGCTCAGCAGGTTAAGCCTCTGCCTTCGGCTCAGGTCATGATCCCAGGGTCCTGGGATAGAGCCCCACATCGGGCTCTCTGCTCTGTAGGGAGCATGCTTCCTCCTCCTCTCTGTCTGCCTCTCTGCCTAGTTGTGATCTCTCTCTGTCAAATAAATAAAATATTTTAAAAAAAGAAGCTTCTACTGGGGCTCTGGCCTGAGCTCCTGCTACCATCTCAGAGAGCACGTCATCCCTCACACAGGAGCGAAGGTGCAGTGTTCTCCTGGGACACCTTGCATCTTTGCTGCTGCTGAATGCCGATGAAATCCATGCGGGAATCCCATTACTCATGGAGCCAACATGTGAAGGACCTGGAAAGATTCGCACAGAAGAAAATTGTCCCAGTGTGACGAGGAAAGGAATGTCCTCACGTCTTCTTCCTTAGCCAGCAACGACACCCTCACACTGAGGAAACACTGATCCCAACACAACAGGGGGTGAGGATTCTTCCCCTGACACTCACATCAGAAAATCACTGGGCAAATACCTCCCAAGGAATTTCTTAGGATGACATTGAGATACAAACTCAGACACTTACAATTTTTCACTGCAAACACATACAACTGTGTCATGTTCCTAGGGATGCTGAATGCAGTATTTCAGTAAACAATAGCTAGAAATAAAGCAAATCTGCTCCCATCCATCAGTACTTGCATAAAGACCAGTATCACCGAACAGGCGGGGTCTCAAAACCGTGCACACTGTGTCAATCAAGGACGGGGTACTTTCCCTTTACTAGCTCTCACAATTGACACAGGTACTGTCTCTCGGTAGGAAGTTTGACACATAAATGCACTGCCTATTATCCATGAGAACATCAATTGGAGGGTTAACTTAGAATCTTAGAACACAACGTGATTGACGTATGTTCACGAAAACATTAATCTATCAATGTATGTAGATTGCTATGATGAATGGCAACAATACTCAACAAACACATGATTTGTGACCTACCTTTCATGTGTCCTTAATTCTACTAATATTGTCCTCATAAATTGGAAAGGATTTACAAATTAATTACATGCTTAGAAATACTTATATTTTCTTTACGTATTTGAGAGTGAGAGAGCTAGAGAAGGAGCAAGAACAGTACCGGTCGGGCAGCAGAGAAGAGGGAGAGGAAGCAGGCTTCACATTGACAAGGGTGCCCAAATGCAGGGCTTGACCCCCAGGATCCAGGGATCCTGACCTCAGGCGAAGGCAGATGCTTAATCATCTGTGCCACCCAGGGGCTTGCAAATTAATTTCATCTTTTACAATGGTGATGTTTTGGAAGAGCTGTGTGTATCAGAACAGGAATTAAACTGTACTGTTCAGATTGAGGCAATGAGGGCTTCCTCCCCCTCTATGAGAATTTGGTAGCCAACTGCTTTTCTGCACCACCAAGAATAGCTACTTATTTCTTGGCCTTAAAAGGTGTAAGACCACTGCTAATATGGAAATAGTCCCTGATTTAGAAGATAATAGAACAGGAGGGGGTACGTATGCTCCCTTCCATATAAACACAAAGCTCATCCAGGAATGCCTGTATGGTTATTTTAGTTAAGGGACCAACTCTTGATTTTGGCTCAGGTCCTGATGTGAGGGTTGTCAGATCGAGCCCCTGACATGTGTCATGCTCTGCGCAGCACGTACCTCCCCTTCCAAACTTGGCTACCAGAGGTTCCATGATGTCTATGCCAGACCAAAGGAGGAGAGTGTAGGACAAGAGGTGACCCAGATGTCTATCACCATTGGCAACTTGTGACAAGAGACTAAATAAACTTCCAGCCACTCCCAGAACCAAACAGAAGACTTGCAGAAACTCTATTACCACTGCATTTCACATGACCATCTTAGCGATGCTTACTTCTCCTAGAATCTTCATATTAGAAATGTGTTCTCATTCATCTACCCTGAATCTTCAGTGATATGGAATTCCTACAGGAGATGTTCATACATTCTACTGCCTTATGTCTTCTCTACTCTATGTGAGTGAACTTCTTACTGACCCTCTTGATTTTGGCTGAGGTGATGGTCTCATGGTTGTGAGATCGAGGCCTGTGTCATGCTCTGCAAAGTGTGTGGAGCCTGCCCAGTGTCTCCCTCACTCTCTCGCGCCTCCCCCTCTTAAAAAAAAAAAAAAAAAAAGCACGTCCACTCAGAGACCCATTTGTAAAGATGCCCGATATTCTTTACTCTAGTTTACTGGCCCTAAAAAGAATGTGTTGGCAGAAAACACTATTTTGGAGAGAATGCCTATTTAAAAGATAACCCTGCAATAACTCAGGATTCTGCTAACAGAAGCAACCTGTATTTCAGAAGTTTTGTGTGGAGCGGGGACTTGCAGAACCTTCTCCATATGTTCTACTAAGTAATTATCCCTAAGCAACAAATTCTAGATATTCTGGTTAAGCGTACATCTCTAATTTATTCAAAAAGAAGAGGGTATGTTTCCCTCCAGAAGAAAGACAGAAGCCAGCAAAAGAAGACACCAAATCAAGGCCCGAAACTCAACCCAGGCGGAAGGTTCAGAACCAAGACAACTTACCACTGTGTTGCACATCCACCAGGGAGATGACAGGGGTCACACCCCTGTAGTTTTGCACTTGAATCTTGAAGAGACAGAGGCCATACACATTGGATTCTGCCAATGAGGCCAAGTCACTTGAGCCTCGAAGCACCACTTGTAAAAACAGGGAGAGCATTTAGCTGAGGTCTCAGGACCCACATTCGGGAAGACACAATGTCATACAAAACTGAAAACATGCTACTCCCTTCCAGCAGAGAGCACAAGCTTAAAGAGGCCAAAACCACAGGATCCCGAAATTGGATAAAGGCTTGGCAATGCTGCTGGCAGACCTTCAAATAATACATGCATCTTCAATTTGCTACCAGGAGTTCCATGATATCTAGGCCAGACTCAAGCAGGAGGATGTGGGCCAGCAGATGACCCAGAGGTCAAACACCATTTGCAACTAGTGACGAGAGACTAAAGAAAGGTCCTGCTGCTCTGAGAACCCAAAGAGAAGATCTGCAGAAACCTTATTTCAACTGTATTTTGCATGACCGTCCTAAGGTTGCTTACTTCTCCTTGAATCTTCTTTCACCTTTGACTTGCCTTCTCATTCATCTACCCCTTAACTTCAATGACACAGAACTCCCATAGGAGATTGAATATACTCTATCTCCTCAATGTCTTTTCTACTCTATGTGATTGACTCTGTTAGTCTTGCTTCCTTTCTTTTTTCACAACTCTATTTGTCTGAAATGAGCCTCTGTTCTTTCCTTTCTAATACATGCCTCTCATGAACCCTGGAATTCAAAAAAAGAAATAAAAAAAAAACAACAACAACTAATCACCACCCAATATGAATGTAACCTATACCTTGGAGATTGAAGTTGTTTCACTCCTAACCAGCGACTATGCTACTGACCCAAAGGGCAAGCCCTCCAACAACCAGCTTCTAGAGGATTCTGGGACGATTGGGGGTATAGTTCTGATAGGATTTTCCCAATCAGAAAACACTGCCAGCCTCCAAAGTGAGGTCCCCAAACCTGATTGCAAACTAAATACATTCAGAACCTCACGGGACCATTGTGAGCCACAGAAACACCTGGCGGTGGTGGCAGCGGGTTTCAGTCCACATGGGTGATGGATTTCAGTTCAACAAATTTGGGATGGTTTCTTAGATGCAAGAAGGCAGCCACAAGCACCTTGGTTTCTTTTCTTTCTTTTTTTTCCTGTTAGTTTTAATTAATTTATTTTTTTCAGCGTAACAGTATTCATTGATTTTGCACAACACCCAGTGCTCCATGCAATACGCGCCCTCCCTATTACCCACTACCTGGTTCCCCCAACCTCCCACCCCTGACCCTTCAAAACCCTCAGGTTGTTTTTCAGAGTCCATAGTCTCTTATGGTTCACCTCTCCTTCCAATTTTTTTTATAAACATATAATGTAATTTTATCCCCAGGGTTACAGGTCTGTGAGTCGCCAGGTTTACACACTTCACAGCACTCACGATAGCACATACCCTCCCCAATGTCCATAACCCCCTCACCCCTCCCAACCACACCTCCCCTCAGCAACCCCCAGTTTGTTTTGTGAGATTAAGAGGCACTTATGGTTTGTCTCAATCCCAAGCACCCTTGGTTTCTTAGCATCTATTCTAACTAAGCCTGGCAGGCATAGTGACAGACCATTCTATAGAGATTTTGAAACCCTGCTGTGCTGGAACTTTTAATGAGGAATCTCTAGAGTGAACTTTTAGTAGTGTGTCCAGGCCAAAGCCAAGCACAATACTTACATCAGACTTGAATGCAATACCTGTCGATTTGGGCGGATTCCTCTTCTCGAGGTCTCCTAAATATCCTGAAGTTCCTATACCTGCCAACAAGTAATATTCCCTACTCATTTGGCAAGGTTCCTGAGCACTGTGTCATCAAGATGGCAAGCCGCTATTGCCAAGGGGCTCCACAAAGCCACCCTTAATTCCTGAAAATTTTCTGGTCATTATCTGAGTCTATACATGTTACTCTCAAATTGGACATTTCACTCAATCCCTTGGTAAAATACCCAATGTTTCCAGCGCTGTCCTGTTACAAGAAAAAGGCCACTGTGCTGAACTTATGCCAGTAATCCTAAGTACCGTGGAAGAAAGAATTCTCCCTGAGAGTTTCTGAATGATGGAGGGTTCAGAGAGGGAGAGAAGTTAATTGTTCCCATTTCTTCACACAGAAATAATGCATCACATTTCTTTAGATCACGGATATTTTCAAATACAGTTTCCCTCAATCTGGAAGAAGAAACATTAAAGAACCAGCCATGTTTCAAACAAGCGTCACAAAGGTAGACTCACTTTCCTCAACTCACTCAGCCAACCCCCCCTTATTAATTCTTGTTTGGCTTGAATGCAGCTTTTCATGAGTTCTGCAAATCCGTACCCAGTTCAGTTTGAGGATTTTCACGATTGGATACTAAGACCCCATGCAACACATCACCGTGTACAGTCACAGGCATTTAATGGTAGAGTAGGGATGAAAGGCCTGTGGACACATGCTTAGTGAGATATATTTTCACCAAACATAGAAGGCAGACATGGAAGCAGAGAGGCCACAAGACCTGCCTCCTGGTCCCCAGGGCATGGCATGTCCATGAATTTCCATATCTCCAAGCCAAAAACGCTCATGTCTTCTGAGCTAAGTGTTCTGCTTCAAGAATTTTCTCCCAAGGAGAAAACCAGAGATGCTGTAAAGGATTTGCAACAGTGTTCCTGGAGGCTTCCCAGATGATGGTGAAACCAAGTAGCCCACCGCCTTGCCCAAGGCCCGAAAACTGTTCAGTGCCCCCTTTGCATCCATCATGGTCTCTCCAGATTGCACAGAAGACCCTCTCCTGGTGTCCACCAGACCATTCAGCCTCTGTGTTCCATGTCCTCGATGGATCTCTTTGGAAGAAGGTAACCCGCATAGGGGTGGAAGGAGCAAATATACACCTTCCCACCCTTCCTCCTTCCTTGCACCCATCCAAGGTTTGTGCAGGGGGAGCAGAGCTGCAGAGACATGCAGATGGGGTCCTTCTTCTGTGGTGCTTCCAAGAATCCCCTTGCACAGAGCCTGAGCCTTAGCACTTCGCTGGCTATTTTGGTCTCCACCCCCACTGTTCACCCCGGCCATGGGGCAGCATTCCACCAGCCAGACCCTCAGAAAGAACTCCTGCACCCTAGCTAACTGCCCTCCATCCAACACCCTTGTGCTGACCTAGGCATTCAAAAGAATACTGGATGCGGATACATGCCCACCGCACCCAGATGCCTGAGTGCGCTCCACACCACACCTTCTACTTCACGGTTGTGGTGATGGCAGAATTCCCCCTGTGTGCTTTTTGCCCTTAGACAGGCCAACCCTCCAGTGCAGCACAGAGCACAGAGTCAGACTTCAGCCCCCTGGCCACCTGGCTGGTGGATGCAGCTTCCTGAGCCTGCCTGCATCCCTCCCCGGATCCAGTCCTTTCCTATGAGTATCTGCCTGGGCCCTGCGACTCTGGCTCTGCTCCGGTGCCCCGAGCCCTGGTTGCAGGCCGTCAATAGGCAGTTGAGAAGCCATGACTCTGGCTGGCTGGCCCCATTCTCCCCTCAACCCAACCACCATGGTGACCAATGTGGACCCAGGTGCCAGATAGGACTGCAGTCCCCGCCTTCCTGCTCAACCTCAGGGGGGCACTCCTGAAGCAAGGCACATCAACCCCAAATACTTGCTTCCCAAGCCCCTCCCCACTGGCCGAATAACACCTAGGAACAGATGTATAGAGAAGCCAAGACAATCTACACTCCAGGCACCGCATTTCACTCATCCTCTCATGGTACACAGGTTGGGTCAGAGAAGGATTTAGCACAACAGCACAAATAACACTTGAGTAGTGAGCAAATGTGTTTCTCCCAGGATGGCAACATGTGCAGATACCCTGCAGTAGGCCTAGTTGTCAACCTACCTGTGCTCCAGTAAGAGTCCTGCTCTGACATTGATGACCAAGCCACAGAACAAGAGTACCTCTGCAGGTAGATGGGCCCAAGTGTATCCTGGATCCTTTCATTTTGTTGTTTTGATTTTGCTCCAAAGTCCAGTGAGATATCTCTTGGGCATGGATGGGGCTCTCCATTACAGAGAACAGGAGGTAAATGAGCCATATGTTCCCCTCAACACCACTCCTGGAATAGGCCACGTCAAGCTATTACCTGTGTGCTACCCTGTGACCTCAGCAGGGCCAAATCACAGCCTGCTCCTTGGATGTAGAGAGAACAGGGATTCAGTCCCTGAGCCACATATTTGGAAGCCAGAACTCTAAGGGAACTATGCATGTGGGCTGCTTGTAGCACAGAAACTGGCTGGCAACATGGGTGGTGAAAGCCACCCAAGCTCCTGGCAGTCTCAGAGTGGGGGTTCAATGGCTGCTCTACATTCCAGATCGCCCCTGCTCTTTCCTAACTCAGACCTAAGCTGGAACCCCTGTGGTTCCTCAAAGATCGGGTGGTTTAAAAAGTGCCTAGAGTAGTTGGGATGGCCCTGGGAAGGGAACCCACAGAGGCAGATCCTAGGATGAGGCTGGAGGGCATATCAGGGATTCACTGATATTGGAACCCACAGCAAATTGCTGTGGGAACAGGGAGCCCAGTGTCTGTGGAGGGTGTCCACATCACTGCCTCAACAGCTGTGTCCCTGGCAAATGACTGTATCTGTCTGTGCCCCTCGTCTTCTGTAGAACTGGGCCTCACAGCAATTTGTCCCCCCGGATTTCATGAGGATAAACCAAGACAATGAACAATAAGCACCTCACCAGTGTTTGGAACAGAAGTTGTATCCATGATGATACATCTCCCCAGGACTGCTTGGTAGGAAATATGTTTTGGAACCCCTGGCTCAGCTGGTCATGTGTTTTTGAATATCAGAGAAAAATCACCTGGCTTCAAGAAGCCTCCCTACAACATGGTGACTCAGAGCCACCCTGATCCAGTTACACAACCTCCTCTCCAGGGACATTCCTGCCTGTCTGGTAAATATCGGGCTGTGTAGACACACTACCCTGCAAGCCCTGCCCCAGGAAGCCATGGGCCCAGCAAGTTTGTGGCTCCCAACTGGGCCCAGATTTCCTCCCCTTGTCAACAGTATAGTGGACCTTGGCCTGGCCTTATCTCGCTTCTCAGTGGCTATGATGGTGGCCTCTAGGATCTCCCCCAGCCCTGCTTCATCGTGGTCATCAGACTGCAGATCTATGCTGACTCTGGGGCCAGCTCGGTGGCTGTGAATTGACTCACCGTGACATCCATCTCCATTGTGGTGAATGTGCTGGAGTTGCTCTTGGCTAGGGAATAGGTGATCTGATACCCTGTGTGTGGGACAGGAAGGCCACGCATCAGTCTCATCACCCTGCTCAGACCCCTCGTTCCTGCCACCCCGTCACCACCAGTCTGAAATATTTCCACCTCGTCCTTCATCCTCTGCCAGCATCTGAGAGGAATGGCACAGCCTCAGTGGCAGATGGAGCCTCTGATTGTGGACCCCATGACTTTCATTCCTCTTCATCTATCCCACAACCAAGATGTGGAAACAGTTTCATCTTTGGTAATTCAATACTTACAAAAAACACCAGTACTCATCATATCAGCAATTTAAAACCTCCCAAAAAACTAAGTCCCAGAACCGGATGCCTTTCATGGTCAATTCTACCATTCAGGGAAGGATTCATACCAGTCCATTGCCCACTTTTCCAAAAAACAGAACAGAAAGTGTCTAAACTCATTTGCTGAGGCCAACATTACCCTAATACAAAAATAAATGAGGACACCCCCAGAAAAAAAATCTTACAGTCCATGTAAGATGACCATAGATGCAAAGATGTTCAACAAAATACTAGCAACCCAATATCACCAGTATGCTCAGAGGATCATATACTATGATCAAGTGGGATCTTGCGGGAATGCAATGATGGTTTATAAGTGCACATGGATCAAAGTGATACAGCACATTAGCAAAATAAACAATCAAAATGATGTGATCATCTTGAGATGCAGGGAAGCATTTGACAAACTTTAATATCCATTTGCAATAAAAATTCTCAACAGAGCATGTAGACCAGGAACATACCTCAACACCAAAAAGGCCATATATGGGGTGCTTGAGTGGCTCAGTGGGTTAAAGCCTCTGCCTTAACTCAGGTCATTATCACAGAGTTTTGTGATCCAGCCCCACATCAGGCTCTCTGCTCAGCAGGGATCCTGCTTCCCCCTCTCTCTGTCACTCTGACTACTTGTGATCTCACTCTCTCTCAAATAAATACATAATACCTTAAAAAAAGCCATATAGGACAACCACACAGATTACATCACATCCGATAGTGAAGATTTTTAGCTTTTTCTATTTCCTCTATGATCACCTAATTTAGGAACATTGCCAATTTTTCCTTGCCACTTTTGCTGAACACAATATTGAAAATCCAAGGCAGAACAATTATGCAAGATAATCAGAAGACATCAAAACTGGAAAGGAAGTAAAACGGCCACTATTTGCAGATGATATAGAATATAAGGAAAACCTCAAAGAAGCCAGTGAAAAATTGTTCAAACTACGACTAAATTCAGTAATGGGATAGGATAAAATATCACTACCCCAAAATCTGCTGTGTTTCCATACGCTAATAACAAATCATCAGAAAATAAATTAGGAAGATCATCCCACCTGAAGTTGCATCAAAAAGAATAAAATACCCAGAAATAAACTTCACCAAGAAGTAAAATCTTGTATGATGAATACGCCAAGATGGTAAGGAAAGAAACTGAAGGCAACACACATAAACTGAAAGATACCGCATATTCATGGGTGAGAAGAATTAATAGTGGTAAAAGGTCCATACTTCCTTAAACCATCTACATTGCAATTCCTATCAAAATTCTAAGGACATTTTTCACAGAAAGAGAACAAAGAATCTAAAATTTTGTATGATGCCACAAAAGACTCTGAATACAAGAGCAATCTAGAGAAAGAAGAACCACACTAAAGGCATCATGGTTGCTCATTTCAGACTAACGACAAAGCTAGAGTAATCAAAACAATCTAGCATTGTCATAATAACAGACACACATCACCAGAAGAAAGGCCAGAAGTAAACACATACATCTATGGTCCAGGACCTTATGACAAAAGAGTCAAGAATAAACAATGGGGAAAAACAGTCTCTTTCATCAGTAGTGCTAGAAACACTAGAGAGCCACATGTAAAAGAAAAAAACTGCACCATTCTCTTACACCATACAAAAAAATTAACTCAAAATTAACTCAAACTCTTGAATATAATTCCTGGAACTATAAAACTTGTAGCAGAAAACACAGGGTTTGGAAAGGTCCTTTACATAGTTCTTGGTAGTGGTGCTTTTAAGCGGATACCAAAGTTATAACAATCAAAGAAGCAAAGTGTGGGCACACATCTAACTATAAAATGTCCAAACAACAAAGGAAACCATCAACAAAATAAAATGGTAACCTAAGGTAAAACATTTGTATATTATATATCCAGTAAGGGGTTAATATTCAAAATATAAAAACTCATGCAACTCAACAGCAAAACAAAACAAAACACACAAAAGCACCAAAAACAACAAAACCTCCAGAAGTAATCAAATGTAACAGGAGGAGATTCAAATGGACATAATACAAATGGATATCATTATGATGAGTACTGTTGTTTTTTGTAAGAAGACATACAGATGGTCTACACGAACATGAAAAGATGCTCAATATCATTAATCATCGGGAAATGCAAATCAAACCAGAATGAAGCACCAGTTCACACCTGTCAGAAGGGCCATTATCAAAAACACAATAGCAAGTTTTGGTGAAGATGTGAAGTAGAGGAAAACTCTAGCTCACCATTACTGGGAGTATAAATGGGTGCGGCAACTATGGAAAGCAGTACAGAAGTTCCTCAAAAAATTGAGAAATAGAACAACCAAAGGAGCCAGCAATTCCCTTTCTGAGTATTTGTCTGAGGGAAATGAAAACACTAACTCATAAATGTATATTGACCCCTGTGTACACTGAAGGATTATCTACATCAGTGAAAATAAAGAACAACCTAAATGCCATCAGTGGATGAACGAATAAAGAAATTGTGGTAGATAAACACAGTGGAATTCTACTCAGCCATAATAAGGGATGAAATCTTTTGATTTACAACATGGTGGCCTTTGAAGGCATTATGCTTAGTAAAAGAGGCCAGACAGAAAGAAAAATACTAGAAATCACTTACATGTAGAACCTTAAAACAAACAAAACAAAAGCAAAAATATGAGCTCACAGAACAGATGGGAGGTGGCAGAAGTTTGGGGTTGGAGGTGGGAGAAATGGTTGAAGGGGTCAAAAGTAAAAAAGAAAACAAACCCCAAAATACCATTTTTTTTTTCAATTAAGTAATCTGTACCCCCAACATGGCTCAAACTCATAACCCAGAGATCAAGAGTCACACACTCCACCGACCCAGCCAGTCAGGGTTCTGGAATTGTAGCATCTTCCAATACTCAATATATGGATAAAGGAGAAACTAATTTAATATATGGTATTTTGAGGGCTAGGTATTTTTTGGTAAATGTAAAAATGAAAGAACACATTATTCAGGGTCACACACTTAGGGCTGTATCTAGTTCTAATATTTATCATCACACTGAGCAAGTAACTTACCTTTTTAATTACTTATTTGAGAGACAGAAAAGGGGGGAACATAAGCAGGGAGGGACAGAGAGAGAGGGAGAAGAAGACTCCCCACTGAGCAGGGAGCCTGACCTGGGGTTCGATCCCAGGAACCTCGGATTATGTCCTGAGCCAAAGGCAGAAACTTCAATGACTGAACCACCCCGGTGCCCCTACATAACCTATTTTCTGCCTGTTTCCCCACCTCTGAGGATATTATGAATATTTGCTTTTAGAATAGCTTCTATTTTTAATTTAAGAATAGTTTTTAGAATTGAGTGAAATACAGGTCACTTAGAATAATACCTATGAGAGTAATTCCTCAGAAAATGTTTTAAAAAAATCTTATTCTGGAGGTACTTGGGTGGCACAGTAAGTTAAGCATATGACTCTAGATTTTGGTGCAAATCAAGATCCCAAGCTCCTGGGAGAGATCCAGGCTCTTAACTTAGTGGGGACGCTGCTGGAGGATTCCCTCTCTCCCTCTGACCTTCCCCTCTCTAGCATATGCTTGTGCACACACTCTCTTTCTGTCTCTACAATAAATAAATATGTCTTAAAAAATCTTATCCTGCATATTTGGTGGTTGCATAATCATTTTTATAATTGGGCAGTATCTCCTAGATTACAAAGCACTTTTATACACACTGTCTTATTGGAGTCAGGATATGGTCCTGGGAGAAGACTTTATTGTGTTTATTTATAGAATGAAAAAAAAAGAGAAAACTAGACTCAGAGCAGGGCTGTGCTTTGTTCGTGGCTGCAGAGTTAACAGATGATTTTCATTTTTTTTATTTGTTTGTTTTCAGTGTAACAGTGTTCATTGTTTTTGCACCACACCCAGTGCTCCATGCAGTACGTGCTCTCCCAATTACGCACCACCTGGTTCCTCAACCTCCCACCCCCCCCGCCCCTTCAAAACACTCTGGTTGTTCTTCAGAGTCCATAGTCTCTCATGGTTCATCTCCCCTTCCAGTTTCCCTCAACTCACTCTCATCTCCATCTCCCCATGTCCTCCGTGTTCTTTGTTATGCTCCACAGATAAGTGAGACCATATGATACTTCACTCTCTCTGCTTGACTTATTTCGCTCAGATAATTTCTTCCAGTCCCGTCCATGTTGCTACAAAAGTTGGGTATTCATCCTTTCTGATGGAGGCATAATACTCCATTGTGTACATGGACCACATCTTGCTTATCCATTCATCTGTTGAAGGACATCTTGGTTCTTTCCAAAGTTTGGCGACCATGGTCATTGCTGCAATAAACATTGGGGTACAGATTGCTCTTCTTTCACTACATCTGTATCTTTGCGGTAAATACCCAGCAGTGCAATTGCAGGGTCCTAGGGAAGCTCTATTCTTAATTTCTTCAGGAATCTCCACACTGTTCTCCAAAGTGGCTGCACCAACTTGCATTCCCACCAAAAGTGGAAGAGGGTTCCCCTTTCTCCACATCCTTTCCAGCACACGTTGTTTCCTGTCTTGCTAATTTTGGCCATTCTAACTGGTGTCAGGTGGTATCTCAATGTAGTTTTAATTTGAATCTCTCTGGTATCTCAATGTAGTTTTAATTTGAATCTCTCTGATGGCTAGTGATGATGAACATTTTTTTCATGTGTCTGATAGCCATTTGTATGTCTTCATTGGAGAAGTGTCTGTTCATATCTTTTGCCAATTTTTGATATGATTATCTGTTTTGTGTGTGTTGAGTTTGAGGTGTTCTTTATAGATCCTGGATATCAACCTTTTGTCTGTACTGTCATTTGCAAATATCTTCTCCCATTCCGTGGGTTTCCTTTTTGTTTTGTTGACTGTTTCCTTTGCTGTGCAGAAGCTTTTGATTCATATCTTGAAAGAATTTGCTGTAGCTGATATCGAAGACATTATTGCCTATGTTCTCCTCTAGTATTCTGATGGATTCCTATCTTAAGTTGAAGTCTTTTATCCATTTCGAGTTTATTTTGTGTACGGTGTAAGAGAATGGTTGAGTTTCATTCTTCTACATATCACTGTCCAGTTTTCCCAGCACCATTTATTGAAGAGACTGTCTTTCTTCCATTGTATATTTTTTCCTGTTTCGTGGAAGATTATTTGACCATAGAATTTGGGGTCCATATGTGGGCAATGGATGATCTGAATTTCAGCCCAATGGAGGAGAAAAAGATAAAATCCAAACACTGTAACAAGAGCCAATGAAGGGCACTACAAACTAATAATGGACTCAATGCAGTAAGACGATGCAATATTTATAAATATCTACACAACCAGCAGTGGAGCAACTAAATATGTAGAGCATCTATGAACAAACCTAAGAGAAGCAATCAGCACCAATATCATAGGGAACTTTAATACCTCACACTTCTCTCAATGATACACCATCCAGACAGAAGATCACAAAGGAAACATCAGCCTCATAAACCCATCTCAGACACTTAGATGGACTTGACAGATACACACAGAACTGTCCATCCAAAAACAGCACATGGAATACACTCCTCTCAAGGGTACCTAGAACATTCTCCATCATAGGTCATATGTGAGACCACAACACAAGTCAATAAACTCCAGAAGCCTAGAATTTTCCCAAATGATGACTTAAATCAAATCGATCATCTTCTCCAACCACAGTGCAATAGAACTAGAAATCAATTACAAGAAGAAAACTGGAAACTCATAAACACAGAGACTAAACAACATGCTACTAAACAACCATTTGGGTTCATCAGCAAACCAAAATAGGAACACAGAAATATTTTGAGGCAAATGAAAAAATAATACAATCAAACAAAAGTTATGGAATGCAGTTAAATTGGTTCTAAAATGGGGCACCCAATTACTTGGTGGAGAGCTGTGACTCCTGATCTTGTGGTTTTGAGTTTCAACCCCACGCTGGGAATAGAGCTCACTTTATTTTTTAAAAGATGTCATTTATTTATTTGACACAGAGGGGGAGAGAGAGAGACAGAGAAAAGTGGAAGGAGCAGCAGTCAGTAGAAGAGGGAAAAAGTGGTTCCCCGTGCTGACCAGGGAGCTGATGAAGGGTTCAATTCCAGGACCTTAAATTCATGACTTGAGGAAAAGGCCAATGCCTAAGAGACTGAGCCACACATGCACCCCTTAGAGCTAACAAAAAAAAAGTGGTTCTAAGAAGGAAGATTATAGTTATACAGGCCTAACTCAAGAAACAAGAAACATCTCAAATAAGCAACCTAACTGGATACCTCAAGGAAACAGAAAAAGAAAAAAATAAAATAAATTCCAAAGTTATTAGAAGAAAGGAAGGAACACATCAGAACTGAAATAAATGAAATACAGACTCAAAAGACAACAGAAAGATTAAAAAAAAAAAAAACAAAAAAAAACAAGAACAACAGATCAAAGAGCTGGTTCTTTGAAAAGAACAAAGCTGACAGAATCTCAGCCAGACTCAAGCTAACAAAAAAGAAAGGGGACTGATCATCAGAAATGAAAGAGATGTTCCCTGATACCATAGATATGCCAAGGTCTATAAGAAAGTACTATGAACAATTACACCCCAACAAGCTGGATAATCCAAAAGAAAAGGATACATTCCCAGAAACATATAACCTGCCAAGACTGAATCCTGAAGAAACAGAAATTCTGAACAGACCAATGACCAGTAGGGAGATTAAATAAGAAATCAAAAACTTCCAACAAGCAAAAGTCCAGGACCCCATGGTTTCACAGGTGAATTCTACGAATCACCCACAGGAAAAAAAAAAAAATACCAATCCTTCTCAAACTCTGCCAGAAGAACAAGAGTCAGGAAGGCTCTCCACCTCATTTTATGAGGCCAGCATGGCTCTTATCGAAACCTCCTGGTTCCGTCCCCACTTCTCCACACGCCACTACCATCCTGTCACTACACATGCACCCGTGCAGCCGCGCTGTCCCACCCCGCCCACCACCATGCTCATTACTGTCCTGATGCCCCACCGCATTGGTGCTACCATCTCTCTGTGCTCTCCAGGCACCACTACTGTGCCGGGTGCCCCACACCCCCACTACCAATCCCCTGCCCCCTTACCACCACCCTGCTTCTGATCTGCTGCCTCCCTGTGTCCCACTCTTGCCCTATGTCCCACTGCTGCTGGTCTTCCTAGCTCAGCCCTACGCAGCCATGCCCTGTTGACTTGCACAACTGCCCCACCTGCCACGCTGCCCCCTGCTGTACCTTCCACCCGTCCCTGCAGCTACCACCTAGCTGCTATCCCTGACCCCACTCTAGAGCCTTCCTGATTCCCTACCCCTGTTTCCCCACACTGGTACCACCAGGCTGCCCCCACAACATGAGCCGTTCCCACCACGCTGCACCCCCGTCCACAGCGCCCCCACTTACAACCACCGTTGCCTCTCCGCTGCTACCCTGGTCCCCGCTGCTGCTAACAGTGGTCCCGCCCTGTAGACATGCACCAAGCCCAGCAAAGTCAGGCCCTTGCTTCACTGCCTGACCCACCACGCCATGACATTGACATCCCGCTTTTACCCAGCTAGTCCTGCTCACCTCCAAGTGACATTACCACCTAGCTACTCCCCTCAATTCCGATGCTTCCTGGCTGCCAAGCGTGTGTCTGCCCATCATGTCCAACACCCCCCACGCTGCTACCAGCTTGCTGCCCCCCAATAAATGCACCCCTGCTGCCCTGCTGTGCCCCCCAAGGTCCCCTCACTGCCACACCCCCTCTGTACTGTGCCCCTGGCCTCTGCTGTGCTTCATTGCCCCGCCTCATTGGCGTGCACAATGGTCCCACCCACCACACCGGTCCCAATGCCACTGCTGCTGAATTGCTGCCTCCAGGCTGGTCCCACCCCCACTCCTGGTTCCCGCTGTCTGGATTCCACACCCCCCACAGTCACTGAAAGGTTGCCCCACTTGGCTATCACACAGTTCCCCCACCACTCCCTCCTTCGCTCCCTGTGCCACTACCACCCAGTTGTCCCCTCACCTGACTCTGGTGACCCCTGCTCCCTCCCCCATGGGTCCCGTCCCCCTACCATAGGGTTATCACCTGGCTGCCAACTCCTCCCCCCTGGGCAGCCCCACCTCCCCACCTACCACCCCATGCCATGAATGCCCCATTGTCCCACTGAGTTGCCCTTGATTCCTGCTGCCATGCCCCATCCCCCACAGCTACCACACCCCAGGGACAGGCTGTCCCGCTGCACATCCGTCCCAATGCCTCTGCAGTCCTCCCCAAGCTACTCCCCAGATTGCCCCTTCTTGCCACCCTGCCCCCACCCCACCACCCACTGGCCTGGCACTGCTGCCAGGGTTTCCAAGGCCACTGCTCCTTCCTTGGTTGCCCTGCTACCACTGCCTTGCCCTACTATCATGAGATTGCCACCCGTCTGGTCCTGCCCACCCCCCCACCATTAACCCCCACTCCAATACCGTCATGCTTTGCCCCCCCCCCCCACTGTTCTGCAGACCCACTGTTCTGCTTTGTTGTATGAGAAGACCTTGGGAGATACTCATTAGAGAAATAAGTGTCAAGTGAAATACATCATAAACAAGAACTTCTCCCTTGCCATAATGCTTACTGGGGAACTCAACTCTCCATTTTACTTTACTCTGATGACCAGAAAAATCAAAACTTAACAGAATACTTAGCCCAGTCATTGTATTAAGTTTATGCTTTGCTCCCTGTTAGCGGTAGAACTGAAACCTTGGGGCTGATTCTGTGATCTTACTTCTGTTACTTTTGGGATAAGATGTACATTAATATAAGTATATGAATAAATTCACCCTTGCTATGTTTTCCACAGCAAGCATTTTCACTGACATAATTTTATGGGACCTTCATCACAGTCCAGGTGAAATCAAAGGTAAATGTTTGTGGTATATAAAATGTAAGCAAAGGGGTATGCACAAAATAAGAATCTGTGAAATAAGAAAAATACAGCCCTGTAAGTTTTAAGATCTAATGGGCTGCATTAATTGATCTACCAATTTCTTGGATAGTATCCTATCCAGTAGATCGAGGGGCACTCCAAGTGGCCACAAGAAAGAAAAGACTTCCAAGATAGCCTATGAGATGGTGTGCATGGGTGGTGCAGTCAGTTAAGTGTCACACTCTTGGCTTTGGCTCAGGTCCTGATCTCAGGGTCTTGGGATCCAGCCCTTCACAGGGATCTGTGCTCAACACAGAGCTTATTTGTGTTTCACTCTCCCTCTCCCTCTGACACACCCACAAATAAATAAATAAATCTTAAAAATAAGACAGCAAGGGAGAAAATAAAACATGATCAGCTAAGAATCCATTGTTTTAGGAAAGATCACCATCCTAAGGGAAACAGGGGGTCAATCAGTAGACTTCCTAGTGCTGACCAGGAAATTCCCACCTGGGCTGGCTAAATGTTATATAGTTCTGAACTTTGAAACTGCAGTTGGGTCAGTTTATTTAAAAGATTTTATTTATTTATTTGACAGACAGAGATCACAAGCAGGCAGAGAGACAGGCAGAGAGAGGGGGGGTAGGCAGGCTCCCCGATGAGCAGGGGGTCTGATGCAGGGCTCAATCCCAGGACCCTGGAATCATGACCTGAGCCAAAGGCGGAGGCTTTAACCCACTGAGCCACCCAGGCGCTCCCAACAACCCCATCTTTTGATCAGACTCTCAGCTTAACTGAGAGATGGGCTCTAAATTGAAGGTATTAATGTCACTCTCAGCACCTGGTCTGAAGTGCTCACAGTACTTGTTGCTCCTCAGTGTAGTATTCAGAGTCCTTGACCTTTCTGATTAAGTCTTGTGATGTTCACAGGTCACCACTGCAGCCTTACAATTTCTGAGTTGTTCATGCTCTTGTGTGTGTGTGTGTGTGTGTATGTGTGTGTGTTTCTGATGTTCCAGTCTTAGAAAGATGATTAGTATGCAGGTTAGTGCCTCTGCATTTTCATTTAGAGCCTTTGAAAAAACATAAAGAACGACACGGATTATATTGATTATGATAAACAAGACAATTCTCAATGTTTGGAGTGCAGTTTGTGCCTATGTTCTCCAAGACTCAAAGCAATTAAAACCAAATGAGTAAGAAAGACCCTGCTGAAGGAGTCAGTCTTTTAAGCCATGTGGCTTCCTCAGTAATCTGATGTTATTGCACTTCAACTTCCCTCAGAACTGTTCATTGGGGTTTAGTACATGCTGTTTTCCACAGAACAGACCCAGCCTTGCTCAGCTAAGAGATAAACAAGGGATCTCTTATTTTTAATAACTCCTTTGTTCAGAGTGTAAGGATTTTTTTGGGAAGATATTGCCTTTGCAAGGGGTTCTGCAACAATTTCAAGAAGAAGGAAAAGGTCTTGATCATTCTCCATCTACATTTATCCCTAACCGGGGTAGTAAGGCCAACCAAAGTTATCAGTCTCAGAACACAAAGTTTCCTGGTCATTACCTTTTAACTCAGAACATGAATGTAGGGAAGTTAACCAATTAAATGTCTTATTTATCTTGAGTAATTTTCAGAACAATGTTGAATTTTCTGGTAGCCTGAAATAAAAGGTTGTTCTAAATTCCAGAGGATATTGCTGTAGTAATGACCTGGGCAATGCAGATGAGGGTGTTACCTTTCCAGGCCATTGCCAGAATAAAGGAAAAGAGAAGAGAGATAAAGGATCACATATTTGGTCAAAGCTTGGAGTCTTGATTCATTGATTGGGTGAGCACGGTCTACCTAGATATCAGCTATTTCACTTTCTTCCAAGTAGATTAAGAAATATCAAGTATCCGTGCAGGACCAGGTGTCAGGTGGAAACATCTGTAGCTCTGGGATGTGCACCGGAGGCTCAATAGCTTTGAATTTTACAGAAGGAGATTTAGTAAGGTCTCTATTTTACTGGGTTTCAAGGGCTGTCTTCCTCTAATGATGTGTCTCAAATACTTAACCACCAGACTGTAAACTGTGATGGAGAGGATCCTTTTAACTGTGATCTAGGAAGGCTTCTATAACCTCTTGGTGACAGGCTTGATCACTGGACATGGCAGACTTACAGTAGTTGGACAGACCAGCATGCAACACAATGGATCAGTAAATGTTTGTACACTAAGAAAATTCAATGAAGTCTGCAAGGATTTCCTAAAGGCTCCTGTGATTTTCCCTGTGAAATATGTGCCCTGGTCACTGGAGATCACGGAAAGTGTGCCCCAAGGGAGAAACCCATTTTTTTTTAAATGTGACTTCTAAGTTGTTTTTTTTTTTTTAGATTTTTTATTTATTTATTTGACAGAGAGAGATCACAAGTAAGCAGAGAGGCAGGCAGAGAGAGTGAGAGGGAAGCAGGCTCCCTGCCGAGCAGAGAGCCCAATGCGGGACTCGATCCCAGGACCCTGAGATCATGACCCGAGCTGAAGACAGCGGCTTAAACCACTGAGCCACCCAGGCACCCTGGGAGAAACCCATTTTTAACAGGATCTTTGCCACTGTGCAATCATCAGCCTCTTGTCAGGGAAAGGCTTTAACTCATCCAGAGTATACAGAAACAACAACAAGGTATATGACAAACCCTACTATGTGGCAGTGGAATGAACCCAGCTGCAGGTGTTTAAAGGGTCTGCAGGAGGGGGGCCTGGAAGTTCTGGAGACAAAATGTTGTTCAGGATTATGGACTTGAAAGGTCAGACAGCGCTGGTAAACATTTTTTTTTTTTTTTTACTGTTTTAGAAGTCTTCCCACTGATGTCCATTTATCATTTGAATCATCTTAAATGCCTTATGGTGGGTGAAGGAATGAAAACAAAATCAAGAAAAATGGGGCTTGCCACGGATATGGGAAGAACCAAGTGGTTGTCTTGATTTTCCCTTAGCCCTGACTCTTTCTTTAAATCACTCCTATTATTTACTCACCTTCTTCTCTCTGATTCAGAAGGAAACAGGTGTTATGTTACAAGGACATCAGGATGGCCTGTATCTGGCAATGAGGAGCCATGTTTTGTCCAACCAGAATGGACCTTGTCTACATGTGCCACAACATACAACTCTAAAAGCAAAACAAAAACCTTAGTATGAAGTTTTATTTGACAATGATTCCCATGTAATTTAACAGCAAATAGCTAAATTAATTTAGCAAATCCTTTGGGATATTCCAGGTCAAAGAGACTTAAACAGGCCAGTATTCCAAAGAAAATTTTAAAAAATCCACAAAATTCTTCATTCTTTCGAGGAAGGAAAACCAAATTCTGATGTTTTACCACCTTACTTTTGATTGGAAAATTCCTCATTCCAATATTAGTCCGTCCTGACCACACATAACATTCCTTTGCAAACATTCCCATTTTAGAAGGCTTTACAAATTTCTCTTTTACATTCAGATTTTTGTCCTAAGTTTACCCTCTTTAGATAACTAGCTTTTCTGTAGAACAAAATTCCTTTCTTTTTTTTCCCCTGGGAAAAAAATAGATTTCCATGACTTATTTCTTGACTTATGGAAAATACACATCTTACCTTCTTTGCATTCTGAGATGTTTTTCTTATTATTTTCAGTAGCCTTCATTACATTATTTAGAATTCTTAACTCTTGAAAACTTTCATTTTTAAAGGAAGTGTTGGGGCTGATTCCACGTTAAAACCTGTTAAACTCCTAGAGCCTTCCTGGGCCTGCTTAATCATAGTGATCCCATGTTGACTAAGTAGCCTTTTTTGTTTGTTTGTTTAATAAACGCCTCAGCAGTTACTGATATCCCAGCAGTTACTGAGTAACCATTGCTAAAACACACACTTAATTGATATATGTTCTTGGAAATCATTGCTAAAACACACACCTAAAATAAGGCCAGACAGATAAGAGACATCCAATCAGTCAAAGCCACATATGTAGAGATCTGCGGTTGTGCCCTATAAAACTAGCCTGTAAGACCAAGAGGTGGGGGCGGGTCGCTCTCTTTGGGGGCGGCCCTGGCCGGTCAGTCTGACTTCTAATGCTTGGCATAGAATAAAGTTTGCATAACTTTCACTTAGTCTCAGTCTCATTCCTTTGATAATGGACCCCATCATCTGGGGGCTCGTCTGGGATCAAACGATGGGAACTGAGCCAACATCAGAATTTCTGGGCAATAAGGAGACCCTGCTGCTGGAGGCGGTCGCTGATGGGCTTAAGTCCTCGCTGGTGTGTTGCTACTATAGATCTGGAAATGTCCCATACCTGCGGGTCCACGGACGGGAGACGGTCAGGGATAGAGGACGAGTCAGAGGGGAGTAGAGGGAGAATGAGGTGAGCAGAAGTCAAGGGAGAGGGAGAGAGATGAATGGTGGCCTGAAGTTTGTGGAGGATGTCCCTGCCTAGTAGGGTAACAGGGCAGGAAAGGATAATTAGGAAGGAGTGTGAGAAGGGGAACCCATCCAGGCTTCATGTAAGGGGTGGGTTGGCCTTTGGGGTGGAGGAAGTACCATCAATTACCATAACTGCAACTGGGGAGGGATGAGTAGGACCCGAGTATGAAGACAGGACAGAATAGGTAGCCCCCATGCCCAACAGAAAGGAAATGAACTTACCCGCTGCCTGGAGTGTGACCATGGGCTCAGCATGGGTGAGAGGGGAGTCTGAGTCTGGGCGCTGTCAGTCATCCTCTGATCTGAGAAATTGGAAATCAGGACTTACCATTTCAGGGACTCCCCCATGTTGAGGTGCCGGGAATCCCCCAAGGGTGGGGCAGTCCGATTTCCAGTTGCCCATCATGTGGCATCGAGGGCACAGCCTAGTAGGAACTTTTGGATTGGGGCATTGACAGGCCCAGTGTCCCTCAGATCTGCACTTGAACCAGGCCCCTGGAGGGACACGTTAGCTGCTCCCTTCTGTTGACCCCAGAACCTTCTGACCTCAGGGCTGCTACCAGGGCTTGGGTCTGCAGTTGGACCTTCTGTTGGGAGTCTGGCTTGGTGCTTAAGTTCTACTGACTCCTCTCGGAAGTTAAAGACTTTAAATGCCATTTTCACCAGATCAGAAATGGGAGTTTGAAGGCCTTCCTCCGCTTTCTTTAATTTTTTCCGAATGTCGGCATCTGACTGAGAAATAAAGTGGGTAGCTAAAAACAGTCGCCCCTGCTGGAGAGGCTGGGTCTAGGTGAGTGTATTGAGTCAGCATCTCATTAAGTCGATTAAGAAACATGGCCAGGTTTTCATTGGGTTCCTGAATTATTTCTCTTCACAACCTTCTACAACTTTCCTTTGCATTCAGGTTTTGTCCCAAGTCATTTCCTTCCAAACAACCATCTCCTTTAGGACAAAATTACCTTCTTTTACCTTCAACAAAATGTACTCCCATTCCTTAAATCTTTCTTACATATCTTCTACTTTCCTACAAAAAGAGTTGCTTCCTTTATTTCCATCAGTCATACAGTTAGCAGAATTTTGCACTCTTAGAAACACCTTTAATTATTAACATCTAGTCAGTTATTCATCAATTGTGAAGAGTTATAACAGAATTCTTTAGATACCAATTTATGAATCAGTTAAGCACAAACCATGCTTACTAAAAGATTTAAATATTCTTATTTTCTGTGCTCTAAGAAGTCAAAAGAATAAACCTATGTTTAGAAATCAATGACTTGGCATTTTATCCTCTTTAGAAAAGACCTAAATGTCCAACAAATTTAATTCCATTTGTCATTCAAGCAAAACTTTAAACTTTCAGGTTACCAAAGACTTTGAAAGCTATCTCAGCAATTACGCATTAAACTTTGAGACACATAATTAACCATAAGTTTAGTCATATCTTTGCTAACAGATTTTAACAAATAACACAAGCTTATTTGACATTTCACGTTTTGAGGTTTCACGTTTACTGCTATGACTTTGTCAGGAGTTGGGATAGGAATAGGGAGGGGGAGAGGTAGATGATGGCACCGGTTCAGTAATCATTAACATAAGGGACCTTGGCCCATCTGCCTTCTGTCTGCTGAGGTTATTTAGGTCCATGAGAATCTGATAATTAAACGTGTCTTCCAGAGGCCATTGGGACTGATATAAGATTGGCCAACAGTCATAAAACACCTAAGGGATGTTTTAGGGTCAAATTTGGATTGGGAGGTCCCCATTATTTGTTGCTGGACAACCCAAGGGCTGGAGGAAGGTGTCCCCTTGTCCACCACTGGGTTTCAGAAAAACTGTGTCAACTGCCATATAGGTTAGGATGTCTCCCAAGCTCTCAGAGTCATGGAGGTCACATGGTGACCTGCGGGGTCAACTCTGACACAGCCATGATTAGGACAGGGCTTTCTAGAGGTAGGTGTGGAATTGGGGGAAACTCACCACGGCTTTGGAGGTGGCATTTGGAAATGCAGGTCCAGATCTGGCTAGGGAGAGGAGAGAGCCTCCCACCCGGGTGGGAGCTCAATCTCCTCTCGGGTTTTGGGCAACAAATATAAGGTTTTATAGGAGAGATAAACACAATACTGGCTGAGGTAGGCACAGGCAAAATTTATTTAAGGCACTCTTTGGTGAAGTTTCAGGGTTCAGAAGAAAGGGAGCCAGGAAAGTCGCCTGGGGAGGAAGTGGGCAACCTCGGGCGAGGTTCCACGACTCTGGAAAGCGGAGTCGGGGAAGTGGCACTGGGAGGTAGTAGGTGGGGGTCCTTTATTGGGCCAAGGAAGGGCATGGGCTCACATCCATATATGGTAGGATATTTGGTGATTGGAAGGTATAGGGTGGGGGATCCTGATACTTCTGTTTCTGCATAGGTATTTGGTTACCTATGGAGACATTACCTGGGCATATATCCTTTTGGCGGGAAAGTCAAGGGTTGAGGAAGGGAGGGGAGTGGTCTGGAAGATAGCGACCCAACAGATATTTCTATTGCTCCTCCTGCATTCCAGGAGATACCGATGCAACAGGTCACACAGATGGTTTGTGTACAGGGAGACCTTAGAATGGGGTGGTGGCTCAGGGGCCATGTAGGCTCTCCTACAGTGAGGGTTGGACACAGCTCCCAAGAGCAAGGTTTCCTTCTGGGGACAGGAGGTATTCTGTTTTGTGGCTCAGGGACCACATGTTGGACCATATGTTGCTATTCCAGAACAGGCATCTGGGGACAGATGCCTGAAACCCTATGCTAGGGTTCTGATTAGGTCCTAGGGCATATCAGATACAATCCTCTGATTCAGGGCCATTAACCTGGGTGTCTGCCTGGAGGTAGGTACCTAGGGTGTGTCAGAGTGTGCATTATTGTCCAGAGAGGCCTACAAATTTGGGGTGGGCTCAGGGGACTTGAAGGTGTCTCCTAATCTGGAGCATTTGGGCAACTGTGACCAGCAGAGCTTCCTTCCATAGGGCAGGCCCAGTCCTGTGGTGTGGCTCCAGAAGCCCCATCCTGTAAGGCATGTGGGCCAGGGCTATGGGGACAGAAGTCTGCAAACACAAGCTCAGGTTAGGGTTAGGGACAAGGTGATGGCAGGCTCGATCTGCAGACCCTGAGGGCGGCTTCTGGGCATTTGAAATTCAGGCAACTGTGAAGGCGGTAGCACAGGATTTTCTGTCTGGATTGTGTGTCTAGGAAGATCACGGAATGTAGGGGTGACCTCATGGGGCCATGGGAGATTCTTCCTCTCTGGGGATTCTGCCTGGCTCCCAAGGGTTTGCTGGTTTTCAGGGGGAAGGGAAAAGTGCTGTTTTCTGTCTCAGGGGTCCCGCCAAAACAGGGATTCCAGAGATGGGTTCTGGGTCCAGTAGCCTGAATAACGTGACCGAGGGTTAGGATTTGGGCCTAGGGGCATGGCAGGCCCGCTAGGCGGGCTCCTGGTCCAGCTACCAAGGGTTCTTGTTTGAAAGCGGGCTCAGGCTGAGGGTCACAATGCCTGTTTGTACCCAGGACCGCCCTCATGAGTGGGCGTGGTCTCATGGGTCTTGCAGAATGCTCCGACTATGAAGGTTTGACACCCATCCCAACAGCAAATTTTCCAGCCATGGGGAAGGAGGAGTATTCTGTTGTGCTTGAGATTTCCCCATAGGCAGCGATTTGAACTAAGGTCTTGGTACTGATGCCTGAATACCCAAGCTAGGTAGAGATGACCACCTCGGGCCATGCTAGATCCCACCTTTGACATTGGCCTTTGACATTGGGGTGCCATTGAGGGCCGTGCAGGTGGATCCTCACGTGGGATTTCTGGAAAGACCCATAGGGCACTTCTTATTTCTGGATGGCAGGCAGAAGGCTGCGTGGTGGCTCCAGAATTCCCAATCGGGAGGGCTTGTGGGTCAGGAGTGTGAGAATGGAAGTCTGACAACACAAGCTATGGTTCATTTCAGTGTCGAGCATGTGCCAGTTCCAATGTGCAGCGGCTGATACGAGATTTCCAGAACCTCAGCAATGGCGAGTGTCAGATGTCCGCCTACCCTGGAGTTTGTGCCCATGATGACCGAGTAATGGAGGGGTGGCCTCATGAAGCTATGGAGGTTTTCCCACACTGGGGCTTTTGAGCTGCTCCAAACAGCAAGGTGTCCTTCTGCAGGACAGGGTCAGTCCAGTTAGATGGCTCCAGGATCCGCCATATGGAAAGATGGGATAACAGAGCTCTCTACATGGATTCCTGGAAAGCCCATATCGTGTTACCATTGCAGCCGAGGAACATGGCACTTTCAATCTGCTGGCTCTGGAGAGAAGTGCCCAGGGCCTGTGTTAACAGGTGGCCTCATGCTGACAGGTCACAGTGCTCGTTTGTTTCCCAGGAAACCTTAGAATGTGGCGGAGGCTCAGGGGCCATGCAGGATTCTCCTACACTGAGGGACTGAGGGTTGGACACAGCTCCCAAGAGCAAGGTTTACTTCTGGCGACAGGAGGGGTTCTTTTGTGTTTCTCAGTGCCCTCACGTTGGACCATATGTTGGTATTCCAGAACAGGCTTCTGGGGATAGATGCCTGAAATCCTAAGCTAGGGTTCTGATGAGGCCCTAGGTGTTAGGGTCCATGACCAAAGGAGTGATACTGATTCAAAGTGAAGGCCAAGCAAAGCTTTATTTCGCACCAAGCATGGAGAAAAAAACTGACTGGTCAGGGTTGTCTCTTGCAAAGAGCCGACCCCTCCCAGCCTCAGAGACTAACTTTTATAGACGTAGTTTAGCTGGGCTATACACAGGTGACTAATGGAATTGCAATATATGGAGAAAACTACAGAGTCATGTTAGGTTACATACAGGTGGCCAATTGAATTACAATTTTCCCTAGTAGATATATGCGTGCTCCACTTATTGGATATCTCTACCTGGCCTGACCCGCCCTTGTATCTGGGTTTTTCTACCTGGGGCTGGTAACTAGGGTGACAGTTTGTGCGCCCCACTGATTGTCTGTTTCTACCTAGCCTGACCCAACATTGCATCTGGGCTTTGCTACCTGGGGCTGGTAGCTAGGGAGACAGTATGCATGCCCCAATGATTGGCTGTCTCTACCTGGCCTGACTCGCCCTTTTATCTGGGATTTGAAAGTAAGTTCCTCTGTGAGGGGAAGCATCAATCTAATGTTACTTCATAGGTTCACTCTAAGTTTACTACAAAAACAACAAAATGGCTCCCTCTGATTTAGTAGGACCTTACATTCTGCCCCTTTTTTGGAGATTAGTCAAATCCTTGACTTTTCAGCCAGTTTTATGTTATACTGAGCACGTAAGACTAACATTTTTATCGCTCTAGTTTTCTCTTATACAAATGACATTATGGCATTTATAATGCAGGAGCCAAAAAGTAACATTAGTACACAGTCTGCTGATGAGTTAGCCATTCACCACCTTGTAAACCTTTTCCATTTTTCCTAATTTCGTTCGTCTAATTTCCCACCTATACTGTACATAAATAGGTAACAATAGGAGAAACAATACACTCATAGTCTTAGAGTCCTAGCTTTATTCCATGGTCAGCGTTGTCCATTGGTTGCGGCTTCCATCTCTGGGGGTGTCCACATATTCGACTCATTTGACGTGACATGCATGAATCTAGGCTCTGATGTCTTCCACTTTTATTGCTGTGGGGGTGGTCAGGATGACAGTACATGGTCTCTTCCAGTGAGGCTCCAAGTTTCCCACTTGGTGGCGATGTATCCAAACCAAGTCCCCGGATTGGTAAGGTTGTGGTTCCATCTCTGTCTCCATCTTAGTGTGGGCAGTTCGGATCCCTGTGAGGGTTCTTTTTAAGACAGACTATAATGACTGCAGTGACTGGAGTACAGACTGATCAATCATTTTTGCTAGAGCAACCTCTTGTAGCCAAGGGCAGAGCAGGGAGCAGGGTGGTCTCCCAAACATTATTTCAAATGGGTCACCTTATTTAAGTAGGGTGTACACCATGCCCTGAGGATGGCAAAAGGAAAGATATCCACCCATCCACCACCAGTCTCCAGAATTAGCTTTGTCAGGGTATCGTTCATTCTCTCTACTTGCCCGGAACTCTGGGGCTGGGTAGGCACAATGTAGTTTCCAAATAGTGCCCACAGCCTTGGCCAATGCCTGTGAGATTGAACTCACAAATGCAGGGCCGTTGTCTGACCCAATCATGAGAGGTAGCCCAAAGCTCTAGTAGCTTTATGGTTACCAATCCTGCCATCTCATGTTTGGCAGAAAAAGCCTCTACTCAGCCTGAAAAGGTATCTACAAAAACTAACATATACTTGTGCCCATATTTTCTGGGTTTCATCTCTATTAAATCTATTTCCCAATAAATTCCTGGTTCCGTACCTCTTTCACTTTTCCCTCTTCCCATTCTAGTTCTTCCCGCATTAAATGCCTGGCATTTGAGCACATCTATCAACTACATCCTGAACCATATGCCCTAATTTAGAAACCTGGAACTGCTTGTCTGTAAGTTCCTTGAGTTTTCCTGTCCCCAAATGAGTATCCTGATGTATCTGGTCTACTAACTTCTTACCTAATCTCCAAGGAAGAATTAACTTTCCTGTTTTAGTCTCAGCCCAATCCCTTCATGGTCTAATTTAGCTCATTTTTGTAAATACTTTAAATCTTCTTCTGAATAGTTCAGTTTTTCTGGTAGGGCTGGAACAAGAAGTGTAATAAGCTCTTTTACTGTTCTTCAAGCTGCTTGATTTGAGGCTCAATCTGCTAATTGGTTTCCTTTTGAAATCAGATCAGTCCCCTTTTGGTGTCCTGGCCAATGCAAAATGGTCACCTCCTTTGGATCCCAAATAGTCTGGAGGAGAGCCAAATTTATCCTCTATTTTTAATTCATTTTCCTTCTGCTGTTAATAAGCCCCTTTCTTTATAAATAGTCCCATGTATATGGAGAGTAGCAAAGGCGTACCTGCTGTCCCTATAGATGTTGGCAGTTTTACCTTTGGCCATCTGCAGTGCCTTGGTGAGTGCAATCAGCTCCACTTTTTGTGCCGATGTTCCATGTGGCAGAGCTGCCGTCCAGAATTCCTGCTCAGGGGAAACCACTACAGCCCCACCATACCTCTTTCCACCAACCATGTAGCTACTCCCATCTGTGAAGAGAGTCATCTCTACATCCAGAAGGGGAATGTATCTGAGGTCTGGTCTTACTCCTGTGACTTGGGTTAGGGCCTCCCCACAGTTGTGTGGGTGGTCAGCCAGCTCTTCTGTCAGCAGCATGACTGGATTTAGGAGCACCGTGGGTTGGAAGGTCACTCTTCATACATTGAGGAGGAGGGCCTGATACTCCATCACTCAGGCATTTGTCATCCATCGGTCTGGTGGAGTCCAGAGAAGGCCCTAGATAACGTGGATGGTAGTCAAGATGAGATTTTTTAAAGATTTTTTATTTATTTATTTGACAGAGAGAGAGATCACAAGTAGGTGGAGAGGAGGAAGCAGGCTCCCCACTGAGCAGAGAGCCCGACACGGAGCTCAATCCCAGGACCCTGGGAGCATGACCTGATCCGAAGGCAGAGGCTTTAACCCACTGAGCCACAGAGGTGCCTCTCAAGATGAGATTTTGACCCAAATTCAATTTACTTGCATCCTTGACAGGAGGGCCGGGGCAGCAATTATGCGGAGGTACAGGTGGAACCCATCCGCTTCTGGATCTAATTTCTTGCTACGATAGGCTAGTGGCCTTTGCCAAGGCCTCAGAGTCTGAGTCAGAACACATTTGGCCACCCCTGCTTTTTCATCCACATACAAGTGAAAGGGTTTGGTAACATCTGGGATGGTCAACGCTGGGGCACTCAATAAGGCTGTTTATGATTCCCGAAATGCTCCTTCTGCCTCACCTGTCCACTCTATCATAGTGAGCCCCCCTTTTGCCAGTTTGTAGAGAGGTTAGGAAATCTCCACAAACCTCGGTATCCACAGCCTATAGTATCCCAACATCCTAAGAAACTCTCTCACTTTTCGGGATGTGGTGGGGTTGGGGTATCAGGTGATCACCTGTTTCCTGAGCTCTGACAGTGAATGCACTCCCTCATCGGGATCAAAGCCTAGATATGTGGCATGGCTCTGATAGAGTTGCGCTTTCTTTGCTGACATCTGATACCCCTTTCCTACAGAGTCTATAGGAGAGCTCTTGTGCCCCGCAAGCATGATTCAGAGTCCTCAGTGGCTATCAGCAAGTCATCAACATACTGTAACAGAGTGACTCCCGGATTGGAGGTTCTGTACATACACAAATCCTCACGTAGGGCCTCGTCGAAGATAGTGTGTGAACTCTTGAACCCTTGGGGAAGTCTCATCCAGGTGAGCTAGCCTTGGAACACTTCCTGTGGGTCGGACGACTCAAACGCAAAGAGGGACTGAGACTCCCTTGCTAACAATATGCAGAGAAATGCATCTTTTAGATAAGCAATTATGAAAATTGGCCTCCCATGTCCACCAAAAATCAATTGATTTCCCCTCCACTTCAATTTTATCCGAAGTTTGGGGAGGGGCCCCTTCAGTCTCTGGAGGACAGAATTGCCGTCTTCATTTTGGGGCACTCCCTGGCCCAATGTATTTTTTCCTTACAGTAAGCCCACGGATATGAATCTAAGTCTTCCAGTCTGTCTCTTCTGTGCTTAGGCTTTTCCTTTCATTTACCATCCCCTACCTGCCTCATGTAATGCCAAAACATTCCTCATGTGCATCCCTGTTGTTAAATAACTTCTCTGTTATTTCCACTAACTTAGTCAGATTCTTCTCTTCAAATCCTTCAATGTTCTTATGATTCCTATATCTGGGGCTGACTGACAAAAGCAAGATCCACTAAAGGAGCTATCATGAAACTTCCCTGAAGTTTACCTCAAGTTGTCTAACTTAGGAAACAAACATTTAAAGACAATAAAATCTAGAATTTAACATCCATAAAAGTATGTTATTAAAACATATTTTTTTTCTCTCTAAAATAACCCTCGTTTCCAGATTCAGCCAAATCAGGACTAATTTATTTGAAAAACAAGTCCAGTTTTAACAAACTTGGCCTAAGTATTTACATAAGCTCAGCAAGAACAGTTAGTGATCATATAAATCTTTTAGAATCTGCTTTTCTGGAAATTCTCATAAGGAATCTCTAGGTTGAACTTCTAGTAGCCTCTCCAGGCCAGAAGCCAAGCTACGTACTTGCCATCAGACATGCCTGCAATACCTGTCGAATTGGGCGAATACCTCTTCCTGAGGTCTCCAAAGTATACTCAGGTTCCTGCACCTGCCAGGAAGTAACATCCTTTACTCACCTGGTGAGGCTGCTGGAAACTCTGTAGGCAAAGTATCAGTCCAACTGTTCCAAAACGCTTTATGGTTCCAGGTTTTATAAAGTCAACCTTAGTTCCTTTAAGCTGTCTAGTCATATCTGATTTTTTTCAAATATGACATTCAAGTCAAAGCCTTGGTAAAATAGCCAGTGTTTCCAATGGTGTTCTGTTACAAGGAGAACAGATTCTTATTGAACTTATGCAAATGACTGATTGCCATTGAAGAAATAATACTTGCTGAGACCTTTTGGTTTCAGAGGATTCAGATAGAAAGAGATGAATACCTTGATTTATTTACAAATGTCTACTTTTACATATCTGTCAGTTACAGATAGCTTAAGAAAAAGTTTCCCTAGTCTGGAAGAGCAAACATTACAGAACCATTAATATTTAAAATAAGACAAAACATCAAGAGATACAACATTACAATCTTTCAGTTCAGCTAGTCCCATGTTACTTATTCTGGTTTAGACCGAATGAAGCTTTTACTTCTGGAAATTCTTACCCATTTCAGTTCCAGGATTTTAACATATGAAAGACCTGTATTTGTCCTGAAAGTCTCCCCATATGAATTTCCTTTAAGGAGGAAGTCATTTTACAAGAGAATTCTTAGAAAGCAAATTGACGAATCAGTTAAGCAGAAAACATGTTCACCAACAGATTTCAAAAGCACAAACCCCATTCCAGCAACCAATGCTCTAGCATTTTATACCATTTGCTTAAGACCTAGATGTCCAAAAAATTTAATTCCATTTGTCATTCAACCAAACTTTCAAACCTTCACAGTTTCAGGTTACCAAAATCTTTGAGAGCTACTTTAACAATTATTCATTAAAACCCTGAGAAAAACAATTAACCATCTGTTTAGTTATCTCTTTGCTGACAGATTTCATGTTCAACCTGGGCCCACTCCACTTCAGACATCATGCTCTCCTGCCAGCAATGGGGAGAGTCTAGGCAGTCCACATTGGGCCAGAGAAGACAGGAATTCCCTGAAACAAAGGGAGTTTCAGCAGCTGCTTGGGAATATTCCTTAAAGTCTCTGCCTCGAGTTATACTGACCACAGTTGGTTCCAGTCATAGCCCTTAACACCACAAAATGAGTGAGGGGGAAACCTCACATATATTATGAGGAAAGGAGACAAAAGTCAGAGTCCCCTTACTCTCTGCTTGCCCCATTCCCTCAATCACAGCAAACAACACAACAGACAAAAAAAAAAAAAAAAAAAAAACAAGACAAAGAAGACAATCACAGCTCCAGTGGTCCTACCACCGGTGGTGATTTCCTACGGGGACTGGAACCCCCTGACTGCCTGGGGGACTCGAATCCCCTGGCTTCTTGGGGAACCATTAATCTCCTGGTGACTGAGTAGGTGGACACTAACTCCCTATAATGGTGGAGGACTCGAACACCCTGGTGACTGCCTCACCGGGCAAACCCCGGTGACACTCAAAACCCCGGAGACCGCCTACAGGGACTCAAACCCCTTGGCAGGCCCCTGACCACCCAGTGAGACTCGAACCCCCTGGTGATCCCCCAGCAGAGGGTAGGGTCATCACTCCAGCCACTCCAGCCCTGGGGACCATGGCTGCATTCAGTCTCTCCACGGTGGGCCATTACCCTGGAGCTCCAAAACCAGACAGAAAGGATCCCATGATCTTACCTCCCGAGGCTTTTCCCGGAAATTCTGATGCTGGCATAGTTCTCCTCATCTAATCCCAGACGAGCCCCCAATGATAGGGTCTGTGATCAAAGGAGCGAGACTGATACAAAGTGAAGGTCAAGCAAAGCTTTATTTTCATGCCAAGCATGAAAAATCAAACCGACTGGTCAGGGCCATCTCTGACAAAGAGGCAACCCCTCCCAGCCTCACAGACTAACGTTTCTAAAGGTAGTTTAGCCAGGCTATACACAGGTGGCCAATGGGATTGCAATACACAAAGAAAACTACAGAGTCATGGTAGGTAAGTCAAGGGCGGCCAATTGAATTATAATACACCCTAGTAGATATATGCATGTCCCATTGATTGGCTGTCTCAAACTGGCCTGACCCACCCTTGAATCTGGGCTTTGTAAGTAAGTTACTCTGGGAGGGGAAGGGTCAATCTAAGTTTACTGCATAGGGTCAATATAAGTTTACTGCATAAACAACAAAATGGCTCCCTCTGATTAAGTAGTCCCTTAAAGCAACCTTGCTGTGGGGATGGGTGTCCAACCCTAAGAGTGGGAGTCAGCTGCATGACCCATGAAACCACGCTCACACAGAAGGGTCGCCCTGCCCACAAAGAGGCATTGTGACTCAAGCCTTAGCCTGCTTTCAAACAAGAACCCTCGATAGCTGGACCAGGAGCCCACCTAGTGGGCCTGCTGTATCCCTAGATCCAAATCCTAACACTTGGTGGGGTTATCCAGGCGTCTGGAAGCAGAACCCGTTTCTCGAGTCCCTGATCTGGCGGGACCCCTGAGATGAAAAACAGCACTCTTGCCTTCCCCCAGAAAGACACCGAATTCTTGGGACCCGGGCAGAATCCCCAGAGATGAAGAATCTACCATGGTCCATGAGGCCACACCTCCACACCGTGGCCATTCTAGACACACAATCCAGACATAAGAGTCTGCGTTACTGCCTCCCAGCCGCCTGAATTTCAAATCCTGAGCAGCTGCCCTCAGGGTCTGCAGATCAGGCTGCCATACCTGCGCCCCTAACCTGAAACCGAGCTTGTGTTTGCAGACTTCTGTCCCCGAATCCCTGGGTCACGTGCCCTCCAGGGTGGGGCCTGTGGAGCCATAACGCAGTACTGAGCTGCCCTCCTTAGGAAACTGTGCCCCTCGCACTCGCCCAAACTCTCCAGATGAGGAAAGACCTGCAAGGCCCATGAGCCTACCCTAATTTCGTAAGCCACTCTGGACAAAAATTCACAGTCTGACACACCCTAGGCACCCACCTCAGGCAGACACCCAGGACAATGGCCCTTAGTCAGAAGATGAAACACAACATGCCCCGGGGACCTCACTGGAACTCTAGCTTAGGTTTTTAGGCATCTTCCAAATAGGTCTGTTCTGGAATACCAACACATGGTCCAACGATTGGCCCTGAGCCACACAACAGAACCCCTTATGTCCCCAGAAAAAACTTGCTCTTGGGAGCTGTTTCCGACCCTCAGTGTTAGAGAAAACTGCATGGCCCCTGAGGCACCGCCACACTGAAAGGTCTCCATGGACCCAAATCAGAATTGTGACCCGTTAGCATGAGATCCCTGTCAACTCAGCCACCTGGGCACTTCGCAGCAGAGCCAGCAGATCGAATGTGCCATGTTTGTCGGCTGAAATGGTTACACGAGATCTGTGTTCCAAGCATCCATGCGCAGAGCTCTGCTATCCCATCTTTCCATATGAGGGATACTGAAGTCATTCATCCAGACTCCCCCTGTCCTGCAGAAGGACACCTTGCTATTTGGAGAAGCTCACAAGCCCCAGAGTGGGAAAACCTCCATGGACTCATGAGGCCACCCCTCCATTAGTCGGCAATCATGGACACAAACTCAGTGTGAGCAGGCATCTGACACTCACAGTTACACAGGTGCTGGGGATCTTGGAGCAGCCGCTGCACACTGGAACAGCCACGTGCCTGGCATTGAACTGAACCATAGCTCGTGTTGTCAGACTTCCATCTTCACACTCCTGACCCACAAGCCCTCCTGATTGGGAATTCTTGAGCCACCATGCAGCCTTCTGCCTGCGATCCAGAAAGAAGAAGTGCCCTATGGGTCTGCCCAGAAACCCCACAGGAGGATTCACCTGCAAGGCCCTCAATGGCATCCCAATGTCATTGGTCACACTGTGCACCAAGGCTCTCTCTGACACTGCCTGAGCCCCAACCTCCTGTCAGCTACCCAGATAGAGGGCCCTATATACAGCAGGTGAGACCTGCCATGGCCCGAGGCCATCATCTCTACCCAACCTGGGTATTCAGGCATCTGTCACAAGACCTTAGCTCAAATCCCTGCCAATGGGGGGACCTGAAGCACAGAAGATTACTCTTCTTTCCCCATGGCAGGAAACCTGGCTGTTGGGTTGGATGTCCAGCCCTCAGAGTAGGAGCCAGCTGCATGGCCCAGGAGACCACGCCCACTCATGAGGGGCACCCTTGGTACAAAGAGTCATTGTGACCCTCAACCTGAGCCTGCTTTCAAACAAGCCCCCTCAGTAGATGAACCAGGAGCACTAATACCATGCCTGTCATGCCCCTAGGTGAAAATCCTAAACATTGGGTGGGTTATTCAGGTGCCTGGACCCAGAACCCATCTCTGGAATCCCTGTTTTGGTGGGACCCCTGAAATGTAAAACAGCATTCTTGTCTTCCCCCAGAAAGATACCAAACTCTCGGGATCTTGGCAGAATCCCCAGAGAGAAAGAATCTCCCATGGTCCCATGAGGTCACAGCTCCATCCTGTGGCCATTATAGACACACAATACAGACATACCACCTCCCAACCACCCGATTTTCAAATCCGTAGGAGCTTCCCTCAGGGTTTGCAGATCCGACTTGCCATCCTCTTGCCCCTAACCCAAACCCAAGCTTGTGTTTGCAGACTTCTGTCCCTAAAGCCCTGGCCCACATGCCTTCCAGGATGGGGCATCTGGAACCACATTGCAGGACTGGGCCTGCCATACCGGAGGAAACTCTGCCCATCACACTTGCCCAAATCTTCCGGATGAGGAGATATTCTCAAGGCCCTAAGCCACCCCAATTTCATAGGCTGCTCTAGCGAAAAATGCACAGTCTGACACACCGTAGCCACTAGTCACCTACCTCCAGGCAGACACCAAGGTCAATGGCCCTGTCTCAGAAAATGGAGCCTGACATGCTCCTAGAACCTCATCGGAATCTTAGCATAGGATCTCAGGCATCTGTCGCCAGAGGCCTGAACTGGAATACCAACAGCCCTAAGCCACACAAAAGTACCCCTCATGTCCCCAGAAAAATCCTTACTCTTGGGAGCTGTTTCCAACCCTCAGGGTAGGAAAACCCTGCAAGGCCTCTAAGCCACCACCACATTCTATGATCTCCCTGGACACAAGCCTGCATTGTGACCTGTCAGCATGAGACACCCTGTCAACTCAACCCCCTGAGCGCTTCTCCCCAGAGCCAGCAGATCTAACATACCATGTTACTCGGCTTTAAAGGTAATGCGATGTGGGCTTTCCAGGATCCATGCGGAGAGTTCTGCTATCCCATCTTTCCTTATGGGGGACACTGGAGCCATCTAACCAGACTCTCCCTGTCTCACAGAAGGACACCTTGCTGTTTGGAACAGCTCACAAGCCCCAGCATGGGAAAACCTCCATAGCTTTAAGAAAAAGTTTCCCTAGTCTGGAAGAGCAAACATTACAGAACCATTAACGTTTAAAATAAGACAAAACATCAAGAGATACAACATTACAATCTTTCAGTTCATCTAGTCCCATGTTACTAATACTGGTTTAGTCCAAATGCAGACTTTACTTCTGTAAATTCTTACCCATTTCATTTCAAAACCTGTATTTGTCCTAAAATTCTTCCCATATGAATTCCCTTTAAGGCAGAAGTCATTTTAAATGAGAATTCTTAGAAGGCAAATTTACGAATCAGCTAACCAAATGAAAACGTGTTCACCAACAGATTTCAAAAGCAACCAACGCTCTAGTATTTTATCGCATTTGTTTAAGACCTAGATGGTTAAGATTTAGATGTCGAACAATTTTAATTCCATTTGTCATTCAAGCAAACCTTCAAACCTTCAAACATTTAACTTCAAGGTTACCAAAGACTTTGAAAGCTACTTTAACTGTTACCCATTAGGACCCTGAGACAGACAATTAACCATCAGTTTAGTCATGTCTTTGCTAACAGATTTCACGTTCCACCTGGTCCCACTCCACTTCAGATGCCATGCTCTCCTGCCAGCAAGGGGGAGGGTCTAGGCAGTCCACATTGGGCCAGAGAGACATGAATTCCATGAAACAAAGGGAGTGTTGGCAACTGCTTGGGAATATTCCTTAAAGGCTCTGTCTCAAGTTAGACTAACCCCAGTTGGCTCCTGTTACAGCCCTAACACATAAAATGCATGAGGGAGAAGCCCCACATCTATTATGAGGAACAGAGAGATGAAAGTCAGATTCCCCTTACTCTCTGCTTGCCCCATTCTTTCAATCACAGCAAACAACACAACAGACACTAAAAAGACAAGAAAGACAACTGCAGGCCCAGTGGTCCTGCCACCAGTGGGGATTTTCTAGGGGGACTCAAACCCCCTGACTGCCTAGGGGGACTCGAACTTCATGTCTGCCTAGGGGTACTTGAACCCCCTGGCTACCTTGGGCGACCACGAACCCCTGGTGACCGCTCAGGGGTATTTTGCCCCCCTGAAACAGCGGTTTACTCGAACACCCAGGTGACTGCCTAAGGGGACTCAAACTTCCTGGCAGGCCCCTGACTACCCAGGGGCACCTGAAGACCCTGACGATCCGCTGACAGCCCAGGGGGACTCGAGCCCCCTGGATATCCCCCTATGGTGGGAAGGGGCATCTCCGCATCCACTCCATCCCTGCGGAACATGGCTGGGCCCAGCTTCTTCCTGGTGGGCCATACCCTGGTGCTGTGCAACCAGACAAACAGGATCCCGTGATCTTACCTCTGGAGGCTTTTCCCCAAAATTCTGATGCTGGCTCAGTTCTTGTCATTTAATCCTGGATGAACCCCCAATGTTAGGGTCCGTGATCAAAGGAGCAAGAGTGATACAAAGCAAAGGTCAAGCAAAGCTTTATTTCGTTCCAAGCGCCGAGAATCAAACTGACTGGTCAGGGCCATCTATTGCAAAGAGGCGACCTCTCCCTTCCTCAAAGACTAACTTTTATAGAGTAAAAGCCATGTGGTTGAGCCTGGCTACACACAGGTGGCCAATGAGATTACAATACACAGAGAAAACTGCACAGGCATGTTAGGTCACACAAGGGCAGCCAATTGAATTACAATTCACCCTAGTAGATATATGCGTGCCCCACTGATTGGATGTTTCTTCCTGGCCTGACCTGCCCTTGTAACTGGGCTGGTAGCTAGGGAGATAATATGTGCACCACACTGAATGGCTGTATCTACCTGGCCTGACCCGCCCTTGTATCTGGACTTTGCAAGAAAGTTCCTCCGGGAAGGGCAGGGTCAATCTAAGTTTACTGCATAAAAAACAAAATGGGTCCCTCTGACTAAGTACACCCTTATAGTCTGCAAACACAAACTCGGGTTAGGGTTAGGGGCAAGGTGATGGCAGGCCGGATCTGCAGACCCCGAGGGCAGCTCCTAGGGATTTGAAATTAGGGCAACTGGGAGGTGGTAACACAGGTTTTTCTGTCTGCTTTTTGTGTGTCAGATGGCCAAGGAATGGAGGGGTGACCACATGGGGCATTGGGGGTTTCTTCCTCTGAGGGGATTCTGCCCAGTGCTCAAGAGTTTGGTGTCTCTCTAGGGGAAGGAAAGAGTCCTTTTTTCCATTATCTGGGATCCCAACAAAACAGGGATTCCAGAGACAGGTTCTGGGTCTGGGCACCTGGAGAACCCCAATGAGGGTTAGGATTTGGTCCTAGGGAATGGCGGGCATGATAAAGAGCTCCTGGTCCAGCAACCAAGGGGGCTTGTTTGACAGTGGGCTCAGGCTGAGGGACGCAATGCCTGTTTTTGCCAAGGACGGTCCTCATGGGAGGGAGTGGTCTCAAGGGCCATGCAGTTGGCTCCCACTCTGAGGGTTTTACCCGCATCCCCACAGCAATGCTTTCTATCACAGGGAAGGTGGAGTACACTTTTGTGCTTCAGATTCCACCATAGGCTGGGATGTGAGCTAAGGTCTGGAGACAGATGCCTGAATTCCCAGGTTGGGTAGAGATGACGATTTCGGGGCAGGATAGGTCCCAACTGCAGGATATGGGGCCCCTATCTGGGAGGCTGACAGAAGGTTGGGGCTCAGGCTGTGTGAGACAGAGCATTAGAGCACAGGCCGGCCTATGATATTGGTGTTCCATCGAGGGCCATGCAGGTTGATCCTCACGTGGGTTTTCTGGGCAGACACATAGGGCACTTCTTCTTTCTGGAGGGCAGGCAGAAGGCTGTGTTGTAGCTCCACACTTCCCAATCTGGAGGGCTTGCAGGCCAGAAGTGTGAGGACAGAAGTCTGAACACACAAGCGCTGGTTCCGGTCAGTGCCGAGCACATGGTAGTTCCAATGTGAAGCATATAATTCGAGATCTCCAGCACCTGAGTAAGGGCGAGTGTCAGATTTCCTCTCAGGCTGGAGTTTGTGTCCATGATGGCAGACTAATGCAGGGGTGGCCTCATGACGCCATAGAGATTTTCCCAATCTTGGGCTTGTGAGTGCTCCAAACAGCAAGGTTTCCTTCTGCGGGACAGGGGGAGTCTGGATGGATGGCTCCAGGGTCCCCCATACTGAAAGATTTGAAAGCAGAGCTCTTCTCATGGATACCTTAATAGACCACCTCAGGTTACAACTGCAACACAGGAACATGGCAGTTTCGATATGGCGACCTTGGGACGAAGTGCCCACGGAATTAGTTGACAGGGAGTCTCATGCTGATGGGTCATAATGCTGGTTTGTGTTCAGGGAGACCTTAGAAAGTGGCAGAACTCAAGGGCCATGCAAAATTCTCCTAACTTTAGGGTTGGACCTAGGTCCCAAGGATAAGTTGTCCTTCCAGGGACAGGAGGTGTTCTGATTTGTGGCTCAGGGACCAAATGTCGGACCCTATGTTGGTATTCCAGAACAGGCCTCTGGGGACAGATGTCTGCATACCTAAGCTAGGGTTCCGATGAGGTCCTAGGAGCATGTCAGGTTCAATATTTTGACTCAGGGCCATTGACCTGTGTTTCGCCTGGAGGTAGGTGCCTAGGGTGTATCAGACTGTGCATTTTCGTCCAGAGCAGCCTTCCAAATTGCGGTGGGCTCAGGGGCCTTGCAAGTGTCTCCTTATCTGGAGTGTCTGGGCAACCATATGGGCAGAGTTTCCTTTGAGAGGGAAGGCAGAGTCCTGTGGTGTGGCTTCAGAGTCCACATCCACTATGGCATGTGGGCCAGGGCTTTGGGGAAAAAGTCTACAAACAGAAACTTGGGTTAGGGTTCGCATGACCCAGAATGGAGGGGTGGCCTCATGCGGCCATGGGAGATTCTTCCTTTCTGGGGATTCTGCCTGGCTGCCAAGAGTTAGTTGTCTTTCTGGGGAAGGGAAGAGTACTGTTTTCCATATCTGGGATCCCAACAAAACAGAGATTCCAGAGATGGGTTCTAGGTTTGAGCGCTGGATAACCACATTGACGGTTAGGATTTGGGCCTAGGGGCATGTCAGGCCCTGTATGTGGGCTCCTGGTCAAGCTCCCGAGGGGCTTGTTTGAAAGCGGGCTCAGGCTGAGGGTCACAATTCCTCTTTGTGCCCAGGGTGACCTCATGTTTGGGCCTGGTCTCATTGTCCATGCAGCTGCCTCCCACTCTGAAGGTTTGATCCCCATCCCAACAGAGAGGTTTCCTGACATGGGGAAGGAGGAGTACGATTTTGTGTTTCAGTTTCCCCCATAGGCAGCGAGTTGAGCTCAGGTCTGGGGAGAGATGCCTGAATATCCAGGTTGGGTAGAGATGACAGCTTCAGTCCACGGCAGGTACCACCTGCAAGATATGGGACCCGCTATCTGGTTGGCTGCCAGGAGGTCGGGACTCAGGCTGTGTCATAAAGACCATCAATGCCCAGGGTGGCTTATGATATTGGGGTGCCATTGAGGGCTGTGCAGGTTAATTCTCATGTGGGGATTCCGGGCAGACCCATGGAGCATTTCTTCTTTCTGGTGGGCAGCAAGAAGGCTGTGTTATGGCTCCAGAATTCCCAATCTAGAGGGCTTGCGGGCCAGGAGTGTGAGGACGTAAATCTTAAAACACGAGCTACGGTTCAGTTCATTCTGAGCCCAACGAACCTCCAATGTGCAGTGGATGATATGAGATCTTCATCACCTGAGTTAGGGCGAGTGTCAGATGTTCTCTCATGCTGGAGTTTGTGTCCATAATGCCAGCGAATGGATGGGTGGCCTGTTGAGGCCATGGAGGTTTTCCCACTCTGGGGTTTGTGAGGTTTCCTTCTGTGCAACAGGGAGAGTCTGGTTAGATGGTGCCAGGGTCCCACACATGGAAAGATAGGATAGCAGAGCTCTCCACATGGATAGCTGGAAAGCCAACTTCGTATTACCATTGCAACCAAGAAACATGGCGGTTTCGATTTGCTGGCTCTGGGGCGATTTGCCGGCTCTGGGGCGATTTGCCAAGGGGGCAGAGTTGACAGGGTGTCTCATGCTGCTGGGTCAAAAAGCTGGTCTGTGTCCAGGGAGACCTTAGAATGTGGCGGTGGCTCAGAGGTCATGCAGTATTCTCCTACACTGAGGGATTGACACAGCTCGCAAGAGCATCATTTCCTTCTGGGCACAGGAAGGGTTCTATTGTGTGGCTCCAGGACCAAATGTTGGACCATATGTTGGTATTCCAGAACAGGCCTCTGGGGACAGATGCCTGAAAACCAAAGAAAGGGTTCTGATGAGGGCCTAGGGCCAGGTCAGGTTGAATCTTCTGACTAAGGGCCATTGACCTGGATGTCTGCCTGGATGTGGGTTTCAGGGTGTGTCAAACTGCTCTTTTTTTCTCCAGAGCTGCCTAAGAAATTGAGGTGGGCTCAGGGGCCTTGAAGGTTTCTCCTTATCTGGAGGGTTTGTACAACTCTGACAGGCATTGTTTTCTTCAGAAGGGCAGGCCTAGCCCTGCGATGTGACTCCGGTGGCCCCATCCTGGAGTGTACGTGGGCCAGGGCTTTGGAGACAGAAGTCTGCAAACACAAACTCGAATTTGGTTTACAGGCGAGGTGATAGCGCGACCTGCAGACCCTGAGGGCAGCGCCTCAGTATTTAAAATTAGGGCAACTGGGAAGTGGTAGCACAGGCTTTTTTGTCTGGATTGTGTGTCTACATGGCCACGGAATGGAGGGATGGCCTCATCAGAGTGTGGGAGACTCTTCCTCTGTGGGGTTTCTGCCCGGCCACCAAGAATTTGGTGTCTTTCTGGGGGATGGGAAGTGTGCTGTTTTCTGTCTCAGGGATCCCCCCAAGACAGGGATTCCAGAGATGGGTCCTGGGTCTGGGTGCCTGGATAACCCCACCTAGGGTTATGATTTTGGCCTAGGGGCTTGCCATGATCGGTATGCTGGCTCCTGGTCCAGCTACCAAGGGGGCTTGTTTGAAAGTGGGCTCAGGCTGAGGGACACAATGCCTGTTTGTGCCCAGGCCGGCCCTCATGAGTGGGCCTGGTCTCATGGGCCATGCATCTTGCTCCCACTCTGAGGGTTGGACACCCATTCCAACAGCCAGGTTCCCTGCCATGGGGAAGGACGTGTAATCTTTTGTGCTTCAAGTTCCCCCATAGACAGGGAGTTGAACTAAGGTCTGGGGACAGATGCCTGAATACCCAGGTTTGTTAGAGATGACAGCCTCTGGCCACAGCTGGTCCACCTGAAGGATACAGGGCCTGATATCTCAGTGGCTGACAGGAGGTCGTGGCTCAAACTGTGTCAGACATAGCATTAGAGCACAGGGCAGCCTATGATATTGGGGTGATGTCGAGGCTCGAGCATGTTGATCCTCATGTGGGCATTCCTGGCAGTCCTATGGGGCACTTCTTCTTTCTAGTGGCAAGCAGAAGGCTGCACTGTGGTTCCAGAATTCCCAGTCTGGAGGTCTTGTGGACCAGGAGTGTGACGACGGAAGTCTGAAAACACGAGCTACGGCTCAGTTCAGTGCCGAGAGCAAGGCAGTTCCAATGTGAAGAGTTTGTTTTCATATCTCCAGCCCCTGAGGAAGGGAGAGTGCCATATGTTCCCACATGCTGGAATTTGTGTCCATGCTGGCCAACCAATGGAGGGTAGGCCTGATGAGGCCATGGAGTTTTTCCCACTCTGGGGCTTGTGAGCTGTTCCAAACAGCAAGGTGTCCTTCTGTGACCAATGGAAGTCCAGTTAGGTGGCTCCACGGTCCACCACATAGAAAGATTTGATAACAGAGCTCTCCTCAGAGATGCCCGGAAAGCCCCACTTGGGTAACCATTTCAACCGAGGAACATGGTAGGTTCGATCTGCTGGCTCTGGGGTGAAGTGCCAAGAGGGCTGAGTTGACAGAGTGTCTCCTGCTGATGGTCCATAATGCTGGTCTGTGTCCAGGGAGACCTTAGAATGTGGCAGTGGCTTAGAAGCTATGCAGGATTCTCTTACCATGAGGGTTAGACACAGGCCCAAGAGCAATGTTTCCTTCTGGGTACAGGAGTGATTCTGTTGTGTGGCTCAGGGACCACATGTTCGACCATATGTTGGTGTTCCAGAACAGACCTCTGGGGACAGATGCCTGAAAACCTAACTGAGGGTTCCAATGGGGTCCTAGAGGAATTTCAGTTTCAATCTTCTGACTCAGGGCCATTGACCAGGATGTCTGCCTGGCGGTAGGTGCTCAGGGTGTGTCAGACTGTGCATTTTGGTCCAGAGCGGCCTCTGAAATTGAGGTGGGCTCAGGTACCTTGCAGGTGTGTCCTAATCTGGAGGGTTTGTGCAACTCTGACAGGCAGTGTTTTCTTCGGGAGGGCAGGCTCAGTCCTGCAATGTGTCCACGGAGGCCCCAACATGGAGGACATGTGGGTGAGGGCTTTGGAGAGAGAAGTCTGTAAACACAAACTCAGATTAGGGTAGGGCGAGGGGATGGCAGGGGCAATATGCAGATGCTGAGGGCAGCTCCTCAGGATTTGTAATTAGGGCGGTTCAGAGGCAGTAGCGCAGGCTTTTATGTCTGGATTCTGTGTCTAGGATTGCTATGGAATGGAGGGGTGGCCTCATGGTCCCTGGGTGTTTCTTCTTCTTGGGGGATTCTACCAGCCTCCCAAGGATTTGTGCCTTTCTGGGGGAAGGGAAGAGTGTTGTTTTCCCTATCTGGGATCCTAACAAAAGAGGGATTCCAGAGATGGGTTCTGGGTCCAGGCACTGGATATCCCCATTGGCGGTTAGGATTTGGGATTCACAGCATGGCAGGCCCGCTATGTGGGCTCCTGGTCCAGATACCGAGCGGACTTCTTTGAAAGTGGGCTCAGGCTGAGAGTCCAAATGCCTGTTTGTGCTCAGGAAGGCCCTCATGGGTGGGTCTGGTCTCATGGGTCATAGAGCTGGCTCCCACTCTGAGGTTTGCACACCCCTCCCAACAGCCAGGTTTCTTGCCATGGGGAAAGAGGAGTACTCTTTTGTGCTTCAGGTGCCCCCATAAGGCAGGGATTTGATCTAAGGTTTGTGACAGTTGCCTCAATACACAGGTGGTTTAGAGATGAAGGCCTCGGGCCATGGCAGGTCCCACCTGCAGGATATGGTGCACGCTATCTGGCTTGCAGACAAGAGGTCAGGACTCAGGCTGTGTCAGACAGAGCAGTAGAGCACAGGGCAGCCTATGATATTGGGGTGCTGTCTAGGGCCGTCCAGTTAGATCCACATGTGAGGATTCCGTGCAGGCCCATGGCACTTCTTCTTTCTGGTGGGCAGGCAGAAGGCTGCGTTATGGCTCCAGAATTCCCAATATGAAGGGCTTGTGGTCCAGGAGTGTGAGGACAGAAGTCTGAAAACACGAGCTACGGTTCAGTCAGTGCTGAGTGCATGGCAGTTCCAATGTGCAGTGGCTGATTTGAGATCTTCAGTCCCTGGGAAAGGGTGAGTGTCAGATGACCACTAATGCTAGAGTTTTTGTCCATCATGGATGACGAGTGGAGGTGTGGCTTGATGAGGACATGGAGGTTTTCCCACTCTCCATGGCCTTGTGAGCTGCTCCAAACAGCATGTTGTCCTTTTGCCATCTAAGGGGAGTCTGGTTAGATGGCTCCATGTTCCCCCATATGGATAGATTGGATAACAGAGCTCTTCACATGGATGCCTGGAAAGCCCACCCCCGGTTACCATTGCAACTGAGAAACATGGCAGGTTTGATCTGCTAGCTCTGGGGCGAAGTGCCAAAGGGGCTGAATTGGCAAGGTGTCTCCTGCTGACGGTGTCCAGCTGGTTCGTATCCAGGGAGGCCTTATTAATGTGGCGGTTGCTCAGAGGCCATGCAGGACTCTCCTACCTAATGAGTTGACACAGCTCTAAATAGCAATCTTCCCATGTGGAGATGAGAGGTGTTCTGTTTGGTGTCTCAGGAAACCCTCATATGCTGGTATTCGAAACCAGACCTCTGAGGAGAGATGCCTGGAATCCAAAGCTAGAGTTCAGATTGGGGACTAGGGGCCTATCTGGTTCAATCTTCTGTCTCTGGGGACATATGTCTGCATGTCTGATTGGAGGTAGTTTTCAGCTTTTGTCAGAATATCCCTGTTTGTCCACGGCGGCCTACACGATTGGGATGGCCTTTGGGGCCTTTGAGGTTTGTCTTAATCTGTAGGTTGGGGCCAATGGAATGGGCACAGTTTCCTTGGAGAGGGAAAGCATAGTCCTTTCGTATGGCTCCAGAGGCCAAATCCTGGTTGGTGTGTGGGTCAGGGATGTAGGGACAGTCTGAAAGCACAACTGAACTCTGAAAACACAAATTCTGCTTAGGTGTGGGGCCAAGGGTATGGCAGACCTGATCTACAGACCATGAGAGTAGCTCCTCTGCATATGAAAATAGGGTGAGTGGAAGGCGTTCATTCAGGCTTTTGTCTCTGGATGTTGTGTCAAGGATGGCCATGGAATTGAGGGGTGGCATCCTGGGCTATAGACGAGCCTCCCTCTCTGGTGATTTGGCCGAGCTCCCAAGAGTTACGGTTCATTCTGTGGGAAGGGAGGAGTCCTGTTTTCTGCCTCTGGTGTCCCTCAAAAAGAGGATTCCAGATCAAAGCCCTGGGTACGGGAGACTAAAATGCCACATCTGTTTAGGATTGGGGTCCTAGGGGCATGACAAGCCCCATATTCAGGCTCTTGGTACAGCCACTGAGAGGCCTTACTTGAACACGGGCCTCACGCTGAGGGTCACAATGCGTGTTTGTGTCCACGGTTAGCCCTCAAGCATGGGCGTGGCCTCATGGACCATGCTGGTTTCTCCTACCCTGAAGGTATGACACCATGCCAACAGCAAGGTTTCTTGCCACGTGGAAGAAGGAGTTCTGATTTGTACATCAGGTTCACCCCTGTGCAGGTATTGGAGATAAGGTCTAGTTTCAGATGCCTGAAAACCCAGGATGGGAAGAGATGATGGCCTATGGCCTTGGTGGGTCCAATGTGTTGGTTGTATGGCCAGCTGTTTGGGAGTATGTCCGGAGGTTTGAGCTCAGGCTGTGTCTAACAGAGCATTAGTACCCAGAGCAGCCTATGAAATTGGGGTGTGGTCGAGAACTGTGTAGCTTGATCCTCATTTGGGGTTTCAGGGCAGCCCCATAGGGTGTAGGGGCCTGGTTAGCAAAAGGAAGTTACTTGCAAACCCCGGATATAGGGGCGGGGCAGGCCAGATAACCATATTCAATCAGAGGGGTGTGCATATATTAACTGTGGTAGGTTGAAATCCGATTGGCCACCTTTGTGTGGGCCAGGCTCAACCACCACTATAAAAGATGGTCTGTGAGGCTGGAGGGAGGAGGTTTTTTTTTTTTTTTTTAGCAAGAGCAGCAGCAGCGCCATCGCGAGCAGCACGGCCCAGAGCAGCAGCGGCAGCCACGCCACCACAGCGAGCGATGCTGCCCTGGGCCAGAGCATCAGCAGCAACAGCAGCAGCGCCGCCGCAAGCAGCCACACCGCCTCGGGCAGTGCTGCCACCAGGAGCAGCCTCTCAGGAGCCAATGGTGCAGCCTCGCCGGGAGTGGGCTGTGCTACAGGGAGGGTGGGGCAGGGAGCCTCCAGGAGGGACCCCAGCGACTAGGAGGCAGTGGTCCCCAGCAAGGCTCGGGCACCTACCGGTCAGGTCAGTTTGGTTTCTTTTTTTTTTTTTTAAGGATTTTATTTATTTATTTGACAGAGAGAAATCACAAGTAGGCAGAGAGGCAGGCAGAGAGAGAGAGGAGGAAGCAGGCTCCCTGCTGAGCAGAGAGCCCGATGCGGGACTCGATCCCAGGTTGGTTTCTAATGCAGTTTGGTTACTAATGCAGTTTGGTTTCTGATGCAGTTTGGTTTCTGATGCATGGCACAAAATAAAGCTTTGCTTGATTTTCGCTTTGTGTCAGTTTCGTTCCTTTGATCACGGACCCTAACATAGGGCAATGATTTTCTTCTGGTGGGCAGGCAGAGTACTGCATTGTGGCTCCAGAGTTCCCAATCTGGAGGGCTTGTGGGGCAGGAATGTGAAGACAGAATTCTGGAAACATAAGCTAGGGTTAGGTTTGGGGCCCAAGGCATGGCAAGTCCACTCTGCAGAGGCTGAATCGTGATCTCCTGCATCTGAAGCCAGGCCAAGGATCAGATGTTGGTTCAGGCTGGAGTATGTGTCCATTATGGCCCCTTCATGAAGGGGTGTCCTCAGGAGGCCATGGAGGTTTTCCCACGCTGGGGGTTGTGAGCTGCTCCCAACAGCAAGGTTTACTTCTGTGAGACAGTGGAGTCCTGTTGGATGGCTCCAGGACACCTCATACAGAAAGACTCGAGAGCAGGGTTCTAAGGATGGATGCCTGGACACCCCACCTCGCATTACCATTGGCTCCTTGCGACAAGGCTGGTTCAATCTCCTGGCTCTGGGTTGAGCTACCCAGGGGGCTGAGTTGAAATGGAATCTCCTGAGGATGTGTCATAATGTGGGTTTGTGTCAATGGAGACCTTGCAATGTGGCAGTGGCTCAGGGGTCCTGCAGGATTCTCCTACCCGGAGGGTTTGACACAGCCTCAAAGAGCAAGTTTCCTATGTGGAGACAAGAGGTGCTCTGTTTGGTGCCTCAGGAAAACCCCATATGCTGGTATTCAAAACCATGCCTCTGAGGAGAGATGCCAGGAAACCAAAAGTAGGGTTCACATTCAAGCCAAGATCTTGTCCAGTTCAATATTCTATCCCTGGGGACATCAGTCTATGTGTCTGAGTGGACATAGTTGCTCAGATTGTAGCAGAATGCCCCTGTTTGTACAGGGTGGCCTACACGATTGGGATGGCCTCTGGGGCCTTGGTAGTTTCTCTTAATTTGTAGGGCTTTGGCAACTGTAAAGGGACAGTTTCCTTCAGGATGGGAGGCTTGCTCCTGTGGTGTGGCTCTGGAGGCATCAGCTGGAGGGTTTGTGGGCCAGGGATGTGAGGACATATGTCTGAAAACAAATTCGGCTTAGGTGTGGGACCGAGGGTATGGCAGGCCCAATCTGAAGACAGTGAGGGTAGCTCCTCAGGATCTGAAAGAAGTTCGAGTGTGAGGGGGCGAGTGTGAGGGCGTTGCTCAGGATTTTGCTCCTGGATTTTGTGTCAAGGATGGCCGTGGAATGGAGGGGTGATCTCATGGGCAATGGACGAGTCTCCCTCTCTGGGGATTTGGCCCTGTTCCCAAGAGTTTGGGGGTAATTCTGTGGGAAGGGAGTAGTCCTCTTTTCTGCCTCAGATGTCCCTTGAAAAGAGGGATTCCATATTAGAGCCCTTTGTATGGGCGACTGGAAAACATGACCTGTGGTTAGGATTGGGAGCCTAGGGGCATGGCAAGCCCCATATTCAGGCTCTTGGTACAGCCACTGAGAGGCCTTACTTGAACACAGACCTCACGCTGAGGGTCTCATTGCATGTTTGCACCCACGGCGGCCCTCAAGCATGGGTTTGGCCTCATGGGCCATGCAGGTTTCTCCTACATTGAAGGTTTGACACCATGTCAACAGCAAGGTTTTTTGCCACGTGGAAGGAGGAGTTCTGATTTGTGCATCAGGTTCCCTGTGCAGGAATTGGTGATAAGGTCTAGCTTCAGATGCCTGAAAACCCATATTGGGAAGAGATGACCGCCTAAGGCCTTGGCGGGTGGGATGTGCTGGGTGTGCGGCCAGCTGTCTGTGTGTTTGTTGGGAGGTCTGGACTCTGGCTGTGTCAGACAGAGCATTCGTGCCCAGGGAAGCCTATGGAATTGGTTTGCTGTCGAGGTCCGTGGAGGTTGAACCTCATTTGGGGTTTCTTGGCAGCCCCATAGGGCAACGTTTTTCTTCTGGTGGGCAGGCAGAGTGCTCATTGTGGCTCCAGAGTTCCCAATCTGGAGGGCTTGTAGGCCAGGAGTTTGAGGATGGAAGTCTGAAAACACAAGCTCGGGTTAGGTTTGGGGCTGAGGGCAGGGCAGGCCCTCTCTGCAGATGCTCAATCGAGATCTTCAGCATCTGAAAAAACCGCTAGTGTCAGATGTTTGCTCAGGCTGAAGTTTGTGTCCATTATGGCATTCTAAGGGAGCGGTGGCCTTATGATCCCATTGAGGTATTCCCACTCTGGGTGTCGTGAGGTGCCCCAAACAGCAATGTTTCCCTTTGTAAGGCAGGAGGAGTCCTGTTTGATGGCTGCAGTGTCCCTCATATGGAATGATTCGATAGCACAGCTCTATGCATGGATGCCTGGAAATCCCACCCCATGTTACCATTGCAGCCTAGGAGCATGGCAGGTTCTATCCGCTGGGTCTGGGGCGAACTACCCAGGGGGCTGAGTTGAAATGGAGTCTTATGCTGATGGGTCACAATTCAGGTTTGTGTCCAAGGGCACCTTGGATTTTGGCACTGGCTCAGGGACCATGCAGGATTCTCCTCACCTGAATCATTGACACAGCTGCATATAGCCACCTTCCCTTCTGGACAGGAGGTTTTCTGTTTTGTGCCTCAGGGAACCTGTTATGTTGGCATTCAGACCAGGGCTCTGGGGACAGATGCCTGAAAACCAATGCTAGGGTTTAGATTAGGTACTACAGACAAGTTAGCTTCTGTATTCTGTCTCTAGGCCATCTACCTGGGTATCTGACTGGATGTAGGTGCTCAGGATGTGTCAGAGTGCTCATTATTTCCAGGTCGCCTTACAAAATTGGGGTGGCTTTGAGGGACTTGCAGGTGTTTCCTAATCTGTAGGGTTTTGTCAACTGGTAAGGGCACAGTTTCCTTCGGGAGGGGAGGCTCAGTCCTGCGGTGTGGCACTGGAGTGACCAGCCTGGAGGGTTTGTGGGCCAGGGCTCTGGGGACAGAAGTCTGAAAACACAAACTCAGTTTATGGTTGGGGCCGAGGTTATTCCATGGCTGATCTGCAGACCCTGAGGGGAGCTCCTTGGAATCTGAAATTAGGGCGAGTGTGAGGCTGTAACTCTGGCTTTGGTCTCTGGATTTCTGTCTAGGAAGGCCGAGGAATGTAGGTGGCCTCATGGGGCCATGGAATATTTTCCTTCTGTGGGGATTTGCTGGGTTCCCAATAGTTTGGTGTCATGCTTCGGGAAGGGAGGAGTCCTGTTTTTTGTCTCAGGGGTCCCCCAAAAAGAGAGATCGAGAGCAGCTCACTGTGTATGGGCTCCTGGAAAACCTCACCTTTGGTTAAGATTTGGCCCTAGGGGCATTGTAAGTCTGAATTGCGGACTCCTAGTCCAGCTATTGTTGGGCCTTATATGAAAACATGGCTCAGCCTGAGGATCTCAATGGGTGTTTATGCCCAAGGCCACCCTCAGGAGTGGGCATAACATCATGGGCCATGCAGGTTTCTCTGACTCTGAGAGATTTACCCTCACCCCAAAGGCAAGTTTTCCTCTCATGGGGAAGGAGGAGTACAGCTTTGTGCATCAGGCTCCCCCATATTCAGGGATTTGAGATAAGATCTGGGGACAGATGCCTGCAAACCGAGTTTGGGTAGAGATGATGGCCTAGGTCCATGGCATATCCAATCTGCTGGATATGTTGCTAGCTCCCTTAGAGGCTGACAGGAGGTCTGGGCCATGGCCCTAGAAAACTCCGTGACCCCATGAGACCACCCACATATTTGGCGGATCGAATAGACACAAACTCCAGCCTGAGCGACCTCCTGACTGTCACCTTAACCTCATATCTCCAGGATTTTGCCTCAGTATCTGTAGATTGGGCCTGTCATGACCTAGGCCCTAACTCTAACCTTGGCATAGGTTTTCAATCTGTTGTCCCAAAGGTCCTGGCCCACAAGCTCTCCAGATAGAGAACTGAGAAACCACACCATGGGACTCTGCCTAACCTACAGAAGAAAACCGTTCTCAATGAAGATTCACAAAACCCCAAGATTAGGAGAAACATGCATGGCCAACGAGGCCACACCCATTGATGGAATCCGACCCTGGACACTAAAGCACATTCTGTTTCTCAGCCTGAGCATTGACCTCCAGTCAGCCACCACATAGCTGGCCCCAAGTCGGCAGATTGGACATGCCATGTCCCTAGTCCCTAATGCAAACCCCAGGATGGGTTTTCTGGCATAAATACACAGAGTCCTACTCTCAAATCCCCCCATGTGGGGAACATCTGTGCTATACAACAGGATTGCACATCTCCCCCAGAATGAAATCATACTATTTGGAGCTCAGCAAATCCCCCAGTGCAGAAGAAACCTCCATGGACCCAGGAGGCCACACACTCATTCAGCAGCCCCAAAACCTAGGTTGGGTTTTCAGGAATCCATACCCAGTCCCTGGTCTCATATCCCTCCATATGGGAGACCCCTGAGCCATAAAACAGGACACTATCTATAACCCAGAATAAATCAAACTATTTGGAACTGTGCAAAATACCAAGAGCTTTTGAAAACTCCATGAACCCACGAGGCTACCCCCAAAATCGATGGTTCTCATGGACACACGCTCCAGCTTGAGTGACCCCCTCATACTTGCCTCAAACTCAGATCCCAGGGAGCTTGCCTCAGCACCTGTAGATTGGGCCTGCAATGCCCTAGGCCCTAACCCTAGCCTTAACTTGGGGTTTCATAATTCTGTCCTCAGAGTCCTGGTCCACAAGCCCTCCAGATAGGGAACACTGGAGTCACACCACAGGACGTTTCCTGCCCTCCAGAAGGAAAACATGCCCTATGGATATGTATTAAACCCCCAGATTATGAGACAGCTTCAAGAGACCCCAAGACACTCCCATTTACGAAAGCCAGCACAGGACACAAATATAATTCTGTCCCTCAACATGAGTCCTACATCCAGATAGACACCCATGTAGCTGGCACAAAGGCAGCAGATTGACCTGCCATACCCCTAGGACCTTATCCTAACGCTAGGTTAATTTTTCAGTCGTCCATACTGAGCCCTGCTCTCTTAATGTCTAATGGAACCTCCTACCAAATGCCCTGAGGCATTGGTGGTGAGGTTGGCAATAATGGTTGCAGTGTGTGAAAAAGCCATTCCCCTGGGAATTATGGAAGCCAGAGCCCCATTGTGTTGGCAGACAGCAAGAGTACATCATTCTGTATCTGATGTCTCAAGCCATGTAACTCTGGTACTGGACTAAACTAGAATGTGGGAGCCTGGTTGCAGTGTTCCAAATTCTATTGGGGTCTGCAGTCAAGGAAGTGACTAAACTGCCTGAGATCACCTACCCAATTCCACCCTGGATTATCACATACACAAACAGTGTTCAGGGCTGTTGTCTGCCCATCTCCTTTCTGCATGCAAGGCCACATCTGTACACAGTGACACCAACACACACATCGCTACAGGCACCCAAGAAAGGGCTGAGTGCAGCCAGGGCCCCACCTGTTTTAAAACACAAATCTCCACTCTTATCTTTTTGTGAACCTGGATAAGTCATTATGCCTATCCGGGGTTGTCTGCATCTTGTATGTACAATACAGATGATTGTAGCATGGACTTCCTCCACATGTCCACAAGCATGTGTGGAATAATATCTGATATTGGAGGAATGGTGTCACATGTAGGAAACACCTTCGAGCACATTTTCCTCCTCTTCTCAATTTCTCCGAGTCCGCTACTCATCAGATACCACCCTACAGTCCCTAATGGTGTATGTATGTGTGTGTGTGTTTGTGTGTGTGTGTGTGTGTGTGTGAGAGAGAGAGAGAGAGAGAATGAGAGAGAGAGAGAGAGAGAGAGAGCACATGCACAGTCACTCCTGTGGGCACAAATCTGTTCCTCTGTGCTCATATTCTGTCATCCGAGAAGGTGCCAGCCCCATCTACAGAGGACTGGGCCATACTTTCCCAAGACCTTAGGCTTTTAATTGTCAAATCAAACCCTAAAGAAGGGATTAGAGCTTTGGCCCTTGATGGTCAGAATCCACCCTTACCATTAAAGACTTCATATCCTGTGCTGAGACCTATTAAATCCTTTCTAATGGGTCTGATGTGGATAGGGGTCCACACAGTGGGTTTCCATGGCCTGGGATCTCCCTCAGACAAGAATTTCCTGGAATGCCTCCTGTATATGATATCAATGCTCTCTCTCACCCTGAAACCATCTCCAAGTCTGTAGCCCCTGCCTTCAACACAACCTTTTTCAAGGCATTCCAGTGAGCCCTAGGTGCATCCAGGGCCCCAACTTTGAGGACACTCACAACAAGCTGGGTTCATGCCTGGTTCAGCCTTCTTAACAGTCTGTGATTCTGGGCAAGGCACTAACCATGCAGTGGTCTTCACCTTCACCTCTCAGTAGTTTCCTGAAATCTCATATCCTGTTAAATCATTGTTGTGTAACACTGTCACCTGTAGTGTGGTTTGGACCGAATGATTCCTTCCAGTCCACAGAACATGGCCACATGACTCAAAAGCCCCATCTGAGATTTAGCTCTAAAAGCTCATTGCCCATCCCCGTGCTGCCTCTGACCAGTGTTCTCTCTCATATCCTCACCCTGGAATACAAGCCCCTATGCTAAACCTTATTGCACACACATGGGCCCAGGACCTAGCAAGGAGGACCAACAACAGTCAGAAGAACTCAGGCCTTTTGAGATGGACTGAATCCTGCCAAAACCCCTATGTGAACTCAGATTCTCAGGGAAGCAGGTCCTGAATTAATGTTATCAACAGCCCCAAAGTGCTGTGGGGCTCTGGCAGGAGGCCCTAGGTAAGCACTCCTGGATTTCTGTACTTAAAGACTCCTCAGTGAATGTGAGATGTTGTTTGTTGGTTAAGACACAGAGTGTGGGATAACCCCACTCAGTGGGATAACCCTCTCAGGAGCAGGGCACTGATTGTATCCACCTGCCCCAGGCCATGGCCTTCCTCCCTTTCCTCTGCTTCCTACTTCAGCATCCTCCTTTCTAGAACCCTGGACTCCTTTCTAAGCTCTACTCCGGGAACATCATATTTGGCTTCTGATCCTCTACACCATGGTACCCCCTGCCGGGCTAAATAGAGTGGGATTTGTGCAGGGCTCCCTTCTTCTTTACCTGCCACAGGAATTCTCAATGTCATCTCAGCATAGCCTTGTCAGATCCCTCCCCTGGTGGAGTTCAGGACCCATTTTAGTCCCTTACATTTGTCTCATGTAGCAAATGCTCCTTTTATTCACCTTTTCAGTTCATGTTTGTGCATCTGCCCCGCTAAACCCTCAGCTCCTAGAGGGAGAAATTGTTTGCCTGATAAGGAGTGGAACCACCTGAGTGCTCAGAGCCCGGTGGCTGAATGAACAGGAGAGAGGATTCAGCCCACCACTGACCAGCTCTATTGTCCAAGCCCAATTGTTTGGCTCATGTGTAAATCCTGTTTTTGGTTTGTTTGTTTGTTTCTTTGTTTTTGTTTCCCACATCAATTCTGTGTTCCATGTAGAGCAAAAAATCATGACCCTGAGATCATGTACCTCATGCCCTACTGACGGAGGAAGCCAAGTGCTTCCTTGTTCATTTTCTCTAGGTTCTAGGCTGATAACTACGGACGTTTGCTTGCTGATTTCAACACATTCTAGTTATATTCCCTTATGCTGAATTACCAAATAACTCCCCTAATTATGGTGGCATTTTGCCACAGGTTTCCTCACATGACAGTGCTGAGTGGATCTTCAGATTGGATACTGAGCTCCTTCCCGTGGTCTTTAAGGAACCCAGAGTCCCTCCACCATGCTCCTTGTCACTCCCCTGATTGTCAAGCACTTCTGACGCCATCAGTAAAAGGGGAATGTCCCTGAATTAAAGTGGTCAAGTGGTGAAACTTGTAGGAATCAGACAGAAAGAAACAGATTTGTGACACAGATATACTTATCATTTGAATGATGAGAGTCAAATAATTGGAAATGGCTCAGTTGTTCAATGATGGGTCTTTGAGTGCTGTCACTGAGAATGCCCAAGAGGACATCAGTGACAGTGCCTGTCCACTGTGGGGACATCAGGTAGAAGAAGAGCCCAGCCTGAGAACTCTCACTACCTCCCCCCCACAGCTTAACACACACACACACACACACACACACACAAACACACTCACTCACACACCAGACGGAAAATCTTTGGAATTGGGACAAAATTCAGGTGATCATTTCTTGGGGAAGGAACTTGTCTTCTTTTTGTCATATTTAATTCATTATTTTACTACATAAACACCTGGCTTAAAACTATAAAACTATTTACTCTATTACCTGACTTGTTAGTAATAAATGGGAAAATTTAAGATGTGATTTTCATATTTTTCTATAAATTGCCCTCTAGAATAATTTAAACATGGCCTATGCAGGATAATGAAAGAATTTAAAGGTGTCTCATGGACCCAAAATTTCCCCCCATTTCTGCCATTCAAGATATTGTTATGAAAGTGAACACTACGCCAGATAATGTGAGTAGCCTATTTTGGAGCTTCCCATTTTGATAGCTCTTTCAGGAACATTCGTTTGTAACAAAATGGTACTTTTATAAAACAATGAAAAAATATGTATCTTTCTTATATTCTGTAGCCAGACAGAGAAGGCCATATTGTAGGATTCAAGTCACATGAAAATCCCAGATGAGGTATAGTACCAGAGACAGAGTGAAGCACAGCGGTTGCAAGGACTGGGGCATGGTAATGAGAAGTGAGTGATAAGTTTGTCTCTGATGGAAATGTTCTACAAGTAATTAGTTTTGCAACACTCTTAAGTACTTAAAGGCACCTCAGTATACCATTGAAAAGAATCATAGTAAACTTTTAAGTAAACTCTAATAATACTTTATTTAATGAACAAAATATTTTCAGCCATTTTACAAGTGTATACAAAACACAAAAATTACAAAGAGGGCAAGGAACCCCATCCTTGGGGTTCCAGCCAGCATGACTTTCTGCTTGGAGGTGGAGTCTGGTTATTCCACTGAGACAAGTGCTGACTCGAGCCCCTCAGGAACCAAAAAGGAGCATGGGCAGAACCCTGCTGGAACTTTGGGTCAGGTAAAGGGGCTGATAGTTATTCTATCTCAGGAGAGTGAATTAGAGCCCTGAATACCACCTGCACTGGCCCCAGCAGGGGAGGTGGTGCCACTGTTCTTGCTGAAGGGTGAACTTCAGCACCAGTGATGGGGTGGGCCAGCTTTGATTCCGTAGATACAGCGGGCGCCACAGTGGGAGCTGGAGCGAGTTCTTGAGGTGGTTCAGGATCTTTCTCTGGGCCTAGTGCTATAGCTCATTGAAAAGAAAGTATCATCATCATGATTGACTTCCCATGTCTCTTCTTAAAAAGGAAACTTTTCCCAGCATTCAATGTCTTTTGTGTCCAGGAAGCAATACCTGGGAGGTCTCCCTGACTAAAGACCACGGGGACAGGAATCTGAGACTACTCACTCCTCTCGGTTCAAGTGTACTAAAAGCTTGGTCAGTGTGACACACTCAGCCCCCTTCACAGGACCACATCAGTCCGTCCAGCACTTCTCACTCTCAGACTCTGTCTTCGTGGACTCAAGCTGTTGAAGCTGGGAGAGCAGAACCTGGGTATGGTACTCCAAGCCTAACATTGGCGTATTGAGCCCCATGCTGAATATGCCAGCAGCATATTCAGTCTGGGAAATACTGGGGGCTAGACAAAATCCTTGGGCTATTGTTCTAGACATGTGTTCAAGATGGAGGAGGTTGCCCTGGGAAGAGACTGTTAGTCAGAGGAGTCAGAAGACAGGACACCCTCCCAAACCAATATCCCAGAGAACCCATGTGAGAACCTGGGTCCCTGGGTTTCCAGCTCCTGTCAGAGAACAGTCCTAGTCTTTATCCACCTGTGATCTGGCAGTCCTGCCTGAGACAGGTCTCATAATAGATGACAGGGTGCAAAAAGGTGCTATGAGTGTGAGTCCTGATCAATCCTGTGAGCATTTATGTCCTTCTTAGGGGAACTGGACACACTCCTCAGTCTGTCTCCTTGTTGACTTGCCACAGAATTCAACTGCATGTTCCCAGGGAGGGGTGGTGTTTGTCCCCCTTAATTACCCTCCCTGCACATGCCACTGTGCTCTGAATATCCCACCAAGGAGGGAATGAAAGGACTCTGTTTCTAGTTAGGCCTTTCCAGGACACTCCCAGTACCTCGAGTGTTACCTCTTCTGCCCTTGTCCCGCCTCTTTCACTATTGGCCATAAGTGAGTCCCCTTCCACTGACACTATTCTCCCACTAGGTGGGGAATGTCTGGTCCCTGAGCTCTCAGTGGGTCTTCTGAGCACCCTCTGGGCACCCAGTGTCCGGGTTCCAAGAGATTGCTATGTGTGATGGTTCCTACACCCTGTTCTGGTTCCCTGGTTTGGTGTTGAGTCAGGATTGGTGGTAGGGGCTGGGTGGGGAATGACTCCCTTAGGGGCTAAATCTGTCCTCTAGCCCCCTCTGCTCTGCAAAGGTGCCCATATCCACAGTTCCCCTGGGCCCCTTCCTTTCTCCAGAAGGAACTCTCAGACCTTCACCCTTAAGGAGGAATCCCAGATGTGTGGGATGAGGGTCCAAGAGTCCCTGAGGGTGAGAGAAGGCCCTCATGCACCAGCCAAAGCTCATTCACATATTCTGCTGCTCCTGGGCTCTGCTGACCTCATCATAGCTGGAGAAAATACACCCATATCTAGTGGAAGCCAGGGGTCATCACATAAAATGTTGTGTGGATGCTATCTCTCATCATGTCCAGTGTCACTTTTGTCCCCTAACTAGACTGGAGACATTGGGTACTGTCTGCTCTGTGCAGGATTCATAGTCAGCTCCTAGAGGATCGCCTGTGATGAGTGGAACTTCCTGAATGCTTCCTGAGTGAAAGGGCCCCAACCTAGCCCATTACAGATATTTGAGTGGACCTGGACCCCCTGCCCACCCCCGGGGACACATGCTCTGGTTTCACCCAGACACAATCCTCATATAATGTTTCTTATCTCCTTTAAAAAAAAACAAATTTTAATTACTTTTCAGTGTTCCCGAATTCATTGCATATGCACCACACCAGTACTCCATGAAATACTTGCCCTCAATAATCCCCACCACCTGGCTCACCCAACGCCCCACCCCTACCCCTCCAAAACCCTCAGATTCCTCTCATGGTTCATCACCCCCTCCATTTCCCCCCAACTCTCTTCTCCTCTCCATCTCCCCATGTCCTCCGTGTTATTCCTTATGCTCCACAAATAAGTGAATCCATATGACAATTGGCTATCTCTGCTGGACTTATTTTACTTAGCATAATCTCTTCCAGTCCCGTTCATGTTGATACAAAAGTTGGGTATTCATCCTTTCTGATGGAGGCATAATACTCCGTAGCATATATGGACAATATCTTCCTTCCTTTTCCATTTGTCCATTGAATGGCATCTTGGCTCTTTCCACAGTTTGGAGACTGTGGCCATTCCTGCTATGAACATTGTGGTACATGTGACCCTTCTTTTCACTACATCTGTACCTTTGGAGTAAATACCCAGTAGTGCAATTGCAGGGTCATAAGGAAGCTCTACATGACATTGTTTTAAATTTGACTAATCCCTGAATTTTTTTGGAACAGTGTCATGTTGCAAAATTAAAAATATATATTTATCTATATGTGTATCTATCTATATATGTATAGATATAGGTATATACATAATTTATTTATTTGGCAGAGAGAGATAACCACAGAGGGAATATGAAAAGAAGCAGTAGAGGGAGAAGCAGGCTTCCCACTGAGCAGGGAGCCCAATGTAGGGCTAAATCCCAGGACCATGGGATCATGACCTGAGCCAAAGGCAGACACTTAATGATTGAACCAATCAGGTTTCCCTAAAAAATATTTTAAAGTGATATTATTCAGGTATGTTTTATGAAGTGAGTGACCTCCCTACGCTCTGAAAGAGGATATTTACGATTTCATTTTGACTAACATCTGAGAACCAATTCAAATCACTCTGGGTTTTCAGTGTCTTGTCTCCTAGATCTTCTGTGGTAAAAGTGCAATATAGAAAAAAAGCTACAACGGAAAATCTTCTCATAAATATTCTATTACTCTCCTTGTAAATACACCCCTTTTCTGCTGAATGAAATCTGAAGTAACTTTCAGTAGTATAGAAATCTAGGAAGTATATTTTTATCAAGGTGATAAGTGAGGTAATTTTTATCAATAGGAAAATGTAGGTCATGGATGTTTTGCTTTAAATCTCATAAAGATATAAAATAGAATCATTATGACATTTTAAATAAAATGTATTTTTCACTCTTCATATTTTATTAAGATTCCTATAAATAACTAAACAATTATTTTTAAAATTTAATTTAATATTTTCTGAGTTCCAAGATCAATTATTTATGCACCACACTCACCACACACACACACACACACCACTTAGTGCTCCATGCAATACATGCCCTCCTTAATACCCACCACCACGTTCACCTATCCCCCAATCCCCATCCTTCCAAAATCCTCAGTTTGTTTCTCAAGCCACAGTCTCTCATGTTTTGTCTCCTCTTCCAATTTCCCCTGATTCACTTTTCCTTTTCTTCTACTAATGTCCTCCATGTAATTTCCTATGCACCACAAGTAAGTGAAACCATATAACAATTGTCTTTCTTTGCTTGACTTATTTCCCTCGGCATAATCTCCACTCCTCCATATTGATACAAAACTTAGGTATTCATCCCTCCTGATGGCTGCATAATATTCCGTTGTACATGCGGACCCTATCTTCTTTATCCATTGTCTGTTGAAGGGCTTCTTGGCTCTTTCCACAGTTTGGTGATTGTGGCCATTGCTACTGTGTACATTGGTGTACAGATGGCCCTTCTGTTCTCTACATCTGTATCTTTGTGGTAAATACCCAGTAGTGCAATTGCAAGGTCATATGGAAACTCTGTTTTTACTTTCTTAAGACATCTCCACACTGTTTTCAAAAGCGGCTATAACAACTTGCATTCACACCAACAGTGTAAGAGGGTTCCTCTTTCTCCACATCCTCTCCAACACTTGTTTCCTTTCTTGTTAATTTTGGACATTCTAACTGGTGTAAGGTGATATCTCAATGTGGTTTTGATTTGAATCTACCTGATGGTAATTATGATGATCCTTTTTCCATGTGTCTGTTAGACATTTGTATATCTTCTTTGGAAAAGTGTCTGTTCATATGTTCTGCTCATTTTTTGACAAGATTATCTTTTTTTTTTTTTTCAGTGTCGAGTTTGAGGAGTTCTTTATAGATCTCTGACAACAGCCCCTTTTCTGTACTGTCATTTGTGAAAATCTTCTTCCATTCCATGTGTTGCCTCTTTGATTTGTTAACTGTTTCCTTTGCTGTGCAGAAGCTTTTGATCTTGATGAAGTCCCAAAAGTTCACATTCGCTTTTGTTTCTTTTGCCTTTGGAGACATATTTAGAATAAGTTGCTGTGGCCGATGTTGAAGAAGATACAGTCTATGTTCTCCTCTAGGATTCTGATGGACTCCTACCTCACGTTGAGTTCTTTTATCCATTTCAAGTTTAGCTTTGTGTATGGTGTAAGAAGATGGTCAGGTTTCATTCTTCTACACATAGCTGTCCAATTTTGCCAGCACCATTTATTGAATATCCCACTGGATATTTTTTCCTACTTTGCTGAAGATTATTTGACCATCGAGTTTTGGGTCCATATCTGGACTCTCTTCTCTCTTCAACTTGTCTATGTGTCTGTTTTTGGGCCAGTACCATGCTGTCTTGGTGATCACAGCTTTGTAACAAACCTTGAAATGAGGCAACACGATGCCCCGGTTTTGTTTATCTTTTTGAAAATTTCCTTAGCAATTTGGGCTCTTTCCTGGTTCCATACAAATTTTAGGATTGTTCGTTCTGATAATTTGAAGATGCTAATGGAAATTTGACCGGGCTGGAATTGAAGTGTAGGTTCCTCTGTGCAGTACAGACATTCTAACAATGTTTATTCTTCTGATTCATGAGCGTGGAATGCTTTTCCATCTTTTTGTGTCTTTTTCAACTTCCTTCACGAGTATTCTTTAGTTCATTAAGTAAAGATCCTGTGCCTTTTTGGTTAGGTTTATTCCAAAGTATTTTGTGGTTCTTGGTGCTGTAGTAAGTGGAAACAATTCTCTAATTTCCCTTTCTATATTTTTATGGTTAGTGTATAAGAAAGCAACTGATTTCTGAGCATTGATTTTGTATCCTTCCACATTACTGAATTGTTTTATGAGTTCTAGTAGTTTGGGGGTGGAATCTTTTTGGTTTTTTTTTCCATAAAAAGTTTCATGTCATCTGCAAAGAGAGAGAGTTTGACTTTTTCTTTCCCAAATGGAGTACATTGTATTTCTTTTTGTTGTCTGATTGCTGTTTCTAAAATTTCTATTACTATGTTGAAAGACAGTGTCAAGACTAGGCATACTTCTCGTGTTCCTGATTTCAAAGGGAAGGCTGTTAAGTTTTCCCCATTGAGAATCATACTCACTGAGGGCTTTTCATTTATAGATTTATGAAGTTGAGGAACGTTCTCTCTATCCCTTTACCTTGAAGCATTTTAATCAGGAGTGGATGCTGCATTTTTATAAATGCTTTTTCTGCTTCAATTGAGAGGACCATGTGTTTCTCTCTTCTCTTATTGTTTTGTTCTATCATATTGATTGATTTGTGAATATTTAACCACTCTTGCCTCCCAGAGATCAATCTTATGGGGTCATGGCGGCTAATTTTTTAATATACTGTTGTATCCTATTAGCTATGATCATGTTAAGATTTGGTGTCCATATCCATCAGGGATATTGGTCTGAATTTCTTCTTTTTGGTGGGATTTTTGCCTGGTTTGGGGACCAGGGTAATGCTGGCTTCATAGAAAGAGACTGGAGGTTTTCATTTTCTTTCTATTTATCTCTTTTTCTATTTATTTTCCTTCTGTTTTCTATTTATCTAAAGAACCCCTTAAGCATTGGCAAGGGGTCATCACTGTGAAAGCTCCTACAAATGCTAGTATGGCAAATTTTTAACTCATGATGACTGTACTTCTCCAAAGGCCAGTCCTACAGGTAATGACCAGAGGTCAAGACAGGATTATTAGTAATGAACATCCACTTGGACCCTGTGCCTTCCTTTGAAGGAAGCAGTGTGCTGCTTGGGCCTCAGGAGATTGTTTTTCCTTAAGTGATACCCCAATAAGCCTGGGGAGAAATGTCATCACCACTGAAAAATCATGTTAACAGGGTTGTAAATGAACAAAAACCATACTTCAGAATCTCTGTTATGAGTCAGTAATAACTTCATCTAAAAATAAACCTCACCTTTGAGCAAGCATTAGATTTCTCATGGCATTTGATCAAGCATAAGGAAAGAAAAGGCACCATCATTGTCTTTGTGTGCTATGTGAGGGAACAGAGACTTGAAGACTACATGGGCCCAGGGCCAGCATATGAGAAACGGGGCACTGAAATTTTGATGCCTTGCTTCCAAGACACCGCACTTTCTCTCACATCTCCACAGGTCTGAAGGGACTGTAAATTTCTATTCTGAGTTTAGCATCAGCTGTGGCTTTAGTCCTTGCTATGGATCCTCCTGTGCGGAGCACATGCCAGGTGAAAGAAATCAGGCCCAGTCCTTGCTCAGCATTCAAGAACTCTTAGAATCCAGTGGGTATTTCCCACACTGATGCTTCACTGTTTCTCCTTCCCTCACTCCAAAACTCTTTTGATTTCAGGCAGTTTCAGAGTTAATCCTCCCATAAGCTTCAAAGTCTGGAGTTCTGGAGTAGTGCTCCTTGCTGTGGCAGTCAGGCCCTGGGCAGTCACATTGCACAACCACCTGTGGAAGGAGTTGAGGAAAATTCGCTCCAAACTTCCCCTATTGGTATCTAACATTTCACCTCACATTAAGTTGCCAATAGTGGAAATGTAGTTCCCTTGTGGATAATCTGTCTTCTTCACCTGGGCCAGCCATGGTTTCTGTGTGATTACCAAAAGACACTATCAAAAAAAAAAAAAAAAAAAAACAAAAAAAAAAAAAAAAAACAAAAGATATTCTTCAGGGATTGAGCATTAAGATGGGCACCTGTCTTTCTTCCAAAGAGGTAGAAAGAATAGTTTATGTGTTGCAAGTTGGAGGCAGAAAAGCTCAGTGAGGGGAGAAGAAAAGCCCCACTTAGGGTTTTGTTCAAAATGACCACTTAAAATAGCTGCTTGCTGTGTTATGTGTACCTTTTGAAGGAAACAAATTGAAGTCATCATTTTGTACAAATATAAATATAAAATAAGACAAATTATGGGTTGAACTTTCCTTTTTGACCATGTATATATATTTAATATGTTGCACTTGAATGGATTTTGTTTGCTCAGTCAGTGTCAATATTTCCCTCCACAAAACAAAATCTGAGACAGTTGAATTGATATACGTCACTTATGCACTCCAGAAACTCCTAGAAATCCATAAACTTCAGATTTTTGTTCCCATGCCATCAACAGGGAGGCTCTAAAGAGCCTGGTGGGTTACCTGGCAGATTCCATGGGTGAATGCAGCACTCAGAGACAAGGGCTGGACCTTATGAAGAAAAGATTTCTGAGGGAAAAGGGAAGAAACCAGGCACTATACCATGGGATAGATGAAGGGTCTAAGGTTTCAAGATCAGAAGACTCAGTAGAGTATCCTCACTTCCAGAGACTGCTGAGCTGGGAAAGAAGCATCGCATGAGTAGCAAAAGACTTAAAGACAGCAAGATTATGGTGATCATGTGCATGTGACTTAACCAGTTCTCTCTCGACTCTTTGAGGGACAAGAGTGGAAGGAATTTGCACAGAACACCTGATGGCTTGTTGGATACAGTGGGACAGCAATGGCTGGGAGATGCTCCCTGATCAGCAAGTATACAGGTTGGAGACCTGTGCTTCTTCGAGCCTTCTGCTAAGTAGTTAGTAGGTTCCTGTGACACAGGCATGTTTGTCGGGGACAGCTCAGGACATAGCTTTGGGCCCAGCACTGACTCAGCAAGCCCTTTGTCAGCCAATCCTCAAACTATGTCAAGTCCCCGGGGGGTGGTGGACTGGGCCTTGACAGATTGGGGAAGACAGAGCTGTGGGTACAAGAGGAATAGAGTGAGAGCTAACTTCTCAGGATTTGAGGAGAGCTCTGGAGGGCAGTTGACCTGAGACTTTAAACCTTAGATTGGTGGCCAGGACCCTTCACAGTCTACTTCAAAGATGCAGAGACTTTCAGTGGTGGAATAAAACAGTTGGGCACATCAAACTATATGCCTTCATTTTATTTTATTTATTTATTTAGATTATATTTATGTATTTGACAGAGAGAAGGACACACACAGAGAGAGAGCTCAAGCAATGGGAGTCGGAGTGGGATAAGCGGACTCTACACTTAGCAGGGAGCCCAAAGTGGGGCTCAATTCCGGGACCCTGGGATCATGACCTGAGCCAATGGCAGATGCTTAGTGACTGAGCCACCCAGGTGCCCCTATACACCTTCATTGTAGAAGAGAGAAAACTAGGCTTCATTCCAGTACATAAGAGGAGAATTGTTGGATGATATCGTTGTTCTATATCTATTTTTAAGTATTCTTTACCCCCAATGTGAGGCTCAACCTCATGACCCCAAGATCAAGATTCACTCTTCTGATTGCGTCAGCCTGGTGCCCCTATATTGAATTATTTTAGAAAACTTGACGTTGTTTTCCATAGTGGCTGCACCTATTTATAGTCCTACCAACAGAGCCCGTTTAAATTCCCACCTATAGAGCACAGTTCTCTTTCCTCCACATTTTGGCCAAAATTCTTGTTTGGTCTTCTGGATACTAGTCATTCTGACAGGTGAAAGGTGTCAAGTGACATCATTTTGGTCTTTGATTTGCATTTCCCTGGTTATAAGTGGTGGTGAACATCTCTTCAAGTATTTGTTAGCCCTCTGTGTGTTTTCTTTTGAAAAATATCTAGTCTGAACTCTGCGGATCTTGTAACTGCTATCTGTTTTTGTGTTATTGAGTTGTATGAGATCTTCAATATTTTGGGTATGAGACATTTATTGGTTAGGTAGTTTGCAAATATTTCCCCCTTTTCAGTATGCTGTCTTTTCAATATGCTGATGGCTGGAGATTTCCTTTGCTGTACAGAAGGCTTTTAGTTTGATGCAATTCCAGTTGTTTATTTTTCATTGTACCCTTTGCTTCTGATGTCAAATCCAAATCTCACTGTCAAGAAGGATCTCAAGAAATATTTTTCCAAAAAAAAATGTGTTAAGAGGATGAATGACACCTCTGCCCCATAGTTTTAATAGGTTCTTGACTGGCTCAGTCAGCACAACATCTGACTCTAGATCTCAGAATCTGGTGTTCAAATTTTGGTCATGGAGCTTATTGTAAAAAGGCAGGTGTGTTAATAACATCTTGCCCCACTTCCAGGTAGCTATTTCATGGGTTTGGCTGTTTTGTTGAAGTCCTTGCCACATTGTGACTTCATTGTTGTGGATCAGGTGGGATAGACATTCAGTTGCACTGCTTTACTTGAGGTTGCCCAGTGTTTCCAAAGCCATTTATGGTGGAGACTGTTGCTTCTCTATTTTACATTTTTCGAGCTTTTGTTGTAAATCAATTGAATACATATGTGTGGGTTTTCTTTTTCCTGGGTTTTCTACTCTGTTCTATTCATCTGTGTGTCTGTCTGTAGGTCGATACCATAGGATTTCCAATTCTACAACTTTGTCATACACTTTGAATTCAGAAAGGATGATGCCTCCAGGTTTGTTTTTTCTCCAGATGGCTTTAGCTATTCAGGGACTTTTGTGGTCATATTCACTGTGTAGGATTATTGGTTTTATTTCTAAAAATACCATTAGATCTTGATTGGTTTGCACTGAATATTTAGATTGTTTATGCAGTGTGGACCTTAGCATTACATATATTCTAGGTCTCCATTAGCATGGGATGTCTCCAGACTTAACTCTGTCTTCTTCAAATTCTTTCATTAATGATTGAAGTTTTCAGTATGCAGGTCTTTCACCTCCAGGTGAAAATAATTCCTGTGTATTTTATTGTTTTTGAGTGATTATCAGTTACAAATAATTTTCTTAATTCCTATCCTTGATAGCATGTTATTCATGTATAGAGATGAAACTCATTTTTGTTCATAGAACCTGTGTCCTTAAATTTAGGACTTAATCCATATGTTAGTTCTACATGGATTTATGTAGAGTCATTATGAGCTCAATATATGACACCATCTTCTCCTAATAAGTAAAAAATAAGCTGGGAATATAAGTTGATGTCATCTGGCTGGTAAAAGAGGATAAGATATGCTGCGTGAAAGTTTTCAAATTGTCTAAAATGTTTTATGGTTAATGTAAGCAACGGAATCCATAAATATGGCTTGTTTTATTTTACTGCTTTCATTCAACCAAATATACAGAGCTGTGGTATGGACCAGTTATTTCCCACACTATCCCACCTTACACCATGTGCCTCTTGGGAAGCATCCAATATTCTCCCTACTTTCTATCCTGGAACCCAGGGCCTGACACAGCTACTCAGAAAATATTTCTCGAAATAGTGCATTTGGGAAAATGCCCATTTTCCACAGATTTCATAGAAGACACACTCTAAAATGTCGAATTTTATGGAACTGTTTTGATCTTTCTGTGAATCCTTGAAGATGCCCAACATTGACTGTGGCTTGTTTTCCAGACACATCAGGGAATGCCTGCAATGTCCCCTTTTGCAACCAGAGTGGGGAGTGTGCTATTAACAAGGACACTGCTCCATCTCCACACAAGATACAAATTACCCTCCTTTAGGACTTCCTTCACAATCTCAGCGAATTTCTTCAAAGATAGAATAAATATTATTCTACAGATTCTTGCGGATCTATTGACAAGTCCCTAAAAGTGACAACCTAAGGTACAACAGTGACTAAACTGCATACCTTCTTAAACATACAATACATAAAATTATAAATGATTGAGTGAAGGTCCGCGGACCCTCCTCTCAGAGGAGACAAAAAATGAACCCCATATGGGTCACAATCTAAATTTAAGAGCTAAAACTATAAACCTCAGAGAAGAATGCCTAAGAAGAAATCTTCCTGGCCTTTTCTTTTCTGTTTCTGTTTCTTATGATGACACCAGAGTCAACAAGTGGAAGAACAGGTACAAGGGTAAATTGGTCACTGACACGAATGCCTTCCCTCTGGACTCCATGCGTTCTCCCAGGCACCAGGCAGGAACTGTATGAGTCATTTATTTTTACATACCACTTAGCAACACCCATTACATTCTCTGATTTAAGGATGGGGTCTGTAGCTTCAGAGCCCTGGTTGGGGTCACTCAACTACAAAGAGCCTGAGCAGGGGCTAGAATTGCTGTCGCCCTTCCACTGGACTCTGTGTTCCATCCACACAACTCACTCGTGGAACTCAGAGGTGCAGAAATCTCCACAAGGCTGGAGACCTCACTGAATTCAATGGGGCAGTGGTGCCACCTCTGACTTGGGGTTTTCCTGGGTCTGTTGTCTGATGACGCTGTGCCTTGGCACTGAGGAATCGCCCAGTTACAGCCAACCTTTTTCTGGGTAAGTGGAAGTTTCTCCCTGTGTACAAAGGCTCATGTAACCTCAGAGGTGAGAAGTCTCTTCCGAAGCCACTGGATGCAACCTTCTTGTGAGATTGGGCCCACAACGCTGGCAAGCCCTGGGTTCAAATCCTTCCTGTGATACAGTGTGGAGCATGGAAAGGGACAGTTTCTTAAAACCTTGGTTTCCTTCTTCATCAAAGAGAGACAGCATTTCTACCTTCCTCAAGGAATTGTTAGGGGGATTGATGGACACAATTCATTCTCTCAAAATATACTCAGTAATCCTTAGCTTTACCTGTTAAAATTAGCACACAGGGAGCACATTGCTGTCATGGGCTCTGGGCTTCTGCCTTCATATGTCCTTCAGGTTGCCAATACAGTCTCCCCTGACTCAGTTGGCCTTACAGAAACCCTCCATCCCCTCCAGTATGGGATCCCACAAAACTGGTGTTCATCCATCACACCCAGGCCAGCTCTGGGACCGGATGTCCCCCAGAACTTGTGGTCAGGACATGGACGATCCTAATTGTGGAGATTGGCAGGCAGGGAACCCCTTGAGCTGTAACCTGTTTTTGGAATGAATATGGCGGTGCCTGGTGATGGGACTCTTTCTCCCCAAAGCAGGGAAATTAGCGGCCCTCAGTTCCATCACACCTGTCCCACTTTTCCCCCACCGTGTTATCATTGGTACAAAGAATCTTAGGCCTCCTTGGCTGCCTGGGTCCCATTGCCTTTCTATGGTTGGGGTTGAAAGTATTTTATGGATGCCATTTTGGTTTTTGATGGACCTATTGGTAGGAGGAATCCTGGCCACTCCCTATAAGCCAACACAAAGCCTGTGCCACTGACCAATATGGCAGCACCCAGCCCATGGCGGCCCTTCCCCTAGTGCTCAGAGCTCTCCTTTCTCACTGAGTCCCACTCACTGGTGTTTCTCTCTCTTCCTGCAAGGAGAGCACCAAATGTCCTCTCTCTGATGATATCTTCTGTGCCTGGTTAGCTCCATCTTGTGGCAGAGAAGACAGGAATTTATGACGATGGCCTCTAATAGAGTGTCAATCAAGTGGACTCACCCTTACCTGACTTTGGGGGAGGAGATGGTTCTCATCAGGAATCACAGCCCCCTCTATCAGACAAGCTTAAGTTGAGGGATGCCATGGTCGGGGTTGGCAAGGTCAAGGGGTCACAGCTAGAAGATCCTGAATGGTGTGGATGAGCTATGTCCAGTGTCAAAGCCCCTGGTTGAGGTTCTGTCCATCCTGCAGCTGCCATGAACAGCCAGTGTGCTTTGTAAAGGCCTGCCTAGCTCACACAATTTCAAGGGGTCTTGATGTTGCCACTAAAACATCTGCATGAACAGTTGTCTGTAACCCACTGATATGCACTGTCTTTAGAGGTTCCTCCCTGAGAGGATGGGGTTCAGCCAGGAATGGCAGGGAGCAAGCTGTGAGGAGTGGCCTGGCCTGCACCCCTCTGCTGGCATGGAGCAGGGGCTTGTTGCTCTAGTTAGCATCTGAGTTATGGAGCACGAGGGGCTGAAGTAGCTAGAGCATGTCACCAGACAGGACATGGGTGAGATGTGCTCCAGGACAAAAGGCAGGGAAGCTTCTGGGAGAGGACATTTGAGGGGGGCTTTTGGGGAGGCTCGTCCATGCTCTGTGGTCACTCCCAATACCCTGATGGCATCACTGTTGACTGGTCCTCCTCATGATTTCAGTTCTCATCTATAGAATCCGGGATCCCTCCTTTCCAAAGGAATGTTTCTCTTTAATAAAGGGAGCATAGAGAAGCCAGCAGCCAGTCCCCCAAAAATGTGGTTGAGGTATTTTCCAGTATTGGTGTTTATAGGAATCATTTTTAGAGAAACGGAGATTCATGGCACAGACATGCTCATCACTTACATTACTAGAGTCAAATAATTAGAAATGGCTTAGTTATTCAACAGATGGGGCTGCTGAGTGCTGTCACTGTGAATGCCCAAGGGGAAAGCAGCGACAGTGCCTGTCCACTGTGGGGGCATCAAGTAGAACAAGAGTGCAGCCCTGGAACATTCTCACTCTGTCACACCCATGTGCATGAGCACAAACAAAGACACTACACTTAGAGGGAAAGGCAGGGAAGACGGATACAATTTGTTATGGGCGATTATTTCTTGGTAGAAGGAACATGCCTTCTCTTTTCATATTTAAATCATTATTTACTACATAAACATAGTCTGAATAAGACCTAAAGAACTATTTACTTCATAACCTAAATTGTTAGCAATAAATGATAATATGTAAGATATGATATTAATATTTTATAATATGCCCATTAGAATAGTTTAAACATAGTCTATCCAGGAAAATGAAAGAATTTGAAGTGGCTCATGGACCCAGACATTTCTCTTGTGCTTTCTGCTTTTCAAGGCATCCTTATGAAAGGGAACCACCTCACAGATAATGAAAATAGTTCATTTTGGGGCTTCCTGTGATCTTTGTCCTTTCAGGAACATTCCCATGTAATAAAATGTTATTTGTGTATTTTTTTTTAAAAATGTGAATCACTCTTATGTTCTGCAGACAGACAGAGAAGGCCATATTGTAGGATTCCAGGCACATGAAAATCCATGACAAGGTGAAATATGTACCAGAGACAGAGAGAAGATCAGTGGTTGCAGGGACTGGGTTGAGAATATGAGCAATGAGTGATTAGTAGCACAGGTGTCTCTGTGATGGAAATGATGTAGAAGTAAATGGTTATGCCAAACTCTGAATGTACCTAATGAGACGTCGATATAACATTGAAGGGTATCTGAGTAAAATTTTATGTAAACTCAAGTTCTATTTTATTTAATTATTTATTTATTTTTAAATTTTATTTATTTATTTTGACAGAGAGATCAAAAGTAGCAGAGAAGCAGCAGAGAGAGAAGGGAAAAAAAGCCTCCCCACTGAGCAAAGAGCCCAATGTGGTGCCCAATCCCAGGACTCTCTGACAATGACCTGAGCTGAAGGTAGAAGATTTACTGTACTGAGCCACCAAGGCGCTCAAAATTCTCCTTTATTTAATGAACAAAATCTATTAAGTCATTATCCAGATGTATATAAAACACAGATATTACAAAGAAGGGAATGACAGGGGAGGGGAAGGCATTGTTTGGGGCTGCAGCCTGTACCAGGTACTGCTCAGATGATGTGGCTCATTGCTCCACTGAGGCAGCTGGTGGTTCAGGCCATTGAGGAACTCCAGGAGCAGGGGCAGGACACTGCTGGACTTCCAGTTCAGGCAAAGGGGCTGCTGGATCTTCCATCTCAGGAGCATGAATTAGAGCTCTGGCTACAACCTGCACTGGCCCCTACAGTGCTGGTGAAGTCACTGCTCTTCCTGACTGGTGAGCAACAGCAGCAGGGACAGGGGCCTAGGGGCAAGGCATATCTGATCTGATGACTCTGGGGCAAGTAGTCATGGTGACTGATTGGAGGACGGGAGTCAGGTTGTGTCAAACTGCATTAAAGTCAAGGGTTGAGTATAAAAGTGCCATAGCATAGGGAGCAGTGCATGTTTCTCCTAATCTGGTGGTTTTGTGCAACTCATAGGGCACAGCTTCCTTCTGGAGGGCAGGGAGAATCCTGTGCTTATAGCTCCTGAGTCCCCAATCTGGACGGCTTGTGGGCCAGGACTCTAGGAAAGAGTCTGAAAACCCAAGATAGGGTTTGGGAAAGGTCCTTGGGCTTGGCTGTCCATATCTGCAGATGCATTGTTGAGCTCCTCATGATCTGAGCTTTGGGCAAATGTCAGGTATTCTTTCAGATTACAATTTATGACCACTAGGGCTGCCGGAATTTGAGGTGGCCTCCTGTGGACATGGAGGTTTCTCCTGCATTGGGGGTTCTGCGCAATGCTGAATAGCAAGGTTTCATTCTGGAGGACAGGTGGAGTCTTCTTGTATGGCTCTAGGTTACCCCATTTGGAGGGATTCATGAGAAGGGCTCTGGGGATGCATGCCTAGAAACACAACATAGTGTTAGAGATAGGGTCTAGGGTCATATCAGCTCCAACCTGCAAACTCTGGCTTATGGACAAGGACTCTGAGGACAGAAGCCTGAAAACCTAATCTAGGTCTAGGGTTTTGGCCTAGGGCATCGCAGGCCCAATGTATAGGCCCTGAGGCATGCTCCCTGAGAATCAAAGTTAAGGCGATGGTCAGGAGGTCACTCAGCCTGGAGTTTGTGTCCATGCAACCCACCACATGTGGGGTGGCCTCATGCGGCCTTGGAGGTTTCTCCCACGCTGGGGTTTGTGTGCAGTTCCAAACAGTTTGGTCTATTTGGGTGATAGCTGGTGTACAGTTTTATCGCTCAGGGGTCCTCCATATGGAGGAATTTGAGAGCAGGGTTCCAAGTATGGATGCCGGAACACCCAAGCTACAATAAGGACTAGGTCCTAGTGGCATGTCAGTCCTTATATCCGGGCTCTGGGGTGAGCTACCCATTGGGCTTTGTTGAAAATGAGGCTCAGGCTAAGGGTCACAATGGGTGTTTGTGCCCAGGGCAGCCTGCAAAAGCGGTCATGGCCTCAGGGCCTACGCAGATTTCTTCAAACTCTGAGTGTTTTACATAACTCCAAAAAGCACGATTTCCTTCTGTGGGACAGGTGGAGTTCTTTTTGTCGCTCCCTGGTCCCCTGTATGAAGGGATTAAGAGGAGGGGGTTGGTTGCGGATGCCTAAAAATCCAACCTAGGGTTAGGAATAGGGCCTAGCGGCAGGACAGGTCCAATCTACTTGCTCTGTGGCCAGTTGTCCCGGTGGCTGATGAGAGGACAGGACACAGATTGTGTCAGACTTCATATTAGTGTGCATGGTAGTGTACGAAACTGTCTGCTTCCTCTGTGGCCAGTTGTAACGGTGGCTGATCAGAGGACGGGACACAGATTGTGTCAGACTTCATATTAGTATCCATGGTAGTGTATGAAACTGGGGTGGCATCGTGGGCCATGCACATTTGTCCCAATCTGAAGGGTTTTGTGTAGCTACATAGGGCACAGTTTCCTTCTAGAGAGCATGGAGTGTCCTGTGGAGTGGCCCCAGAGTCCTCAGTGGGGAGGACATGCACTTTAGGACTCAAGGAATGGAATTTTAAAAACCCAAGCTCAGTGTATGGTTAGGGTCTAGGCATGAATCCATGATCTGCAGGTGCTGAGACAAGCTCCCCAGACTCTGAAGTTAAAGAGAGTGTCAGGCATTCACTCAGACCAGACTAGAATTGGGGTCCACTAGGGCTGCCAAATGTGTGGGTGTCCTCCTGGGCCCATGGAGATTTCTCCTGTTCTGGGTGTTTTGCACAGCTCCAAAGAGCATGGTTTCATTCTAGGGGTAGGTGGAGTCCTGTTGTATGGCTCAGGGATCCCCATATGGAAGGAATTGAGATCAGGGCTCTGAGTATGGATGTCAGAAAACCGAAACCTAGGGTTAGCATTAGGGACAAAGGGCATGGCAGAATGATCTGCTGACTCTGGGGCAAGCTACATAGGTGGTTGACTGGAGGATGGGGCTCAGGCTGTGGGACAGAATGTGCATTAGGGTCCAGGGCTGGGTTCCATATGTCAGGGTGACCTCATTGACCTTCATGTTTCTCCTAATCTTGGGATTTTGTGCAGCTCCATTGAGCACGGTTTCCTCTGTAGGTTAGTCAGATCCCATGGTGTGGCTCCACATTTCTCTCTCTGGAAGACTTGTGGGCCATGACCCTTGGGACTGAACTCTGAAAACCTAAGCCAGGGCTAGAGTTAGGGCATAGGGCATGGCAGGCCCAATCTATTGAGGCTGAGGCAATCTCCTGGGGATCTGATGTTAAGGTGAATGTCAGGAGGAAGCTCCAGTTGGATTTTTTGTCCATGCCATCTGCCAAGTGTGTGGGTGGCCTCATGGGGTCATGGAGTTTGCTCCTGCTCTGGGGATTTTGCACAGCTCCAAATAGTTTGGTATATTCTGGGCAATAGGTGCTATCCTGATTTAAGGATTAGGGGTTCCCTGTATAGAGGGACTTGAGAACAGGCCTCTGGGAATAGATCTCTGAAAACCCAAACTACATTTAGGGTAGGAACAAGAGGCATGGCAGGCCTTATATCCTGGATCTGGGATGAGATACCCATAAGGCTGTTGAAAATGTGTCTCAGGCTAAGGGTCATAATGGGTGTTTGTGTCCAGAGCGACCTGCAAAAGTGGGCGTGCTCTCAGGGAAAACACAGGTTTCTTCCAATCTTGAGGGTTTACATAGATGTAAAAGCAATTTCCTTCTGGCAGCCAGGAAGATTCCTGTTTTGTGAAGGAGGGATCTCCCGTGCGGAAGTATTTGAGGAGAGCTCTGGGTATGGGTGCCTTAAACCCCAACCAGGGTTAGGATTTGGGCCTAGGGGCATGGCAGGTCCGTTCTGTTGGCTTTGGGGACAGCTGTTCCAGTCACTGATTGGAGGATGGGACTCAGGTTGTATTAGACTGCATATTAGTGTCCAGGCTAGAGAATGAAAGTGGGTGTCATTGTGGGTCATGCACATTTTCCCTGATCTATGGGTTTTGTTGGGCTCCATAGGGCATGGTTTCCTTCTGCAGCGCAGAGCAAGCCCTGTGGAGTGGTTCCAGAGTCCCCATTCTGTGGTGAGTGCATTCCAGGACTCAAGGGATGGAATTCTAAAGACCTAATTTCAGTGTATTGTTAAGGTGTAGGGCATGGATCCCTGATCTGCAGATTCTGAGGCGAGCTCCCCAGAATATAAAGTTAGGAAGAGTGTCAGGCATTCACACAGACCACACTAGAATTTGTGTCCACTATGGCTGCCGAATGTGTGTGTGGCCTGCTGGGGTCATGGAAATTTCTCCTGCTCTAGGGTATTTGTGGAGCTCCAAATAGTATGATTTCATTCTAGGGGAGATGTGGAGTCCTGTTGTAGGGATCCCCATATGCACGTTTGCCCTGATCTATGGGTTTTGTTGGGCTTCATAGGGCATGATTTCTTTCTGCAGTGCAGGGCGAGCCCTGTGGGGTGGCTCTGGAACCTCCATTCTGTAGCGATTGCATTCGAGGACTCAAGGGATGGAATTATGAACACCTAAGTTCAGTGTACAATTAGGGTGTAGGGCATGGATCCATGATCTGTAGCTTCTGAGGCGAGCTCCCCAGAATATAAAGTTAGGAAGAGTGTCAGGCATTCGCTCAGACCAGACTAGAATTTGTATCCACTATGGCTGCTGAATGTGTGTGTGGCCTCCTGGAGCCATGGAGGTTTTTCCTGCTCTGGGGTATTTGCACAGCTCCAAATAGTATGATTTCATTCTGGGGGAAATGTGTATTCCGTTTATATGGCACAGAGGTCCCCAAATGGAGGGATTCAAGATCAGGGCTCTGAGTATGGATGCTGGAAACCTCAACCTAGGTTTAACATTAGGGACTCGGGGCATGGAAAGTCCAATCTGCTGACTCCGAGGACAGCTACGGGGGTGGTCGTACAGAGGTCGCTGCTCAGACTGAGAGACAGATGTGCATTAGTGTCCAGAGACAGGTTCCATCAAAAATGTGTGGCCTCTTTGGTCATGCACGTTTTTCCTAATCTTGGAGTTTACCCAGCTCCATTGAGCACGGTTTCCTTGTGTAGGTTAGGCAGAGTTCCATGGTGGGTTCCTCAGTTCTCTATCTGGAGAGCTTGTGGGCAGGCCTTTGGAACAGAAAACAGAAATCTCAAGCCAGGGTTAGAGTTAGGGTCTAGGTCATGGTAGGCCCAATCTACAGATGCTGAGGTGAACTCCCAGAGATCTAGGGTTAAGGTCACAGTAAGGAGGTCACTCAGGATGGAGTTTGAGTCCTTGCGATACACAGAATGTGTGGGTGGTCTCATGGGGCCATGGAGTTTTCTAGGGTTTGGTCCCGACCTCCTGTCAGCCACTCAGATAGCTGGTGACATATCCAGCAGATCGGACATGCCATGGCCCGAGGCCATCATCTCTACCCAAATGGGTTTGCAGGCATCATCCCCAGACCTTATTTCAAATACCTGAATATGGAGGAATCTGATGCACAAAAGAGAGTTCCTCCTTCCCTGTGGCAGGAAACCTTACTGGGATGGATGTGAAACCCTCAGAGTAGGAGAAACCTGCATGTCCCATGAAGCCATGCCCACTCTTGAGGGCCCTCTTGGGCACAAAAATGCATTGCAACCCTCAACCTGAGCCACATTTTCACACAAACCACGTTGGCAGTTTTGCCAAAAGCCTGCATATTGGGCTTGCAATGCCCCTTGGCGCAAATCCTGACCCATGGTGGGTTTTTCCAGGCACCCGAACCAGAGCCCTGCTGTGGAATCCCTCTTTTTGGAGGACCCCTGAGACATAAAACATAACTCCTCCCTTCCCCCAAAATGACAACTAACTATTGGGAGCCAGGCAGAATCCCAGAGAAGGAGACTCTTCCATGGCCCCATGAGGTCACCCCTACATTCCACGGGCATCCTAGACACACAGTCCAGAGACAAAAGCCTGAGCTACCACCTCCAACTCCCCATAATTTCAGATCATGAGGAGTTCCCCTCAGGAGCTGCAGATCAGAGCTGCCATACCCTTGACCCTAACCCTAACCCTTGTTTGTGTTTGCAGACACACAGAGCCCAGACCCACACAACTCGGATGCTGAGGCCCCTGGTGCTACACTGCAAGACTGTGTCTGCCCGCCCAAAGGAAACTGTGCCCTTTACAATTGATCCAACCATCCAGGTTTGGAGAAACCTGCAAGACACTGAGGCCACCCCAATTTCGAAGGATGCCCTGAAGAAAAATGCGCAGTCTGACACTTCCTGTGCAATGACCTCCAGTCCGACACCCAGGTAGATTGCCCCAGAGATAGAAGATTAAACCCGACATGCCCTCAGGCCCTAATATGAACCCTAATTAGGTTCTCAGTCATCGATCCCCAGAAGCCTGGTCTCAAATACCAATATATGGGGATAGCAGAGGCCTAAAACAGAACATCGCCTATCCCCAGAAGGTAATATTTCTATTTGGAGCTGTGTCCAATCCTCAAGGTCCGAGAATCCTGCATGGCCCTTGAGTCACTGTCATATTCCAAAGTCTTCCTGGACACAATCCGGCATTGTGACCCATCAGCATGAGACTCCATTTCAACTCAGCTTCCTTAGTAGCTCGCCCCAGAGCCAACAGATCAAACCTGCCTTGTTCCTAGGCAACAATGGGAACAAGATGTGAGTCTCCAGGCATCCATACATAGAGCACTGTTCTCTGATCATTTCGTATGGGGAACCATTGAGCTATCAAACAGGACACGTCCTATCCTGCAGAAGGAAACCATGCTGTTTGGAGCACCTCACAACCCCAAGAGTGGGTAAGCCTCCATGGCCTCACAAGGCTGCCACCCATTAGGCAGCCATCATGGGCATAGACTCTAGCCTGAGCGAACAACTGACACTCGCCCTTAATTCAGATGCTGGAGATCTTGATTCAGTCTCTGCAGAGTGGGCCTGCCGTGCCCTTGGCCCAAAACCTAACCATAGCTTGTGTTTTCAGACTTCCGTCCTCACATTCCTGGCCCACAAGCCCTCCAGATTGGGAATTCTGTAGACACAACACAGCACTCTGCCTGCCCATCAGAAGGAAAAAGTGCCCTATGGGGCTGCCCAAAGACCCCAAATGATGATCAACCTGCACTGCCCTAGACTGCAATCGACTTTCATAGGCAGCACTGTGCACTAATGCTCTGCCTGACACAGCCTGGGCCCAGAGCTCCCGTCAGACACCCAGACAGCTGGCCACATATCCAGCAGATCGGATCTGCCATGGCCCTAGGCTGTCATCTCTACCCAACATGGGTTTTCAGGCATCTGTGGCAGACCTTATCTCAAACCCATGCATACAGGGGGAACTGATTCAAAAAACAGAATTCCTCTTTCCCCGTGGGAGGAAATCTTCCTGTTCAGACGGATGTCAAACCCTCAGTGTAGGAGATACCTGCATGCCCCATGAGGACATGCCCTATCGGGAGGGCTGCCTTCACCACACACACGCATTCAGAACCTTAATCTGAGCCCTGTTTTCAAGTAAAGCCCCTCGATAGTTGAACCAAAAGCCCACTTATCAGACTTGCCATGCCCTTAACCCCAAATCCTGACCCCAGGTTGGGTTTTCCAGGCACCTGTACCCAGGGCCCTGCTCTGGAATCCCTCTTATCAGGGGATCCCTGAGGCAGAAAACAGAACTCATCAGACTGACACCAGACACCAGAATGACATCAAACTCCTGGGAGCTAGGCAAAATCCCAGAGAGGGAGAATCTTCCATGGCCCCATGAGGCCAACCCTTCATTCCGGGGCCAACCTAGACACAAAATCCAGAGACAAAAGCCTAAGTTACCACCTCACACTAGCCCTAAATTCAGATCCCAAGGAGCTGTCCTCAGGGTCTATAGTTCAAGCCTGCCCTACCCTCAGCCTTAACCCTAACCCGTGTTTGTATTTTCAGACTTCTGTCCCTAGAGATCTGACCCACTCACCCTCCAGGTTGTGGCCTCTGGAGCCACACTGCAGGAGTGTTCCTGCCTCCTTGAAGGAAACAGCGCCCTTTACAATTGCCAAAATCTTGTAGATTAGGAGAAACCTGCAAAGCCCGTGAGCCCACTTCAATTTCCTAGGCCACCTTGAAGAAAAATGCACAGTCTGGCAAACCCTTTGCATGGACCTCCAGCCAGAAACCAAGGTAGATGGCCCCAGAACAGAAGATTGTTCCTGACATGACCCTAGGCCCTAATATGAACCCCATCTTAGGTTTTCAGTCATCGGTTCCCAGAGGCCTTGTCTCAAATACCAACATATGGGTTTCCAAGAGGCTCCAAACAGAACACATCTTGTCCCCAGAAGGGAACCTTACTATTTGAAGCCGTGTCCAATCCTCATGACTGGAGAATCCTGTATGGTCCCTGAGCCACTGCCACATTCCAAGGTCTCCCTGGAGACAAACCAGCAATGTGACCCATCAGCATGACACTCCATTTCAACTCAGCTCCCTTGGTGGCTCATCCCAGATCCAGTAAATTGAGCTGCCTTGTTCCTAGATGTCAGTGGGAATGTGAGGTGGTGTCTACAGGTATCCATACATAGAGCACTGCTCTCTGATCATTCTGTATGGGGATCCCCCTGTCCTGCAGAAGGAAACCTTGCTGTTTGGAGCACCTCACAACCCCAAGAGTGGGAAACCTCCATGGCCTCCTCATGAGGCGGCCACCCATTGTGCTATCATCGTGGACAAAATCTTGAGCCTGAGCGAACGTCTGACACTCACCCTTACTTCAGATGCTGGAGATCTCGAATCAGCCTCTGTAGATTGTGCCTGCTGTGCCCTAGGCGCTAAACCTCACCCTAGCTTGTGTTTTCAGACTTCCATGCTCATACTCCTGGCCCACAAGCCCTCCAGACTTGGAATTCTGTAGCCACAACACAGCACTCTGCCTGCCCACCAGAAGGAAAAAGTGCCCTATGGGGTTGCCCAAAAACCCCAAATAAAGATCAATCTGTATGGCCCTCAACAGCACCCAATATTATAGGCCACCCTGTGTTCTAATGCTCTGTCTGATACAGCCTGAGCCGAGACCTCCCGTCAGCACCCCAGACAGCTTGTTGCATATCCAGCAGATAGGACCTGCCATGTGCCTGGGTTCCAATGGGAAACCTACCTGTGGTTTTCAGGCATTCATATGTATAGGCTGCTATCAAATATTTCCATATGTGGGACCTTTGAGCCATCAAAGAGCACTCACCCTGCTGGAAGAAGGAAAGCTTGCTTTTTGGATCTGTGCCCAACCCCCAGATTGTGAAAACCTGAGTGACCTCATTAGGACACACCTACATCAGGCAGTCCTCATGGACAAAAACACCAGCCTGAGCAGATGTCTGACACTCGTCCATATTTCAGATGCTGGTGATCTCGCCTCAGCCTCTGCTGACCGGGCCTATCTTACCCTAGGCCCTAACCCTAACCCTAACCCTAGCTTGTGTTTTCAGTCTTCCATCCACAGAGTCCTGGTGCAGAAGCCCTCCAGATTGGGAATTCTGGAGCCCCAACACAGCACTCTGCCTGCCTTTAGGAAGACAAAGGTGTCCTATGGGACTGCACAAAAACCCCAAATGAGGATCAACCTTTTCAGCCCTAGAGGGCACTGAAATTTCATAGGCCACCCTGTGACCTAATGTTCTGTCTGCCCTACACTGATCCCCAGCCTCCTGTCAGCCACCCACGTAGCTGGCCACCTATCCATGAGATTGGAACTGCCATGCCCCTAGGTCATCTTCTCTACCCAACCTGGGTTTATAGGCATCTGTTCCCAGAGAACTATTCACAAAACCCAGCATATGTGGGAACATGATCCACAAAACAGAATTCCACCTGCCTCACAGTAGGATATGTTGCTATTGGGATATATGAAAATCCCTCAGAATAGGAGAAACCTGCATGACCCATTAGGGCCCGCCCACTATTGAAGGCTGCCCTGGGCACAAGCCCACATTGTGACCCTTGGCCTGAGCTACGATTTCAATGTAGACCCCTAGTAGCTTGACCTAGAGCCAGCATCTGAGGCCTGCCATGACTCTAGGCCCAAATCCTAACCCACGGTTGAGTTTCCAGTCACCCATACACAGAGCCCTGCTTTCGAATCTCTCCTTTTGGGATCCTCTGAATAAGATAACAGTATTCCTCCTTTCCCCCACAGTGACACCATGGTATTTAGTGCCTTGTGCCTCAGGTGTCCGTTGAATAGAGGGATTCCAAAGCAGAGTGCTGGGTATGGGCGACTGGAAAACCCGACTTCTGTTTAGAATTGGGGTCCTAGGGGCATGACAAGCCCCATATGTGCGTTCTTGGTCCAGCCACTGAGAGGTCTTACTTGAACAGGGGTCTCACGCTGAGCGTCACAATGTGTGTTTGTGCCCAAGGTGGCCCTCAAGTGTGGGTGTGGCATTATGGGCCAAGTAGGTTTCTCCTACCCTGAAAGTTTGACACCATGCCAACAGCACATTTTCTTTCCATGGGGAAGGAGAAGTTCTGATTTGGTCATCAGGTTCCCCACTGTGCAGGGATTGGATATAAGGCCTAGGTTCTGATGTTTGAAAAACCCAGGTTGGGAAAAGATGACGGCCTAAGGCAATGGCGGGTCCGATGGACTGGGTGTACGGACAGCAGTCACAGAACATTAGTTCCCAGAGCAGCCTATGAAATAGGGTTGTGGTCGAGGGCCATGCAGGTTGATCCTCATTTGGGGTTTCTGGGCAGCCCCATGGGGCAATGTTTTCCTTCTGGTGGCAGGCAGATTGCTGCGTTGAGGCTCCAGAGTTTCCAATCTTGAGGTCTTGTGGTACAGAAGTGTGAGGACAGAAGTCTGAAAACACAAGCTAGGGTTAGGTTTGGGGCCAAGGCCAAGGCAGGCCCACTCTGCAGAGGCAGAATCTAGATCTCCTAAATCTGAAGTCAGGGCGAGCATCGGACATTGGCTCAGGCTGGAGTTTGTGTCCATATTGGCTCCTTCATGGGGGGAGGGGCTTCATGAGGCTATAGAGCTTTTGCCCTGCTGAGGGTTGGGGGGTGCTCGAAACCACAAGGTTTCTTTCCATGGGACAGTCGAGCCCTTTTGCATGGCTCCAGGACATCCCATACAGAAAGAATCGAGAGCAGGGTTCTAAGGATGGATGTCTGGACACCTCACCTCGCATTCCCATTGGCTCCTAGTGACAAGAAGGTTCAATCTGCTGGCTCTCGGGCGAGCTACCCAGGTGGCTGAGTTGAGTTGGACTCTCCTAAAGATGGGTCATAATGTGGGTTTGTGTCCATGGAGACCTTGGAATGTAGTGGTGGCTCAGGGGTCCTGCAGGATTCTCCTACCCAGAGCATTGGACACAGATCCAAAGAGCAAGCTTCCCATGTGGAGTAGAGAGGTGTTCTGTTTGTTGCCTCTGGAAACTCGCATTTCGAGACCAGACCTCTGAGGACAGATGCCCGGAACAAAGCTAGAGATCAGATTAGGGCCTAGGGGCCTGTGTGGGAAAATATTCTGTCTCTGGGGACATTACTGTGCATGTCTGAGTGGAGGTGGTAACACAGTTTGTGTCATAATGCCCCTGTTTGTGCAAGGTGGCTGAGACTATTGGGATATCCTCAGGGGCCTTGGAAGTTTCTCCTGATCTGTAGTGTTGTGGCCTAGGGAATGGGCAGAGGTCCTTGGGAAGGGCAGGCATAGTCCTGCAGTGTGGCTAAAGGGCCTCAGCCTGCAGGGTGTGTGGGCAAGGCCAGTGTGGACAGAAATCTGAAAACTCAAACTCGGCTGAGGTTTAGGGCCGAGGGTATGGCAGGTCCAATCTATGGATTGTGATGGGAGGTCCTCAGGATATGAATGAAGGACGAGTGGCAGGCGGTCGCTCAGGCTTTTGTCTCCGGATTTTGTGTCAAGGTTGGCCATGGAATGTCGGAGTGGCCTCATGGGCCTTGGACGAGTCTCCCTCTCTTGGGATTTGGCCCGGATCCCTAAATGTTGGGGTCATTCTTTGGGAAGGGTGGAGTCCTGTTTTCTGCCTCAAGTGTCCCTTCAAAAGAGGGATTCCTGAGCAGAGGCCTGGGGTCGGGCGACTGGAAAACTCGACAACTGGTTAAGATTGCGGGCCTAGGGGCATGGCATGCCCCATATGAGGGCTCTTGGTCCAGCCACTAAGAGGCTTTACTTGAGCACGGGGTTTACGCTGAGGGGCCCAATGAGTGTCTTTGCCCAAAGCAGCCCTCAAGCATGGGCAAGGCCTCATGGGCCTTGCTGGTTTCTCCTACCTGAAGGATGGACACCATGCCAATAGCAAGGTTTCTTGCCATGGGGAAGGAGGAGTTCTGATATCTTCATCAGGTTCACCGCTGTGCAGTGATTGGAGATAAGGTCTAGGTTCTGGGGCCTGGGAACCCATTGTGGGAATAGATGATGGCCTAAGGCTATGGCAGTTACTATATGCTGGGTATGCGACCAGCTCTTTGGGTATCGGTCAGGATGTCCAGGCTCAGGCTGTGTCAGACAGAGCATTAGCCACCAGGGCAGCCTATATAATTGGGATGCAGTTGAGTGGCGTGCAGGTTTGTCCTCTTTCGGGGTTTCTGGGCAGCCCCCAAGGACAACGTTTTTCTTCTGGTGGGCAGGCAGAGTGTTATGTAGTGGTTCTGGAATTCCCAATCTGGAGGGCTTTTGCACCAGGAGTGTGAGGACAGAAGTCTGAGAACACAAGCTAGGGTTAGATTTCGGGGTGAGAGCATGTCAGGCCCACTCAGCAGAGACTGAATGGAGATCACCTGCATCTGAAGTCAGGGCAAGTATCAGACATTGGCTCAGGTTTTAATTTGTGTCCATGATGGCCCTTTCATGAAGGGGGCAGCTCATGAGTCCATGGCAGTTTTCCCACGCTGGGAGTTGTGAAATGCTCCAAACCACAAGGATTCCTTCTGGGGGAGAGTTGAGTCCTGTTGGATGGCACTAGGACGGCCCACACGGAAAGACTTGAGAGCACGGTTCCAAGGATGGATGCCTGGGCACCCCACCTCACATTCCATGGTCTCCTTGTGACAAGACACGTTCGATCTGCTGGCTCTGTGGGTATTACCCAGAATGCTGAATTGAAATGAACTCTCCTGAGGATGGGTCATTACGTGGGTTTGTGTCCATGAAGACCTTGGAATGTAGCGGTGGCTCGGGGGCCCTGAAGGATTCTCTCTCTTTTTTTTAATGTTTTATTTATTTGACAGAGAGAAATCACAACTAGGCAGAGAGGCAGGCAGAGAGAGAGGAGGAAGCAGGCTCACCGCGGAGCAGAGAACCCGACGTGGGGCTCGATCCCAGGACCCTGAGATCATGACCCAAATTGAAGGCAGTGGCTCTAACCCACTGAGCCACCCAGGCACCCCCCTGAAGGATTCTCTTAACCGGAGGGTTTGACACAGCTCCAAAGATCAAGTTTCCCAAGTGGAGATGAGAGGTGTTCGGATTTGTGCCTCAGAAAACCCCCATATGCTGGTATTTGAAATCAGATCTCTGAGGAAGACACCTGAAAATCACAGCAAGGGTTCAGATAAGGTCCTGGGGGCCTGTCCTGTTCAATCTTCTGTTTCTGTGGACATCTGTCTGCTTGTCTGAGTGGAGGTAGATCCTCAGCTTGTGTCAGTTCACACCTGTTTGTCCAGGGCTGCCTACACTATTAGGATGGCCTTGGGGACCTTCAAGGTTTCTCCTAATCTGTAAGGTTGTGGCCAATGGAATGGGCAGAGTTTCCTTGGAGAGGGCATGCACAGTCTTGTGGTGTGGCTCCAGGGGTCCAAGCCTGGAGGGTGTGTGGGCCAGGGCTGTGTCATCAGAAATCTGAAAACACAAACTCAGCTTAGGTTTGGGGTCGAGGGTATGGCAGGCCCGATCTCCAGACCATGAAGGGAGCTCCTCCGGATATGAATGAAGGGCAAGTGTGAGGCGGTTTCTCAGGCTTTTGTCTCTGCATTTTGTGTCAAGGATGACCGTGGAATGGAGGAGTGGCCTTATGGGCCATGCCCAGATCCCAAGAGTTTGGGGTCATTCTGTGGTAAGGGAGTAGTCTTGTTTTTTGCCTCCAGTGTCCCTCCAAAAGAGGTATTCCAGAGCAGAGCCCTGGGAACAGGTGACTGGAAAACCCGACCTCTTGATAGGATTGGGGGCCTAGGAGCATGGCAAGCCCCATATGAGTGCTCTTGGTGCAGCCACTGAGAGGCCTTACTTGAGCACGGGGCTCATGCTGAGGGTCACAATATGTGTTTCTGCCGATGGAAGCCCTCAAGCATGGGCATGGCCACATGGACCATGCTGGTTTCTCCTACCCTGAAGGATGGACACCACGCCAACAGCAAGATTTCTTGCCATAGGGAAGGAGGAGTTCTGATTTCTTCTTTAGGTTCACCCCTGTGAAGTTTTTGGAGATAAGGTCTAGGTTCTGAAGCCTGAAAACCCAGGTTGGGAAGAGATGAATGCCTAAGACCATGGTTAGTTGGATGTGTTGAGTGTGCAGCCAGCTGTCTGGGTGTTTGTCGGGAGGTCCGGGCTCAGGCTGTGTCAGACAGAGCATTAGTGCCCAGGGAAGCCTACGTAATTGGGTTGCAGTCTAGAGGCATGCATATTAATCCTCATTTGGGGTTTCTGGGAAGCCCCATAGGGCAACATTTTTTCTTCTGGTGGGCATGCAGAGTGCTACGTTGTGCCTTCAGAATTCCCGATCTGGAGTTCTTGTGGGCCAGCAGTTTGAGGATGGAAGTCTGAGAGCACAAGCTAGGGTTAGGTTTAGGGACAAGGGCATGGCAGGCCCACTCTGAAGAGACTGAGTCGAGATCTCCTGCATCTGAAGTCAGGGCAAGAAGCAGACATTGGCTCAGCTTGCAGTTTGTGTCCATGATGGCCCCTTCATGAAGGGGGGGGAGCTTCATGAGGCCATGGAGGTTTTCCCACACTGGGAGTTGTGAGATGCTCCAAACCACAATGATTCCTTCTGTGGGACAGTCAAGCCCTTATGAATGGCTCCCTGACACCCCATACAGAAAGACTCGAGAGCAGGGTTCTAAGGATGGATGCCTGGGTAACACACCTCGCATTCCCCTTTTCTCCTAGCTACAAGGCATGTTCGATCTGCTGGCTCTGGGGTGCTACCCAGGGGGCTGAGTTGAAATGGACTCTCCTAAGGATGGGTCATCATATGGGTTTGTGTCCATGGAGACCTTGGAATGTGGCAGTGATTCGGGGACCTTAAGGATTCTCCTAACCGGAGGGTTTGACACAGCTCCAAAGAGCATGTTTCCCATGTGGAGATGAGTGGGGTTCTGCTTGGTGCCTCAGGAAACCCCCATATGCTGGTATTTGAAACCTGGCCTCTGAGGAGAGAGGCCTGGAAACCATAGCAAGGGTTCAGATGAGGGCCTATTGACCTGTCCCGTTCAATCTTCTCTCTCTGGGGCTATCCATCTGATTGTCTGAGTGCAGGTAGTTGCTCAGCTTTTGTCAGATTGCCCCTTTTTGTTCAGGGTGCCCTACACTATTGTGATGGACTCGGGGACCTTGGAGGTTTCTCCTAATCTGTAGAGTTGTGGCCAATGGAAAGGGCAGAGTTTCCTTGGAGAGGGCAGGCACAGTCCTGAGGTGTGGTTCCAGGGGCTCAGCCTGGAGCGAGTGTAGGCCAGGGCTGTGGCGTCAGAAGTCTGAAAACACAAACTCGGTTTAGGTTTGGGATGGAGTGTATGGCAGCTCTGATCTCCAGACCATGAGGGAAGCTCCTCAGCATATGAATGAAGGGCAAGTGGGAGGCAGTTGGTTGCTCAGGTTTTTGTCTCTGGATTTTGTGTCAAGGATGGCCGTGAAATGTAGGGGTGGCCTCATGCTCAATGGACTACTCTCCCTCTCTGGGTATTTGGCCCGGCTTCCGAGAGTTTGGGATCATTCTGTGGAAAGGGAGTAGTCCTGCTTTCTGCCTCCAGTGTCCCTCCAAAAGAGGGATTTCAAAGTAGAGCCCTGGGTACAGACGACTGGAAAACCCAAACTTTGGTTAGGAATTGGGGCCTATGGGCATGGCAAGACCATATGAAGGCTCTTGATCCAGCCACTGAGAGTCCTTACTTGAGCACGGGCCTCACATTGCATATCACAATGAGTGTCTGTGACCAAGGCGGCCCTCGAGCATGGGCTTGGCACATCGGCCATGCTGTTTTCTCCTACCCTGAAGGTTGGACACCATGCCAACAGCAATTTTTTCTTGCTGATGGAGATGGAGGAGTTCAATCCGAATGGTAGGGGCTGTTTCTCAAGAAGAGGTGGTGAGGACGACCCTGACGAGGGTCTCCCTGGTTGAGGACGCTCACCAGCTGAGGCCGCTCTGTACAAGGCTGCTCAGGACAAGCCCACTCCCCAGACAAGGCCGCTCACCCACGAGGCCACTCTCCAGATGAGGCCACTCCCCATACGAGACTGCTCCCAACAATGAAGAGGTGATGACGACGAGGACAACAACCCCAATGACACAGACTCTGCTCCCCAAGATGCCACACCAACAAGACTGCTCCCCAGACGAGGCTGCTCCCTGGACGAGGCCGCTCCCAGTGACGAAGAGGAGATGACAAGGAGGACGACAACCCTGAGGACACGGACTCTGCTCACCATGACGCCACTCCCACAAGGCCACTCCCCAGACAAGGCCTCTCCCAGCAGTGCCGCTGCTTGGGGCTGTGAGGAAGCTTGTGCCGGTGAGGCCGCTCACGGTGACAAGGCTGCTCCAGGCGGCGCTGCTCCCAATGACAGCTCTTACTCTGACGACGACTCCAATGGGTACCCTAATGTCTACTACTACTCCTCCTACTGCTCGCCCCACACAGCCTCACAGACTAAACTTTATAGAGGTTGCTGAGCCCGACCCACACACAGGTAGCCAATGAAATTGCAACACACCACAGTAAATATATGTTTGCTCCACTGATTGGATGTCTCCATCTGGCGTGGCCCATCCCTATATCAGGGGAATGCAAGAAGTTCCTCTGGCTAATCAGGCCCTCATACAGGCCCTCATAAGCTTGGGTCAGAATGTCCATGTTTGTCCAGGACAGCCTACACTATCGGGATGGCCTCAGGGGCCTTGGAGGTTTCTCCCAATTTGTAGGGTTGTGGCCCATGGAATGGGCAGAGTTTCCTTGGAGAGGGCAGGCACAGTCCTGCGGTGTGGCTGCAGGGGCCCCAGCCTGGAGGATGTGTGGGCCAGGGCTGTGGGGATGGAAATCTGAAAACACAAACTTGTCTTAGGTTTGGGGCCGATGGTATGGCAGGCCTGATCTACAAACCATGAGCGGAGCTCTTCAGGATATGAACCAAGGGTGAGAGTGAGGCGGTTGCTCAGGCTTTTGTCTCTGGATTTTGTGTCAAAGATGGCCATGGAATGGAGGGGTGGCCTCCTGGGCCATAGATGAGTATCCATCTCTGGGGATTTGGCCCAGCTCCCATAGTTTGGGGACATTCTGTGGTAAGACAGGAGTCCTGTTTTCTGCCTCCAGTGTCCCTCCCAGAGAGGGATCCCAGAGTAGAGCCCTGGGTATGGGCAACTGGAAAACCTACATAAGCTTAGGACTTGGGGCCTAAGGGCATGGCAAGCCCCATATGTGTGCTTTTGGGACAGCCACTGAGAGGCCTTACTTGAACACGGGGCTCATGCTGAGGGTCACAATGCATGTTTGTGCCCAAGGCGGCCCACTAGAATGGGCGTGGCCTCATGGGCCATGCAGGTTTCTCTTACCCTGAAGGTTGGACACCATGCCAATAGCAAGGTTTCCTGCCAGGTGCAATGAAGAGTTCTGATTTGTGCATCAGTTTCCCCCTTGTGCTGCAATTGGAGATAAGGTCTAGGTTCTTGTTAGGGTCTGTGATCAAAGGAACAAGACTGACACAAAGTGAAAATCAAGCAAAGCTTTATTTCACGCCAAGCATCAGAAAGCAAACCGACCAGTCGGGACCATATCTTACATAGAGGCGGCGATGACGAGGATGCTGCTCCCGATGACAAAGAGGCGAGGACAATGAGGACGACAATCCTGACAACACACTCTGCTCCCCATGAGGCGATTCTGACAAGGCCACTCCCTGGAGGAGGCCGCTCCCCAGACAAGGCCACATGCTGGACGAGGCTGCTCCCGAAGATGAAGAGGCTGCTCTCGATGATGAAAAGGCCGCTCTGGACAAGGCCGCTCAACGACGAGGTCACATGCCAATGAGGCTGCTCTCCAGAATGACAACACTCTGGCGAGGCCGCTCCAGACCAGGCCACTCCAGTGAGGCTGCGGCTGGGGGTGGCGAGGCTGCTGGCGGTGGGGCCACGGCTCGGGGCGGCGCCACTCCAGAGGACCCCAACACTATCACTCCTATGACTACCCTAGTGACTCCCAATGGCCACTCTAATGGCTATTCTAACGGCTATTCTAACTCCTCCTACTTCTCTAATGGTTATTCTAACTCCTCCTACTTCTCCCCCCCACCCCAGTCTCCCAGACTAACCTTTAGAGAGGTGGCTGAGCCTGGCCCACACACAGGTGGCCAATGAGATTTCAACTCACCACAGTTAATATATGCGCACCCCACTGATTGGATATGGCTATGTGGCCTGGCCCGCCCCTATATCCAGGGTTTACAAGTAAGTTCCTCTGGCTAATCAGGCCCCTACAGTTCTCATGCCTCGAAACCCAGGTTGGGAAGAGATGACAGCCTCAGGCCATGGCAGGTGTGCGGCCAGCTGTCTGGGTGTCTGTCAGGAAGTCTGGGCTCAGACTGTGTGAGATGGAACATTAGTGCCCAGGGAAGCCTATGAAATTGGGTGTGGTCGAGGGGGCCGTGCAGGTTGATCCTTCTGTGGGATTTCTGGGCAGCCCCATAGGGCAACGTTTTCTTCTGCTGGGCAGGCACAGTGCTGTGTTGTGGCCCCAGAATTGACAATCTGGAGGGCTTGTGGGCCAGGAATGTGAGGACAGATGTCTGAAAACACAAGCTATGTTTAGGTTTCAGGCCAAGGGCAAAGTAGGGCCACTCTGCAGAGGCTGAATCAAGATATCCTGCATCTGAAGTCAGGGCTAGTATCAGACGTTGGCTCAGGCTGGAGTTTGTGTCCTGTTCATGAAGGGGAGGGGGTTCTCATGCGGCCATGGATGATTTCCCACACTGGGGGTTGTGAGCTCCTCCATACCACAAGGTTTCCTTCTGCGGGACAGTCGAGTCCTGTTGGATGGCTCCAGGAAACACCATATGGAAGGACTCAAGAGCAGGATTCTAAGGATGGATGCCTGGACACACCCAGCTCACATTCCCTTTGGCTCCAAGCGACAAGACGGGTTCGCCCAGCTGGCTTTGGGGTGAGCTATCCATGGAGCTGAGTTGAAATGGACTCTGCTGATGATAGGTCATAATGTGGGTTTATGTCCATGGAGACCTTGGAATGTGGCAGTGGCTCAGGGACTCTGCAGGATTCTCCTACACGGAGAGGTTCACACAGCTGCAAAGAAAATCTTCCCATGTGGAGACAAGAGGTGTTCTGTTTGGTGCCACAGGAAAATCCCATATGCTGGTATTTGAAACCAGGGCCCTGAGGAGAGACGCCTGGAAACCAAAGCAAGTGTTCAGGCTAGTGCCTAGGGGCCTATCCTCTTCAATTTTCTGGGTCTGGAGACATCAGTCTGCATGTCTGACTGGCGGTAGTTGCTCAGCTTTGGTCAGAATGGCCCCGTTTGTCCAGGGCGGCCTACTCGATCAGGATGGCCTTGGGGACCTTGGAGGTTTCTCCCAATCTGTAGGGTTCTGGCCCATGTAATTAACACAGTTTCCTTGGAGAGGACAGGCACAGTCCTCTGGTGGGGCTTCAGTCTGAAAACACATACTAGGGTTAGGATTGGGGCTGAGAGCATGGCAGAGCCACTCTTCAGAGACTGAATCGAGATCTCCTGCATCAGAAGTCAGGTCGAGTGACAGAGGTCGGTTCAGTTTGGAGTTTGCATCCATGATGGCCCCTTCATGAAGAGGCATCCTCATGAGGCCATGGAGGATTTCACACGCTGGGGGTTGTGAGCTGATCCAAACTGCAAGGTTTCCTTCTGCAGGACAGTCCAGTCCTGGTGGATGTTTCCAGGACACCCTATATGGAAAGAATCGAGAGCAGGCTTCTAAGGATGGGTGCCTGGCCAACCCACCTCACATTCCCATTGGCTCCTAGCAACAAGGAAAGTTTAATCTGCTGGTTCTGTGGCGAGCTACCCAGGGTGCTGTGTTGAAATATTCTCTTATGAGGATGGATTATCATGTGTGTATGTTTCCACGGAGACCTTGGAATGTGGCGGTGGCTCAGGGGCACTGCTGGATTCTCCTACCCAGAGGGTTTACCACAGCCCCAAAGAGCAAGCTTCTCGAGTGGAGATGAGAGGTGTTCCGTTTGGTGCCTCAGGAAACCCCCATATGCTGGTATTTGAAACCAGGCCTCTGAGAAGAGACGCCTGGAAACCAAAGCTAGCTTTCAAATTAGGGCCTAGTGGCCTGTATGGTTCAATATACTGTCTCTGGGGACATCTGTCTGCGTGTCTGAGTGGAGGTAGTTGTTCAGCTTGTGTCTGAATGCCCCTGTTTGTCCAGGGCATCCTCCATGATTGGGATGGCCTTGAGGGCCTTGAAGGTTTCTCCTAATTGGTAGGGTTGTAACTAATGGAATGGGCACACTTTCCATGGCGAGGGAAGGCACCATCTTGTGTTGTGGCTCCAGGCCCCAGCCTGGAATGTGTGTGGGCCAGGAATGTGGGGACAGAAGTCTGACAGAAGTCATGCTTAATGACTGAGCCACCAAGGAGCCAAAATAGTGCCCTTCTTTATCTCTTGTTACAGTTTCCATTTTAAATTCTGGTTTGTCAAAGGTATGTATTGTTACTCTGGCTTTCTTTTGACATTCATTTGTGTGATTAAAAAACTTCTTCATCGGGGCTCCTGGGTGGCTCAGTGGTTTAAGCCTCTGCCTTCGGCTCAGGTCATGATCCCAGGGTCCTGGGATTGAGCCCCGCATCAGGCTCTCTGCTCAGCAGGGATCCTGCTTCCCCCTCTCTCTCTGCCTGCCTCTCTGCCTACTTGTGATCTCTGCCTGTCAAATAAATAAATAAAATCTTAAAAACAAAACAAAACAAAACAAAAACTTCTTCATCTCCTCACTTTCTATTTACAGGTGTCTTCAGGTCTGATGTGAATCTCTTGTCAGCCAAATTTGGATGAGTCTTCTTTTTTTAATCCATTCTTATACCTATGCCTCTTGATTGGATCACTTAGCTCATTTGCATTAAAATAATTATTGATAGATAGCTATTTAGTGTAATTTTGTTACTTGTCATTTCTGGAGATTTTCTCTGATCCTGTCTTGTCTTTGACAATTTTGGCCTCTCCTTCCCACTCAAAGAGTTTCCATTAATATGTCTGGCAGGGCTTTTTTGGGGTCATGAATTCCTTTAGGTTTTGTCTGGGAAACTTTTTACCTCACCTTCTTTTATGAAAGATAATGTTGCTGGATAGAGTATGCTTGGCTGCATATTTTTCTCTTTCAGCACTTCAGCTTTTTATGCCTTTCTCTTCTATCTTCTCAAGTTTCTGTTGAGATATCTCTGGGTAGCCTTATGGGTTTTCCCTTGTAAGTTAACAACTTCTTTTCTTTTCCTCTTTTAATTTTTGGTTGTCGTTGTTTATCACTGTATTTTGTAAATTTAATTACAATATGTCTTGGGGTTGGCCTGCTTTTGTTGATTTTGATGGGAGTTCTTTATTCCTCTTGGATCTGTATGACTTTTTGTTCCCCAGGTTGGGGAAGTTTTCAGCTATTTTTTCTTCAAATATAATTTCTACCCCATTTTCTCTGTCTTCTTCATTTTAGACTCCTACAATACAAATGTTATCACATGTAATATAGTTACTGATTTTCTTAAGTGTATTCTCATGTTGCATAATTCTCCTCTATTTTGTTCAGTTTCATTATTGCCCATTATTTTCTTTTATGTGATGAATTTTTTCCTCTGCTTCTTCCAGCATCCTGTTAATTTTATCAAGCTTGTTTCTAATCTCATTTATTGCATTTTTCATTTCTGATTAGTACTTTTTAAGCTTTTTTAGATCTTTGTGGTAAGAATCTAATTAATTTCTTATACTCTTCTCTCAAGGCCAGTTAGTAACCTTCTGATTATTGCTTTAAATTCTCCATCTTGCTTGTAACTACTATCTGTTTCACCTAGAAATTTGGCCATGAACTTATTTTGTCTTTATTTGGGATAATTTCCTCTGTCTCTGCTTTCTTCTCTGTGTTAGAAAAGCCAGTTATGTTTGCCTTTCTGGAAAGTAATGACTTTTGGAAAATGAGTTCCTGTAGTTCCCAGGACTTGGAACTTCAAGGAGTGCCTCCAGTGTGTGTTACAATGCCTGTGCTGTTGTGTTTTTGGCTGCTCTTTCGTTCAGGCCATTTGTCTGCAGAGAGCCTTATTGCTTGCTGTCAATACTTTCTGATCCCTTGCATGAATGTGGTGTGTATTAAATAGGTGAGTTCTGGTCTGCTTGTTAATGAGACTTACCACCTCTTCCACCAGAAACTAAGGCCCTCAGAACTCTGTGGTTGGCTGAGGTGGAGTGGACAAGAGTTTTTGTTTCTCTTCTTGGGGAGGGGTCCTCTGGGCTGGAACTGAGGCAAGCTTGACTTAGGAAGGTAGTCTAGGGGTGCCTGGATGGCTCAGTGGGTTGGGGCCTCTGCCTTCAGTTCAGGTAATGATCTCAGGGTCCTGGGATAGAGCCCCACATCAGGCTCTCTGCTTGGTGGACAGCCTGCCTTCTCCCTCTCTCTGCCTGCCTCTCTGCCTACTAGTGATTTCTGTCAGTGAAATAAATAAAAAAAGAAAAATAAGACGAATAAAGGTAGTCCAGCTTGAACTCAGGAAGGCAGGGCTTGGTCTAAACAAGTAGGCAACCAGTGTTAGTGTTGTTCTGCTTCCTGCAGGTGGCTATGTATTTATGCTGAGGAGTAAGAGACTTAACTTGTCCCAGCCACCTGCTTTGTTCCTGGAGAGGCATCTCCATAAATGGTACCTCTCAGGGACATGCTTCAAGAAGAGTGAATAATCTCCTGCCTATGTACCCCAGTTGTTCGTCAAATTGCTATTTCTACACTCTCTGCTTCTGAGCTGTTTTCCTGCTTTTTCTCTAGGAAGAGGGCAGTGTCCTCCAGGTGTATCTCAGTCAAGCCTGCTGACCTTTATAATTCTAGTCTTTAAGCCCTGATGGTTGCAGGAATTCACAAAATTCATCCTTATTCATTTTCCAAGCCAGTAGCTTTGAGGACACTTCCCCTTTTTGTGTTCCCCTGTGTGCTCCCCCCACTTACCCTTCTCAGTGACTATCGCTTCCTATCCTCTGCAGCACCCATGATCCATTTCTGCCCCAAACCATGTCTCTGCACTACCTAAGCTCTTCAGTGTGACCTTTTCTCTCCCTTTTGTTGTGTAGTTCATTCTGTGAGTCTTCAGATCGATTTCTGGGAGGGCATATAGGATGGTTTGATAGTTATCTAATTGTGTCCATAGGCCTAGAAGACCCTAGGGTTCTCTTATTCCTTCAGTGTTCCAGTGAGTATCTTTATGATGATTATTTTAAATTCTGCATGAGGCCTATTACTTATTTCTCTTTGGTTAAATCTCCTGCTGTGATTTTCTTATGATCTTTCATTTGGGAAATATTCTCCTGACTCCTCATTGTGTCTACTTTTTTGTGTGTGTTTCTTTGTCTTAGGGAAGCTAGCTATATCTTTTGCTCTCGAAAGTAGTGGCTTTATGAAGAAGAGGTCCTGTAGTGCCCTGAATTGCAGTATTCCCTGTTCACTAGAACCTGTCACTTTATGAGAGCTTTCCATATGTGTTGCTTATGTCATGCTATTGTGTCTGAGTCACTTTTCCTTTCAGTCCAGATATCTGGACTGACTTTGCCTGTTATGAATTGTGTTTGCTCTCTCAATGTTAGTGAGATCCAGGCAGTATGGTTCTGTTAGGGCATGGTAGTAGAAGGGCTATGGGTTGGGGTGCCAGTATTTGGAAAATTCACAATGAGTTGTTATTCGTAGGTGATTCCCTGAAGCACAGCATGTGCTGTCATTTTGCACAGTGGGCCAGGGGCCCATAGACTTTTGTGCACATTGGCTAAGACCAGTTTCTACACATGGTGGGTGGTTTTGCCATGTGGAGTCTGTGTGCATGGTAGCTAGGCATGGAGTGTGGTGGTTGAGGAAAGCCACATTTGTGTGTAGCTGCTGGATGGGGTGTGCAGCATTAACAAAAATTGTGCTGATCCCACAATTCAGGAGAACATGTGGGTATGGCCCTTTGCCAGCAGTTTGGGTAGCAAGGATCTGCTATGCTGACTTTCCAGGTGGCTTTGTGATTATACTGGGGGTTGGGGTATAAAAATGATGACTGCCAGATCTTTTGTTCCTAGAGAAGTCCCCCAACATACTTTGAAATCTATATACACGTATCTCCCTCCCATTGTGCAAGCTGTTCTTTCCATGTTGTCTCTTTTTGAGCTGTGGTTTCTTTAATGGTGGAGACCTGGCTAAGAAGCCTTCATGGCTTCTTCACCAACCCAGTGTTGATTCCACTGAATTTTCAAGCTCAAGCCTCCAAGTTCCACTGGTTTTAAAAACTCACAGAATTCAGCCCCTCTGGTTTTCAAGGCTAGATATTTGTTTTTACTGTGTTGGTTCCCTGGTGCTTTTTTCTCTCAGGGATGGCAGTTCCCTTCTTCCTACATGCATCTCCTGACCAACATTTCTGACCTTCCAAATCTCTCTGATGTGGCTTCTTCTCTACATTTAGTTGTGGAGATTGCTTTGCTAGTCCTTTAATTGCTTTCAGGTTTATTAACTTGTATATGAATGATATCTAGTTGTAAACATAGGATGTTTAGTGTCCTACTCTCCCATCTTCCTGGCATCCATATGAGGATTTGAATAGTTTCTTTTCATTACTCTTTGGTGTATTTTTGTATAATATAAGCATTTTCATTAGAGTAGAGCACATTCCTTCCTTGGGAGTGATGACTTTGTGGTTATATTTTTGCATTACATTGACACAAAAGAATCCGTGTGGTGAAATCAGTGCAGATGATGACCACAGAGAATACAAAGATGAAATTAGAAAATCAGTTGGCATTATATGATTTTCCCATTGCAATGAGAACATTTTTGCGAGAGGGGGTTTGCACACATATTGTCCACTTAATTAATGCATTCTTTATGCCTTTTTGTAAATAATTATAAAAGTCCACAATTTTCACAAAGAATTGAAGAATGCCTATTTATTATTGTGAACTGTTTCTTATCACAATGGTTATATATACAAACATATATATGTTTATGTATATATACACTCATATATATATATATATATATTTAAATGATATTTGGATGTCTTGTTCATTTAGGGCTGGCAGGAAATGCTTGGTAATGGTAAAATGCAGCCATGATTAACTGAAAAATACTTTAAATCTGCAATTAAATTTCTCTGTGGAATTCTACTTATCTTTAAAGAGGACATGGCATGATAAGATAATTCAAGAAATATCTTGAAATCAGTACTCATTTCATTCCAATTTTATTTGTTTTCTGCATTTCTAGTATGGCACAATGGTTAATTATATTCAGAGTAATGACTATAAGCTGTAGTAAGATTTCTGCTCATCTGAGAAAAATCCCATTTTGTTATAAACTTGTATTTACAAACTGGGAAATTGTTCATATTTTGGAATGATATTAAACCAGAAGACTTTAAGAATTATTTGAATTGTCACTTTTGAGCAGATTCTGATGGTAAAACTCAGTTACAGACACTAACGATAATATCCTATTCCTTGAACAATCCTGTTACCTATTGTACTTTGAGAAACATGTTAACTATCTTTCAATCCATTATATATCTATAAATATATTTTCATGTATATGATAATATTCAAAGAACTCTACTGGGCATTATGGGAATATGTGTAGGCACAGAATTAGATCCTCCCTTGCTCTTGATGAATCTAGTGGGAGAAATGGCACATGCTTTTATGTATTTGTTACTTCAATAAAACAGAAGAAGTACAAATGCCTTAAGAGAGGTAGAGATAAAGATGGAGGATAACAGTAGAGAGGTCTTAGAGGGACAAAGCTTTTGGCTGTTAATAATAGGAAGACCATATTAAAAAGCTGTCATCATCAAGACAACATAGTACTGGCACAAAAACAGACACATAGATCAATGGAACAGAATAGAGAGCCCAGAAATAGACCCTCAACTCTATGGTCAACTAATCTTCGACAAAGCAGGAAAGAATATACAATGGAAAAAAGACAGTCTCTTCAATAAATGGTGCTGGGAAAATTGGACAGCCACATGCAGAAAAAATGAAATTGGACCACTTCCTTACACCACACACGAAAATAGACTCCAAATGGATGAAGGACCTCAATGTGAGAAAGGAATCCATCAAAATCCTTGAGGAGAACACAGTCAGCAACCTCTTCAACCTCAGCTACAGCAACATCTTCCTAGGAACATCGCCAAAGGCAAGGGAAGCAAGGGCAAAAATGAACGATTTGGATGTCATCAAGATCAAAAGCTTTTGCACAGCAAAGGAAACAGTTAACAAAACCAAAAGACAACTGACAGAATGGGAGAAGATATTTGCAAACGACATATCAGATAAAGGGCTAGTATCCAAAATCTATAAGGAACTAAGCAAATTCAACACCCAAAGAACAAATAATCCAATCAAGAAATGGGCAGAGGACATGAACAGACATTTCTGCAAAGAAGACATCCAGATGGCCAACAGACACATGAAAAAGTGCTCCACATCACTCAGCATCCAGGAAATACAAATCAAAACCACAATGAGATATCACCTCACACCAGTCAGAATGGCTAAAATTAACAAGTCAGGAAATGACAGATGCTGGCGAGGATGTGGAGAAAGGGGAATCCTCCTACACTGTTGGTGGGAATGCAAGCTGGTGCAACCACTCTGAAAAACAGCATGGAGGTTCCTCAAAATGTTGAAAATAGAACTACCCTATGACCTAGCAATTGCACTACTGGGTATTTACCCTAAATATACAAACGTAGTGATCCGAAGGGGCACGTGCACCCGAATGTTTATAGCAGCAATGTCTACAATAGCCAAACTATGGAAAGAGCCTAGATGTCCATCAACAGATGAATGGATAAAGAAGAGGTGGTATATATACACAATGGAATACTATGCAGCCATCAAAAGAAATGAAATCTTGCCATTTGCGACGACGTAGTTGGAACTAGAGGGTATCATGCTTAGTGAAATAAGTTAATCAGAGAAAGACAACTATCTATCGTATGATCTCCCTGATATGAGGATGTGGAGATGCAACATGGGGGGTTAGGGATATAGGAAAAGAATAAATGAAACAAGATGGGATTGGGAGGGAGAAAAACCATAATTGACTCTTAATCTCACAAAACAAACTGAGGGTTGCTGGGGGGAGGGGTGGTTGGGAGAGGGGGGAGGGGGTTATGGACATTGGGGAGGGTATGTGCTATGGTGAGTGCTATGAAGTGTGTAAATCTGGCGATTCACAGACCTGTACTCCTGGGGATAAAAATACATTATATGTTTATAAAAAAATAAGAAATATATATATATATATATATATATATATATATATATATAGAATAGGAAGACCAACAATGAATTGAAATGACTGAAAGTCAAATCTCTTAATAAAAAAAGAAATGTATAGTAGTTTTACAGATTTTATTTATTTGAGAGAGAGAAAGAGCACAAGAGTGGGGGGATGGTTAGAGGAAGAAGGAGGAGTGGACTCCTCACAGAGCAGTGAGCCTGATGCAGGGCTCTATTCCAGGACACTGAGATCATGACCTGAACTGAAGGAGCTGCTTAATTGACAGAGCTACCCAGGCACCCCAGAAATATATACTATTAAGAACAGAGCTGGATTCAATATTTTCTTGCCTTCTAAGTATCTACCAGTCACAAATCAAAACTAAATAATTTTAATAAATTTATATGCCATTTTTCTCTGTAAGAAAGAATATGGATGCTTTTTCTCAAGGATTTTCCATGACAGCATTTTATTTTTACTCTAATGAAAATATAAAACTTGAAATATAGTACAATTTAAAGTTCACATAGACAAATAGCAAAACATTTGATAATATAATAAACTTACAACAAATTAGAAACCATAAATGGGGACTTTGAATATACTTGGAACTCTTCTATCTTTTAAAGGAAAAAAGTAGAGATAAAGATTTGCATGGATATTCATGTCCAAAACAGAGAGGAGCTACATCTGCCTCCTTTGTGAACCCTCTGTCCTGATACTCACAGCGATACTTGCATGTTCCTAGCAGCTCATGTTTGAAATTAGATTATGGTGTCCATCTTGTCATTTTTAGACGCTTGGAGCACCCAAAAGGATGGCTTTGAACTTGTGACATTCCTAAGTTGTGGAGTCCACATTCAGATACCATAAATTTTGGCGGATACCTATAGGCTCCTTGAAGTAAGGGGAAGCAGATCCAGTAAAATTTGTCATAATTTTGACAATCTGGAAGAGATATGTATATAATATTGTGTTTTAAAGTCAAGGTGTTAAGCCTTCTATACCCTAACTTGATTCCTTTTGGTTTTTAAAAGATGGTTTAGAGTATTTATTACCTCAGAAAGAGTTTTCCATTTTTAATCTCAATACAAGATTTTCTTTAATATATTCATTTACAATGTGTTTCTTTTTTTTTCCAGGACAGATGACCTGAAGAACTTTGCAGTTGCTGCTATCTGTATTGTTGAATACAAATATAGAGTAATACATTTGATTTGCCTATATGTCATTCATTTCCTATACAATGATCCTTTAAGGTAACTTTGAAGACCTTGAGAGACATTTTATTTTGTGAATTTGGGGCAAGAGGGTTGGAAGTGTTGAAGACTGTGCTTTCTGGTTCCCCATAGCTGCACATTCTTAATGCAAAACTAATATTGCAGACAAAAATAGTAGGCTACATGGGTGAACTGCTGGATGGTAGATGTGGGGTAGGTACTTTACAATGATAGATTATAGTTAATGAGTCTTCTTCAGGGTCATACAGCTGTTACTTTTTACACATTGGGGAAACTGGCATCAGATACATAATATTGTTTCTTGTTATCAGCAAACAGAAGTGATTATAAAATTCCAGTTCTGCTTAAGAATGAAAAATGTGGACTCTTTTGGGTAATATAATATTTTACCAATATTAATTATTCTAATCCATGAGTATAAAATATCTCTACTTGTTTGTGTCATCTTCAATTTCTTTCATCAGTGGTTTGTGATTTTTGGACTACATATACTAGTCTTTCACCTCTTTGGTTAAGTTTTTTTTCTTAGTTATTCCTTTGAGTGCAACTGTTAATGTTTTTTTTTTTTTCTTAATTTCTCTTTCTGCTACTTCATTATCAGTGTCTAGAAATGTTACTGATTCCTGGCTATAAATCTTGTATTCTGCCTCTTTACTGAACTTGCTTATTACTTCTAGTAGTTTTTTTATGGACTCTAGGATGTTCTGTGTATAGTATGATGCCATCTAAAATTAGTGACTGTTTAACTTCTTTACCAATAGTGATGTCTCTTATTTCTTTTTCTTGTCTGAGTGCTGTGGCTAGGACTTCCAGTACAATGTTGATTAAAAGCGGTGAGAGTGGACATTCCTATTTTATTCCTGACCTTAGAAGGAATGATCTTAGTTTTTCAGGATTGAGTATGATATTAGCTGTGAGTTCTTCATATATGGTTTTTATATATAGAGATATGTTCCTTCTAACCTCGCTTTGCTGATTTTCAGCATTTCAATATGAATGGATGTTGATTCTTGTCAAATGCTTTTAGGCATCTATTGAGATGATTAAAGGATTTTTATCCTTCATTTTGTTGATGTGGTGTAAGACGTTGATTGATTTGCAAAGATTCAATGCAATCCCTATCAAAATGCCAGAGTATTTTTCAAAAACTAGACCAAGTAATAGTGAAATTTGTATAGAACCACAGAAGACCCCATATATCCAAAGCAATCTTGAGAGAAGAACACAGCTGAGGTATCACAATACCATATTTCAAAATATACTACAAATCTGTAGTAATCAAAACAGCATGGTATTAGCACAAAAATAGACACATTCAATGGAACACAAGAGAGAGCCCATAAATAAACCTATGATTATATGGTCAATTGAACTATGACATAGGAATAAAGAATATGCAAAGGGAGAAGATACTCTCTTCAATAAAGAGAGCTGAGATAACCGGGCAGATAGATGTTAAAGAATGAGACTAGACCACTTTCTAACACTATACACAAAAATAAAGTCAACATGGATTAAAAACCTAAATGTGAGACGTGTACCGAAAATCCTGGAACTCTGACACTGGCCATGGCAATATTTTTCTAGATCTGTTTCTTAAGCAAGTAAATAAAAAAAAATAAAGTATTGGAAGTACATCAATATCAAACACTAATGATGTTACCTTGGATCCGATGTGCTGGGTGTGTGGCCAGCTGTCTTGGTGTCTGCCGGGAGGTCTGGGCTCAGGCGGTCAGGCAGGGCATTAGTGCCCAGGGCAGCCTAGGAAATTGGGATACGTTCAAGGGTCATGCAACTTGATCCTCATTTGACATTTCTGGGCAGCCCCATAGGGCAACAATTTTCTCCTGGTGGGCAGTTAGAGGGCTGCATTGTGGCTCCGGAATTCCCAGTCTGGAGGGCAAGTGGGCTAGTAGTGTGAGGACAGAAGTCTGAAAACACAAACTAGGGTTAGGTTTGGGGCTGATGGCATGGCAGGCCCACTCTGTAGAGGCTGAATCGAGATCCCCAGCATCTGAAGTCAGGCCGTGACTTAAGACTTCTGACGTTAGCTCAGGCTGGACATTGCGTCCATGATGGCGCCTTCATGAAGGGGGGCATTATAAAGCATGGAGGCTTTCCCACATGGCGGTTGTGAGCTGCTCCAAACTGCAAGGTTTCATTCTGTGGGAGAGTCGAGTCCTGGTGGATAGTTCCAGGATGCCCCATACAGATAGACTCGAGAGCAGGATTCTAAGGATGGATGCCTGGACACCCCACCTCGCATTCCAATTGGCTCCTAGTGACAAGGCAGGTTTGGTCTACTGGCTCTGGGGCAAGATACTCAGGTGGCTGAGTTCAAAGGAACTCTCATGAGGATGGGTGATCATGTGGGCTTGTGTCCATGGAGACCTTGGAATGTGGTGGTGGTTCAGGGGCCCTGCAGTATTCTCCTACCCAGAGGGTTTGACACAGCTCCAAAGAGCTAGCTTCCCATATGGAGACAAGAGGTGTTCCATCTGGTGCCTCAGGAAACACCTATATGCTGGTATTCAAAATCAGTCCTCTGAGGACAGACGCCTGGAAACCAAAGTTAAGGTTCAGATTAGGGTCTAAGGGCATGTCTGGTTCAATCTCCTGTATCCGAGGACCTCTGTCTGCATGTCTGAGTGGAGGTAGTTGCTCAGCTTGTGTCAGAATGCCCCTGTTTGTCCAGGGCATCCTCCACTATTGGGATGGCCTTGTGGGCCTTGAAGGTTTCTCCTAATCTGAAGGGTTGCGGCCAATGGAATGGGCACCGTTTCTGTGGAGAGGCCAGGCACCGTCCTGCGTTATGGCTCCAGAGGCCCCCGCCTGGAGGGTGTGCGGGCCAGGGCTGTGGGGACAGAAGTTTGAAAACACAAACTTGGTTTAAGTTTGGGGCTGAGGGAATAGCAGGCCTGATCTACAGACTGTGAGGGGAGCTGCTCGGGATAGGAAAGAAGGGCGAGTGGGAGGCGGTCGCTGAGGCTTTTTTCTCTAGATTTTGTGTTAAGGATGGCCATGGAATGTTGGGGTGGCCTTATAGTCCATGATCGAATCTCCCTCTCTGCGGATTTAGCATGGCTCCCAAGATTTTGGGGTCATTCTGTGGAAGGGAGTAGTCCTGTTTTCTGCCTCAGGTGTCCCTACAAAAGAGGGATTCCAGAGCAGAGTCCTGGGTATGGGCGACTGGACAAACTGACCTCTGGTTAGGAGGTTAGGATTGGGAGCCTAGGGGCATGGCAAGCATCATATGCAGGGTCTGGGTCCAGCAACAGAGAGGCCTTACTTGAACACGGGGCTAACGCTGAGGGTCACAATGTCTTTTTGTGCCCACTGTGGCCCTGAAGCATGGGCGAGGCCTCATAGGCCTTGCAGGTTTCTTCTACCCGGAAGTCTTGACACCATGCCAACAGCAGGGTTTCTTGCCCTGGAGAAGGAGGAGTTCTGATGTGTGCATCAGGTTCCCCCATGTGCAGGGATTTGAGATAAGGTCTAGGTACAGATGCCTGAAAACCCAGGTTGGGAAGATATGATTGCCTAAGGCATTGTCACATCCCATGTGCTGGGTTGCGGCTAGCTGTCTGGATTTCTGTCAGGACGTCTGGACTCAGGCTGTGTCAGACAGGGCATTAGTGCCCATGGCGGCCTAGGAAATTGGGGTGCATTCAAAGGCCATGCAGGTTGATCCTCATTTCGGGTTTCTGGGCCACCCCATAGGGCAACATTTTTCTTCTGGTGGGCAGGCAGAGGGCTGTGTTGTGGCTCCAGAATTCCCAATCTGGAGGGCTTGTGGGCCAGGAGTGTGAGGACAGAAGTCTGAAAACACATACTAGGGTTAGGACTGGGGCCAAGAGCATGGCAGGCCCTCTATGTAGATGCTGATTGAGATCTCCTGCATCTGAAGTCAGGGAGAGTATCACATGTTGGCTCAGACTGGAGTTTGCATCCATAGTAACCCCATCATGAAGTGGGGGTCTCATGAGGCCATGGAGGCTTTCCCTCGTTGAGCATTTTGAGCTGCTCCAAACCACAAGGTTTCCTTCTGTGGGACAGTCGAGCCCTGGTGGATGTCTCCAGGACACCCCATACAGAAAGACTCGAGAGCAGGCTTCTAAGGATGGATGCGTGGACAAACCACCTCGAATTCCCATTGGCTCCTAGAGACAAAGCATGCTCAAAATGCTGTCTCTGGGGCAAACTACCCAAGGGGCTGAGTTGAAATAGACCCTTATGAGGATGAGTGATCATATGGGTTTGTGTCCATGGAGACCTTGGTATGTGGCAGTGGCTCAGGAGCCCTGCAGGATTCTCCTACCCAGAGGGTTTGACACAGCTCCAAAGAGCAATCTTCCCATGTGGAGACAAGAGATGTTCCATTTGGTGCCTCAGGAAACACCTATATGCTGGTATTCGAAACCAGGCCTCTGAGGAGAGACGCTTTGTAAACCAAAGCTAGGGTTCAGATTAGGGCCTAGGGCATGTCTGTTTCAATCTCCTGTATCTGTGGACCTCTGTCTGTGTGTCTGAGTGGAGGTTGTAGCTCAGCTTGTGTCAGAATGCTCCTGTTTGTCCAGGGCGTGCTCGACAATTAGGATGGCCTCGGGGACCTTGGAGGTTTCTCCTAATCTGTAGGGTTGTGGCAAATGAATGGGCACAGTTTCCTTGGAGAGGGCAGGGACCGTCCTGCAGTGTGGTTCCAGAGGCTCCAGAGGACTTTGTGTCAAGGATGACTGTGGAATATCGGGGTGGCCTTATGGGGTAAGGTATCAGCGGATTTGGCAGGGCACCTAAGAGTTTGGCAACATTCAGTGGAAAGGGAGGAGTCCTGTTTTCTCCATCAGGTGTCGCTCCAAAGGATAGATTTCAGAGCAGAGCCCTGGATATGGGCAAGTGGAAAAATGGACCTCTGGTGAGGTTTGGGGGCCTAGGGGCATGGCAAGCCCCATATGCTGGCTCCAGATCCAGCCACGGAGAGGCCATACTTGAGCACGGGCTCATGCTGAGGGTCACAGTGTGTGTTTGTGCCCAAGGCAGCACTCAAATCTCATGGGCCATGCAGCAGGCTCCCACTCTGAGGGTTGGACACCCATCCCAACAGCCAGGATTCCTGCCATGGGGAAGGAGGAGTACACTTTTGTGCTTCAGGTTCCCCCATAGGCAGGGATTTGAGGTAAGGTCTGGGGACAGATGCCTGAATACCCAGCTTGGGTAGAGATCAAGGCCTGGGACATGGCAGGTCCCACCTGAAGGATACCGGGGCCACTATCTGGGTGGCTGACAGGATGTCGGGGCTCAGGCTGTGTCAGACAGAGCGTTAATGCCCAGGGCTTCCTATGATATGGGGTTCAGTCGAGGACAATGCAGGTGGATCCTCATGTGGGGTTTCTGGGCAGACCCGTAGGTCACTGCCTCTTTCTGGTGGGCAGACAGAAGTCTGCACTGTGGCTCCACAATTCCCAATCCAGAGGGCTTGCTGGCTAGGAGTGTGAAGACAGAAGTCTGAAAACACAAGTTATGCTTCAGTTCAATGCCGAGTGCAGGACAGTTCCACTATGCAGCAGCTGATTTGAGATCTCCAACACCCGAGCAAGGGCGAGTGTCAGATGTCCACTCATGCTGGAGTTTGTGTTCATGATGGCTGGCGAATGGAGAGGTGGCCTTAAGAAGTCGTGGAGGTTTTCCCATGCGGGGGCTTGTAAGCTGCTCCAAACAGCAAGGTGACCTTCTGTGGGACAGGAGGAGTCCCGTTGAATGGCTCCAAGGTCCCCATATGGAAAGATTTGTAGCAGAGCTCTCCGCATGAATGCCTGGAAAGCCCACCTCACGTTACCGTTGCAGCTAAGGAACAGGGAAGGTTCATTCTGCTGGCTCTTGGGCGAACTACCAAGGGGTTTGAGTTGACAGGGGTTCTCAGGCTGATAGGTCATGATGCTGCTTGCTGTCCAGGGAGACCTTAGAATGTGGCGCTGGCTCAGGGGCTATGCAGGATTCTCCTATACTGAGGGTTAGATCCAGCTCTGAAGTGCAAGGTTTCCTTCTGGGGACGGGGGAGGGGGGGTTCTGTTGTGTGGCTCAGGGACCACATGTTGGACCATATGTTGTTATTCCAGAACAGCTTCTGGGCAGATATTCCTGAAACCCTAAGTTAGGGTTGTGATGAGCTCCTAGAGCCAGGTCAGGTTCAATCTTCTGTCTCAGGGCCACTGACCCACATGTCTGACTGGAGGTGTGTGCCTACTGTGTTTCAGACTGCACATTTTTGTCCAGAGTGGCCTACGAAATTGGGGTGGGCTCAGGGGCCTTGCAGGTTTCTCCTAATCTGGAGGGTATGGGCAACTGTGACACACAGTTTCATTCAGGAGTGCAGGCCCAGTCCTGGGTGGGGCTCTGAAGGCTCCATCCTGGAAGGCATGTGGGCCATGGCTTTGAGGACAGAAGACTGCAGACACAAATGCAGGGCAGGTTTAGGGGTAAGCTGATGGCAGGCACAATATGCACACCCAGAGGGCAGCTCCACGGGATTTGAAGTCCGGGCAGCTGGGAGGCGGTAGCTCAGGCTTGTCTGTCTGAATTGTGTGTCTAGGATGGCCACAGAATGGAGGGGTGGCATAATGGGGCCATGAGAGATTCATCCCCTCTGGGGATTCTGCCCGGCTCTAAGAGTTTGTTGTCTTTCTGGGGGAAAGTAAGAGTGCAGTTTTCCATCGCAGGGGTCCCACACAAATAGTGATTCCAGAGACACGTTCTGGGTTTGGGCGCCTGGAGAACCCCACTGAGGTTTAGGATGTGAGGCAAGGGGTATGGCAGGCCCTGTCTGTGGGTTCCTGGTCCAGCTCCCAGTGGGGCTTGTTTGAAAGCCATCTCAGGATGAGGGTTACAATGCCTGTTTGTATACAGGGTGGCCTTCCTAAGTGGACGTGGTCTCATGGGCCATGCAGCTGGCTCCCACTCTGAGGGTTGGACACCCATCCCAACAGCCAGGATTCCTGCCATTGGGAAGGAGGAGTACTTTTTTGTGCTTCAGGTTCCCACATAGGCAGGGATTTGAGGTAAGGTCTGGGGACAGATGCCTGAATACCCAGGTTGTGTAGAGCTGGCGGCCTCGGGCCATGGCAGGTACCACCTGCAGGATATGGGGCCCTCTATCTGGGTCCTGATATCTGACAGGATGTCAGGGCTCAGGCTGTGTCAGACAGAGTATTAGTGCCCAGGGAGTCCTATGATATTGGGGTGCCTTCGAGGGCTGTGCCATTGGATCCTCATGAGGGCTTGCTGGGCAGACCTATAGGGAACTTCCTCTTCTGGTGGGCAGGCAGAAGGCTGCATTGTGGCACCAGAATTCCCAATCTGGAGGGCTTTCCAGCCAGGAGTGTGAAAACGGCAGTCTGAAAACACAAGCTAGGTTCTGTTCAGTGCCGAGTGCATGACAATTCCACTGTGCAGCGGCTGATTCGAGATCTCCAGCACCTGAGTAAGGGCAAGTGTCAGATGTCCGCTCACGCTGGACTTTGTGTCCATGATGGTCAATGAATGGAGGGGTGGTCTCAAGAGTCCAAAGAGGCTTTCCCACACCAGAGCTTGTGAGCTGCTCCAAACAGCAAGGTATCCTGTTGCAGGACAGTGGGAATCCGGTTTGCAGGCTCCATAGTTCCCAATATGGAAAGATTGGATAACAAGAGCTCTCTGAATGGATGCCTGGAAAGCCCACCTTGCGTTACCATGGCAGACAAAGAACAGTGCAGGTCAGTATGCTGGCTCTGGTTCAAAGTATTATATGTGCTGTGTTATCAGGGGTTCTTAGGTTGATGGTTCACAGTGCTGGTTGGTGTCCAGGGAGACCTTAGACTGTGGCAGTGGCTCAGGGCCATGCAGGATTCTCCTACCCTCATGTTGGACCCAGCTCCCAAGAGCAAGCTTTCCTTCTGGGGACAGGAAGGGTTCTGTTGTGTGGCTCAGGGATAGCATGTTGGACCATATGTAGGTATTCCAGGAAAGGCCTCTGGGGACAGATGACTGAAAACCTAAGCTAGGGTTCCAGTGAGGTCCTAGGGGCATGTCAGTTTCTATCTTCTGACTCAGAGACATTGACCTGCATCTCTGCTGGAGGTTGGCTTTTGAAAAGCCTAAGGTGTGTCAGACTGGGCATTTTTGTCCAGAGCAGCCTTGGAAATTGGGTAGGCCCAAGGACCTTGTAGGTTTCTCCTAATCTGGAGAGTTTGGACAACTGTGACAGGCAGAGTTTATTTCAGGAGGGCAGGCCGAGTACTGTGGTGTGGCTAAGGAGGCCCCATCCTGGAGGGCATGTGGGTCAGGGCTTTGGGGACAGAGGTCTGCAGACACAAACTCAGGTTAGGGTTAGGGATGAGTTGATAGCAGTCATGTTCTGCAGACCCTGATGGCAGTTCCTCCGGATTTTAAATTTGAGTGACTGAGAGGCGGTAGTGCAGGCTTTTCTGTCTGGATAGTGTGTCTAGGATGTCCACGGAATGTAGGGGTGGCCTCATGGGACCATGGGAGATTCTTCCTCTCTGGGGATTCTTCCCAACGCCCAGGAGTTTGGTGTCTTTCTGGGGGAAGGGAAGAGTGTTGTTTTCCGTTTCAGGGGTCCCACCCAAACAGGGATTCCAGAGATGCGTTCTGGGTCCGGGAACTTGGATATCCCCACCGAGGGTTAGGATTTGGGCCTAGGGAGATGGCAGGCCTGCTCTGTGAGCTCCTGAGGGGCGTGTTTGAAAGTGGGCTCAGTCTGAGCAACTGTGACAGGCAGAGTTTCCTTTGGGAGGGCAGGCCCAGTTGCTGTGGTTTGGCCCCAGAGGCCCCATCCTGGAGGGCATGTGGGCCAGGGCTTTAGGGACATAAGTCTGCAGACACAGACTCAGGTTATTTTAGGGTCTGTAGTCAAAGGAGCAAGACTGATACAAAGGAAGGTCAAGCAAATCTTTATTTCACGCCAAGCAACCAGAATCAAACTGACTGGTCAGGGCCGTCTCTTGCAAAGAAGCGACCCCTCAAAGCCTCACAGACTAACTTTTATAGAGGTAATTTAGCTGGGCTATGCACAGGTGGCCAATGATTTTGCAATATACAGAGAAAACTGCACAGTCATATTAGGTCACACACGAGCGGCCAATCGAATTACAATTCACCCAGGTAGATATATGTGTGCCCCACAGATTGGATGTCTCTACCTGGCCTGACCTGCTCCTGTAACTGGGCTTTGTAAGTAAGTTCTCTGGGAGGCGCAGGGTCAATCTAAGTTTACTGCATACGGTCAATCTTAGTTTACTGCATAGGGTCAATCTAAATTTACTGCATAAACAAAATTATGGCTCCCTCTGATTAAATAGGCCCTTATATTCCCCCTTTTCTTTGGAGATTAGTCAAATCCTTGACTTTTCAGCCCGTTCTATGTTATATTGAGCATGTAAGACTAAATTTTTATCACTCCAGTTTTCTCTTATAAAAATGACATTAAGGGGGCACCTGCATGGCTCAGTGGGTTAAAGCCTCTGCCTTCGGCTCAGGTCATGATCCCAGGGTCTTAGAATCGAGCCCCACTTCGGGCTCTCTGCTCAGCAGGGACCCTGCTTCCTCCTATTTCTGCCTGCTTCTCTGCCTACTTGTGATCTCTTGTCAAATGAATAAATAAAATCTTTAAAAAATGACATTAGGGCAACTATAATGCAGGGGCCCAAAAGTAAAATTAGTGCACAGTGGCTGATGAGTTAGCCATTCACCGCTTTGTATAACCTTTTCCATTTTTCCTAATTTCATTCACCTAATTTCCCACTTATACTTTACATAAACAGGTAACAATAAGAGCAGCAATACACTCATAGTCTTTTGAGTCTTAGCTTTAGTCCAAGGTCAGTGGAGTCCATTGTCTGAGGCTTCCATCTCTGGGGACGTCCTTCTCCTCAGCTCATTTGACATGACCCGCGTGAATCCATACCCTGATTCCATCTACTTTTACTGCCGTGAGGGTGGTCAGGATTACAGTGAATTGTCCTTCCAACGAGGCTCCAAGTTTTCCACTTGATGGTGACATACCCAAACCATGTCCCGGGGTTGGCAAGGATGTTGTTCCACCTCCATCTCCATATTAGTGTGGGCAGTTCAGATCCCTGTGTGGGTTCTTTTTATGACAGACTATAATGCCTGCAGTGACTGGAGTATAGACTGATCAGTCACTTCTGTTAGAGCAACCACTTGTGCCTAGGGCAGAGCAGCAGTGGTCACCCAGACATTATTTTAATGGGGTCACCTTATTTAAGTAGCTTGTACATCACGCCCTGAGGAGGGCGAAAGGAAGGAGATTGACCCATTCACTGCCCATGTCCAGAATTAGCTTTGTCAAGGCTCTTTAAGAGTCCGGTTCATTTTCTCTACTTGCCCAGAACTCTGGGGCAGGTAGGCACAATGTGTTTCCAATTAGTGGCTATGGCTTTGGCCAATGCCTGTGAAACTGAACTCACAAATGTAGGACCGTTGTCTGACCTGATCCTGAGAGGTAAACCAAACCTCTAGTAGCTTTTTGGCTACCACTCCTGCCATCTCATGTTTGGCAGAAAAAGCCTCACCCAACCTGAAAAGGTATCTACAAAAACTAACATATACTGGTGCCCATATTTTCTGGGTTTCACCTCTGCAAATTCTATTTCCCAATAAACGCCTGGTTCCTTACCTCGTTCTCTTTTCCCTCTTCCCATTCTAGTTCCTCCTGCATTAACTGCCTGGCATTTGAGCACATCTATCAACTACATCCTGAACCATATGCCCTAATTTAGAAACCTGGAAATGCTTGCCTGTAAGTTCCTTGAGTTATCATGTCCACAAATGAGTACCCTGATGTATCTTGTCTATTAACTTCTTACTTAGTATCTGAGGAAGAATTAACTTTCCTGCTTTAGTTTTAGTCCAATCCCCTTCATGGTCTAATTTAGCCCATTTTTGTAAATACTTTAAATCTTCTTCTGAATAGTCCAGTTTTTCTCGTAGGGCTGGAGCCGGGAGTGTAACCAGCTCTTGCAATGTTTCTCAGGATGCTTGCTTTGTGGCTTGATCTGCTCATTGGTTTCCTTTCAATCAATCCTTTCAAAATCAGATCAGTCCCCTTTCTTGTATCTTGGGAAATGCATAACTGCCACCTGTTTTGGGTCCCAAATAGCCTGGATGAGAGCCAATATTTCTCCTCTGTTTTTAATTCATTTCCTTCTGCTATTAATAGGCCACTTTCTTTATAAATAGCCCCATGTATATGGAGAGTAGTAAAGGCATACATGCTGTCCATATAGATGCTGGCAGTTTTACCTCTGGCCATCTGGAGTGCCTTGGTAAGTGAAATCAGTTCCACATTTTGCACTGATGTTCCATGTGGCATGGCTGCTATCCAGAGTTCCTGCTCAGGGGAAACCACCGCAGCTCCTGCATACCTCTTTCCATCAACCATGTAGCTACTCCTATCTGTGAACAGAGTCATCTCCGCATCCAGAAGGGGAATGGCTCTGAGGTCCAGCCTTACTCCTGTGACTTGAGTTAGGACCTCCCCACAGTCGTGTGGGTGGTCAGCCAGCTCTTCTGGCAGCAGCGTGGCTGGATTTAGCATGGCCAGGGGCTGGGAGGTCACTCTTGGTTCATTGAGGAGGAGGGACTGATACCCCATCACTCGGGCATTCGTCATCCATTGGTTGGTTGGAGTCCTGCGAAGGCCCTTGATAGGTTGCGGTTAAGATGAGATTTTTGACCCAAAGTCAATTTACTTGCACCCGCTACTGGATCTAGTTTCTTGCTAAGATAGGCTACTGGCCTTTGCCAAGGCCCCAGAGTCTGAGTCAAAACACCTTTGGCCACGCCTGATTTTTAATCCACATACAAGTTGAAGGGCTTGATAACATCTGGGATGGCCAATGCTGGGGCATTCAGTAAAGCTGTTTGTAATTCCTGAAATGCTCCTTCTGCCTCAGCTGTCCACTCTATCATAGTGAGCCCCCCTTTGGCCAGTTCGTAGAGAGGTCTGTCAATCTCTGTAAACCATAGTATCCACAGTGTACAGTAGCACACCATCCCAGGAAACTCCTTCACCTGTTGGGACGTGGTGGGGCGGGGGTATCGGGTGATCACCTGTTTCCTGCACTCAGACAGTGAATGCATCCCCTCGTGGAGATCAAAGCCTTGATAAGTGACATGGCTCTGCAGAGCTGTGCTTTCTTTGCTGACACCCAATAGCCTTTTCCTGCAGAGTCTTTAAGAGAATTCTTGTGCCCCACAAGCATGATTTATAGTCCTCAGCAGCTATCAGCAAGTCTTCAACATACTCTAACATAGGACTTCGGGATTGGAGGTTCTATACTCATGCAAATCCTCGTGTAGGGCCTCGTCAAAGACAGTCGGTGAACTCTTGAACCCTTGAGGAAGTCTTGTCCAGGAGAGCTGGCCTTGGAACCCTTCCTGTGGGTCGGACCACTGAAAAGCAAAGAGCTGAGACTTCCTTGCTAAAGATATGCTGAAAAATGCATATTTGTGATAAGCAATGAAGAGAATTGTGCTCCTGTGTCCACCAAAAATCAATTGATTTCCTCTGCACTTCAATTTTACCAGAGGTTTGCGAGGGGCTCTGAACTATGGCCCTTTCAGTCTCAGGTGGCCAGCATTGCCCTCTTCCTTTTGGGGGACTCCCTGACCCAATGTCCTTTTTCCTTACAGTAAGTGCACTGATATGATTCTAAGTCTTCCCGCCTTCCTGTGCTTAAGCTTTTCCTGCCTTTTACCATCCCCTACCTGCCTCATGTAATGCCAAAACCTTCATCCTGTGCATCCCTGGTGTTAAACACCTTTTCTGCTATTCCCACTAACTCAGTCAGATTCTTCCCTTCACATCTTTCCATTTTCTGAAGTTTCCTCCCTATATCTGGGGCTGACTGACTGGCAAAAGCAAGATCGTCTAAATGAGCTATCGTGCAACTTCTCTGAAATTTACCTCATGTTGTCTAGCTTAGGTAAACAAACATTTATTTTTACATATGTAAGTTACACATAACTTAAGAAAAAGTTTCCCCAATCTGGAAGAGCAAACACTATAGAACCAGTAATGTTTAAAATAAGACAAAACATCAATCTTTCAGTTCATCTAGTCCCATGTTACTAATTCTGGTTTATTCTGAGTGCAGCTTTTACTTCTGGAAATTCTTACCCATTTCAGTTCCAGTATTTCAACATATCAAAGACCTGTATTTGTCCTGAAAGTCTTCCCATATGAATTCCCTTTAGGGCTGAAATCATTTTACAAGAGAATTCTTAGAATATAAATTTATGAATCAATTAAGCACAAAACACATTTACCAACAGATTTCAAAAGCACAAACCCAGTTCCAGCAACCAAAACTCTAGCATTTTATCCCATTTTGTTAAGACCTAGATGTCCATAAATTTAATTCCATTTGTCATCCAAGCAATCCTTCACAGTTTCAGGTTACCAAAAACTTTGAGAGTTACTTTAACAATTACCCATTAAAACCTGAGACAGACAATTAACCATCAGTTTAGTCATCTCTTTGTTATCAGATTTCACATTACACCTGGGCCTGCTACACTTCAGACACCATGCTTCCCTGCCAGCAGGGGGAGGTCTAGGCACTCCACATCAGGCCAAAGAAGACTGGAGTTCCCCGAAACAAAGGGAGTTTCAGCAGCTGCTTGGGAATAATCCTTAACGTCTCTGTCTTGAGTTAGACTAAACCCATTTGGTTCCAGTCATAGCCCTTAAAACACAAAATGAGAGAGAAGCCCCACATCTATTATGAGGAACAGAGAGACGAAATTCAGAGTCCCCTAACTCTCTGCTTGCCTCATTCCTTCAATCACACTAAACAACACAAAAAGACAAGACAAAGACAACTGCAGGCCCAGCAGTCCTGCCACCAGTGGGGATTTTCTAGGGGACTCAAACACCCTGGCTGCTTTGGGGTACCATGAACGCCCTGGTGACTGCTTAGGGAGACTCTAACCCCCTGAAATGGTGGGGGACTTGAACCCCCTGGTGACCATTTAAGGGGATTCTAACCCCCAGAGACCACCTAGGGGGACTGGAACCACTGGAGACTGCCTAGGGGGACTCAATCTCTCTGGCAAGCCCTAGACTGCCCAGGGGGACTCGAACTCCCAGGCAATCCCCTGAATTCCTAGGGGGACACAAACTGCCTTGATGATCTCCTGACCTCCCAGGGGGACTCGAAACCCCTGGTGATCCCCCAGTAGAGGGAAGAAGCATCCCCGCATCCACTCCAGCCCTGGGGAGCATGGTGGCGTCCAGCTTCTACCCAGTGGGCCACACAGTGGAGCTCCGCAACCAGACAGACAGGATCCCGTGTTCTTACCTCTGGAGGCTTTCTCAGAAATTTTGATGCTGGCTCAGTTCTTGTCATTTAATCCTGGACAGCCCTCAATGTTAGGGTCCATAATCAAAGGAGCAAGACAGATACAAAGCGAAAATCAAGCAAATGTTAATTTCGAGCCAAGGACCAAGAATCAAACTGACGGGTCAGGGCCATCTCTTGCAAAGAGGCGACCCCTCCCTGCCTCACAGACTAATTTTTATAGGGTAAAGTCCATGTGGTTTAGCCTGGCTACACACAGGTGGCCAGTGAGATGACAATCTACAGAGAAAACTGCGAAGTCATGTTAGGTCACACATGGGTGGTCAATTAAATTACAATTCATCCTAGTAGATATATTCGTGCCCCACTGATTAGACGTCTCCATCTGGCCTGACCCACCCTTGTATCAGGGCTTTGCTACCTGGGATTGGTAGCTAGGGAGACAGTATGCATGCCGCAATGATTGGCTGTCTCCACCTGGCCTGATCCATTCTAGTATCTGGGCTTTGCAGCTGCATAAACAACAAAATGGCTCCCTCTGATTAATTAGGCCCTTTCAGTTAGGGTTAGGGGCCAGGTGATGGCAAGCCCTATCTGCAGACCCCGAGGGAAGCTCCTCCGGGTTTGAAATTCGGGCAGCTGAGAGCAGTAGTGCAGGCTTTTCTGTCTGGGTGGTGTGTCTAGGATGGACACGGAATGTAGGGGTGTCCTCATGCGGCCATGGAAGATTCTTCCTTTCTGGGGATTCTGGCGGCTCCCAAGAGTTTGGTGTCTTTCTGAAGGAAGGACGACTGCTGTTTTCTGTCTCAGGTGTCCAGATAAAATAGGGATTCCAGGGATGGGTTCTGGGTCCAGGTGCCTGGATAATCCCACCGAGGGTTAGGATTTGGGCCTAGGGGCAGGGCAGGTCCCATATGTAGGCTACTTGTCCAGCTCCCAAGGGAGCTTGTTTGAAAGAGGTCTGAGGCTGAGGGTGGAAATGCCTGTTTGTGCATAGGGCAGGCCTCCTGAGTTGGCAGGGTCTCATGGGCCATGCAGCTGGCTCCCACTCTGAGGTTTTGACAACCATACCAACAGCCAGGTTTCCTGCTATGGGGAAGGGAGAGTACACTTTTGTGCTTCAGTTTCCCCCATAGGCAGGGATTTGAGGTAAGGTCTGGGGACAGATGCCTGAATACCCAGGTTGGGTAGAGATGACGGTCTCGTGTCATGGCAGGTCCCACCTGCAGGATATTGGGCCCGCTATCTGGGTGGCTGACAGTTCGGGGCTTGGGCTGTTTCAGACAGAGCATTAGTGCACAGCGCAGCCCATGATATTGGGGTGCCTTCGAAGACCGTGCAGGTGGATCCTCACGTGGGATATCTGGGCAGACCCATAGGACACTTATTTCTGGTGGGCAGACAGAAGGCTGCGTTGTAGCTCCAGAATTACCAATCAGGATGGCTTGCCGGCCAGGAGTGTGAGGACGGAAGTCTGACAACACAAGCTATGGTTCAGTTCAGTGCCGAGCGCATGGCAGTTCCAATGTGCAGTGGTTGATTCGAGATCTCCAGCACCTGAGTCAGGGCACGTGTCAGATGGTTGCTGATGCTGGAGTTTGTCTGTGATGACTGATGAATGGAAGGGTGGCCTCATGAGGCCATTGTGGTTTTCCCACGCTGGGGCTTGTGAGCTGCTCCAAACAGCAAAGTGTCCTTCTGCAGGAAAGGGGGAGTCCAGATAGATGGCTCCAGGAACCCCCATATGGAAAGATTGGATAGCTGATCTCCCACATGGATGCTTGGAAAGCCCCCCTTGCATTACCATTGTAGCTTAGGAACATGGAAAGTTCGATCTCCTGGCTCTGGGGTGAAGTTCCAAAGAGGGTGAGTTGACAGGGATTCTCATGCTGACGGGTCACAGTGCTGGTTTGGGTCCAGGGAGACCTTAGAATGTGGTGGTGGCTCAGGAACCCTGCAGGATTCTCCTAACCAAAGGGTTTTACACAGCTTGAAATAGCAAGCTTCCCATGTGGAGGTGAGAGGTGTTCTGTTTTTTGCCTTGGGAACACCCATATGCTTGTATTCGAAAACAGGCTTCTGAGGAGTGGTACCTGGAAACCAAAGCTAGAGTTCAGATTTGCACCTAGGGGTAAGTCCGGTTCAATCTTCTGTCTCTAGGGACAGAGTATAATACATTGACTCAGCCTGGAGTTTGCAACTCTAATGGGCCCTGAATGAAGGGGTGACCTCATGAGGCCATGGAAGATTTCCCACTCTGGGGGTTTTGAGCTGCTCTAAACAGCAAGGTTTCCATCTGTGGGACAGGCGAGTCCTGTTGGATGGCTCAAGGACACCCCGTACAGAAATATTCGTGAGTACGGTTCTAAGGATAGATGCTTGGAAACCACATCTCGCATTCCCCTTGGATCCTAGGGACAAATCAGATTCTATCTGCTGGCTCTGGCTGAGCTCCCCAGGGGGCTGAGTTCAAATGGACTCTCATTCTGATGGATCATAATGCAGGTTTGTTTCTATGGAGACCCTGGAATGTGGTGGTGGCTCAGGGGCCCTGCAGGTTTCTCCTAAACAGAGAGTATGACACAACTCCAAATAGCAAGGTTATCATCTGGAAACGAAAGGTGTTGTGTTTTTTTTTCCTTAGGAAACGCCCATATGCTGGTATTCCAGAACAGGCCTCTGAGGATGCCTGCAAACCTAATCTAGGTTCAGATTATGGCACAGGCCTGTCTGGTTCAATCTTCTTTCTCTGGGGACATCTGTCTTGGAGTCTGAGTAGAGGGATTGGCTCAGGTTTTGTCAGAAAGCACCTTTTGGTCCAGGGATGACAACGCAATTGGGATAACCTCGGGGGCCTTGTATCTTTCTCCAATCTGTAGAGTTGTGTCAAATGGAATGGGCACAGTTTCCTTCGAGAGGGTTGGCATATTCCAGCAGTGTGGCTCCAGAGACCCCAACCTGGAGGGTGTGTGTGCCAGGTCTGTGGGGACAGAATTCTGAAAATCCAAACTCTGGGTAGGTTTCAGTCCAAGTGTATGGCAAGCCTGATCTACAGACCATGATGGGAGCTCCTCAGGGCAAGACATTGGGGCAAGGGTGAGGTGGTAGCTCAGGCTTTTGTCTCTGGATTTTGTGTCAAGGATGGCCATGGAATTGAGGTGTGGCCTTATGGGCCTTGGACGATTCTCCCTCTCTGGGAATTTGGCCCGGCTCCCAAGAGTTTGGGGTCATTCTGTGGGAATGGTGGAGTCCTTTTTTCTGTCTCAGGGATCCCTCCAAAAAAGGAATTCCAGAGCAGAGCCCCAGTTACGGGCAACATGTTAAACCTCACATTTGGATAGGATTGGGGCTTCAGGGCATGGCAAGCCTGATGTGTGGGCTCTTGTTCCACTACCGAGAGATATCATTTGAAAACAGGGCTCAGGCTGAGGGTCAAAATGCATGTTTGTGCCCAAGCTGGCCCTCAAGCATGGGCGTGACCTCACGGGCCATTGAAGGTTTCTACTACTCTGAGGGGTTGACTTTGACGCCCATCCCAACAGCAAGGGTTCTTTCCATGGGGGAGGAGGAGTTCTGTTTTGTGCATCAGGTTTCCCCATGTACAAGGATTTGAGATAAGGTCTAGGGACAGATGCATGAAAATTCAGGTTGGAACAATATGACGGCCAAGGGTCATGGCGGGCCAGACCTCCTTCATATGTGGCCAGCTGTCTGGGTGTCTGATGGGAGGACTGGGCTCAGGCTGTTTCAGACAGAGAAAAGTGCACAGGGAAGCCTAGGAATTTGTGGTGCGGTCGAGGGCCATGCAGGTTGATCCCCATTTGTGGTTTCTCGGCCAGCCCCATAGGGCACTTTTTTCTTCTGTTGCGCAGGCAGAGTGTTGCGTTATGGCTTGAGAATTCCCAATCTGGAGGGTGTGCGGGCCACGTGTGTGACGACTGAAGACGGAAAACACAAGCTAGGGTTACATTTTGGGCTGGGGGTTCAGCAGGCCCACTCTGCAGAGGCTGAATCAAGATATCCAGCATCTGAAGTAAGGGAGAGTATCAGACTTTGGATCAGTCTGGAGATTGTGACCATGATGACCCCTGAATGGAGGGGTGGCCTCATGAGGCCATGGAGTTTTTCCCACTCTGGGGGTTGTGAGCTGCTCCAAACAGCAAGGTTTCCTTGTGCAGGACTGGCGAGTAATGCTGGATGGCTCAAGGCTGCCCCATATAGAAAGATTCCAGAACATGGCTCTAAGGATGGTGTCCTGGAAATCCCACGTCACATTCCCATTGGCTACTGTCCTAGGGACAAGGTGTTTTTGATCAGCTGGCTCTGAGGCCAGGTCCCCAGGGGGTTGAGTTGAAATGGATTCTCATGCTGATAGGTCATAATGCAGATTTGTGTCTATGCAGTCCCTGGAATGTGGTGGTGACTTAGGGGCCATGCCAGATTCTCCTACTCTGCAAGTTTGACACACAATCCAACAGCAAGGTTTCCTGCCATGGTGAAGGAGGAATACTGTTTTGGGCATCAAGTTCCCCCATAGGCAGCTTTTGAGATAAGTTCTGGGGACAGATTCCTGAACACCCAGATTGGGTAGAGGTGATGTTCTGTGGCCATGACAGGTACCATCTATTGGATATGCGGTGAGCTATGTGGGTGGCTGACAGAAGTCGGGGCTCAGGTTTTGTCAGACTGAGGATTAGTGCACAGGACAGCCTATGAAATTGGGGTATGGTCCAGGGCCATGCTGGTTCATCCTCCTGTGGGGTATCTGCAAAACCCCATAGGACACTTCTTTCTGATGGGCATGTGGAATCCTGTCTTGTGGCCCTCGAATTTCCAATCTGGAGGTCTTCTGGGCCAGGAATGTGAGGATGGAAGTCTGAAAACACAAGCTAGGGTTAGATTCAGGGCCAAGGGCATGGCAGTTCCAATGTGCAACAGCACATTCGAGAAATCCAGCACATGAGTAATTGCGAGTGGCAGAGGTTCATTCATGCTGGAGTTTGTGTCCATGATGGCCAACTAATGGAAGGGTGTCCTCATGAGTCCATGGAGGTTTTCCCATGCTAGGGCTTTTGAGCTGCTCCTAACAGCAAGGTTTCCTTCTGTGGTACAGACTGAGTCCTGTTTGATTGCTCCAGGGTCCCCCATATGGAAAGATTGGAGAGCAGAACTCTAGGCATGGATCCTGGAAAGCCCACCTAATGTTAGGATTGCAGTCTAACAACATGACAGGTTCAAACTGGTGACTCCGGGGCTAAGTACCAAGGGGGCTGAGTTGACATGGAGTCTCATGTTTATGGGTCACAATGCTGGTTTGTGTCCCAGGAGACCTTGGTATGTGGATGGTGGCTCAGCGGCCATATACGATTCTCCTACACTGAGTGATTGACACGGCTCCCACGATTCTCCTACACTGAGGGTTTGACACAGCTCCCAAGAGCAAGGTTTCCTTCTGGGGACAGGAGGGTTTCTGTTGTGTGGCTTAGGGACCACCGTTGGACCATATATTGGCATTTGAGAACAGGCCTCTGGGGACAGATGCCTGAAAACCTAAGCTATGATTCCAATTAGGTCCTAGGGGAATGTCAGTGTGAAAATTCTGACTCTAGGACCAATTACCCGGGTGTCTGCCTGGAGGTGGGTGCTCAGGTTGTGTCACAGTGCACATTTTTGTGCAGAGTGGCCTAGGAAATTGGGGTGAGCTCAGGGGCCTTGAAGGTTTCTCCTAATCTGGAGGATCTGGACAACTGTGACAGGCAGTGTTTCCTTCGGGAGGGCAGGCAAATTCGTGTGGTGTGTCTACAGGGGCCCGTGGTGGAGGGCGTGTGGGCCAGGGCTTTGGGGACAGAAGTCTGCAAACACAAACTCAGGCTAGGGTTAGCAGCAAGGTGATGGCAGGCCCGATCTGCAGACCTTGAGGGGAGCTCCTCAGCATCTGAATTAAGGGCGAGTGGGAGGCGGTTGCTCAGGCTTTTGTCTCTGGATTGTGTGTCTAGGATGGCCAGGGAATGTAGGGGGTGCCTGATGGGGATACGGAAGATTCTCTCTCTCTGGGGATTTGTCCCAGCTCCCAATAGTTTGGTGTCATTCTGTGGGAAGGTAAGAATCCTGTTTTCCATTTCAGGGTTCTCCCCAAAACAGAGATTCCAGAGACAGGCTCTGGGTCTGGGTGGCAGGAAAATCCCACCGAGGGTTAGGAAATCGTCCTTGGAGTTTGGCACCATGGCCCGGTATTTGGGCTCCTGGTCCAGCAACTGAGTTGGCTTGCTTGAAAATGGGCTCAGGCTGAGGTTTACAATGTGTGTTTCGGCCCAGTGGACCCCTAATGAGGGAGTGTTACCTCATGGGCCATGCAGGGGGTTCCCACACATAGGGTTGGACACCCATCCCAACAGAAAGATTTCCTGCTATTGGGAAGGAGGAGTAGTACTCTTTTGTGCACCAGGTTCCCCCATAGGCAGGGATTTGAGCTAAGGTCTGGGGACAGATGTCTGAAAACCCAGGTTGGGTAGAGATGATGGTTTTGGGCCATGGCAAGTCCCATCTTCTAGATATGTGGCCAGCTCTCTGGGTGGTTGACAGGACGTCGGGGCTCAGGCCGTGGAAGACAGAACATTAGTGCACAGGGTGGCCTATGAAATTTCGGTGCCCTCGAGGGCAGTGCAATTTGATCCTCATTTGATTTTTCTGTACATTTCCATATGCCACTTTTGTCTTCTGAAAGGCAGCCAGAGTGCTGTGTTGGGACTCCAGAATTTCCACCATGGAGGGCTTGTGCCCCAGGACTCTGGGGGTGGAAGACTGGAAACACAAGCCAGGGTTAGATTATGGCCTGGGGCATGGCAGTCCCGATCTGTAGAAGCTGAGGCGAGATCACAGGCATCTGAAATAAGGGAGAGTGTCAGATATCTCCTCAGGTTGGCGTTTGTGTCCATGAGGGCTGCATGATCTAGGGGTGGCCTCATTAGGACCTGGAATTTTTCCCAATCTAGGAGTTGGGCAGAGGTCTAAACAGCAAGTTTCCTTCTCCAGGACAGTGGGAGTGCTGTTTGAAGGCTCAGGGCCCCTGTATGGAAAAATTTGTGAGCAGAGTCTACATACCGATACCTGAAAACCCCGCCTAGGGTTCCCATTGCAGCCGAGGGACATGGCAGGTCCTAACTCCTGGCACTGGGACAAGCGACCCAGGGGGTTGTGTTGAAAAAGTGTCTCATGCTGAGGGACACAATGCAGGTTTGTGTCCAGGGCGACCTTCGAATGTGCTGGAGGCCTCAGGGCCCATGCAGGATTCTACTACCCTGAGGATTTGACCTAGCTCCAAATAGCAAGGTTTCTGAAGGGGCCAGGAGATTTGGGTTCTGTGGCTCAGGGATCCTCCAAATGTTGGTATTTGTGTCCAGACCTCTGGGGACACCTGAAGAACTAAACTGGGGTACAGATGAGAATGTAGGAGCATGTCAGGTTCAATCTTCTCTCTCTGGGACCATCTACCTCAGTGTCTGATTGGAGGTAGTTACTCATAGTGTTTCAGACTGCGCATTTTTGTCCAGGGTGTCCTACGAATTTAGAGTGGCCTCAGGGGCCTTACATGTTTCTCCTAATCTTGAGGTTTCATGAAGCTCTAAAGTCCCCAGCTTCCTTCTGGAGTGCAGGCACAGTCTTGTGGTGTGGCTATGAAACACCCAGGCTGGAGGGTTTGTGGGGTAGGACTCTGGGGACAGAAGTCTGAAAATGGCAACTAGGATTAGGATTAGGGCCGAGGATATGGCAGGCCTGATCTGCAGGCACTGAGGCGACCCCCACAGGATCTAAAATTAGGGCGAGTGTGAAGTGTAAGCTCAGGCTTTTGACACTGGTTTTTGTGTCTAGCATGGCCACAGAATGTAGCAGTGGCTTCATGGGTCCATGGAAGATTCTACCTCTTTGGGATTTTTCCTAACTCAAAATAGCATGGTGTCATTGTGGGGGAAAGGAGGAATCCTGTTTTCTGATTCAGGGGTGCCCATAAGAAGGGATTCGAGAGCAGAACTCTGTGTGTGGGTGCCTGGAACCCAACCTTTTGTTAGGCTTTGGGCCTAGGGTCACAGCAGGCCTCATATGCTGGCTCTAAGTCAACTAACAGAAGGGGCTTAGTTGAAAACGTGGCTCAAGCTGGGGATCACAATGCTGGTTTGTGCCCAAAGCGACCCTCAACAGTGGGTGGGGCCTCAGGAGCCATGAAGGTTTCCCATACTCTGAATGTTTTAACCCATGCCAATAGCAAGGTTTCTTGCTGCAGGGCAGCAGGACTTCTGTTTTTTGGGTCAGGCACCCCAAATGTAAGGATTTGATATCAGGCCTCTGGGTATAGATACATATAAACCCATATTGGGTAGAGATGATGGCCTAGGGCCATGGCAGGCCCTACCTTCTGGATATGCGGCCAGCTTTCTGGGTGTCTGATGGGAGGTCTGTGCTCAGGCTGTGGAGACAGCACATTAGTGCACAGGGCGGACTATGATATTGAGGTGCCCTCGAGGGCCTTGAAGGTTGATCCTTATTTGGGGATTTTGTGCAGTCCAAGAGGCGACTTCTGCCTTCTGAAAGGCAGGCAGAGTTCTGTGTTGGGGCTCCAGAATTCCCTATCTGGAGGGCATGTGCAGCAGAACCCTGGGGGCATGGTAGGCCCATCCTGGGAGGCTGAGGTGAAATCAGTGGCATCTAATATAAGGCCAAGTGTCAGATATCTGCTCAGGCTGGGGTTTTGCCCATGCGGGCTACCTAATGTACCGGTGGCCTCATGAGGCCATGGAATTTTCCCAGTCTTGGGGTTGGACAGCTCCATACAGCAAGGTTTCCTTCCTCAACAGGGGCAGTGCTGTTTGATGGCTCAACGTTCCCCCATATGGAAAGATTCAAGAGCAGGCTCTACATATGGATGCCTGAAAAACCCACCTAGGGTTCCCAGTGGAGATGAGAGATATGGCAGGTCCTATCTGCTGGCTCTGGGGCAAGCTACACAGGGGACTGTGTTGAAAAGGTGTCTCATGTTGAGGGTCACAATGTAGTTTGTGTCCAGGACAACCTTCGAATGTGGCATTGGCCTCAGGGGCCATTCAGGATTCTACTACCCTGGGGCTTTGACATAGCTCCAAATAGCAAGGTTTCCTTCTGGAGACAGGAGGTGTTGTGTTCTGTGTCTCAGGATGCCTCAACTGTTGGTATTCGAGAGAAGGCCTCTGGGGACACATGCCAGACAACCTAAGAGAAGGTAAAGATTGAGCCTAGCGTCTGTCAGGCTCAATCTTCTCTCTCTGGGGCCATCTATCTGGGAGTCTGATGGGAGGTAGCTGCTCAGGAACAGTCAGATGTGCATTTTTGTCCAGAGCGTCCTATGAAATTAGGGTGGCCTCAGGGGCCTTGTAGGTTTCTTCTATTTTTGAGGTTTCTTGAAGCTCTAAATGGCCCAGCTTCCTTCTGGAGGGTAGGCAGACTCCTGTGATGTGGCTATGGAATACCCAGGCTGGAGGGTTTGTGGGGCCGGACTCTGGGGACAGAAGTCTGAAAACACAAACTCTGGATAGGATTACTGCCGAGGGTATGGCAGAACTGATCTGCATACACTGAGTTGAGCCCCTTGGGATCTGAAATTAGGCCTAGTGTGAGATGGAAACTTGGACTTTTCCCTCTAGTTTTTGTGTCTAGCATGCCTGAGTAATTTAGGGGTGCCCTCATGGGGTCATGGAGTTTCTCCCTCTTTGAGGGTTTTGCACAGCTCCAAATAGCATTATGTAATTGTGGGAGAAAGGAGGAATCCTGCTTTCTGATTCAGGCGTCCACATTAGGAGGGCTTCAAGAACAGGGCTCTGTGTATGGGTGTCTGGAAACACAAACTTGGGTTAGAATTTGGGTCTAGGGTCACGAAGCCCTCAGAGGCTGGCTCTAGTTTGAGATGCCAAGGGGGCTTAGTTGAAAACGTGGTTAAAAACGTAGCAAGTTTGTGCCAAGGGTGGCCCTCAATAATGAGTGCCACTCATTATTGGCACTCATTATGCCAATATTGGCACTCATTATGCCACTCATAATGGCCCATCCTGATGGGCCATGCAGGTTTCTCGTACTCTGAGTGTTTTACACACATCCCAATAGTAAGATTTCCTGCTGGTGGCAGGAGAACTTCATTTCCTGGATCATGTTCCTCCCTATGCAGGGATTTTAGATTAGGCCTCTATGGACATGCCTATGAAACCAGGTTCGGTAGAGATGATGGCCTAGGGGCATGGCAGGTCTGATATGGTGGGTAGATGGCCAGCTACCTGCGTGGCTGACAGGAGGTCAGGGCTCAGGCTGTGGCAGAAAGAACATTAGTGCACTGGGCGGCTGATGAAATTGTGGTGCCATTGAGGTCCGTGCAGGTTGATCCTCATTTGGGTTTTCTGTGCCGTCCCATAGGCCACTTTTTGCCTTCTGAAAGCAGGCAGCGTGCTGTGTTGGGGCTCCTGAATTCCCAATGTGGAGGGCTTGTGCACCAGGCCTCTGGAGATGGAAGACTGAAAACTCAAGCTAGGGTTACGGTTGGGGACTAGGGCACAGCAATATCGATCTGCAAAGGCCGAGACAAGATCACAGGCATCTGAAATAAGGGTGACTGTCAGACGGCCGCTCAGGCTGGAGTTTGTGTCCATGAGGGCTGTGTGATGTAAGGGTGGCCCCATGAAGACATGGAGGATTTCCCAATTTGGGGGTTGGCACAGCTCCAAACAGCAAGGTTACCTTCTTCAGGACAGGCGGAGCACTGTTTGATGGCTCAAGGGTCCCCCATATGGAACGATTCAAGAGCAGAGTCTATGTATGGATGCCTGAAAATCCCACTGAGGGTTTTCATTGGTGATGAGGGACATGGCAGGTCCTATCTGCTGGCTCTGGAGCGAGATACCGAGGGGACTGAGTTGAAAAGGAGTCTGAGGCTGAGGGTCACAATGGGGTTTTGTGTCCAGGGCAACCTTTGAATGTGGCGTTGGTCTCAGGGTCCATGCAGGATTCTACTACCTTGAGGTTTTGATAGAGCTCCAAATAGCAAAGTTTCCTTCTGGGAATTGGAGGTATTGAGTTCTGTGGTTCAGGGAACCCCCAAATGTTGGTATTTGAGACCAGGCCTCTGGGGACATTTGTCTGAAAACCTAAGCAAGGGTTCAGATTAGAGCTTAGGGGCATATCATCTTCAATGTTCTGTCTCTGGGGCCATCTGCATGGGTGTCTGACAGGAGGTTATTGCTCAGGGTGTGTCAGACTGCGCATTTTTGTCCAGGGCGTCCTACAAAATTGAGGTGGCCTTAGGGGCTTGCAGGTTTCTTCTAAACTTGAGGTTTCTTGAAACTCTATAAGGTTCAGCTTCCCTGGGGAGTCCAGGCACAGTTCTGTGGTGTGGCTATGACATACCCAGCCTAGAGAGTTTATGGAGCAGGAGTCTGGGGACAGAAGTATGAAATCACCAACTGAGGTTAGGATTAGTGCCAAGGGTATGGCAGACCAGATCTTCAGACCCTGCGGTGAGCTCCTAGAGATGTTACATTAGGGCAAGTGTGAAGCGGAAGCTTAGGCTTTTGCCTCTGGTTTTGGTGTCTAGGATGGCTACGGAATGTAGGGTGGCTTCATGGGGCCATGGAAGATCCTTCCTCTTTTGGGGTTTTGCACAACTCCAAATTGCATGGAGTCATTGTGGGGGAAAAAGGAATCCTGACATCTGTTTCAGTGTTCCCCATCAGGAGGTATTTGAGAGCTGGGCTCTGTGTATGGGTGTCTGGAAACTCAAAATTGGATTAGGATTTGGGCCTAGGGTCACAAAGGCCTAGGGGCATGGCAGGTCCGATCTGGTGGATAGGTGGCCAGCTACCTGGGTGTCTGAGAGGAGGTTGTTACTCAGGCTATGGTAGACAGAACACTAGTGCACAGGGTAGCCTATCATCATTTGGGGTTTTTGTGGAATCCCATAGGACACGTTTTCCTTCTGGTGGGCAAGCAGAGTGCTGCATTGTGGCTCCCGAATTCCCAATCTGGAGGCCTTGTGGGCCAGGAGTGTGAGGACCGAAGTCTGAAAGCACAAGATAAGGTTACTTTTAGGGTAGATGGCTCAGTAGCCCCAATCTGCAGAGGCTGAGGTGAGATCTCCAGCATCTGGAGTAAGAGTTAGAGCCGGATGTTTGCTCAGGCTGGAGTTTGTGTCCATGATGGCTGCTGAATGTATCAGTGGCCTCATGAGACCATGGAGTTTTTCCCAATCTGGGGGTTGTTTGTTGCTGCAAACAGCAAGGTTTCGTCCTGAGGGACAGGTGGAGTCCTGTTTGATGGCTCAAGTGTCCCCTTATGGAAAGATTTGAGAGCAGGACTCTATTTTTGAATGCCTGGAAACCCCACCTTGAATTTCCATTGGCATCTAAGAACAAGACAGGTTGGATCCCCTGGCTCTGGGGCTAGACACCGCCCAGCTCCCAATAGTTTGGTGTCATTCTGGGGGATGTTAGTCTCCTTTTATTCTGTCTCAGTGGTAACCTAAAAAGAGGGATTCCAAAAGAGGGCTCTGGGTATGGGTGCCTGGAAAACTCCACCTTGGGTTAGGATTTGGGCCAAGGAGAAGGGCAAGTCCGATATGTGGGCACATATTCCGGCTACTGAGGGCTTTATTTGAAATGGGGGCTCAGGCTGAGGATCACAATGTGTGTTTGTGTCAAGGATGCCCTCAAGAGTGGGCGTGGCCTCATGGATCATGCAGGTTTTCTCTGCTCTGAGGGTTTTACACCCTTCCCAATAGCAAGGTTTCCTGCCACGGGAAAGGAGGAGTTCTGTTTTTTGCATTAGGTTCCTCGATATCTGAGATAAGGTCTAGGGACAGATGCCTGAAAACCAAGATTGGGTAGAGATGATGGCCTAGGGGCATGGCAAGTCCGTTCTGCTGGATATGTGGCCAGATCTCTGGGTTGATGATGGGAGGCCTTGGCTCAGTCTGTGTCAGATAGAGCAGTAGTACACAGGGCATCCTTTGGTATTGGGGTGTCATGAGGGCCGTGCTGGTTCATCCTCATTTGGGGTGTTTGGGCAACCCCATAGGGCAGTTTTTTCTTCTGCTGGGCAGGCAGAGTGCTGTATTGTGACTCCAAAATTAGTATGCAGATTGTTATTTATATTGGTAGGACTACTTGATTGCCTACTTCTAATTGTAGTAGTTCTCCAGGTTTTAGCTCTTGAGTTAGGGTTATATAGGAGTCAAAATTTAGGTCTTCATAATCTGTGTACTCATATCTTCAGTATCATTGGTGACCCATAGTTTTTGCGGTCAAGGAAGGCTTATTGATCTCATCTATTATGTATAGGATTCGTTGTGAAGATAAAGCACTTAAAATTAAAATGATAGCAGGTAGGATAGTTCCTACTGTTTCAAGTTCTTGAGCATCTATAGTGCTAGTATGTGTTAGTTTAGTAGTTAGTATTAATGAAATGATGTAGAGAACAAGAGAGCTGATTGAGAATATGATCATTAATGTATGGTCATGGAAATGTAATAATATTTCTATAATAGGGGAGGTTGCATCTTGAAGACCTATTTGGAAAGGGTATGCCATAGAGATATAAAGGACTTCCACATATAATTTGACTTTGACAAAGTAATGTAATTTTTACTAATATCTCTTTATTGAGAAAGATATAGTGGTTATGATATTTGCTTGAAACCAACTCTAGGGGGTTCTATTCCTTCCTTTCTTGTTTTGGTAGTACTTAGGTTGGCTCTTTGAATGTGTGATATGGAGGAGGGCATCCATGAAATCATTCAATGTTTGTTGAAGTAAGTTCTCCTATTATCACCTCTTGTTTGGATGCAAAGCCTTCGCAGATTATGAAGATTATTAATATTACTGTCATTAATGAGATAAATGAACCCATGGAGGACACTGTATTTCATATTGTATAAGCATCTGGATAATCGGAGCGTTGTTGAGGCATTCCTGATAGGCCTAGGAAATGTTGAGGAAAGAATGTTATATTTACTTTTACAAATATAATTGTAAAGTGGATTTTTGCTCAAATATCATTTAGTGTGTAACCTGTGAACAGTGGGAATCAATGGACAAACCTGCCGATGATTACAAACACTGCCCCCACTGAAAAAGGACATAATGGAAGTGTGCTACCATGTAGTATGTGTCATGAAGAACAATATATAATGATGAGTCTGATAATACAATATCTGTCAAACCACGCACTGTGAATAGAAAAATAAACCCTAGTGCTCATACTATAGTTGGCGATCATTTATTATTCCCTCCATGTAGAGTGGCCAGTCAGCTAAATACTTTTACTCCCATTGGAATTGCAATGATTATAGTAGCTGAGGTGAAGTATGCTCGTGTGCCGACGTCCATTCCTACGATAAACATGTGGTGGCTCATACAATAAATCCTAAGAAACTGATTGGTATCATTGCTCAGGCTATTCCTATGTAGCCGAGTGATTCTTGTTCTTTCTTTCTTTTTTTTTTTCTCCCTGAGCAATAGGTTACAACATGTGAGATAATTCCAAATCCTGGTAGAATTAGAATATCTACTTTGGGATGTCCGAAAAATCAGAATAAGTGTTGATACAGAATAGGGTCTCCTCCTCCAGCTGGGTCAAAGAAGGTAGTATTTAGATTTCAGTCTGTGAGTAGCATGGTAATACCAGCTGCTAGAACTGGTAATCATAAGAGTAGAAGTACACCTATAATCAGGACAGATCATACGAATAGAGGAGTTTGATATTGTGATATTGCAGAGAAGTTTAAGTTGATAATGATAGTAACAAAGTTAATGGTTCCTAGGATGGATGAGAAACTTGCCAGGTGTAGGGAGAAGATTATTACATCTATGAATGATCCTGCATGTGTTAAATTTCCTGCTAGAGGTGGGTACACTGTTCATCATATTCCTGCACCTGATTCTACCATGGAAGAAGTTAGAAAGAGATGAAAGGAGGGGGGCAGAAGTCAAAAGCTTATATTATTTATTCATGGAAATGCTACGTAGGGTGTGCCAATTATTAAGGGTACCAATCAGTTTCTGAATCCTCCAATCATAATTGGCATTACTATAAAGAAATTTATTACAAATGCATAGGCACTTACAATTACGTTGTAGATTTGGTCATCTCCTAGTAGTGCACTTGGTTGGCCCAATTCAGCACGGATTAATAGGCTAAGAGCAGTGCCTACCATCCTGGCCCATGCACCAAATTAAAGGTAAAGGACCTTTATGATTTGTGGAGAATAATCATCATTTACGAACATAGGTAAAAAGGCCGTTAAAGATATTAGACTGTAAATTGAAGAATGGGGGTTTGAGTCCTCTTTTTGCCAAGCTCTTTGGTGAAATATCACATTGAATTGCAAATTCAAAGAAGCAGCTTCAACCCTGCTGTGGCTTCTCCCACCTTTTATTTTTCTTCGCAGCAGGAGAAGTTGATTGAAGCCAGTTGACTAGGGTATTTAGCTGCTAACTAAAGTTTTGTGGGATGATAGCCCACCAGTCAAGAAAGGGCTTAGCTTAATTAAAGTGATTTGTGTTCAGTAGATGTGAGATATACTCTTGCATTCCTTAAGGTCAGATTCAGGACATAAGTGAATGGCACTTACTTAGGGCTTTGAAGGCCCTTGGTGTTTTTAACCTAAACTGCTAGAACAGTGTTAGTATTATTGGGGCTAATGGAAGTAATATGGTCGAAGTTACAATTAGTGGGGATAAAAGAATTACGTTTTTTTGTGTTTTCGAATTGCCATTTTATTTTTATGGTGTTTATTGAAGGGAATATAGTTAGTGCTGTTGCGTGTGTTAACTGCATATAAAAGTATAGGTTTAGTAGGGCTATAATTGCTATAAATGTTGATATAACAATTATATTGATTTTGGTGAGTTCGTGGATGATTATTCATTTAGGGATGAATCCTGAGAGGGGAGATAGGCCTCCTAGTGATAGTATGATTGTTAGGATTAGTGAGGTAATTAGTGGGAGTTTGTTTCATATATGAGATAGTGATAGTGTGGTTGTAGATGTGTGAACAGCATGAATGTTCCAAGTGTTAATGTAATGGTAGATTATGAGGTTTAATATTATTAGGTTAGGGTTATATGTTGTTACTGCACTCATTCATCCTGTGTGGGCTATTGATGAGTATGCTAGGATTTTTCATAGTTGTGTTCGATTAAGACCTCCTCAGCCTCCTGCTAGAATAGATATAATAGCTATGGCTACTAATAAGTTTGGATTTATAGATGGAGAGATTTGCTTTAGAACGGATAAGGGGGTGATTTTTTGTCAGGTTAGTAGAATTATTCCTGATGATAGTGGGATTTCTTGGGTTACTTCAGGTACTCAGAAGTGGAAAGGTGATAGTCCTAATTTTATTGCCAGAGCTACTGTTATTATGTTTGATGCGATTGGGTAAGGGGTATTTAGTATTGTTCATTGGCCTGTCAATAGTAGGTTAATAATAATCCCTAATATTACGAATACAGATGCAGTGGCTTGGGTAAGGAAATATTTTGTTGATGCTTCTATGGCTCATGGATTGATTTTTTTATTAAAATTGGGATAATAGCTAGTTATTTATTTTGAATCCAATTCATATTGTCAGTCAGTGAGAGCTTATTAGTACTATAATGTTTCCTGAAATGACAGTTGATATAATGATAGTAAGGATGGGGGGTTTAATTAGTATGGAAAGGGGATAAACCAACATTTTTGGGGTATGGGCCCAATAGCTTATTTAGCTGACCTTACTGTAGAATTTGATGTGAGTTCAGTAGCACAAAGATTTTTGAGTTCTTAGGATTAGGTTCAATTCCTATAATTCTAGAAATGAGAGGGCTCGAACCTCTATAATCAAGTAACTCTTTTGTCAGACATATTTCTTATGTGTGGGGAGGAATACTTGCTGTTATAATGGGTAAGGCTACATGTCATATGCATAGGGTTAGTGTCAGGGGAATAAAGTTTTTTTCATAATAAATATATGAATTGGGGCGCCTGGGTGGCTCAGTGGATTGAGCCGCTGCCTTCGGCTCGGGTCGTGATCTCAGGGTCCTGGGATCGAGCCCCGCGTCGGGCTCTCTGCTCCGTGGGGAGCCTGCTTCCTCCTCTCTCTCTGCCTGCCTATCTGCCTACTTGTGATCTCTCTGTCAAATAAATAAATAAAAAAAAATCTTAAAAAAAAATAAATATATGAGTTGATCATAATGGAATTGTTAATAGGATGCTTGAGAGAAATCACAAGTAGGCAGAGAGGCAGGCAGAGAGGAAGGGGGGAAGCAGGCTCCTCGCCGAGCAGAGAGCCTGATGCGGGGCTTGATCCCAGGTCTCTGAGACCATGACCCGAGCTGAAGGCAGAGGCTCAACCCCTGAGCCACCCAGGCGCCCCAGTAGACGTGTTTTTATGGTAAAATTGATGGAGTATAGTTCCGGTAAGTATGGGGTGTGGAATGCAAACAGGATAGTTGTAAGGATGTTAGTTATAATGATGTTGGCATATTCAGCTAGGAAAAATAGGATGAATGGTCCGGCTGCCTATTTGACGTTGAATCTGGAGATTAATTCTGATTCTCCTTCTGTTAGGTCAAATGGGGCGCAGTTTGTTTCTGCTGGGGTTGAGATAAATCATATTATAGATAGGGGCCATGTGGGGAGGATTAGTCATAGGTGTTCTTGTGTAGTAATAAGTGTGGATAGGGTAAAAGAGCCATTTATTAATAGTACTGATAAGAGGATAATGACTAGTGTGACTTCATAGGAAATTGTTTGGGCTACAGCTCAAAGGGCCCCAATTAGGGCATATTTTGATTTTGAGGCTCATCTGGACCATAAAATAGAGTAAACAGGTAGGCTTGATATTGCTAGTATGAATAGGATTCCTAGGTTTATATTGATGAGAGGGTAAGGTATTTGTAATGGGGTTCATATGTTTAGGGCTAGTTTTAGGGCTAGGATTGGGGCTATTACAAATATAGTGATAGATGATGGTAGGGGTTGTAAAGGTTCTTTAGTGAATAGTTTTATGGCATCTGCAATTGCTTGCAAGAGTCCATAGGATCCTACAATGTTCGGGCCTTTACGGAGTTGTATATACCCTAGGATTTTTCACTCCACTAATGTTAGAAAGGCTACAGCAAGTAGGATAGGTGCAATTAGTGAAATGATATTAATTATAAACATAATGTTAGGAAGGAGATTTGAACCTCTGAGAATAAAAGTTTAAGTTTTACGCAATTACTGGGCTCTGCCACCCTAACAGGCCCTATCTCTAGGGCTATGAAACGAAGGTGGACTATTTAGATTAAGATTATATCCTCTATTAGTCCTAAGGCATTCCAATAGAATAGGCCTTAATTCTTTTGTCCTTTCATACTGGGAGAAGTTGTTGTAATAGATAGAAACCGACCTGGATTGCTCCCGTCGGAACTCAGATCATGTAGTACTTTAATTGTTGAACAAACAAATCTTTAATAGCTGCTGCACCATTGGGATGTCCTGATCCAACATCGTGGTCATAAACCCTATTGTTGATATGGACTCTCAAATAGGATTGTGCTGTTACCCTTAGGGTACCTTGTTCCGTTGATCAAATTTCTTGGATCAATAAATGATACTATATTTTGGCTGGTTTGTCTATATTTGTATCACTCCAAGGTTATTTTATTCTCTGAGGTCACCCCAACCTAAATTGTTAATCCATTAATACTATTGTGTTATGCCTAATTGGTGATTAAATAGACTTATTATAGACTAGTTAATTGAAGCTCCATAGAGTCTACTCGTCTTATTAGTTTATTCCCGCCTCTTCACAGGAAGATCACTTTCACTGATTGGAAGTAAGAGACAGTTACACCCTCGTGTGGCCATTCATACGAGTCCTTATTTAGAGAACAAATGATTATGCTACCTTTGGTCCTGACCATGGTCAGGATACCGTGGCCATTTACCTAGTGCCACTGGGCAGGCAGTGCCTCCAATACTGGGCATGCTGGAGGTGATGTTTTTGGTAAACAGGCGGGGTTTGTGTTTGATGAGTTCCTTTTACTTCTTTTACTCTCTCCTTGTTGCATAGCTGTGTTGGGCCAACAATTGATTGGTTAAGTGTTTTATTAGTAGTTTATTTTTATCATGTTGTTAACTATCAGTGAGTATTTGTTGACTGTTATAAACTTATGCAAGGAGAAATGTTTCTTGTTACTCATACTAGCATTATTGCTTCTATTATTAAATAGATTAGCCCAGTGGTAGGTGGGAGTTGGTTTAAGATTTTTGGAATCAGAGGGTTGGGTTGTTGAGCTTGAACACATTCTTAATTGGTGCCTGCTCTTAGGCTTACTATGGTTTTATTTAACTTTACTCTCTACGTAAGGTTGGATCCTTATCCTAAAAATCTGTACCTTTTTGGATTATATTTTAAATTTACATTATGATTTTGGGATTTGTTGGGTAGATTTAAAGTTGAACAGGGATTCTATTCTGGGCAACAAGCTATCACCAGGATCATTAGGCTTTTCACCTTTACCTATAAATCTTCTCACTATTTTGCAAAATAGGTGTGTTTATCCCTGTGGTTTGTTCATAGGTAGCTCATCTGGATTTGGGGGAGTTAGCTTAAGATCTCTTCACTAAACTATTCTAGCTAGCTCATTATGCAAAAGGTATAAGGGGCGATCTTTTCTGTTTATTACTTTAAAATTTCTTTCATCATTCCCTTATGGTACTTTCTCTATAGCTCCAAGTAAAATTTCTATCTCCTATACATTAATGATGTAATTGAATGCTTTGATTAGAGGCTTATTGTAGTAGTTGAGTTAGTGGTTGGTTGGGCTAGTTTTGGTTCAATGTGGTTATGGGTGTATGAAATCTTTTGGGTGTAAGCCAGATGCTTTAATTAAGCTACACTTTGATTTATCCAAGCACATGTTCCGTTATGCTTACCTTGTTATGACTTATCTCTTCTTGAGTTGGTTTAGTCTTTATTATGTAGTGTTTGGGTGAATTGCTTGAGGAGGGTGATGGGCAGTGTGTGCATGCTTCATGGCCCTATTCAATTAAGCTCTCTATTCCTAATTTACTACTAAATCCACCTTTAGTTTTTAGTTTCCATAAAAAATTTTGTGAGCATATTCTTGATTAGAAAATTCAGCCCAGGGGTGCCTGGGTGGCTCAGCGGGTTAAAGCCTCTGCCTTCAGCTCAGGTCATGGTCCCAATGTCCTGGTATCGAGCCCCACATTGGGCTCTCTGCTCGGCAGGGAGCCTGTCTCCCCCTCTCTCTGTGCCTGCCTCTCTGCCTACTTGTGATTTCTGTCTGTCAAATAAATAAAATCTTTAAAAAAAAGAATTCAGCCCATTTCTTCCCACTTCATGGGTTACACCTTGCCCTAACTTTTTATGTGTAATTTTTTCTTCCTTTTGAGGGTTTGCTGAAGATGGTGGTATATAGATTGACTTAGCTAGAAGTGGTGAGGTTTATCGGTGTTTATCATTTATAGAACAGGCTCCTCTAGAGGGATGTCAAGCACCGCCAAGTCCTTTGAGTTTGAAGCTGTTGCTAGTAGTTCTCAGGCAGATAATTTTGTTGTACAAATTATTTATGTTTAAGGCTAAGCATAGCGGGGTATCTAATACCAGTTTGGGTTTCAGCTATCATGTGGTTGGAAATAATAAAGTCACTTTCATGGTATATTTTATGTTAATAGTAGCTTTTAATGGACTGGTTAAATTTTAACTTTAGTGTGATGTAGTACTTAACATGTTTTAGGCTGTGTGCCTATTAATTTGGGTTAATCATATGATCGTGGTGGCTGGCATAAAATTTACCAACTCTTAATGTTAGCATGACTTAGTCAAACTTTCATTCATGGCTTAATTTTTGTCACTGCTGTATCCCGTGGGGGTGTGGTTGAGCAAGTTGTTATGAGCTACTTATTTAGTGTGCTTGATACCTGCTCCTTTTAATCAGTTTAGGGATTTAGAGGCATTTTCTTTTTTTTTCCCATTTTATTTATTTTTTCAGCGTAACAGTATTCATTGTTTTTGCACAACACCCAGTGCTCCATGCAAAACGTGCCCTCCCCATTACCCACCACCTGTTCCACCAACCTCGCACCCCTGACCCTTCAAAACCCTCAGGTTGTTTTTCAGAGTCCACAGTCTCTTATGGTTCACCTCCCCTTCCAAATTTTTTTTTAATAAACATATAATGTATTTTTTCCCATTTTATTTTTTCAGCGTAACAGTATTCATTCTTTTTGCACAACACCCAGTGCTCCATGCAAAACGTGCCCTCCCCATTACCCACCACCTGTTCCCCCAACCTCCCACCCCTGACCCTTCAAAACCCTCAGGTTGTTTTTCAGAGTCCATAGTCTCTTATGGTTCGCCTCCCCTTCCAAATTTTTTTTTATAAACATATAATGTATTTTTATCCCCAGGGGTACAGGTCTGTGAATCGCCAGGTTTACACACTTCACAGCACTCACGATAGCACATACCTTCCCCAATGTCCATAGCCCCCTCCCCCTCTCCTAATCCCACCACCCCCCAGCAACCCCCAGTTTGTTTTGTGAGATTAAGAGTCATTTATGGTTTGTCTCCCTCCCAATCCCATCTTGTTTCATTTATTCTTCTCCTATCCCCCTAACCCCCCATGTTGCTTCTCCATGTCCTCATATCAGGGAGATCATATGGTAGTTGTCTTTCTCTGATTGACTTATTTCACTAAGCATGATACGCTCTAGTTCCATCCACGTCATCGCAAATGGCAAGATTTCATTTCTTTTGATGGCTGCATAGTATTTCATTGTGTATATATACCACCTCTTCTTTATCCATTCATCTGTTGATGGACATGTAGGTTCTTTCCGTAGTCTGGCTATTGTAGACATTGCTGCTATAAACATTCGGGTACACGTGCTCCTTCGGATCACTATGTTTGTATCTTTAGGGTAAATACCGAGTAGTGCAATTGCTGGGTCATAGGGTAGTTCAATTTTCAACATTTTGAGGAACCTCCATGCTGTTTTCCAGAGTGGTTGCACCAGCTTGCATTCCCACCCACAGTGGAGGAGTGTTCCCCTTTCTCCACATCCTCGCCAGCATCTGTCATTTCCTGACTTGTTAATTTTAGCCATTCTGACAGGTGTGAGGTGATATCTCATTGTGGTTTTGATTTGTATTTCCCTGATGCCAAGTGATGTAGAGCACTTTTTCATTTGTCTGTTGGCCATCTACATGTCTTCTTTGCAGAAATGTCTGTTCATGTCCTCTGCCCATTTCTTGATTGGATTGTTTGTTCTTTGGGTGTTGAGTTTGCTAAGTTCCTTATAGATTTTGGATACTAGCCCTTTATCTGATATGTCGTTTGCAAATATCTTCTCCCATTCTGTCAGTTGTCTTTTGGTTTTGTTAACTGTTTCCTTTGCTGTGCAAAAGCTTTTGATCTTGATGAAATCCCAATCGTTCATTTTTGCCCTTGCTTCCCTTGCCTTTGCCGTTGTTCCTAGGATGATGTTGCTACGGCTGAGGTCGAAGAGGTTGCTGCCTCCATTCTCCTCAAGGATTTTGATGGATTCCTTTCTCACATTGAGGTCCTTCATCAATTTGGAGTCTATTTTCGTGTGTGGTGTAAGGAAGTGGTCGAATTTCATTTTTCTACATGTGGCTGTCCAGTTTTCCCGGCACAATTTATTGAAGAGGCTGTCTTTTTTCCATTGGACATTCTTTCCTGCTTTGTCGAAGATTAGTTGACCATAGAGGTGAGGGTCGATTTCTGGGCTCTCTATTCTGTTCCACTGATCTATGTGTCTGTTTTTGTGCCAGTACCATGCTGTCTTGATGATGACAGCTTTGTAATAGAGTTTGAAGTCCGGAAGTGTGATGCCACCAACTTTGCCTTTCTTTTTCAATATTCCTTTGGCTATTCGAGGTCTTTTCTGGTTCCATATAAATTTTAGGATTATTTGTTCCATTTCTTTGAAAAAAATGGATGGTATTTTGATAGGGATTGCATTAAATGTGTAGATTGCTTTAGGTAGCATGGACATTTTCACAATATTTATTCTTCCAATCCAGGAGCATGGAACATTTTTCCATTTCTTTGTGTCTTCCTCAATTTCTTTCATGAGTACTTTATAATTTTCGGTGTATAGATTCTTAGCCTCTTTGGTTAGGTTTATTCCTAGGTATCTTATATTTTTGGGTGCAATTGTAAATGGCATTGACTCTTTAATTTCTCTTTCTTCTGTCTTGTTGTTGGTGTACAGAAATGCAACTGATTTCTGTGCATTGATTTTATATCCTGACACTTTACTGAATTCCTGGACAAGTTCTAGAAGTTTTGGAGTGGAGTCTTTTGGGTTTTCCACATATAGTATCATATCATCTGCGAAGAGGGATAGTTTGATTTCTTCTTTGCCAATTTGGATGCCTTTAATTTCTTTTTGTTGTCTGATTGCTGAGGCTAGGACTTCTAGTACTATGTTCAATAGCAGTGGTGATAATGGACATCCCTGCCGTGTTCCTGACCTTAGCGGAAAAGCTTTCAGTTTTTCTCCATTGAGAATGATATTTGCGGTGGGTTTTTCATAGATGGCTTTGATAGTATTGAGGTATGTGCCCTCTATCCCTACACTTTGAAGAGTTTTGATCAGGAAGGGATGCTGTACTTTGTCAAATGCTTTTTCAGCATCTGTTGAGAGTATCATATGGTTCTTGTTCTTTCTTTTATTAATGTGTTCTATCCCATTGATTGATTTGCGGATGTTGAACCAACACTGCAGCCCTGGTATAAATCCCACTTGATCGTGGTGAATAATCCTTTTAATGTACTGTTGAATCCTATTGGCTAGTATTTTGGCGAGAATTTTTGCGTCTGTGTTCATCAAGGATATTGGTCTGTAGTTCTCTTTTTTGGTGGGATCCTTGTCTGGTTTGGGGATCAAGGTGATGCTGGCCTCATAAAATGAGTTTGGAAGTTTTCCTTCCATTTCTATTTTTTGGAACAGTTTCAGGAGAATAGGAATTAGTTCTTCTTTAAATGTTTGGTAGAATTCCCCTGGGAAGCCGTCTGGCCCAGGGCTTTTGTTTGTTTGGAGATTTTGATGACTGTTTCAATCTCCTTACTGGTTATGGGTCTGTTCAGGTTTTCTATTTCTTCCTGGTTCACTTGTCGTAGTTTATATGTCTCTAGGAATGCATCCATTTCTTCCAGATTGTCCAATTTGTTGGCGTAGAGTTGCTCATAGTATGTTCTTATAATTGTCTGTATTTCTTTGCTGTTAGTTGTGATCTCTCCTCTTTCATTCATGATTTTATTTATTTGGGTCCTTTCTCTTTTCTTTTTGATGAGTCTGGCCAGGGGTTTATCAATCTTATTGATTCTTTCAAAGAACCAGCTCCTAGTTTCATTGATTTTTTCTATTGTTTTTTTGGTTTCTATTTCATTGATTTCTGCTCTGATCTTTATGATTTCTCTTCTCCTGCTGGGTTTAGGGTTTCTTTGTTGTTCTTTCTCCAGCTCCTTTACGTGTAGGGTTAGGTTGTGTACTTGAGACCTTTCTTGTTTCTTGAGAAAGGCTTGTACCACTATATATTTTCCTCTCAGGACTGCCTTTGCTGTGTCCCACAGATTTTGAACTGTTGTGTTTTCATTATCATTTGTTTCCATGAATTTTTTCAATTCTTCTTTAATTTCCTGGTTGACCCATTCATTCTTTAGAAGGATGCTGTTTAGTCTCCATGTATTTGGGTTCATTCCAGCTTTCCTGTTGTGATTGAGTTCTAGCTTCAGAGCATTGTGGTCTGAAAATATGCAGGGAATAATCCTAATCCTTTGATACCGGTTAAGACCTGATTTGTGACCCAGGATGTGATCTATGCTGGAGAAGGTTCCATGTGCACTAGAGAAGAATGTGTATTCTGTTGCTTTGGGATGAAATGTTCTGAATATATCTGTGATGTCCATCTGGTCCAGTGTGTCATTTAAGGCCTTTATTTCCTTGTTGATCTTTGGCTTGGATGATCTGTCCATTTCAGTGAGGGGTGTGTTAAAGTCCCCTACTATTATTGTATTATTATTGATGTGTTTATTTGATTTTGTTCTTAATTGGTTGATATAGTTGGCTGCTCCCACGTTAGGGGCATAGATATTTAAAATTGTTAGATCTTCTTGTTGGACAGACCATTTGAGTAGGATATAGTGTCCTTCCTCATCTCTTATTATAGTCTTTGGCGTAAAATCTAATTGATCTGATATAAGGATTGCCACCCCAGCTTTCTTCTGATGCCCATTAGCATGGTAAATTGTTTTCCACCCCCTCAATTTAAATCTGGAGATGTCTTCGCGTCTAAAATGGGTTTCTTGAAGGCAACATACTGATGGGTTTTGTTTTTTTATCCATTCTGATACCCTGTGTCTTTTAATTGGAGCATTTAGCCCATTAACATTCAGGGTAACTATTGAGAGATATGAATTTAGTGCCATTATTAGTCTGTAAGGAGACTGTTACTGTATATTGTCTCTGTACCTTTCTGATCTACTACTTTTAGGCTCTCTCTTTGCTTAGAGGACCCCTTTCAATATTTCCTGTAGAGCTGGATTGGTGTTTGCAAATTCTTTCAGTTTTTGTTTGTCCTGGAAGCTTTTGATCTCTCCTTCTATTTTCAATGATAGCCTAGCTGGATAGAGTATTCTTGGCTGCATGTTTTTCTCGTTTAGTGCTCTGAATATATCATGCCAGCTCTTCCTGGCCTGCCAGGTCTCTGTGGATAAGTCTGCCGCCAATCTAATATTTTTACCATTGTATGTTACAGACTTCTTTTCTCGGGCTGCTTTCAGGATTTTCTCTTTGTCACTAAGACTTGTCAATTTTACTATTAAGTGACGGGGTGTGGACCTATTCTTGTTGACTTTGAGGGGGGTTCTCTGCATCTCCTGGATTTTGATGCTTGTTCCCTTTGCCATATTAGGGAAATTCTCTCCAATGATTCTCTCCAATAGACCTTCTGCTCCCCTCTCTGTTTCTTCTTCTACTGGAATCCCAATTATTCTAATGTTGTTTCGTCTTATGGTGTCACTTATCTCTCGAATTCTCCCCTCATGGTCCAGTAGCTGTTTGTCCCTCTTTTGTTCGGCTTCTTTATTCTCTGCCATTTGGTCTTCTATATCACTAATTCTTTCTTCTGCCTCATTTATCCTAGCAGTGAGAGCCTCCATTTTTGATTGCACCTCATTAATAGCTTTTTTGATTTCAACTTGGTTAGATTTTAGTTCTTTAATTTCTCCAGAAAGGGCTTTAATATCTCCAGAGAGGGTTTCTCTGATATCTTCCATGCCTTTTTCGAGCCCGGCTAGAATGTTCAGAATCGTCATTCTGAACACTTGATCTGACATATTACCAATGTCTGTGTTGATTAGGTCCCTAGCCTTCAGTACTGTCTCTTGTTCTTTTGTTTGTGGTGATTTTTTCCGCCTTGTCATTTTGTTCAGATAAGAGGATATGAAGGAGCGAATAAACTACTAAAAGGGTGGCAAAGACCCCAGAAAAATGCGCAGTAACCAAGTCAGAAGGGACCCCTAATTGTGGGGGGGAGAAAGGGGATAAAAACAGGTTCTGAAAAAAAAGAAAAAAAAAGAAAAAAAAAAGAAAAAAATTTAAAAAATAAAACAAATAAAGAAAAAATATAAAAAAGAAAGAAAAAATATATATATTTAGATAAAGTAGTCAAAAAACGTTAAAAAAGAAAAGGGTAAAAGTTTTTAAAAAAATTTAGCAGAAGAAGAAAAAAAAAAGAAAAAAATTGAAAAAAGAGAAAAAAAAATTGAAGTAGCCGCAGGACTAAAGAATCATCAGGAGAAAGCCATGAGTTCCGTGCTTTGCTTTCTCCTCCTCTGGAATTGCGCTTCTGTCTTAGGAAATGAACCTACTTTCCTTGATAGATGAACTTCGTCCTGGCTGGATATTTTGTTGATCTTCTGGGGGAGGGGCCTGTTGTAGTGACTCTCAAGTGTCTTTGCCCGAGGCGGGATTGCACCGCCCTTACCGGCGGCCGGACTAAGTAATCGGCTCGGGTTCGCTTTTGGGAGCTTCTGTTCCCTGAACGCTTTCCGTAGAGTTCCGGAGGACGGGAATGAAAATGGCGGCCTCCTAGTCTCCGGCCCGGAGGAGCCGAGAGCCTGGGGCCCCACTCCTCAGTGCGCCCCCAGAGGACAGCACCCAATCACTCCCGTATCCCTAGCCTCTAGCCGCGCTCCGAGCTCACCCAGCCCACGACCAGTTCAAGGTAACCCCGAGCTGAGAGTTCAGTCCTCGGCTCTGTCTCTGCAGCCGGCTTCTCCATTCTAACACCTGCGAGCTCTGTGACACTCTGACACCCCCGATCCTTCTGTGACCCTGCGGGACCTGGGGCCACGCTGACCCCGCGTGGGCTTCACCCTGGTTTAGCCTCTGGAGCAATGTCCCTCAGTGGAACAGGCTTTTAAAAGTCCTGATTTTGTGCTCCGTTCCTCCACCGCTTGCCGGGAGCCGGGCCCTCCCCCCGCAGTCTATCTTCCCGTCGTTTTAGATTCACTTCTCCGCCAGTCCTACCTTTCAGAAAGTGGTTGATTTTCTGTTTCTAGAGTTGCTGTTCTTCTTCTCTTTGCTCTCCCGTTGGATTTGTAGGTGTTTGCAATGTTTAGATAAGCTATCGAACTGATCTCCTGCTACCTGATGTAGTCTCAGGCTGCTACTTCTCCGCCATCTTGACTCCTCCTCTGATTTAGAGGCATTTTTCTGGGAAGTGGAGACTTGCATGTGTAATTCTGTTAATAATCAATAGGAAGGCTAGGACCAAACCTTCACGTTTATGGAGTCTTATGACTCTTCTAAGTATTTTCAGTGCCTTTCTTTATTTAGTTAATGTATTTAGGCACAGTAATTTAATTATTAGTATTAAATGTAAGTTGCTAGTATTAAATTAGAGGTGGGGTGCTACATCTATAGATAGCTTTCTTGAGTAGATTATTCTGGATAAATTAGCGATAGAGATTAATATATGGAGTATCAGTATAAGTGGTTTCTTATATATGTTGCATGTGCTTAGTTCTGTTTTTGGAGTTTGGCAGGACAATTTTAAGTGTTTGTATACTTTTGAAGTTATGGGGAGGATAAAGGGAGTTTGACTTAGCTAGTTTCTATCTGTTGAATATGTGTACATGTGTAACTGTGTACGTGTGTATGTCCTGTAACTATTGACTGAATTGCACCTTATGGTTGTGCCATGTGGATAAATGATGATGATTAAGCCCAGCTACAAGTTATTTGAATGCGACGAGGCTTTTACAGCCATAGCGATACCAGCCTCCCCAAAATTAAAAAGTCTCAAATGCATGACACCACAGTTATGTGTGATCATAGGCTGATTAGTCATTAATCCATCGAGATGTCTCATTTGAAGGGTTAGTAGGATTGGATTGAGGACTGTCATGGCCCTGAAGTAAGAATCAGATACCAGTATAGTTTCACTGTAGAAACCCCCACATTCGATGGGCCTGGAGTGAGAAGAGGTACACATCACACAAGGATTGACGTTTTCTCAAGGCCTAGTGATCAAGATCATGATCTAGGTGAGGTGCACATATGTAAAATCAATCATAGTATGTACATGCTTATATGCATGGGGCAAACCATTAATGCACGATATACATAGGGGTGGGGAAAAATACATACTGGGGAAGCACAGTAGGCTTTTAAATATATGAATTGAAATAATGGGATGAGGAAATCGGGGAGTAGTTTAGTTAGAATGTTAGCTTTGGGTACTGATGGTGGGGCTATTACTTCTCCCTTGAGTCTCAGGGAGACGGAGTTCTCCGTATTTGGTTTACAAGACCAAAGTAATTGATATACTACAAAGACTCTTCATTTTAATAAGTTCTTCTCGATAATGCTGATAGTTGTTATTAGAATTAGGAGGATTGTGGAGTAAAAGATAAAGGCTAATTGACCAATGGTGATGAAGGGGTGTTCTACTGGTTGACCTCCAATTCATATTATAAGGAGATCAGCTACTAATAATCAAAATAGGCATTGTCTTAGTGGAAGGAATATCAGACCTCATTGTTTTGAAGTATGTAATACTGGAATAATGGCTAGGATTAGAATGGAGAAGACCAGGGCTAGTATTCCTCCTAGTTTATTCAGAATGGATTGTAGGATTGCATACGCGAATAGGAAATATCATTCAGGTTTGATATAGGGTGGTGTGTTAAGTGGGTTGGCAGGGATGTAGTTGTCAGGGTCCCCTAGTAGGTCGGGTGAGAATAGTACTAGTATTATGAGTAATAGGATTAGGAATAGGGCACCTAGGATGTCTTTAAATGTGTAGTATGGGTGGAATGGAATTTTGTCTGAATCAGATGGGATTCCAGAAGGATTGTTAGATCCTGTTTAATGAAGTAATAGTAGATGAATTGCTGCTAGTGCCGAGATGGTGAATGGCAGGATAAAGTGGAAGGCAAATAATCATGTTAAGGCGGCTTTGTCTACTGAAAAACCTTCTCAGATTCACTCTACAAGGTTGGATCCAGTGTATGGGATGGCTGATAGTTAGTTGGTAATTATGGTTGAGCCTCAAAAGGCATTTGTCCTCATGGTAAAACGTAACCTATGAATGCTGTTCCTATAACTGCAAATAGTAGGATAAGGCCGATGTTTCATGTTTTGGGGAATATATAAGATCTGTAGTAGGCCTCATCCTACATGTGGGAATAGGCAGATGAAGAATATGGAGCTCTGTTGGCATGTATATATCAGATGATTCAGCCATAATTGGCATCTCGACAGATGTGTGTAACTGATGAGAAGGCTGTGGTTGTGTCTGATGTGTAGTGTATAGCTAAGAATAAACCTGTAAGGATTTGAAGGATTAGGCAAATTCTGAGAAGGGAGCCAAAATTTCATGATGCTGAGATGTTTGATGGTGCAGTAGGTCGATAAATGAGTTGTTGATAATTTTGGCTAGTGGGTGGTTCTTTTGAATGTTAGTCATTAGTGTTCTTATAGTTGAAATACACTGATTTTTTTGTGTTACCAGTCATGGTTAGATTCCATGTAGGAATAATGATCACATACAGTGTATTCATTTTAAGTATTATTTTTGTAGTTAGTTTGAGGACAGAAGTCTGAAAACAAAAGCTCATGTAATTTTTAGGGCCTAGGGCAGGGCAACCCCAAAATGCAGAGGCTGAGGTGAGAATCCCGTCATCTGAATTAAGGGCAAGGGTCAGATGTTCACTCAGGCTCAAGAGTGTGTCCTTTATGGCTGCCTAATGCAGCAGTGGTGTCATGATGCCATGGAGGTTTTCCCAATCTGGGGTTTGTGCGCAGCTCCAAAAATCAAGGTTTCCTTCTGCAGGACAGGAGGCATCTGCTTGATGGCTCATAGGTCCCCAATATAGAAGAATCTAGAGCAGGGCTCTACGTATGGATGCCTGGAAACCCTACCATAGGAACCTATGGATATGGGACGTTCAATCTGCTGGCTCTGGTGTGAGCTACACAGGGGGCGGAGTGGAAATGGAGTCTCATACTGATGGGTCACAATGCGGCTCAGTGGACAATCAGGATTCTCCTACCCAGAGATTTCCACACCACTCCAAAGAGCAAGGTTTCCTTCTGGGACTGGAGGTTTACTGTTTTGGGCATCAGGGACCCCCTCCCCATGTTGGTATTCGAGACCAGGGCTCTGGGGACAGATGCCTGAAAACCATAGCTAGTGTTCAGATTAGGGCCTAGGGGCATGTCAGGTTCAATCTTGGTCTTGGGTGGCTATATACCTTGGTGTCTGACTGCAGGTCCATCCACAGGGTGTGTCAGACTGCTTATTTTTATCCAGGGCTGTCTATGAAACTGGGTGGCTTGGGGCCTTGCAGATTTCTCCTAATCTGGAGGGTTTTGGTAATTTTAAAGGGCACATTTTCCTTATGGAGTGAAGGCTTAAGGACTGTACTATAGTGTGGCTCCAGATGCTCCATCCTGGAGGGTGTGCAGGTCAGACCTCTGGGTACAGAAGTCTAAAAAGGCAAAATCGTGTTAGGACTGAAGGTATGGCATTCCTGATCTGCCGACCATGAGGGAGCTCCTCAGGATCTGAAATTAGGGTGATTGGGTGGTGGTAGCTCAGGCTTTTGTCTCTGGGTTTCGTGTCTAGGGTGGCCATGGAATGTAGGGGTGGCCTTATCGGGCATGGAAGTTTCTCCCTTTGGAGGGATTTTGCATGACTCCCAATAGTTTGATGTCACTGTGGGGGAAGGGAGGAGTCCTGTTTGTCTCCCGGGGATCCTCCAAAAAGAGGGATTCCAGATCATGTCTCTGTGATCAGGTGTCTGGAAAACCCTTGCTTGGGTTCATATTTGGGCCTATGGGCATGGCAAGTCCAATATGCGGGCTTTTGGTCCAGCTACTGAGGGGCCTGATTTAAGAATGTGGCTCAGGCTGAGTGTCACAACGTGTGTTTGTGCCCAAGGTGACCTCAATTGTAGGCTTGGCCTCATGGGCCCTGTAGGTTTCACCAACTCGGAGGGTTTGACACCCATCCCAACAGCAAGTTTTCCTGCCATGGGGAAGGAGTTCTGTTTTGTGCATTAGGTTCCCCCATATGCAGGGTTTTGAGATAAGGTCTGGCGACAGATGCCTGAAAACCTTAGCTAGGGTTCAGATTATAGCATACGGGCATGTCAGGTTCAATCTTCTGCCTCTGGGGCCATCTACCTGGGTGTCTGACTGGAGGAAATTGCTCAGAGTGTGTCAGAGTCCACATTTTTGTCCAGGGTCGCCTATTAAATTGGGGTGGCCTCTGGGGCCTTGCAGGTTTCTCCTAATCTGGAGTGTTTTGGAAACTATAAAGGGCACAGTTTCCATCGGGACGGCAAGCACATTCTTGTGGTGTCACTCTGGAGGCTGGAGTCTGGAGGGTGTGTGGGACAGGGCTCTGAGGACAGAAATCTAAAAACACAAACTCGGGTTAGACTTATGGCCAAGAGTTTGGCATGCGTAATCTGCAGACCCCGAGAGGAGCTCCTTGGGATCTGAAATTAGGGTGAATGTGAGGCGGTAGCTCAGGGTTTTGTCTATGGATTGTGAGTTTAAGTTGGCCGCAGTATGTGTGGGAGCCTCATGGGGCCATGGATGTTTCTCCTCCTCCAGGGATGTTGCCCAGGTCCCAGTAGTTTACTCTGATACTGGGGGAAGGGAGGAGTCATGTTTTTTGTCTCAGGGGTCCCCCAAAAAGAGGAATTCCAGAGCAGGGCTCTGGGTATTGGCACCTGAAAAACCCCACCAAGGGTTAGAATTTGTGCCTGGGGGCATGACAAGCCGGATATGCATGATCCTGGTCCAGCTACCAAGGGGCCGTATTTGAAAAGGGCTAAGGCTGAGGGTCAAAATGCACGTTTGTGCCCAGGGTGGTCCTTAAGAGTGGGCGTGGCCTCATAGGCCCTGCAGGTTTCGCCAACTCTGAGGGTTTGACACCCTTCCAAACTACAAGGTTTCCTGCCATGCAGAAGGAAGAGTTCTGTTTTGTGCACTGGGTTCCTGCATATGCAGTAATTTGAGATAAGGTCTGGGGACAGATGCCAGAAGACCAAGGTTGGGTAGAGATGCGGGCCCAGGGCCATGGCTGGATATGCAGCTAGCTCCCTGGGTGGCTGACAGGAGGTCTATACTCAGGCTGTGTCAGACAGCATTAGTGCACAGGATGGCCTATGAAATTGGGGTGCTGTCAAGGGCTGTGCAGGTTTATCCTCATTTGGGGCTTTTAGGCAATCCCCTAGGGCTCTTTCTCCTTCTGGTGGCAGAGAGAGAGCTGTGTTGTGACTCCAGAATTCCCAATCTTGAGGGCTTGTGTGCCAGGAGTGTAAGGATGGAAGTCTGAAAACACAAGCTCTGGTGTGGTTTAGGGCCTAGGGCAAGACAAGCCAAATCTGCAGAGGCTGAATCTGAAATCTCCAGCATCTGAAGTATGGGCAAGTGTCAGACGTTCACTCAGACTAGTCCATGATGACTGCCTAATGGAGGTGCGACTTCATGAGGTCATGGAGGTTTTCCCATCTGGGGATTGTGAGCTGTAGAAACAGCAGTGTTTCCTTATGTGGGACATAGGGAGTCCTGTTTGATGGCTGAAGGGACGCCCATACAGAAACATTGGAGAGCAGGGCTCTACGTATGGGTGCCTGGAAACCCCACTTGGCATAGTCACCTAGGAATAAGCAGGTTCGATCTGATGACCCTGTGGAGTGCTACTCAGTGTGCTGAGTTGAAATGAAGTCTCATGCTGATGGGTCAGAATGTAGGTTTGTGTCCAGGGAGAATTTGGAATTTTGTGGTGGCTCAGGGGCTATGAAGGATTCTCCTACCCTGAGGCTTTTACACAGCTCCAAATAGCAAGGTTCCCTTTTGGGGACAGAAGGTGTTCTCATGTGTCCCTCAGGGACTGCTTGTATGTTGGATTCAAGACCAGGCCTCTGGGGACCCATACCCTAGGACCTAAACTTAACCCCAGATTTTGCTTTCCAACTTCTGTCCTCACACTCCTGGCCCACAAGCACTCCAGATTAGGAATTCTGGAGCCACAATCCAGAACTCTGCCTCCCCACCAGAAGGAAAAACTACTCTATGGGGCTGTGTGTGGACAGTCTCACAGACTAACTTTTATAGAGGTAGTTTAACTGAGCTATACACAGGTGGTCAATGAGATTGCAATACACAGAAAAAAAAAACTGCACAGTAATGTTAGGTCACACACAGGACACCTCTGGACAAAAATGCACAGTGTGACACACCCTAGGCCCCTTCCTCCAGGCAGACACGCAGGTCAATGTCACTTAGTCAGAAGATTGAACCTGACATGACCCTAGGACCTCATCAGAACCCAGATTAATTTTTCAGGCATCTGTGCCCAGAAGCCTGTTCTGGAATACCAACATATGGTCCAACATGTGGTCCCTGAGCCAAACAACAGAACCCATCCTGTCCCTAGAGGGAAACGTTGCTCTTTGGAACTGGGTCCAACACTCAGGTTAGGAGAATCCTGAATAGCCCCTGAGCCACCGCCACATTCCAAGGTCTCCCTGGACACAAACCAGCACTGCGGCCCATCAGCATGAGAAAACCTGTCAACTCAGCCCCCTAATCACTTCATAACTGAGCCAGATGATCGAACCTGCCCTGTTCCTCAGCTACAATGGTAACACGAAGTGTGCTTTCCAGGCATCCATGCAGAGAGCTCTGCTATCCAATCTTTCCACATGGGGGACCCTGTATCCATCCACCTGGACTCCCCTTTTCCCATAGAAGGACACCTTGCTGTTTGGAGCAGCTCACAAGCCCCATCGTGGGAAAGCCTCAATGGACTCTTGAGACCACCCCTCCATTCCTCGGTCATCATGTACATAAATTCCAGCATGAGCGGAAATATGACACTCACCCTTAATCAGGTGCTGGGGATCTCCAATCAGCCACTGCACAATGGAACTGCCATGCGCTCGGCACTGAACTGAACTGTGGCTTGTGTTTTCAGACTTCCCTCTTCACACTCCTGGCCCGCAAGCCTTCCAGACTGGGAATTCTGGAGCCACAACATAGCCTTCTGCTTGCCCATCAGAAAGAAGAATTGCCCTATGGGTCTGCCCAGAAAGCCCACATGAGGATCCACCTGCATGGTCCTTGGCAGCACCGCAATATCATAGGATGCCTTGGGCATTAATGCTTTCTCTAACACAGCCTGAGCCCTGACCTGTCAGCCACCCAGATAGTGGGCCCCATATCCTGCAAGTGGAACCTGCTGTTGCTGAGGCCATCATCTCTACCTAAAATGAGTATTCAGGCATCTGTCCCCAGACCTTACCTTAAATCCCTGCCTATGTGGGAACCTGAAGAAGAAAAGAGTACCTCTCCTTCCACTTGGCAGGAAACCTGGCTATTGGGATGGTTGTCCAACCCTCAGAGTGGGAGCCAGCTGCATGGCCCATGAGACCATGCCCACTCAGGAGTACCACTCTGGGCACAAACAGTCATTTTGACCCTCAGCCTGTGTCCACTTTCAAGAAACCCCCTTGAGAACTGGACCAGAGGTTCGCAGAACGGGCTTGCCATGCCCCTAGGCCCAAATCCTAAACCTCGTTGGGGTTATCCAGGCCCCAGATCCAGAAGCCTTCTCTGGAGGGACCCATGAGATGGAAAACAGCACTCTTCCCTTCCCCCAGAAAAACTCCAAACTCTTGAGATCTGGGTAGAATCCCCAGAGAGGAAGAATCTCCCATGGCTCTATGAGGCCAACCTTTTATTCTGTGGCCATCTGAGACACACAATCCAGAAAAAAAGCTGTGCTACCGCCTTCCACATGCCTGAATTTCAAATCCCAAGGAGCTTCCCTCAGGTTCTGCAGATCGGGCCTGCCATCACCTCACCCCTAACCCTCACTCGAGTTTGTGTTTGCAGACTTTTGTCCCCAAAGCCCTGGCCCACATGCCTCCAGGATGGGGCCTCCAGAGCCACACCACACCAAAGGTCCTGACCTCCTGAAAGAAACTGCTGTCACAGTTGCCCAAACCCTCCAGATTAGAAGAAACCTGAAAGGCCCCTGAGCCCACCCCAATTTCATAGGCTGCTCTGGCCAAAAATGCACGGTCTGACACACTCAAGCACATACGTCCAGGCAGACACGCAGGTCAATGTACCTATGTCAAAGGATTGAACCTGACATGGCCCTAGGACCTCATCAGAGCTCTACCTTAGGTTTTCAGGCATCTGTCCCCAGAGGCCTATTCTGGAATACCAACATATGGTCCAACATGTGGTCCCTTAGCCTCCCAACAGAAACTCTCCTGTCCCCAGAAGGAAATCTTGCTCTTGGGATCCGGGTCCAACCATCAGGGTAGGAGAATCCTGCATGACCCCTGAGCTACTGCCACATTCTAAGGGCTCCCTGGACACCAACCAGTATTGTAACCCGTCAGCCCGAGAACCCTTGTCAACTCAGCCCCCTTTGAACTTTGCCCCAGAGTCAGCAGATTGAACCTACCTTATTCCTCAGCTGCAATGGTAATGTGAGGTGGGCTGTCCAGTCATCCATGCGGAGAGCTCTGCTACCAATCTTTTCATATGGGGGAACTTGGAGCCCTCTAAGCGGACTCACTCTCTCCCACAGAAGGCCACACTGCTATTTGGAGCAGCTCACAAGCCCCAGCGTAGGGAAGCATCCATGGCCTCTTGAGGCCACCCCTCCATTCATCGGCCATCTTGGACACAAACTCCAGGATGATAAAACATCAGACACTCGCCCTTACTCATATGCTGGAAATCTCGAATCAGACGCTGCACATTTGAACTGCCATGTGCTCGGCACTGAACTGAACCATAGCTTGTGTTGTCAGACTCCATCCTCACACTCCCAGCCTGCAAGCCCTCCAGATTGGGAATTCTGGAGCCACAATGAAGTCTTCTGTTTGCCCACCAGAAAGAAGAAGTGCCCTATGGTTCTGCCCAGCTACCCCACGTGAGGATCAACCTGCTCAGCCCTCGACGGTGTAAAGTCCTACTTAGAGTGAGCCATTTTGTTGTTTATGCAGTAAACTTAGATTGACCTTATGTAGTAAGCTTAAATTGACCCTGCCCCTCCCAGAGGAACTTACTTTCAAAGCCCAGATACAATGGCGGGTCAGGGTAGGTAGAGACATCTAATCAGTTTGGCACACATATATCTACTAGGGTGAATTTTAATTCAGTTGGCTGCCCATGTGTGACCTAACATGACTGTGCAGTTTTTTCTGTGTATTGCAATCTCATTGGCCACCTGTGTATAGCTCAGCTATACTACCTCTATAAAAGTTAGTCTGTGAGGCTGAGAGGGGTCGCCTCTTTGCAAGAGATGGTCCTGACCAATCAGTTTGATTCTCCATGCTTTGCACGAAATAAAGCTTTGCTTGACCTTTGCTTTGTGTCAGTCTCCCTCCTCTGATTACGGACCCTAACATTGGGGGCTCATCCAGAAATAAATGACGAGAACTGAGCAAGCATCTGAATTTCTGGGAAAGCCTCTGGATGTAAGATCTTGGGATCCTGTCTGTCTGTTTGTGGTGCTCCAGGGTATAGCCCCCTGGGGAGAAGCTGGACGCAGCCATGCTCTCCAGGGCTGGAGTGGATGTGGGGATGCCCCATCCCTCCACTGGTAAATCAATGGGGGTTTGAGTCCCCCTAGGCGGGCGTGAGGTTTGAGACCCCCTGGTGGGACAGGGGGTTCGAGTCCCCCTGGGTGATCAAAAGATCAGGAAAGTCCCCACCTGTAGGCCTTAAGGACTACTAGACCTGCGGTTGTCTTTGTTTTGTCCTTTTGCTGTCTGCTGTGCTGTTTGTTGTGTTTACAGGGAACCAAGAAAGTCCCCACCAGCAGCAGGCTCTGGATGAGGATCACTGGGCCTGCAGTTGTCTTTGTCTCATCTTTTGTTGTCTGTTGTGTTGTTTACTGTGTTTGGAGAAATGTGGCAAGCGGGGTGTAAGGGACCTGTGACACCCCTAGATCTTGTTCTCCAGCATTTCAAGGATTTTCAAGGTAAAGCCATCCAGTCAGGTGACAAGGTTTACCCAGGAAAACTAAAAACATTGTGCCAAATAGAGTGACCCACTTTCTCCACTAGGTGGCTGCTGAAAGGAATGTTTGCCTTGGTTCAGATCTACAGTACCCAGAGTAAGGTCTTCCATCTCCATTGAAACCAAATATGGTACATCGTGACCTGGTGAAATCTGATAGAAGAGCCACCATCATGGCTCAAGTCTTACCTTCCCCTTGCTAACGAAACCATCTCTCTCCCTCTAAGGCAGGTCAGATCGCCAAAACCAGAATGGAAAGATGAGGGGGAACCAGGGAAGAAGACCGTTCTACCTCCATCAGATATGGAGGTTGTAGAATCCCCCCACCATCTGTCCTCCAAACCTGACTCTCGGTCCGGAGACACCCTTACCAGTCCACCTCATATGCGGTCGGCGTCCACCTATGGGACAACCAAGCAGAAAGACCGCCCTGATCCTTCCCATTTCCCCTATCCACCTCTGCCTCCCTTTACCACGCTGATGCTGCCTCTCCGTGAGCTTGTTCCACTGGACGGGAGAGGGCGCCCCCACCTAACCTATACCCCTTCCTCTTCTTCTGATATGTATAACTGGAAGGCCCAACACAAATCCTTTTCTGTCCACATTCAGAATTTAATTAATCTCTTGGAGACTGTCTTTCTTACCCAGCAGCCCACCCGGGTGGATATTAAACAGCTCTTTATGGCTCTCCTTAACATGGAAGAGAGGAATCACATCATTTGAGAAACCCATAAGGTGATAAGTGAGAGACTTGGCGGGGACCTTGATCCCCAGCAGAAGGAGGACTATTGCCCAAGGGAACATCCCTGACTGGGGACCAAATTCCGATGTAGGTAAGGATAGCCTACTCTTCTACCACCAGACCCTAATATGAGGTCTCCATGCAGCTGCAAGGAGACCCATAAATTTATCTAAAATAAGTATGGTGACTCAAGGTAAGAATGTCTCCAGGAGCTTTCCTAGAAAGGCTTATTGAAGCCTATAAAATGTATAGCCTGATCGAACCTGAGGCACCTGAAAATCAGAGGACAGTGAATCTTGCTTTTGCCAGTCAGTCAGCCCCAGATATTTAAGGAGGAAACTTCAGAAAATTGAAGGCTTTGAAGGGAATAATCTGACTGAGTTAGTGGGAATAGCAGAAAAGGTGTTTAAAGGGGGGAGACAAGATGTCAGGGAAGTAAGAGGAGGTGCTGTTTCAACCTGTACCCTAAAGTAAGCTGATTACCTAACAAAGAACACCCATGAAATCAGCCTGAGATCAGAATTACACACGTCTGGATCTCACAGGGGCAGAAGACGCCAATGGGCAGGTAAAGCAGAGTGGGAACGTCAAACTGATATCAGAAGATAAGCAAAAGAGGAGGGAGCCACCAGAAGCAACCCACAGGAAAGTAATATTCCAAAACAAGAATGTCTTGCATTTGGGGACCAGCATTAACTTGGAGTCTGGTTGAAAGCACTCAAAAAGAGGAAAGGATCGTGGGGGGGAAATTGTGGGAATGGGGGTGGTTAGGGAGAGGTGCTTAAGTCCCCAGACCCAGGACAGCCACTCCTAGCACTGAGCCAGAGAGAGTGCGGCAGAGAAACCAGGTCTTGGTCCCTGAGCCACCAGCATGCATGAGAACACATGGGATCCAGCTCCCATGAGGGGCTGGGAGCCTCGCCAGATGGCAGAAGCACAGACTCTTTGCATTCCCCACACAATCGTCGTGCCATGCTATCAGAGTCTGATTCACGCCCAGTGCCTTCCCTTGAGAGAGGTGCACACAGGCTCCAACCGGGCACTCTAGGACCCTGAAAGACCAGGCACTGGCCAGACCAGGCCTGGCAGGAAAATTTCAGTGTGCAATCACTGCTTGGAACCTCTCTGGCGGTCTGGAGCTGCCCAGAAATCTGCCGCTGTTGTGGTTTTGGGTACAAGCAGGAGTTCCTGTGTCCCCAGAGACCGTGACTTGGAACGTGCTCTGCCAGCAGCAAAGGGGGGACTTAAGTGCTCTGTAGCACCCAGAGGGGAACAGACTGAGGCTTCTCTCTGAGAGGGAGTTCTGGGTGCAGTTTGCTTTCCTCTAAACCTCCAAAAACTATCAAAAGCTGTCAAGGTGAAAATACAGAAAATAAAAGCCTGAAAAACCGATTTCCTCAGAGCCTACCCCCTTGAGTGGGGCGGGAGGACTTAACTCACGGAACATTGCCTGAAAACCCATGTGGCAGGCCCCTCCCCCAGAAAGCCAACCAGGGAAAAAAAAAAAAAAAGATGACAAGAGAATAACGACCACTATTTCATAGATACAACATTTATTTTTAATTTGTTCCCGCTATTCTTGTTCATTTTTTATATAGATAATTTTAAGCTATTTACCATCACAGTGAGATATCCAGTGCATCAAATTCCATAATAACCTTTTAAGCTGAATATTTTGATACATATACCAGTGTTTTTCTTTTGCTTTTCTATTTTTTTACATTTTTGTTTCGTAACATTTAGTTTATTCTTTTTTATTTTAATTTTTAAACATTCATATAGAGTTAAACTTTAAGGTAATATCCTTTCCCCAATCAATGCTACCCCTATAGGTAAACCAATTTTTAATCCCCATTTATCGTAGGAAAGTTGAGTCCTTTAACAAAGATATCAAGATACATCAAAGAAGAATCAAAATATGCTTCCTTGACCACAATGAGAATTTATACCCACTCTCCCAACTTTTTCTTCTGCCAGTTTTTCTGTGTATTTGTGTTTGTCCTGATAGTATATAAATCTTATACTTGGGGTTCTTTTTGACGAGGTTCTTCCTTTCTTTTTGATACACACACACACACACACACACACACATATATATAAATATATTTAATTTTTTTCTCTCTTGTCATATACTCATCAGTTTTTTTGTTTGTCGTTTTTGTTTGTATATTTCATAAATTTTACCTTGGGGCCATTTGGGCTGAGCTTTCTCTTTTATCATCCCTTTTTTTCCTGTCTCTCTCTCTCTCTTACTTTTTTTTTTCTTTTTCTTTTCTTTTTTCTCTCATTTGGGTGGGAAATCATGATTGCTCAGAAGCGTTCCAGGGAGCACCTTGACTGCACCACAGTCGATACATCCAACTACATCCGTTCAGTCATCTCTCACCAAAAGGTCTAGGAAGAGGAATGCCCAACAGAAGAAAAATACAGAGGATGGGCGGGCCTTCTACAACAGAGCTAATGGCTATCGACATAGATAATATGTCAGAAAAGGAATTCAGTCTAACAATTATCCAGGCAATAGCTAGGTTGGAAAAAGTCATGGATGACCAAACGGAATTGATTAGGGTAGAAGTGAAAGCCAGCAGGGATGATGTACACAATGTTAGGGCAGAACTGAAAGCCACCAGGGATGATGTTCACAATGCTCTCAATGAGTTCCAATCAAATCTAAATTCTCTAAAGCAAGGGTAACTGAGGCAGAAGAAAGAATTAGTGATCTGGAGGACAAACAGATAGAGAGAAAGGATCAGGAGGAAGCCTGGAACAAACAGCTCAGAAGCCACGAAAACAAAATCAGGAAAATAAATGAGATAAAACGTTCCAACATCAGAATTATTGGAATCCCTGAAGGGGAGGAGAAAGAAAGAAGTCTATAAGATATAGTGGAACAAGTTGTCTATGAAAATTTTCCCAATCTCGCGAATGGAACCAGCGTTCATGTACTAGAGGCAGAACGCTCTCCCTCCAAGATTATAGATTCTAAAAAGAAAATCAAGGCACCTGATAGTAAAATTGAGAAATCATAGTTGTAGATCAAATCTCTTGAAAGCTGGTAGGACAAAGAGGCTCCTTACGTACAGAGGAAAGCCCATCAGAATAATGTCAGACCTGTCCACAGAGACCTGGCAAGCCAGAAAGGCCTGGCAAGATATATTCAGGTCACTAAATGAGAAGAACATGCAGCCAAGAATACTTTATCCAGCAAGACTGACTTTCAAAATGGATGGAGAGATAAAGAGTTTCCAAGAATGGCAAGACTTAAAAGACTATGTAACAACCAAGCCGAAACTGCAAGAAATATTAAGTGGGGATTCTATAAAAGAGAAAAAAATCCTAAAAATATCATTGAACAGAAATATAGAGACAATCTATAGAAAGAAAGACTTCAAAGGTAACACGATGTCAATAAAAATTTATCTATCAATAATTACTCTCAATGTCAATGGCCTAAATGCGCCCATAAAATGACACAGGGTTGCAGATTGGATAAAATGACAGGACCCATCCATATGTTGTCTACAAGAGACCCGTTTTGAACCTAAAGATACCCAGGCTGAAAGTGAAGGGATGGAGAAGCATCTTTCATGCCAATGGGCCTCAAAAGAAGGCCGTGGTAGCGACTCTCATATCAGATAAATTAGATTTTAAATTAAAGACTGTAGTCAGAGATACAGAAGGACACTACATAATTCTTAACGCGACTATCCACCAAGATGATCTAACAATTGTAAATATCTATGCTCCCAATATGGGAGTAGCCAATTACATAAGAAAACTAGTAATCAAGATAAAGAGACATGTTGATATAAATACATTAATAGTAGGAGATCTTAACATGCCTCTCTCAGTAATAGATCACCCAAGCAGAAAATCAACAAACAAGAGCACTGAATGAAATATTGGATCAGATGGACCTCATAGATATATACAGAACATTCTACCCTAATACAACAGAATACTCATTCTTCTCAAGTGCATATGGAACCTTCTCCAGAATAGACCACATACTGGGTCACAAATTAGGACTCAACTGATACTAAAGGACTGACATTATTCTCTGCATATTCTCAGATCACAGTGCTTTGAAACTGGAGCTCAATCACAAGGAAAAGTTTGGAAGGAAGTCAAACACCTGGAAGCTAAAGAACACCTTGTTTAAGAATGCTTGGATCAACCAGGAGATCAAAGACGAACTTAAACAATTCATGAAAACCAATGAGAATGAAGACACTTCGGTCCAAAACCTATGGGATACAGCAAAGGCGGTCCTCTTGGGTAAATACATAGCCATCCAAGTCACCCTCAAAAATTTTGAAAAATGCAAAATATACCAGCTGTCTCTACACCTTAAAGAACTGGAGAATCAACAATAAATTAAACCACCTCCACACATAAGAAGGGAAATAATCAAGATTAGAGCAGAGATCAATGAGATAGAAACTAGAGATATAGTAGAGCATATCGATGAAACTAGAAGCTAGTTTTTTGAAAGAATCAATAAGATCGATTAACCATTGGCCACACTAATCCAAAAGAAAAGAGAGAAAGCACAAATTAATAAAATTATGAATGAAAAGGAAGAGATTACAACTAATACCTAGGATATAGAAACAATAATCAGAAGTTATTATCAAATATCATCCTCAGTGGGAAAAAGCTTTCAGCTTTCCCGTTGAGATCAGGAACACGACAAGGATGCCCACTCTCACCACTCTTGTTCAACATAGTATTAGAAGTCCTAGCAACAGCAATCAGAAAACAAAGAGAAATAAAATGTATCCAAATTGGCAATAAAGAAATCAAACTCTCTCTCTTCACAGATGACATGATTCTTTATATGGAAAACCCAAAAGACCCCATCCCCAAACTACTAGAACTCATACAGCAATTCAGTACCGTGGCAGGATACAAAGTCAATGGACAGAAATCAGTGGCTTTCTTATACACTAACAATGAAAATACAGAAAGGGAAATTAGAGAATCAATTCCATTTACTATAGCACCAAGAACCATAAGATACCTGGGAATAAACCTAACCAAAGAGGTAAATGATCTGTACTTGAGGAACTACAGAACACTCATGAAAGAAATTGAAGAAGACACAAAAAAATGGAAGACCATTCCATGCTTTTGGATAGAAAGAATAATCATTGTTAAAATGTCTATACTGCCTATAGCAATCTATAATTTTAATGCCATTCCAATAAAAATTCCACCGGTATTTTTCAAAGAGCTGGAACAAATAATGTTAAAATTCATATGGAGTCAGAGGAGACCCGAATCCCTAAGGAAATGTTGAAAAAGAAAAACAAAACTGTGGGCATCACGTTACCTGATTTCAAGCTTTAATACAAAGCTGTGATCACCATGACAGCATGGTACTGCCATTAAAAAGACACATAGGCCAGTGGAACAGAGTAGAGAGCCCAGATAAGGACCCTCAACTCTATGGTCAAATCATCTTCAACAAAGCAGGAAAAAATATACAGTGGAAAAAAGACAGTCTCTTCAATAAATGGTGCTGGGAAAATGGACATCTATATGTAGAAGAATTAAACTCGACCACTCTCTTACACTGTACAAAAAGATAAACTAGAAATGGATTTAAGACCTCAACATGAGACAGGAATCCATCAGAATCCTAGAGGAGATCATAGGCAGTAACCTCTTCGATATCAGTCACAGCATCTTCTTTCAAGATATCTCTCCAAAGGCAAAGGAAACAAAAGCGAAAATGAACGTTTGGGACTTCATCAACAACAAAAGCTTCTGCACAGCAAAGGAAACAGTCAACAAAACAATGAGGCAACCCACGGAATGGGAGAAGATATATGCAAATGACAGTACAGGCAAAAGGTTGATATCCAGGATCTATAAAGAACTTCTCAAACTCAACACACACAAAAGAGATAATCATATAAAAAATGGGCAGAAGATATGAACAGACACTTCTCCAATGAAGACATACAAATGGCTATCAGACACATGAAAAAATATTCATCATCAATAGCCATCAGGGAGATTCAAATTAAAACTACATTGAGATACCACTTGACCCCAGTTAGAATGGCCAAAATTAGCAAGACAGGAAACAATGTGTGTTGGAGACGTTGTGGAGAAAGAGGAACCTCTTGCACTCTTTGTGGGCATGCAAGTTGGTGCAGCCACTTTGGAGAACTGTGTGAAGATTCCTCAGGAAATTAAAATTAGAGCTTCCCTATGACCCTGCAATTTCACTACTGGGTATTTACCACAAAGGTATAGATGTAGTGAAAAGAAGGGCCATCTGTACCCCAATGATTATAGCAGCTATGGCCATGGTCACCAAACTGTGGAAAGAACCAAGATGCCCTTCAACAGACGAACGGATAAGGAAGATGTGGTCCATATACACTGTGGAGTATTATGCCTGCATCAGAAAGGATGACTACTCAACTTTTGTAGCAACATGGACGGGACTGGAAGAGATTATGCTGAGCAAAATAAGTCAAGCAGACGGAGTCAAGTATCATATGGTTTCACTTATTTGTGGAGCATAGCAAATAACATGGAGGATATAGGGAGTTGAAGAGGAGAAGGGCGTTGAGGGAAATTGGAAGGGGAGGTGAACCATGAGGAACTATGGACTCTGAAAAACAATCTGAGGGTTTTGAAGGGGCGGGGGTGGGAAGTTGGGGGAGCCATGTGGTGGGAATTAAGGAGCGCGTGTATCGCATGGATCACTGGGTTTGGTGCAAAAACAATGAATTCTGTTATGCTGAAAAAAATAATAAAATAATAAATATAGATTAGCACATATGGGAAGAGAAAGAGATGAGGAAAAGGGGATAGAGTGGGATAAAGAAAGGAAATCTCTTCTCTACAGAAGAAAGCCAGTAATAAGTATAGAAGGAATGATTGAATTAGAAAATCAAATTTTGTAACCCCAACCTAAAAACCAATTCTGGCAAAAATCACTGATGTATGCTAAAGTTATTAGGTTGATCAGAAAGAGAAAACTTACCTGATACCAAAGTGTTAACCCCACAGTTGTTAACCCCTTAACAATGCAAATGGTAAAGTATATCTTTAAAATCTGACTGTCAGGGTGCCTGAGTGGTTTAGTGGGTTAAAGTCTCTGCCTTCGGCTCAGGTTACGTTCTTGGGATCCTGGGATCAAGTCCCACATTGTGCTCTCTGCTCAACAGGGAGCCTCCTTCCCCCTCACTCTATGCTTTCCTCTCTGCTTATTTGTGATCTCTCCCTCTGTCAAATAAATAAATAAAATCTTAAAAATAGGAAAAGTGTTTAATAACAGGGATGCACAAGAGGATGAAAAACAGACTAAAAAACTATTTAAGGTTTTGACATTACATGAGGCGGGAAGGAGACAGGGGGAAAGAGGTCAATAGAAAAGGGAAAGGCAGGTAGGGGATGTAAATGGAAGGAAAAGCCTAAGTACAGAGGAGGCAGGCTGGAAGACTTAGATATAGATCAGTGCACTTACTGTAAGGAGAAAGGACACTGGGCCAAAGAGTGCCCCAAAAGGAAGACGGCAATGCTTGCCACCGGAGACTGAAGGGGCCGTGGTTCAGAGCATTCCCAAACCTCGGATAAAAATTAAAGTAGAGTGGAAATCAATTGATTTTTTTGGTGGACATGAGAGCTCAACTTTCATCATTATTTAAACCTATGTGAAAACTATCTGGAGAGGAAGTCTGGGTACAAGGAGCAAATGGCACAGAAAGACATAAATGGACAACAGAGCGGATTTAAATTTGGCCTCGGGAGTGGTTAAACACTGATTTTTGGTCCTCTGTAATGCCCCAAATAACTTGATGGGAAGAGATCTCCTCCACAAGTTACGGGCTGGCATTCAGTTCTCAGAAGGAGACATGACTGTAAACTTGGGACAACCCACTATGCAGCAGTATGGCAGTAGTAGATGAATACCTCCTTTAGGAGCCAGTCTAAAAACCAGAGTAGACAAAGGGGGTGAGCCTTCACCAAACCCTATAGTTCGAATTTCCCAAAGTCTGGGCAGAAGGGAAGCCCCCTGGCTTGGCCAAGAGAGAGCCATACAATGAAAAGTGATGGCTATGGCTGTTCGCGTCCAGCCGTTCTCCCCCCTTGGAAAGCAAAGGAAGGGATCAGAAAACACACTCACTGCCTCTGAGGAGACAGGATCCTAGTTTCTTGCAAATCTCCATGGAACTCACCTTTGCTGCCCGTCAAAAAGGCCGAGACTGGGTAAGACTGACACGTTCAGAACTTGCAGGAAGTTAATAAATGAAGATATGCACCCAACGGTGTCTAACCCCTATACCTTCCTCTCCCTCCTGGACCCCAGAAGAACTGTGTATACTGTCTTAGATCATGACCCATCAGCACGGGACTCCCTGTCAACTCAGTCCCCTGGCCACTTCACCCCATAGCCACCAGATCGAAACTGCCATGTTCCTGGGCTGCAGTGGTAATCTGAGTTGGGATTTCCAGGCATCCATGAGGAGATCTCTGCTATCAAACCTTTCCATATGTGGGACCCTGGAGCCATCCAACTTGACTCCATCTGTCCCACAGAAGGAAACCGTGCTGTTTGGAGCAGCTCACAAGCCCCAGCATGGGAAAACCTCCAAGGTCTCATGAGCCCACCTCTGCATTAGACGGCCATCATGGACATGAACTCCACCATGAGTGAATATCTGACACTCGCCCTTACTCAGGTGCTGGAGATCTCGAATCAGCCACTGTGCAGTGGAACTGCCACACTGCTCGGCATTGAAATGAACCGTACTTTGTGTTTTCAGACTTCTGTCCTCACACTCCTGGCCTGCAAGTCCTCCAGATTGTTCATTCTGGAGCCACAACACAGCCTTCTGCCTGCCCACCAGAAAGAAGAAGGGCCCTAGGGGTCTGCCCAGAATCCCCACGTGAAGATCCACCTGCACGGCCCTTGACGGCACCCGAATATCCTAGGCTGCCCTGTGAACTAATGCTCTGAACACCGACCTCCCATCAGCCACCCAGACAGCAGTCCCCACATCCTGCAGGTGGGACCCCCATGGCCCGAGGCCGTCATCTCTACAAAACCTGGGTGTTCAGGCATCCGACCCCAGACCTTAGCTCTCATCCCGGCTTATGGGGGAACCTGAAGCATAAAAGAGTACTCCTCCTTCCCCACGGCTGGAAGCCTTAATGTGGGGATGTGTGTCAAACCCTCAGAGTGGGAGCCAGCTGCATGGCCCATGAGACCATGCCCACCCAGGAGGGCCGCCCTGGGCACAAACATGCATTGTGTCTCTCAGCCTGCACCTGCTATCTACCAAGCCCCCTCACTTGCTGGTCCAGGAGTCTGCATCTCAGACATGCGATGGCCTTAGGCCCAAAACCTGACCCTCAGTCAGGTTCTCCAGGTGCCCTGACCCAGGACCCATCTCTGGAATCCCTGTTTTTGTGGGACCCCTGAGACGGAAAACAGCACTCTTCCCTTACCCCAGAAAGACACCAAACTCTTGGGAACTGGGGAGAATCCCCACAGAGGAAGAATCTCCCATGGCTCCATGAGGCCACCCCTACATTTCGTGGCCATCCAAGACACACAATCAAGATAGAAATCCTGTGCTCCTGCATCCCAGTCGCCCTAATTTCAAATCTCGTGGAGCTGCCCTCAGGGTCTGCAGATCCGGCCTGCCATCAAGTCGCCCCTAACCCTAACCCGAGTTTGTGTCTGCACAGTATAAGGGCCTACTTAGTCAGAGGGAGCCATTTTGTTGTTTATTCAGTAAACTTAGGTTGATCCTGCCCCTACCAGAGGAACTTACTTGCAAAGCCCAGATACAAGGCGGGTCATGCCAGATAAATACAGCCATTCACTGGGCTGCAGATATTATCTCAGTAGCTACCAGCCCGAGGTACAAAGCCTGGATACAAGGGTGGATCAGGCCAGATAGTGACATCCAATCAGTGGGGCACTCATATATCTACTAGGGTGAATTGGATTTCAATTGACTGCCTGTGTGTAATCTAAGATGACTGTACAGTTTTCTCTGTGTATTTCAATATCATTGGCCACCTGTGTATAGCCCAGCTGAACTTCCTCTATAAAACTTATTCTTGAGGCTGGGAGGGGTCACAGCTTTGCAAGAGACGGCTTTGACTGGGTAAGTTTGATACTCGATGCTTGGCACGAAATAAAGTTTTGCTTGACCTTCGCTTTGTATCAGTCTCGCTCCTTTGATTAGGGACCCTAAGACTGGGGACTCCTCCAGGATCGTCAGGATCAAACAAGGAGACCTGAGCCAGCGTAAGAATTTCTGGGAATAGCCTCAGGTGGTAAGATCACAGGATCCTCTGTGTCTGGTCGTGGAGCTACAGGGTATGGGCCACTGGGAAGAAGTTTTTGCAGCCATGCATCCCAGGGCTGGAGTGGATGCAGGGATGCCCTTCCCTCCACTGGTAGATCTCCAGGTTGTTAGAGTTCCCCTTGGGCGGTCAGGGTGTTCGAGTCAACCAACATTTCAGGGGGTAGGAGTCTCACTGAGCAGTCAGCAGGGGTTTTGAGTCCCCCACCATATTGGGGGGTTAGAATCCCCCTGAGCTTTCACCAGGGATTTCGAGTCCCCTGCCATTTCTGGGGGTTAGAGTCCCCCTGAGCAGTCACCAGAAGGTTCATGTTCCCACAAGGCAGTCATGGGTTTCAAGTGCCCCTAGAAAATCCTCAACAGTGGAAGGACCACTGGGCCTGCAATTGTCTTTGTCTTGTCTTTCTGTTGTCTGTTGTGTTGCTTGCTGTGATTGAAGGAATGGGGCAAGCAGAGAGTAAGGGGACTCTGACTTTCATCTCTCTGTTCCTCATAATAGATGTGGGGCTTCTCCCTCACTCATTTCGTGTGTTAAGTGTTCATGACTGGAGCCAAATGGGGTTAGTCTAACTCGAGACAGAGAGTTTCAGGAATATTCCCAAAGCACCTGCCGAAAGTCCCTTTGTTTCCGGGAATTCCTGTCTTGCTTGGCCCGATGTGGACTCCCTAGCCCCTCCCCCTTGCTGGAAGTAGAGCATGACATCTGAAATGGAGTGGGCCCATGTGGAATGTGAAATCTGTTAACAAAGAGAAGGCTAAACAGATGGTTAATTGTCTGTCTCAGGGTTTTAATGGGTAATTGTTAAAGTAGCTCTCAGTGTCTTGGTAACCTGAAACTGTGAAGGGTTTCATGAATGACAAATGGAATTAGATTTGTTGGGTATCTATGTCTTAACCAAATGGGATAAAATGCTAGAGTGGTGGTTGCTGGAACTGGGTTTGTGCTTTTGAAATCTGCTGGTGAACGTGTTTTGTGCTTAACTAATTCGTAAATTTACCTTCTAAGAATTTTCTTGTAAAATGACTTCTGCCTTAAAGGGAATTAACATGGAAAGACTTTCAAGATAAATATAGGTCTTTAATATGTTGAAATCCTGGAACTTAAATGGGTAAGAATTTACAGAAGTAAAAGCTGCATTTGGACTAAGCCAGAATTAGTAACATGAGACTAGGTGAACTGAAAGATTGTAATGTTCTATCTCTTGATGTTTTGTCTTATTTTAAATATCAATGGTGCTGTAATGTTTGCTCTTCCAGACTAGGGAAATTTTTTTTTATTTTTTTTTATTTATTTGACAGACAGAGATCTCAAGTAGCTGGAAAGGCAGGCTGAGAGAGGAGGAAGCAGACTTACCGCTGAGCAGAGAGCCCGATGCTGGGCTTGATCCCAGGGCCCTGGGACCATGACCTGAGCCGAAGGCAGAGGCTTAACCCACTGAGCCACCCAGGTGCCCCGGGAAATTTTTCTTAATAATCTGAAACTTACAGTGATGTAAAAGTAGTCATTTGCAAAAAAAATCAAGGTATTCAACTCTTTCTATATGAACCCTCTGATACCAAGAGGTCTCATCAAGTATTCTTTCTTCCATGGCAATCAGTCATTTACATAAGTTCAATAAGAATCTCTTATCCTTGTAACAGAACACCCCTGGAAAAACTGGCTATTTTACCAAGGCTTTGACTGGAGTGTCATATTTGAAAAGACTCATATATGACTAGACAGCTTAAAGGAACAAAGGTTGACTTTATAAAACCTGGAACCCTAAAGCCCTTTGGAACTGTTGGCCTGATACCTTGCTTACAGAGTTCCCAGCCGCCAGACCAGGTGTGTAAAAAATGTTACATCCTGGCAGGTGCAGGAATCTCAGGATACTTTGAGGACCTCAGGAAGAGTTATTCGCCCAAATCTACAGGTATTGCAGGCATGTCTGATGGCAAGTACGTAGCTTGGCTTCTGGCCTGGAGAGACTACTAGAAGTTCAACCTAGAGATTCCTTATGAGAAGTTCCAGCAAAGCAGATTCTAAAAGATTTATATGATCACTCACTGTTCTTGCTGAGCTTATGTAAATAATTATGCCACATGAGTTAAAACTGGGCATGTTTTTCAAATAAATTAGTCCTGATTTGGCTGAATCTGGAAATGAGGGTTATTTTAGAGAGAAAAATTATGTTTTAATAACACACCTTTATGGATGTTAAATTCTAGATTTCAATGTCTTTAAATGTTTGTTTATCTGAGCTAGACAACGTGAGGTAAACTTCAGGGAAGTTGCACGTAGCTCATTTAGACAATCTTTCTTTGCCAGTCAGTCAGCCCCAAAAATAGGGAACATCAGAAAATTGAAGGATTTGAAGGGAAGAATCTGACTGAGTTAGTGGGAATAGCAGAAAAGGTGTTTAACAACAGAGATGCATAAGAAGATGAAAAACAGACAAAAAAAACTGGTTAAGATTTTGGCATTACATGATGCGGGAAGGAGATGGGGGAAAGAGGTAAATGGAAGGAAAAGCCTCAGTACAGAGGAGGCAGGCTGGAAGAATTAGATTTATATCCGGGCACTTACTGTAAGGGAAAAGGTCTTTGGGCCAAAGAGTGTCCCAAAAGGAAGATGGCAATGCTGGCCACCAGAGACTGAATGTGCCATGGATCAGATCCTCTCCCTGAACCTAGGGTAAAAATTAAAGTGGAGTGGAAATCAATTCATTTTTTTGGTGGACATGGGAGCCCAATCTTCATCATGACTTAAAGCTATGTGAAAACTAACTGGAGAGGAGTCTGGGTACAAGGAGCAAATGGCACAGAGAGACATAAATGGACGACAGAGAGGATTTTAGATTTGGCCTCGGGAGTAGTTAAACACCGATTTTTGTTCCTCCGTAATGCCCCAAATAACTTGATGGGAAGAGATTTCCTCCACAAGTTATGGGCTGGCATTCAGTTATCCAAAGGACACATGACTCTAACCTTGGGATAACCCACCATGCACATGCTTATGGCAGCAGAAGATGAATATCTCCTTTATAAGCCAGTCTCAAAACCAGAGTAGACAAAGAGAGGAGCCTTCTGCAAATATGAAAGATCAAATTTCCCGAAGTCTGGGCAGAAGGGAATCCCCCTGGCTTGTCGAAGGGACAGCCTCCAGTGGTGGTACAATTAAAAGCGGCAGCTATGGCTGTTCGAGTCTGGCAGTCCTACCTCCCTCTGGAAGCAAAGGAAGGGATCAGAAAACAAATTAACCGCCTCTGAGGAGACGGGATTCTAGTTCCATGCAAATTTCCATGGAACACACCTTTGCTGCCCATCAAAAAGGGCAAGACTGGGGAGTACCGGCTCGTTCAGGACTTGCGGGAAGTTAATAAATGGGTTGAAGATATCTACCCGACTGTGTCTATCCCCTAGACCCTAATCTCCCTCCCGGACCCCAGAAGAACTGTGTATACTGTCTAAGATCTCAAGGATGCATTTTTCTGCATATCTTTAGCAAAGGAATCTCAATCCCTTTTTATTTTGGTGGTCTGACCGACAAGAAGTGTTCCAAGGCCAGCTCACCTGGGTAAGGCTTCCCCAAGGATTCAAGAATTCACCCACTATATTCGATGAGGCACTACATGAGGATTTGCATGAGTACAGAACCTGCAATCTAGGAGTCACTCTGTTACACTATGTTGATTACTTGCTGAGAGCTTCTGAGGACTATGAGTCATGCTTGTAGGGGAAAAGGGCTCTTTTACAGACTCTGCAGAAAAAAAGGTATTTGGTGTCAGGAAGGAAAGCACAGCTCTGTCAGAGCCACGCCACTCATCTAGGTTTTGATCTTCATGAGGGCGTTCACTGTCTGAGTCCAGGAAACAGGTGATCACCCAATACCCCCGCCCCACCACTTCCCGACAAGTGAGGGAGTTTCTTGGGAACTCTGGATGCCAACCCTGCCACACGGAACAACATCTCAAGAAGAGGAGCTGATTGCACTCACCAAAGCACTCCAGAAGGCCAAAGGTAAAACCACCAACATCTATATGGACAGCAGGTATGTCTTTGCTACTCTCCATATTCATGGGGCTATTTATAAAGAAAGGGGCCTATTAATAGCAGAAGGAAAAGGAATTAGAAACAGAGGAGAAATAATTTCGCTCCTTCAGGTTATTTGGTACCCAAAAGATGTGGCCATTATGCATTGCCCAGGACACTAAAAGGGGACTCAACTGATTTCAAAAGGAAACCAATTGGCAGATCAAGCCACAAAGCAAGCAGCCCAAGAAACTGTGCAAGAGCTGGTTATCCTCCCAGCTCCAGCCCTACCAGAAAAACTGGACTAGATACAAGGTCAGGTCAGGCCACGTAGAGACAGCCAATCAGTGGGGCGCACATATATCTACTTGGCTGAACTGTAGTTCAATTGGCCCCATATATGTGACCTAACATGACTGTGCAGTTTTCTCTGTTTACTGCAAACATATTGGCCACCTGTGTATAGCCCGGCTAACCTACCTCTCTAAATGTTAGTCTGTGAGGCTGGGAGGGGTCGGCTCCTTGCAAGAGACAGCCTTGACCGGTCAGTTTGATTCTTGATGTGTAAAGTGAAAACAAGTTTTGCTTGACCTTTGCTTTGTATCAGTCTTGCTGCTTTGATCACGGACCCTAACAGTGTTCTGTTTGGTGCCTCAGTAAACCCCCATATGCTGGTATTTGAAACCAAGCCTCTGAGGAGAGAAGCCTGGAAACCAAAGCAAAGGTTCAGATTAGGGCCTAGGATCGGTTCAATCTTCTGTCTCTGGTGACTTCTGTCTGCATGTCCGAGTGGAGGAAGCAGTTCAATTTGCCCATTTGTCCAGGGCGGTGTACACTATTGGGTTGGCCTCAGGGAGTTGGAGGTTTCTCCTAATCTGTAGGGTTGTGACCAATGTAATGGGCAGAGTTTCCTTGGAGAGGACAGGCACAGTCCTATGGTGTAGTTCCAGGGGGAGTATCCTGGAGGGTGTATGGGCAAGGGCTTTGGGACAGAAGTCTGAAAACAAAACTCAGCCTAGGTTTGGGTCCAAGGGTAAGGCAGGCCCAAACTACAGACCATGAGGGGATCTCCTCAGTATATGAAATAAGGGTGAGTGTGAGGCAGTTGCTCAGGCTCTTGTCTCTGGATTTTGTGTCAAGAATAGCCACAGAATATAGGGGTGACCTTACGGACATGAAAGAGTCTCCCTCTCCCAAGAGTTGGGGGTCATTCTGTGGGAAGGGAGGAGTCCTGTTTTTGCCTCAGGAGTCCCTAGAAAAGAAGGAATCCAGAGAAGAGCCCTGAGTAGGTGCGAATGGAAAACCCAACCCCTGGTTAGGATTGAGGAATTAGGGGTTCTTGGTCAAGCCACTGAGAGGCCTTGCCTGAGCTCGGGTCTCTCGCTGAGTGTTACAATGCATGTTTGTACCCAAGGTGTCCCTCAAGCATAGGCGTGGCCTCATGGGCCATGCTGATTTCTCCTACCCTAAAGGTTGGACACCATGCCAACAGCAATGTCTCTAGCCATGGGGATGGAGGAGTTCTGATTTCTGTATCAGGTTCACACCTGTGCAGTGATTGAAGATAAGTTATAGGATCTGAAGCCTGAAAAGCCAGGTTGGGAAGAGATGACGGCCTAAGGCCATGGCCGGTCAGATGAGCTGGGTGTGTGGCCAGCTGTCTGGGTGTCGGTTGGGAGGCCTGTTCTCTGGCTGCAAGAGACAAAGCATTAGTGCCCAGGGTAGCCTATATCATGGGGGTGCAGGTTGATCCTCATTTGGGGTTTCTGGGCAGCCCCATAGGGCAACGTTTTTCTTCTGGTGGGGAAGCAGAGTGCTGCGTTGTGGCTCCAGAATTCCCAATCTTGTGGGCCAGGAGTGTGAGGACAGAAGTCTGAGAATACATGTTAGGGTTAGGTTTCAGGGCGAGGGCACGGCAGGCCGACTCTGCAGAGGCTGAATCGAGATCTCCTGCATCTGAATTCAAATCGAGGATCAGACATGGCTCAGGTTGGAGTTTGTATCCATCATGGCCCTATCAAGAAGGGCAGGGGTGCTCATCAGGCCATGGAGGTTTTTCCACGCTGGGAGTTGTGAGCTGCTCCAAACCGCGAGGATTCCGTCTGCGGGACACTCGTGTCCTGTTGGATGGGTCCAGGATGCCCCATGCCGTGAGACTCGAGAGCAGGGTTCTAAGGATGGAGGCCTGAGTACCCCACCTCACATTCCCATTGTCTCCTAGTGACAAGGCAGGTTTTATCTGCTGGCTCTGGGTGAGCTACCCAGTAGGCTGACTTGAAATGGACTCTTCTGAGGAAGGGTCATAATGTTCATTTGTGTTCATGGAGACCTTGGAATGTGGCGGTGGCTTGGGGGCCCTGAAGGTTTCTCCTAACCAGAGGGTTTGATACAGCTCCAAAGAGCGTTTCCAATGTGGAGATGAGAATTGTGCTGAATGGTGCCTCAGGAAACCCCCATATGCTGGTATTTGAAATCGGGCCTCTGAGGAGAGATGCCTAGAACCAAAGCAAGGATTCCTGAGGGACTGTCCATTTCAATCTTCTGTCTCTTTGGGACATCCGTCTGCTTCTCTGAGTCTAGGTAGTTGCTCAGCTTGTGTCAGATCGCCCCTGTGTGCCCAGGGCGGCCTAGAGGATTGGGATGACCTTGCGGACCTTGGAGGTTTCTCCTCATCTGTAGGGTTGAGGCCTATGTAATGGGCAGAGTTTCCTTAGAGAGGGTAGGCACAGTCCTGAGGTATGGCTCCAGGGGTCCCAGCATGGAGGGTGTGTGGACCAGGGATGTGGGGATAGAAATCTGAAATCACAAACTCGGCTTAGGCTTGGGGCCAAGGGTAAGGCAGACCTGATCTACGGACCATGAGGGGAGCTCCTCACGATATGAATGAAGAGCAAATGTGAAGTGGTTGCTCAGGCTTTTGTCTCTGGATTTTGTGTCAAGGATGGCCATGAAATATAGGGTTGGCCTCATGGGCCATGGACGAGTCTCCATCTCTGGGGATTTAGCCTGGCTCCCAAGAGTTTGGAGTCATTCTGTGGGAAGGGAGGAGTCCTGTTTTCTGCCTCAGGTGTCCCTCCAAAAGAGGGATTCCAGAACAGTGCCCTGGAAACCTGAAAGCCTGCGAAACCAGGTTAGGAAGAGATGATGGCCTAAGGTCATGGTGGATCCGATGTGCTGGTTTTGGGGCCAGCTTTCTGGCTATTGGTTGGGAGGTCCAGGCTCAGGCTGTGTCATAACAGAACATTAGTGCCCAGGGCAGCCTATATCATTGGGGTGCAGTCGAGTGGCGTGCAAGTTGATCCTCATTTGGGATTTCTGGGCAGATCCTTAGGGCAAGGTTTACCTTCTGGTGTGCAGGCAAATTGTTGTGTTGTGGCTCTGGAATTCCCAATCTGGAGGGCTTGTGGGCCAGGAGTGTGAGGCCAGAAGTCTGAAAACACAAACTAGTGTTAGGTTTGGGGCAGAGGTCACGGCTGGCGCAATCTGCAGAGGCTGAATCGAGATCTCCTACATCTGACATCAGGACGAGTATCAACATTGGCTTAGGCTGGAGTTTGTGTCCATGATGGCCCTTCATGAAGGGGGGGCGACATGAGGTCGTGGAGATTTTCTGACCCTGGGGTTTGTGAGCTGCTTAATCCACAAGAATTCCTTCTGTGGGACAGTCTATTCCTGTTTGATGGCTCTAGGACGCCCCATATGGAAAGACTCGAGAGCAGGTTTCTAAGAATGGATGCCATGGCACCCCACCTCGCGTTCCCTTTGGCTCCAAGTGACAATTCAGGTTGGATCTGCTGGCTCTGGTCGAGATATCCAGAGAGCTGTGTTTAAATGGACTCTCCTGAGGATCCATCATAATGTGGGTTTGTTTCCATGGATACCATGGAATGTGGTGGTTGCTCAGGGATCCTGCAGCATTCTCCTGCCCGGAGGGTTTGACACAGCTCCAAAGGGCAAGCTTCCCATGTGGAGATGAGAGGGGTTCTGTTTGGTGCCTCAGGAAAGCCCCATATGCTGATACTGGCAACCAGGCCTCTGAGGAGAGACGCTGGAAACAAAAGCTAGGGTCAAACTAGGGCCAAGGCACTGTCCAGTTCAATCATCTGTCTCTGGAGACATCGGTCTCATGTCTGAGTGTAAGTGGTATAACAGCTTCTGTCAGAACACAGCTGTTTGTTCAGGGCGGCATACATGATTTGGATGGCCTCAGGGGCCTTGGAGGTTTCTCCTAATCTGTTGGGTTGTGGCCAATGGATTGGGCAGAGTTTCCTTGGAGAGGGCAAGCACAGTCCTGAGGTGTGGTTCCAGAGGTTCCAGCCTGGAGGGTTTGTGGGCCAGGGCTATGGGGCAGAAGTCTGAAAACACAAACTCGGCATAGATTTCGGTCCAATGGTATCAACTTGTCATGTTCCCGGCTGCAATTTTCTAGACAAATTGCCCAGTCTGACACACCCTAGGCACCTACCTTCAGGCAGACCCGCAGGTCAATGGCCCTGAGTCAGAAGATAGAACATGACAAGCCCCTAGGAGCTCATCGGAACCCTAACTTAGGTGTTCAGGCATCTGTCCCCAGAGGCATGTTCTGGAATACAAACGTATGGTCCAACATGTGGTCCCTGAGCAAAACAACAGAACCCACCTGTCTCCAGAAGTTAACCTTGCTCTTGGGCTCTGGGTCAAACCCTCAAGGTAGGAGAATCCTGCATGGTCCTTGATCCCCCCACTACATTCTAATGTCTCCCTGGACAGCAAGCAGGACTTTGACACGTCAGCCTGAGAACCCCTGTCAACTCAGCCTCCTTGGAACATCTCTCCAGAGCCAGCAGATTGAACCTGCCCTGTTCCTTGGCTGCAATGGTAACTGTATGGGCAGGCCAGGCCAGCTAGATGGAGACAGCCAATCAGTGAGGCATGCATAAATTTACTGAGGTGAGTTGCAATCCCATTGGCCACCTGTGTGTGGGCCAGACTCAACCACCTCTATAAGGCTGGTCTGTGAGGCTGCGGGTGGGGGGGTAGCAGGAAGAGTTAGAGTAGCCAGTAGCAGGAGCTGTTAGAGTAGACATTAGGGGAGCCATTGGGAGCCATTAGGGTAGTGGTAGGATTGGTAGAGTTGGGGTTGTGGAGAGTGACAGCACCCTTTGTGTCATCTGGAGCGACGGGAGCGGCATTGCTGGGAGCTCGCTGCCCCGAGCAGTGGCGCCGCTGGGAGCGGCCCCGGCAGGAGTGGCCTGGCCTCGTTTTGGGGAGTGGCCCCGTCAGGAGCGCCCACACACCAGGGAGTGGCCTCATCTGCAGCAGCCTCGCCGCCCCAAGCAGTGGCGCTGTCAGTAGATGGTCAGGGAGCAGCCTCATCAGGAGCGGCCTGTGGTACAGCGAGGGTGAGGCAGGGAGCATCCAGGAAGGACCCCAGGGCAAGGATGCGGTGGCCCCCAGCAAGACTCAGACACCTACGAGTCAGTTTGATTTCTAATGCATGGGGCTCAGGCACTTACCGGTCAGTTTGATTTCTAATGCATGGGGTTAGGGCACCTACCGGTCAGTTTCGTTTCTGATGCATGGCTTGAAATAAAGCTTTGCTTGATTTTCGCTTTGGGTCAGTCTCGTTCCTTTGATCATGGACCTTAACAGTAACGTGAGCTGGGCTTTCCAGTCATCCAATCGGAGAGCTCTGCTACCAAATCTTTCAATATGGGGGACCCTGGAGCCATTCAACCGAATTCCCCCTGTCCCGCAGAAGGACATCTTGCTGTTTGGAGCAGCTCACAAGCCCCAGTGTGTTAGAGCCTCCATGGCCTCTTGATGTCACCTAACCAATCGTCGGCCATCATGGTCATAAACTCTAGCATGAGTGGACATCTGACACTCGCCCTTACTCAGGTGCTGGAGATCTTGAATCAGCCGCTGCACATTGGAAGTGCCATGCACTCGGCACTGAACTGAACCATAACTTGTGTTCTCAGACTTCCCTCCTCGCACTCCTTGCCCGCAAGTCCTCCAGCTTTGGAATTTTGGAGTCATGACACAGACCTCTGCCTGCCCACCAGAAAGAAGAAGTGCCCTTTGGGTCTGCACGGAAACCCCACATGATTATCCACCTGTACAGCCCTCGAAGGCACCCCAATATCAGAGGCCGCCCTCAGTACTAATGCTGTGGCTGACCCGGCCTGAGCCCTGACCTCCTATCAGCCACCCAGATAGCAGGTCCCACCTTCAGGTGGCACCTGCTGTGGCCTGAGGAAGTCATCTCTAACCAAGCTGGCTATTCAGGCATCTGTCCAAAGACCTTAGCACTAATTCCTGCATGTGCGGGAACCCGTAGCACAAAAGAGTACTCCTCCTTCCCCATCACAAGAAACCTGGCTGTTGGGAATTGTGTCCAACCCTCAGAGTGAGAGCCAGCTGCATGGCTCCTGAGACCATGCCTACTCAAGTTGCCGCCCTGGGCACAAACAGGCACTGTGACCCTCAGCCTGAGCCCGCTGTCACACAAGCCCCCTCTGGAGCTGGACAAAGAGCCCCCAGAGTGGGCCTGCCATGCCCCTAGGCCCACATTCTAACCCGTGGTGGGGTTCTCCAGGCGCCAGGATGCAGAACCTGTCTCTGCAATCCCTGTTTGGGTGGGAACCCTGAGACAGAAAACAACACTCTTCCCTTCACCCAGGAAGATACCAAACTGTTGCGAGCTGGGCAGAATCCACAGAGTGGAAGAAACTCCCATGGCTCCATTTCATGGCCATCCGAGACACACAATTCAGACAGAAAAAGCCTGGGCTACTGCCTCCCATCTACCCGAATTTCAAATCCTGAGGAGCTGCCCTCATGGTGTGCACATAGGACCTGCCATCACCTGGCCCCTAACCCTAACACGAGTTTGTGTCTGCATATTTCTGTCCCCAAAGCACTGGCCCTCATGCCCTCCAGGATGGGGCCTCTGGAGCCACATCACAACACTGGGTCTGCCCTCCCAAAGGAAACTCTGCCTGTCACAGTTGCCCAAACCCTCCAGATTAGGAGACACCTGCAAGGCCCCTGAGCCCACCCAGTTTTGTAGGCCGCTCTGGAAAATTGTGCAGACAGACACACCCTAGGCAACAACCTCAAGGAAGACATGCAGGTCAGTGTCCCTGGGTCAGAAGATTCAACCTGACTTGCCCCAGTACCTCATTGGTAACCTAGCTTAGCTTTTCAAGCATTTGTCCACCAAGGCCTGTTCTGGAAAACCAACATATGATCCAACATATGGTCCCTGAGCCACACACAGAACCCTTCCTGTCCCCAGAAGGAAACCTTGCTCTTTGGAGCTGGGTCCAACCCTCAGGGTAGGAGAATCCTGCATGGCCCCTGAACCATCACCCCATTCTAAGGTCTCCCTGGGCACCAACTAGCATTGTGACCCGTCAGTCTGTCAATCCCAGGCAACTCAACCCCCTTGGAACTTTGCCCCAGGGCCAGGAGATTGATCCTGCCCTGTACCTGGGCTGCAATGGTAACATGAGGTGGGCTTTCCAGGCATCCATTCAGAGAGCTCTGTTATCCAGTCCCTTCATATGGAGGACCCTGGAGCCATCTCAGAGGACTCTCCTTGTGCCACAGAAGGACACCTTGCTGTTTGGAGCAGCTCACAAGTCCCAGCGTGAGAAACTTCCATGGCCTCATGAGGCCTCCTCCCCAATCGTTGGCCATCATGGGCACAAACTCTAGCGTGAGCAGACATATGACACTCGCCTTTACTCAGGTGCTTGAGATCTCAAATCAGCCGCTGCACATTGGAACTGCCACATGCTCAGCACTGAACTTAACCGTTGCTTGTGTTTTCACTCTTCTGTCTGTTTGGGTCAGTAATCAAAGGAGGGATACTGATATAAAGTGAAGGTCCAGCAAAGCTTTATTTCGTGACAAACATGGACAATCAACAGAATGGTTGGGGCCGTCTCTTACAGAGACGACCCCTCCCGGCCTCACAGACTAACTTTTATAGAGGTAGTTTAGCCGGGCTATACACAGGTGGCCAATGAGATTGCAATACACAGAGAAAACTGCACAGTCATTTTAGGTCACACATGATCGGCCAATTGAATTAGAATTCACCCTAGTAGATATATGTGCACCCCACATTTTGACTGTCTCTCCCGCCCTTGTATCTGAGCTTTGCAAGTAAGTTCCTCTGGGAGGGGCAGGGTCAATCTAAATTTACTGCATAGGGTCTATCTATGTTTACTGCATAGGCTCAATCTAAGTTTACTGCATAGGGTCAATCTAAGTTTACTGCATAAATAACAAAATGGCTCCCTCTGATTAAGTAGGCCCTTACATTCCCCCCTTTTCTTTGGGGATTACTCAAATCCTTGACTTTTCAGCCAGTTCTGTGTTATATTGAGCAAGTAAAACTGATATTTAATCACTCTTACTTTCTCTTACACAAATGACATTAGTGCACAGTCAGCTGATGAGTTAGCCATTTACTGCTTTGTATAACCTTTTCCATTTTTCCTAATTCTGTTCATCTAATTTCCCACTTACACTTTATATAAACAGGTAAAAATAGTAGCAACAATGAACTCATAGTCTTTTGAATCTTAGCTTTAGTTCACAGTCAGTGGGGTCCATTGGCTGCGGCTTCCATCTATGGTGGGTGTCCTTTTTCCTCGTCTTCGGCTTGTTTGACGTGACCCATGTGAATCCAGGTCCTCATGTCTTCTATTTTATTGCTGTGGGGGTGGTCAGGATGACAGTAAACGGTCCCAGCCAGTGAGGCTCCAAGTTTCCCACTTGATGGCGACATATCCAAACTAAGTCCCAGGGTTGGTAAGGATGTGGTTCCACCTCCATCTCCATCTTAGTGTGGACAGTTCGGATCCCTGTGTGGGTTCTTTTTAAGACATACTATAATGCCTGCAGTGACTGGAGTACAGACTGATCAGTCATTTCTGCTAGGACAACCTCTTGTAGCCTAGGGCAGATCAGGTGTGGAGGGTGGTCTCCTGAACCTTATTACAAATGGGGTGACCTTATTTAAGTAGGGTGTACATCGCACCCTGAGGAGGGCACAAGGAAGGAGATCCACCCATCCACTACCAGTCTCCAGAATTAGCTTTGTCAAGGTCTCTTTAAGAGTACGGTTCATTCTCTCTACTTGCCTGGAACTCTGGGGCCGGTTGGCACAATGTAGTTTCCAATTAGTGCCCACAGCCTTGGCCAATGCCTGTGAGACTAAACTCACAAATGCAGGGCCTTTGTCTGACCCAATCACGAGAGGTAGCCCAAAGCTCTAGTAGATTTGTGGTTACCAATCCTGCCATCTCGTGTTTGGCAGAAAAAGCCTCTACCCAGCCTGAAAAGGTATCTACAAAAACTAACATATACTTGTGCCCATATTTTCTGGGTTTCATCTCTATTAAATCTATTTCCCAATAAATTCCTGGTTCCGTACCTCTTTCACTTTTCCCTCTTCCCATTCTAGTTCTTCCCGCATTAAATGCCTGGCATTTGAGCACATCTATCAACTACATCCTGAACCATATGCCCTAATTTAGAAACCTGGAAATGCTTGCCTATAAGTTCCTTGAGTTTTCATGTCCCCAAATGAATATCCTGATGTATGTGGTCTACTAACTTCTTACCTAATCTCCAAGGAAGAATTAACTTTCCTGTTTTAGTCTTAGCCCAATCCCCTTCATGGTTGAATTTAGCCCATTTTTGTAAATATTTTAAATCTTCTGAATAGTTCTGTTTTTTCTGGTAGGACTAAAGAAAAGAGTGTAACCAACTCTTGCACTGTTTTTTTTTTTTTTTTTTTTGGGGGGGCTGCTTGCTTTTCAGTTTAATCTGCTAATTGTTTTCCTTTTGAAATCAGATCAGCCCCCTTTTTGTGTCCCAAGTAATGCATGAGGGCCACCTCTTTTGGGTCCCAAATAGCCTGGAGGAGAGCCAATATTTCTCCTCTGTTTTTAATTCCTTTTCCTTCTGCTGATAATAGGCCTCTTTCTTTATAAATAGCCCCATGTATATGGAGAGTAGCAAAGGCATACCTGCTGTTCCTATAGATGTTGGTGGTTTTACCTTTGGCTATCTGGAGTGCTTTGGTGAGTGCAATCAGTTCTGCTTTTTGCGCTGATGTTCTGTGGGGGAGGGATGCCATCCATAGTTCCCACTCAATGGAAACCACCGCAGCCCCCACATAACTCTTTCCATCCACCATGTAGCTACTCCCTTCTGTGAACAGAGTCATCTCTGCATCCAGAAAGGGAATGTCTCAGAGGTACAGCCTTAATCCTGTGACTTGGGTAAAGACCTGCCTGCAATCGTATGGTTGGTCAGCCAGCTCCTCTGGCAGCAGCATGGCTGGATTTAGCACCACTGGGGGCTGGAAGGTCACTCTTGGTTCTTTGAGGAGAAGGGCCTGATACCCTGTCACTCGAGCTTTCATCATCCATTAGTTGGGTGGAGGCCAGAGAAGGCCCTCGATAGCATAGGTGATGGTCAAAATGAGATATTGACCCAAAGTCAATCTGCTTGAATCATTGTCCAGGAGGGCCGTGGCAACGATTATGCGGAGGCAAGGGGGCAAGGCAGCCGCTACTGGATGTAGTTTCTTGCTAAGATAGGCTACTGGCCTTTGTCAAGGCCCCAGATTCTGATTCAAAACTCCTTTGGCCACCCCTGTTTTTTCATCCATATATATATAAGTGGAAGAGCTTGGTAACATCTGGGATGGCCAGTGCTGGGGCACTCAGTAAGGCTGTTTGTAATTCCCGAAATGCTCCTTCTGCCTCAGCTGCCCACCCTACGATAGTGAGCCCCACTTTTGCCAGTTCATAATGAGGTCGGGCAATCTCTGCAAACCGCGGTATCCACAGCCTACGGTAGCCCACTGTCCCAAGAAACTCCCTTACTTGTGGGGACGTGGAGGGGTGGGGGTATTGGGTGATCACCTGTTTCCTGGACCCTGACACTGAATGCACTCCCTCGTGGAGATCAATGCCTAGATAAGTGGTGTGGCTCTGACAGGGCTGTGCTTTCTTCACTGACACTGGATACCCTTTTCCTACAGAGTCTGAAAGAGAGCTCTCGTCCCCAACAACATGATTCATAGTCCTCAACGACTATTAGCAAGTCATCAACTTACTATAACAGAGTGACTCCCGGATTGGAGGTTCTGTACGCATGCAAATCCTTGTGTAGGTCCCGTGAAAGATAGTGGGTGAACTCTTGAACCCTTGGGGTTCAAGAAGTCTTGTCCAGGTGAGCTGGCCTTGGAATCCTTCCTGTGGGTCGGACCACTCAAAAGCAAAGAGGGGATGAGACTCCCTTGTTATAGATATGCAGAAAAATGCATCTTTGAGATAAGCAAAGAAGAAAATTGGGCTCCTGTGTCCACCAAAAATCAACTGATTTCCCCTCCACTTCAATTGTGCCAGAGGTTTGGGGAGGGGCTGCAAACTATGGCCCCTTCATTCTCTGGTGACCAGCATTGCTGCCTTTCTTTTGGGGCATTCCCTGGATCAATGTCCTTTTTCCTCACAATAAGTACACTGATATGAAACTAAGTCTTCCTGCCTGGTTTCTCTGTGCTTAGGCTTTTCCTTCCTTTTACCATCAACTACCTGCATCATGTAATGCCAAAACCTTCCTCCTGTGCATGCCTGATGTTAAATAACTTTTCTGCTATTCCCACTAACTCAGTCAGATTTTTTCCTTCAAATCCTTCAATTTTCTGAAGTTTCCTCCCTATATCTGGGGGTGACTGACTGACAAAAGCAAGATCATTAAATGAGCTATTGTCCAACTTCCCTGAAGTTTATCTCTTGTTGTCTAGCTTAGGTAGACAATGAAATCTAGAATTTAACATCCATAAAGCTGTGTTATTAAAACATAATTTTTCTCTCTAGAATAACTGTCGTTTCCATATCAGCCAAATCAGGACACATTTATTTGAAAAACAAGTCCAATTTTAACAAACTTGGCCTATTTTTTTACATAAGCTCTGCAAAAACAGTGAGTGATCATATAAACCTTTTAGAATCTGCGTTGCTGGAACTTCTATAAGGAATCTCTAGGTTGAACTTATATTTGTCTCTCCAGACCAGAAGCCAAGCTACGTACTTGCCACAGACATGCCTGCAATAACTGTCGATTTGGGCAAATTCCTCTTCCTGAGGTCCCCAAAGTATGCTGCACATGTCAGGAAGTAGCATCCTTTACTCACCTGGTGAGGCTGCTGGGAACTCTCTAAGCAAGGTATCAGGCCAACAGTTCCAAAGGTCTTTACGGTTCCTGACTTTATAAAGTCAACCTTAGATCCTTTAAGCTGTCTAGTCATACCTGAGTCTTTTCAAATATGACATTCCAGTCAAAGCCTTTGTAAAATAACCAGTGTTTCCAATGGTTTTCTGTTACAAGGAGAAGATTCTTATTGAACTTTTGCAAATGGCTGATTGCCATGGAAGAAAGAATACTTGCTGAAACCTTTTGATTTCACAGGGTTCAAATAGAGAGAAAGAGTTGAATACCTTGATTTGTTTGCAAATGACTACTTTTCCATCTCTGTCAGGTACACATAACTTAAGAAAAAGTTTCCCTAGTCTGGAAGAGCAAACATTACAGAACCATTAATGTTTAAAATAAGACAAAACATCAAGAGATAGAACATTACAATCTTTCAGTTTACCTAGTCCCATGTTACTAATTCTGGCTTAGTTCGAATGCAACTTTTACTTCTGTAAAATCTTACCCATTTCATTTCAGGATTTCAACATATCAAACACCTGAATTTGTCCTGAAGGTCTTTCCATATGAATTTCCTTTAAGGCGGAAGTCTTTTTACAAGAGAATTCTTAGAAGGCAAATTTAAGAATCAGTTAAGCACAAAACATGTTCACTAGCAGATTTCAAAAGCATAAACCCAGTTCCAGCAACCAACATTCTAGCATTTTCACCCATTTGGTTAAGACCTAGATGTCCAAAAAATTTAATTACATTTGTCATTCATGCAACCCTTCACAGTTTCATGTTACCAAAGACTTCAAAATCCATTTTAACAATTACCTATTAAAACCTTGAGATAGACAAATAACCATCTCTACTTCAGACACCATGCTCTCCAACCAGCAAGGGGGAGGGTCTAGGCAGTCCACGTCGGGCCAGTGAAGGCAAGGAATTTCCCAAAAAAAAAAAAAAAAAAGGGAGTTTCGGCAGATGCTTGGGAATTAGATTAACCCAGTTGCCTTCAGTCATAGCCCTTAACACAAGAAATGATTGAGGGAGAAGCCCCATATTTATTATGAGGAACTGAAAGACGAATGTTAGAGTCCCCTTACTCTCTGCTTGCCCCATTCCCTCAAACACAACAAACAGCACAAAAGGCAACAAAAAGACAGGACAAAACAACTGCAGACCCAGTGGACCTCACCCAGAGCCTGCTGCTGGTGGAGGTTTTCTCAGCCCCCTAGAGATGCTCGACTATGGGGATTTTCTCAGTCCCCTAGGGATGAGGAACACAACAGGCAACAAAAGACAAGACAAAGACAACCAGACCCAGCAGCAGGTGGAGATTTTCTCAGTCTCCCGCAACCACCCACTGGTGCGGGTTTTCTCGGCCCCCTGACCGCCTAGGGGGACTCGAAACGTCTGGAAGATCCCTGATGTACTAGGGGGACTAAAACCCCCTGGCAGGTCCCAGAAGAGGGGTGGGGCATCCCCTGCATCCTCTCCAGCCCTGGGGAGCATGGCTTCATCCAGTTTCTCCCTGGTGGGGCCATACCCTGGACCTCCAGAACAAGATAGACAGGATCCCAAGATCTTACAAGCGGAGGTTTTCCCAGAAATTCTGATGATGGCCCAGTTCTTGTCATTTGATCGCGGATGAGCACCCAGTGTTTTAGTCCATAACAAAGGAGTGAGACTGTTACAAAGCAAAGGTCAAGCAAAGCTTTATTTGGTGCCAAGCATAGACAATCAGACTGACTCATCAGGGCCATCTCTTGCAAAGACGCAACCCCTCCCAGCCTCACAGAGTTACTTTTAGAGAGGTAGTTTAGCCAGAGTATACACAGGTGGCCAATGAGATTGCAATAAACACAGAAAACTGCACAGTCATGCTAGGTCTGCCACACACAAAAAAACCTTCTAGGTAACACACAGTGGCCAATTGAATTTCAGTTTACCGTAGTAGATATATGCACGTCCGAATGATTGGATTTCTTCGCCTGGCCTGACCTGCCCTAGTATCTACACTTTGGAAATAAGTTCCTCTGGGAGGGGCAGGGTCAGTCTAAGTTTACTGCATAAAAAATGAAATGGCTTCCTCTGATTAAGTAGGCCTTTAGAGACAAAAATCTGAAAACAGAAACTCGGTTATGATTCATGCTGAGGGTATCGCAGGCCCAATTTACAGACACTGAGGAGAGCTCCTCGGGATAGGAAATAAGGGTGAGTGTGAGGCTGTAGTTAAGAATTTTGTCTCTGGATTTTGTGTCAAGGGTGACTGTGGAATGAAGGGGTGGCCTCAGGGGCATGGTAAATTCTCCCTATCTTGGGACTTGGCCAGGTTCCCAAGAGTTGGGTGTCATGGTGTGGGAAGGGAGGAGTACTATTATCTGTGTCAAGAGTCCCTCTTGGGACTCTTAAGGGAGGGTTTCACGGCAGAGCTCTCTGCACGGGAACTGAAAATCAACAGCTTGGGTTAGGATTGGGGCCTAGGGGTATGGCAAGCCCAATATGCGAGCTCTTGTTCCAGCTACCAAGAGGCACTGTTTTAAAAAGTGGTGCAGGCTGAGGTTCCCAATGCGTGTTCATGCCCAGGGAGTCCCTCAAGCGTGGACTTGGCCTTATAAGCCATGTAGGTTTCTCCTCTTCTGAGGGTTTGACTTTGACACCCATGCCAACAACAACAATTCCTTCCATGGAAGGAGGAGGTTTTTTTTGTGTGTGTGTGTGCATCAGGTTCCCTCATGTGTAGGCATTTAAGATCAGATCCGGAGAGAGATGTCTGACAACCCAGGTTGGGTAGAGAAGACGGCCTTGGGCCATGGCAGGTCCAAACCTTTGGTCATGTGGCCAGCTATCTGGGTGTCTGATGGGAGGTCTGGAGTATGGCTCTGGCAGACAGCACTTTAGGGCACAGGGCAGCCTATGAAATTGGGGTGCGTCTGAAGGTCAGGCAGGTGGAACCTCATTTGGGGTTTCTTGGCAGCCCCATAAGGCCCTTTTTCTTCTGGCGTGCAGGCAGAGTGCTGTGTTGTGGCTCAAAAATTGTCAATCTGGAGTGCTTGTGGACCAGGATTTTTTTTTTGAAATTATGAATTTCTATTTATTAATTAATTTATTTTTTCAGCATAACAGTATTCATTGTTTTTGCACAACACCCAGTGCTCCATGCAAAACGTGCCCACCCTATTACCCACCACCTGTTCTCTCAACCTCCCACCCCTGACCCTTCAAAACCCTCAGGTTGTTTTTCAGAGTCCATAGTCTCTTATGGTTCGCCTCCCCTTCCAAATTTTTTTTCTATAAACATATAATGTATTTTTATCCCCAGGTGTACAGGTCTGTGAATCACCAGGTTTACACACTTCACAGCATTCATGATAGCACATACCCTGCCCAATGTCCATAACCCCCTCCCCCTCTCCCAACCCCACCTCCCCCCAGCAACCACCAGTGTGTTTTGTGAGATTAAGAGTCATTTATGGTTTGTCTCCCTCCCAATCCCATCTTGTTTCATTTATTCTTCTCCTATCCCCCTTACACCCCATGTTGCTTCTCCATGTCCTCATATCAGGGAGCTCATATGATAGTTGTCTTTCTCCGATTGACTTATTTCACTAAGCATGATACCCTCCAGTTCCATCCACGTCGTTGCAAATGGCAAGATTTCATTTCTTTTGATGGCTGCATAGTATTCGATTGTGTATATACCACATCTTCTTTATCCATTCATCTGTTGATGGACATCTAGGTTCTTTCCATAGTTTGGCTATTGTAGACATTGCTGCTATAAACATTCGGGTACACGTGCCCCTTCAGATCACTATGTTCGTATATTTAGGGTAAATACCCAGTAGTACAATTGCTGGGTCATAGGGTAGTTCTATTTTCAACATTTTGAGGAACCTCCATGCTGTTTTCCAGAGTGGTTGCAACAGCTTGCATTCCCACCAACAGTGGAGGAGGGTTCCCCTTTCTCCACATCCTCGCTAGCATCTGTCATTTCCTGACTTGTTCATTTTAGCCATTCTGACTGGTGTGAGGTGATATCTCATTGTGGTTTTGATTTGTATTTCCCTGATGCCGAGTGACGTGGAGCACTTTTTCATGTGTCTGTTGGCCATCTGGATGTCTTCTTTGCAGAAATGTCTGTTCATGTCCTCTGCCCATTTCTTGATTGGATTGTTTGTTCTTTGGGTGTTGAGTTTGCTAAGTTCCTTATAGATTTTGGATACTAGCCCTTTATCTGATATGTCGTTTGCAAATACCTTCTCCCATTCTGTCAGTTGTCTTTTGGTTTTGTTAACTGTTTCCTTTGCTGTGCAAAAGCTTTTGATCTTGATGAAATCCCAATCGTTCATTTTTGCCCTTGCTTCCCTTGCCTTTGCCGTTGTTCCTAGGAAGATGTTGCTGCGGCTGAGGTCGAAGAGGTTGCTGCCTGCGTTCTCCTCAAGGATTTTGATGGATTCCTTTCTCACATTGAGGTCCTTCATCCATTTGGAGTCTATTTTCGTGTGTGGTGTAAGGAAGTGGTCCAATTTAACTTTTCTGCATGTGGCTGTCCAATTTTCCCAGCACCATTTATTGAAGAGGTTGTCTTTTTTCCATTGGACATTCTTTCCTGCTTTGTCGAAGATTAGTTGACCATAGAGGTGAGGGTCGATTTCTGGACTCTCTATTCTGTTCCACTGATCTATGTTCTGTTTTTGTGCCAATACCATGCTGTCTTGATGATGACGGCTTTGTAATAGAGCTTGAAGTCCGGAATTGTGATGCCACCCACTTTGGCTTTCTTTTTCAATATTCCTTTGGCTATTCGAGATCTTTTCTGGTTCCATATAAATTTTAGGATTATTTGTCCCATTTCTTTGAAAAAAATGGATGGTATTTTGATAGGGATTGCATTAAATGTGTAGATTGCTTTAGGTAGCATAGACATTTTCACAATATTTATTCTTCCAATCCAGGAGCATGGAACATTTTCCCATTTCTTTGTGTCTTCCTCAATGTCTTTCATGAGTACTTTATAATTTTCTGTGTATAGATACTTAGTCTCTTTGGTTAGGTTTATTCTTAGGTATCTTATAGTTTTGGGTGCAATTGTAAATGGGATTGACTCCTTAATTTCTCTTTCTTCTGTCTTGTTGTTGGTGTATAGAAATGCAACTGATTTCTATGCATTGATTTTATATGACACTTTACTGAATTCCTGTACAAGTTCTAGCAGTTTTGGAGTGGAGTCTTTTGGGTTTTCCACATATAGTATCATATCATCTTTGAAGAGTGATAGTTTGACTTCTTCTTTGCCGATTTGGATGCCTTGAATTTCTTTTTGTTGTCTGATTGCTGAGGCTAGGACTTCTAGTACTATGTTCAATATCAGTGGTGATAATGGACATCCCTGCCATGTTCCTGACCTTAACGGAAAAGCTTTCAGTTTTTCTCCATTGAGAATGATATTTGCGGTGGGTTTTTCATAGATGGCTTTGATAATATTGAGGTATATGCCTTCTATCCCTACACTTTGAAGAGTTTTGATCAGGAAGGGATGTTGTACTTTGTCAAATGCTTTTTCAGCATCTATTGAGAGTATCATATGGTTCTTGTTCTTTCTTTTATTAATGTGTTCTATCACATTGATTGATTTGCGGATGTTGAACCAACGCTGCAGCCCTGGAATAAATCCCACTTGATCGTGGTGAATAATCCTTTTAATGTACTGTTGAATCCTATTGGCTAGTATTTTGGAGACAATTTTTGCATCTGTGTTCATCAAGGATATTGGTCTGTAGTTCTCTTTTTTGGTGGGATCCTTGTCTGGTTTTGGGATCAAGGTGATGCTGGCCTCATAAAATGAGTTTGGAAGTTTTCCTTCCATTTCTATTTTTTGGAACGGTTTCAGGAGAATAGGAATTAGTTCTTCTTTAAATGTTTGGTAGAATTCCCCTGGGAAGCCATCAGGCTCTGGGCTTTTGTTTGTTTGGAGATTTTTGATGACTGTTTCAATCTCCTTACTGGTTATGGGCCTGTTCAGGTTTTCTATTTCTTCCTGGTTCAGTTGTGGTAGTTTATATGTCTCTAGGAATGCATCCATTTCTTCCAGATTGGCCAATTTGTTGGCGTAGAGTTGCTCATAGTATGTTCTTATAATTGTCTGTATTTCTTTGGTGTTAGTTGTGATCTCTCCTTTTTCATTCATGATTTTATTTATTTGGGTCCTTTCTCTTTTCTTTTTGATAAGTCTGGCCAGGGGTTTATCAATCTTATTGACTCTTTCAAAGAACCAGCTCCTAGTTTCATTGATTTTTTCTATTTTTTTTTTTTTTTGGTTTCTATTTCATTGATTTCTGCTCTGATCTTTATGATTTCTCTTCTCCTGCTGGGTTTAGGGTTTCTTTCTTGTTCTTTCTCCAGCTCCTTTACGTATAGGCTTAGGTTGTGTACTTGAGACCTTTCTTGTTTCTTGAGAAAGGCTTGTACCGCTATATATTTTCCTCTCAGGACTGCCTTTGCTGTGTCCCACAGATTTTGAACCGTTGTGTTTTCATTATCATTTGTTTCTATGAATTTTTTCAGTTCTTCTTTAATTTCCTGGTTGACCCATTCATTATTTAGAAGGATGCTGTTTAATCTCCATGGATTTGGGTTCTTTCCAGGTTTCCTCTTGTGATTGAGTTCTAGCTTCAGAGCATTATGGTCTGAAAATATGCAGGGAATGATCCTAATCTTTTGATACCTGTTGAGACCTGATTTGTGACCCAGGATGTGATCTATTCTGGAGAAGGTTCCCTGTGCACTAGAGAAGAATGTGTATTCTGTTGCTTTGGGATGAAATGTTCTGAATATATCTGTGATGTCCATCTGGGTGGACCAGTGTTTTGAGGACAAGAGTCTAACAAAACAAGCTATGGTTAAGTTTCGGGATAAGGGCATGGAAGGCCCACTCTGCAGAGGCTGATTTGAGATCTGTAGCCTATGAGGTAAGGGTGAGTAGCAGATATTGGCTGAGGCTGCAATTTGTGTCCACAATGGCCCCTTAATGGAAGGGTGGACTCATGAGGCTATGGAGGTTTTCCCACTTTGGGATATGTGAGCTGCTCCAGATAGCAAGGTTTCCTTCAGTGGGACAGCTGAGTCCTGTTGGATGGCTCATGGCTGTCCCATACGGAAATACTCCGGAGCAGGTCTTGAAGGATGGATGTGTGGAAAGCCCAACTCGCATTCCCACTGGCTCCTAGGGAAGTGGCAGGTTCGATCTGCTGGCACTGGGGCGAGTTGCCCAGGGGGCTGAGTTGAAATGGACTCCCATGCTGATGGGTCATAATGCAGCTTTTTGTCCATGGAGACCTTGGAACCTGGCAGGGGTTCAGGGATGCTGCAGGATTCTCCTCCCCTGAGGGTTTTACACCTCAGAAGGGTTTTACACCTCAGCTCCAAATAATAAGCTTTCCATCTGGAGATGGGAGTTGTTCTGTTCTGTGCCTCAGGAAACCCCCATATGCTGGGTTTTGAAACCAGGCCTCAGAGTAGAGATGCCTGGACACCTAAGCTAGGGTTCACATTAGGGCCTGGGGGCTTTTCTGGCTCAATCTTCTGCCTGTGGGGAAACATCGGTCTGCGTGTCTGAATGGAAGTAGTTGGTCATGTTGGGTCAGAATGCACCTTTTTGTCCACGGTGGTCTAAGGAATTGGGATGGCCATCGGGGCCTTTCAGGTTTCTCCTCACCTGTAGTGTGGTGGCCAATGGAAAGGGCCCAATTTCCTTTGAATGGGCAGGCACCGTCCTGCAATATGGTTCTAGGAGGCCCAGCCTAGAGGGTGTTTGGGCCAGGGTTGTGGGGACAGAATTCTGAAAACACAAACTCATGTTATGTTTTGGGCCGAGGGTATGGCAGGCCCGATCTACAGACCCTGAGGGGAGCTCCTCAGGATAGGAAATAAGGGTGAGTGTGAGGGTGTATCTTAGACTTTTTTCTCTGGATTTTGTGTCAAGGATGGTCGTGGAATGGAGGGTTGGCATCAGGGGCCAGGTTCAATTCTCCCTCTCTGGGGATTTGGCCCAGCTCCAAGAAGGGTGCGGCATGGTTTGGAAAGGGAGTAGTCCTGTTTTCTGTGTCAAGAGTCCCTCCAAAGGAGGGATTTGTCAGCAGTGCTCCAGGTATGGACAATTGAAAATCCCAGCTTGGGTTAGGATTTGTGCCTGGGGTCATGGCAAGCCCAATATGTGGGATCTTGGTCCAGCTTCCAAGAGGCCCTGTTTGAAAATGTGGCTCAGCCTGAGGGTCCCAATGTGTGCTTATGCCCAGGGTGGCACTCAAGAATGAGCCTGGCAAAAAGGGCCATGCAGGTTTCTCCTCCTCTGAGGGTTTGATTTTGACACCCACGTCAACAACAAGGTTTCCTGCCATGGGGAAGGAGGAGTTCTGTTTTGTGCATCATATTCTCCCATGTCCAGGCATTTGAGATCAGGTCTGGGGTCAGATGCCTGAAACCCCATGTTGGGTAGAGATGACGGCCTAGGGCCATGGCAGGTCTGAAACACTGGATATGTGGCCAGCTGTCTGGTGGTCAGACCAGAGGTCTGCACTCCAGCTGTGGCAGACAGCCTTTAGTGCAGAGGACAGCCTAAGAATTTAGTGTCTGGTCTAGGGCTGATAGGGTGATCCATTCTTGTAGTTTTTGGGCATGCCCATAAGGCCCCCCCCTTTTTTCTTTCTGGTGGGCAGGCAGAAGGCTGTGTTGTGGGCCCGGAATTTCCAATCTGGAGGTTTTGAGGGCCAGGGTTGTGAGGAAATTTGTATGAACACAAAATCACCAATTCAGTTCAGTGCCGAGCCCATGGCAGTTCCAATGTGCAGCGTCTGACTCAAGGCCTCGAGTACCTGAGTCAGAGCGAGTGTAGATGGTCGTTCATGCTGGAGTTTGTGTCCATGATGGCCAACGAATGGAGGGGGGGCGGCTCAGAGGCATGGAGCTTTTCCCAGGCTGGGGCTTGTGAGCTGCTCCGAACCCCAAGCTTTCCATCTGCTGGACAGAAGGAGTCCGTTTTGATGGGTCCAGTGTCCCCCATATGGAAAGACTTGGTAGCAGAGCTCTCCGCATGGATGCCTGGAAGCCCAGCTCAGATTACCCTTGTAGCCCAGGCACAAGGAAGTTTCGATCCGATGGCTCTGGGGAGAAGAGCCCAGGGGGATGAGTTGACATGGAGCCTCATGCTGATGGGTCATAACGCTGGCCTGTGTCCAGGGAGATCCTAGAATGTGTTCAGGGCTCAGGCGCCATGCAGGATTCTCCTCCCCTGAGGGTTGGACGCAGCTCCCAAGAGCCAGGTTGCCATCTTGGGACAGGAGATGTTCTGTTTTGTGGCTCAGGGACCAATTGTTGGACCATATGTAGGTATTCCAGAACTTGCCTCTGGAGACACATACTGCAGACCTAAGCTAGGGATCCATTGAGGTCCTAGGGGCATGTCAGGTTCCATCTTCTGATTCAGGGCCATTTACCAGGGTGTCTGCCTGGAGATAGGTGACTGACATGTGTCAGACTGCACATTTTGTTCCAGAGTGGCCAACGAAATTGGGGTGGGCTCAGGATCCTTGCAGGTGTCTCCCAATCTGGAGGGTTTGTTCAACTCTGACGGGAATAGTTTACTTCGGGAGGGCAGGCAGAGCCCTGTGCTGTGGCTCCAGAGGCCCCATCTTGTCAGTCAGGGCTTTGGGGACAAAAGTCTGCAAACAGAAACTCGGGTTAGGGTTAGGGGCGAGGTGATGGCAGGCCCAATCTGCAGACAGTGAGGGCAGTGTCTCGGGATTTGAATGTAGGGCAATAAGGAGGCGGGAGTGCAGGCTTTTCTGTCTGGGTTGTGTGTCTCAGTTGGCCACGGAATGTAGGGGTGGACACATGGGGCCATGGGAGATTCTGCCTTTGTGAGGATACTTCCAGGCTTCCAAGTCTTTGGTGTCTTTCAGGGGGAAGGAAAGAGCGCTGTTTTCTGTCTCAAGGGTCCCGCCACAGCAGAGAATCCAGAGTTGGCTTCTGGATCCGGGTGCCAGGAGAACCCGACCAAGTGTGGGGATTTGGGCCTAGGGGCATGGCAGGCCCAATATGCGGGCTCCTGGTCCAGTTAGTGAAGTAGCTTCTTTGAAACGGGCTCAGGCTGAGGGTCACAATGCCTGTTTGTGACCAGGGCAGCCCTCCAGGATGGGCGTGGTCTCATGGGCCATGCAGCAGGCTCCAACTCTGAGGATTTGATGCCCATCCCTTCAGCAAGCTTTTCCTGCTGTGGGGAAGGAGGAGTTCTCTTTTGTGCTTGAGGTTCCCCCATAGGCAGGGATTTGAGCTAAGGTCTGGGCACAGATGCCTGAATACCCAGGATGGGTAATTTTGACAGCCTTGGGCCATGGCTGGTCCCACCTGCAAGATAGGGGGCCCGCTACCTGGGGGGCTGACAGGATGTCGGGGCTCAGGCTGTGTCTGACAGAGCATGAGTGCAAAGGGTGGCCTAGGATACTGGCGTGCCATCGAGGGCGGTTCAGGTTAATCCTCACATGGGAATTCTGGGCAGATCCATAGGGCCATTATTCTTTCTGGAGGGCAGGCAGAAGGCTGTGTTGTGGCTCCAGAATTCCCAATCTGGAGGGCTTGCGGGCCAGGAAGGTGAGGACAGAAGTCTGAAAGCACAAGTGCTGGATCAGTTCCCTGCCGAATGCATGGCAGTTCCAATGTGCAGAGATCTCCAGCACCTGAGTCAGGGCGAGTGTCAGATGGTCGCTCATGCTGGAGTTTGTTTCCCTGATGGCTGAAGAATGGAGAGATGGCCTCATGAGAGCCATTGTAGAGAGAATTGTAGAGCAATTCTATTTTCAACTTTTTGAGGAACCTCCATGTTGTTTTCCAGAGAGGTTTAACCAACTTGCATTCCTACCTACAGTGTAGAAGGGTTACCCTTTTTCCACATTCTCACCAGGACCTGTCATTTCCTGACTTGTAAACTTTAGCCATTCTGAATGGTTTGAGGTGGTATCTCACTGTGGTTTTGATTTGTATTTCCCTGATGCCAAGTGATCTGGAGTACTTTTTCATGTGTCTGTTGGCCATCTGGATGTCTTCTTTGCAGAAATGTCTGTTCATGTCCTCTGCCCATTTCTTGATTGGATTATTTGTTGTTTGGGTGTTGAGTTTGATATGTTCTTTTTATATATATATATTTTTTTAAGATATTTATTTATTTGACAGACAGAGATCACAAGGAGTCAGAGAGGCAGGCAGAGAGAGAGATTGGAGGAAGCAGGCTCCCTGATGAGCAGAGAGCCCTATGCAGGGCTCGATCCCAGAACCCTGGGGTCATGACCTGAGCAGAATGCAGAGGCTTTTAACCCACTGAGCCACCCAGGAGTCCCGAGTTTGATATGTTCTTTATAGATTTTAGATACTAGCCCTTTATCTGATATGTTGTTTGCAAAAATCTTCTCCCATTCTGTCAGTTGTCTTTTGGTTTTGTTGACTGTTTCCTTTTCTGTGCAAAACCGTTTGATCTTGATGAAGTCCCAATAGTTCATTTTTGCTCTTGCTTCCCTTGCTTTTGGCGATGTTTCTAAGAAGAAGTTGCTGCACCTGAGGTCGAAGAGGTTACTGCCTGTGTTATCCTCAAGGATTTTGATGGATTCTTTTCTCACATTTCTAATTTCTTCAGCCAATTACTGAGTGATAGCAACATTATAACTACAGAAACTATGTCATTTTTACCTTATAAGTATTTCCAAACTGCAGTAATACTTGTTTTATTTTTTTCTTGTTTAGTCATGCTGTTTTGGGAAGAAATCCTTAAAGACGTACTTACTGGATTAACTCAATTATGCTGCCAGCCGACAAGTCACTATCTTGTCTATTTTTTTTTAATTTTGAGAAATATTTCTTAAAATTTCTATTTGAGAGAGAATGGAGACAATATTAGGTCAGCTTCCTCTTTTCACCTGTTAATATGTTTGAAAGAACACGCTGGATATAATTTTATTGGTCTAAGCATATCCGTGAAATTATTTTTACAAAGTGATTGGAAAAGTCATAAGTAAACAGGGTTACTGAAGGATAAACAGGTCCTTAATTAAGTTCCACAAATATGAAATGCCATTTCTGTGCAGTGCACTATACTGGGTGCTAGCTCTGTAGGTAGAGATATATATTAAAAAGTCCTAGCTCTTATGTAGTTCATAGAGCAATGGTAAATAATAGTCCCTTATAATTTTCATGATTTATATCTTTCAAAGATCTTTTTTTTTTGTAGTCTTTCCATTTTATTATCTTTTAAAAATTTTTTTTCCATTTTATTTATTTTATCAGCGTAACAGTATTCATTCTTTTTGCACAACACCCAGTGCTCCATGCAAAACGTGCCCTCCCCATTACCCACCACCTGTTCCCCCAACCTCCCACCCCTGACCCTTCAAAACCCTCAGGTTGTTTCTCAGAGTCCATAGTCTCTTATGGTTCGCCTCCCCTCCCCAATGTCCATAGCCCGCTCCCCCTCTCCCAATCCCACCTCCCCCCAGCAACCCCCAGTTTGTTTTGTGAGATTAAGAGTCATTTATGGTTTGTCTCCCTCCCAATCCCATCTTGTTTCATTTATTCTTCTCCTATCCCCCTACCCCCCCATGTTGCTTCTCCATGTCCTCATATCAGGGAGATCATGTGATAGTTGTCTTTCTCCGATTGACTTATTTCACTAAGCATGATACGCTCTAGTTCCATCCACGTCATCGCAAATGGGAAGATTTCATTTCTTTTGATGGCTGCATAGTATTCCATTGTGTATATATACCACATCTTCTTTATCCATTCATCTGTTGATGGACATCTAGGTTCTTTCCATAGTCTGGCTAACTAGAGACCAATATCCTTGATGAACACAGACGCAAAAATTCTCGCCAAAATACTAGCCAATAGGATTCAACAGTACATTAAAAGGATTATTCACCACGATCAAGTGGGATTTATTCCAGGGCTGCAGGGTTGGTTCAACATCCGCAAATCAATCAATGTGATAGAACACATTAATAAAAGAAAGAACAAGAACCATATGATACTCTCAATAGATGCTGAAAAAGCATTTGACAAAGTACAGCATCCTTTCCTGATCAAAACTCTTCAAAGTGTAGGGATAGAGGGCACATACCTCAATATTATCAAAGCCATCTATGAAAAACCCACCGCAAATATAATTCTCAATGGAGAAAAACTGAAAGCTTTTCCGTTAAGGTCAGGAACACGGCAGGGATGTCCATTATCACCACTGCTATTCAACATAGTATTAGAAGTCCTAGCCTCAGCAATCAGACAACAAAAAGAAATTAAAGGCATCCAAATTGGTAAAGAAGAAGTCAAACTATCACTCTTCGCAGATGATATGATACTATATGTGGAAAACCCAAAAGACTCCACTCCAAAACTGCTAGAACTTGTCCAGGAATTCAGTAAAGTGTCAGGATATAAAATCAATGCACAGAAATCAGTTGCATTTCTGTACATCAACAACAAGACTGAAGAAAGAGAAATTAAGGAGTCAATCCCATTCACAATTGTACCCAAAACTATAAGATACCTAGGAATAAACCTAACCAAAGAGACTAAGAATCTATACACAGAAAATTATAAAGTACTCATGAAAGAAATTGAGGAAGACACAAAAAAATGGAAAAATGTTCCATGCTCCTGGATTGGAAGAATAAATATTGTGAAAATGTCTATGCTACCTAAAGCAATCTACACATTTAATGCAATCCCTATCAAAATACCATCCATTTTTTTCAAAGAAATGGAACAAATAATCCTAAAATTTATATGGAACCAGAAAAGACCTCGAATAGCCAAAGGACTATTGAAGAACAAAGCCAAAGTTGGTGGCATCACAATTCCGGACTTCAAGCTCTATTACAAAGCTGTCATCATCAAGACAGCATGGTACTGGCACAAAAACAGACACATAGATCAGTGGAACAGAATAGAGAGCCCAGAAATCGACCCTCAACTCTATGGCCAACTCATCTTCGACAAAGCAGGAAAGAATGTCCAATGGAAAAAAGACAGCCTCTTCAATAAATGGTGCTGGGAAAATTGGACAGCCACATGCAGAAAAATGAAATTGGACCACTTCCTTACACCACACACGAAAATAGACTCCAAATGGATGAAGGACCTCAATGTGAGAAAGGAATCCATCCAAATCCTTGAGGAGAATGCAGGCAGCAACCTCTTCGACCTCAGCCGCAGCAACATCTTCCTAGGAACAACGGCAAAGGCAAGGGAAGCAAGGGCAAAAATGAACTATTGGGATTTCATCAAGATCAAAAGCTTTTGCACAGCAAAGGAAACAGTTAACAAAACCAAACGACAACTGACAGAATGGGAGAAGATATTTGCAAACGACATATCAGATAAAGGGCTAGTATCCAAAATCTATAAGGAACTTAGCAAACTCAACACCCAAAGAACAAACAATCCAATCAAGAAATGGGCAGAGGACATGAGCAGACATTTCTGCAAAGAAGACATCCAGATGGCCAACAGACACATGAAAAAGTGCTCCACGTCACTCGGCATCAGGGAAATACAAATCAAAACCACAATGAGATATCACCTCACACCAGTCAGAATGGCTAAAATTAACAAGTCAGGAAATGACAGATGCTGGCGAGGATGTGGAGAAAGGGGAACCCTCCTCCACTGTTGGTGGGAATGCAAGCTGGTCCAACCACTCTGGAAAACAGCATGGAGGTTCCTCAAAATGTTGAAAATAGAACTACCCTATGACCCAGCAATTGCACTACTGGGTATTTACCCTAAAGATACAAACATAGTGATCCGAAGGGGCACGTGTACCCGAATGTTTATAGCAGCAATGTCTACAATAGCCAGACTATGGAAAGAACCTAGATGTCCATCAACAGATGAATGGATCAAGAAGATGTGGTATATATACACAATGGAATACTATGTAGCCATCAAAATAAATGAAATCTTCCCATTTGCGATGACGTGGATGGAACTAGAGCGTATCATGCTTAGTGAAATAAGTCAATCGGAGAAAGACAACTATCATATGATCTCCCTGATATGAGGACATGGAGAAGCAACATGGGGGGGGTAGGGGGATAGGAGATGAATAAATGAAACGAGATGGGATTGGGAGGGAGACAAACCATAAATGACTCTTAATCTCACAAAACAAACTGGGGGTTGCTGGGGGGAGGTGGGATTGGGAGAGGTGGAGCGGGCTATGGACATTGGGGAGGGGAGGCGAACCATAAGAGACTATGGACTCTGAAAAAGAACCTGAGGGTTTTGAAGGGTCAGGGGTGGGAGGTTGGGGGAACAGGTGGTGGGTAATGGGGAGGGCACGTTTTGCATGGAGCACTGGGTGTTGTGCAAAAAGAATGAATACTGTTACGCTGAAAAAAGAAAGAAAATGGAAAAAAAAAAGAAGAGAATATAAATGTTTTTCTTTTTGCCTGCCCAGAGAATCCAGTTTCTATGTTTTCTTTCATCCATAATCTTATTTAGTCAAGTGCTTTAAAACTTAGATCTTGGGGCGCCTGGGTGGCTCAGTGAGTTAAAGCCACTGCCTTCAGCTCAGGTCATGATCTCAGGGTCCTGGGATGGGGCCTCACGTCAGGCTCTCCAGCCTGCTTCCTCCTCTCTCTCTCTGTCTGCCTCTCTGCCTACTTGTGATCTCTGTCTATCAAATAAATAAATAAATCCTTAAAAAAAACTTAGATCTTAACATTTGTCTACAAGATTTAAATTGTAAATGAGATCTCTTTGACTCATAAGGCTCTTCCTTTGTATACTAAGTTACTCAGAAAGTACTGCTAAACCAATGATAAATCTTTGGTTACATTTGGGTAAATACTATAACTATTATAAAAATTCTATGCATTTCCTGAAGTTTTAACCTTTTGATAATGTCATCACTTGATATTGTAATTATTGAAATGTTATGTATCACAGAAGTCACCTGATTTTCTTGCCAGTTAAATTGTGAAACCATATCTATTCTGAGTTTTTGTCACTTATAATTGTTTTAATTCTCTTGTAAAATAAGTTTTACCTTAAATGAGATTCATAAAAAGGACTTTCAGGACAAATACAGGTATTTAATATGTTAAAAATCCTAGAACTAAAGTGGGTAAGAATTTCCAGAACTAAGTAAAAACTGCATTCAGACTAAACCAGAATCAGTAACATGGAACTAGACGAACTGATATTTGCTCTTCCAGACTAGGGAAACATTTTCTTAAGTTATCTGTAACTTAAAGAGATGTAAAAATATTAATTTGTAAACAAATCAAAGCATTCAACTTTTCTCTTCATATGAACCCTCTAAAACTCAAAAGGTCTCAGCAAGTATTCTTTCTTCCATGACAATCAATCATTTGCATAAGCTTAATAAGAATCTGTTCTCCTTGTAACAGGACACCATTGGAAACACTGGTAATTTTACCAAGGCTATGACTGGAATATCATATTTGAGAAAGACTCAGGTATGATCAGACAGCTTAAAGGATCTAAGGTTGACTTTATAAAACCTGGAGCCATAAAGCCCCTTGAAACTGTTGGTCTGATACCTTACTTACAGAGTTCCCTGCACCCTCACCAGGTGAGTAAAGAATGTCACTTCCTGGTAGGATACTTTGGGGACTTCAGGAAGAAGAATTCACCCAAATCAGCACGTATTTCAGGCATGTCTGATGGCAAGTACATGGCTTGGCTTCTGGCCTGGAGAGGCTACTAAAAGTTCAACTTAGAAGATCCCTTATAAGAAGTTCCAGCAAAGCAGATTTTAAAAAATCTATATGATCACTCACTGTTCTTGCTGAGCTTCTGTAAATAATTAGTCCACATTTGTTAAAACTGGACTTGTTTTTCAAATAAATTAGTCCTGATTTGACTATCTCTGAAAATGAGGGTTATTTTAGAAAGAAAATTATGTTTCAGTAACACACCTTTGTAAATATTGAGTTCTAGATTTTGTTGTCTTTAAATGTTTGTTTACCTAAACTAGACAACTTGAGATAGACTTCAGAGAATTTACACAATAGATCACTTAGATGATCTTACCTAATATTCTGTAGGGATAATAACAGAACACATTGGACACAATTATATGTTAGTTTTTATAGATACCTTTTCAGGCTGGGTAGAGACATTTTCTGCCAAAGATGAGATGACAGAAATAGTACCCCAAAATGCTACTAAAAAAAAATTTCCTAGGTTTGGGTTGCCTCTCACGACCGGGTCAAACAATGGCCCGACCTTTGTGTGTTCAGTCTCACAGGCATTGGCCAAGGCCTTGGGCACTAATTGGAAGCTGCACTGTGCCTACCAGCCCCAGAGTTCTGGGCAAATAGAATAAATCAGATTCTTAAAGAGACCTTCACTAAGTTAATTCTGGAAACTGGCGGTGGATGGATGGATCTCCTTCTCTTCGCCCTCCTTAGGGCATGATGTACACCCTACTAAAACAAGGTTACCCCATTTAAAATAATGTTCAGGAGACTCCACCCACAGCTACAAGTGTTTACCTAGTGGAAATGACTGATCAGTCTATACTATAGTTATTGCAGGCACTAAAGTCTGTCTTAAAAAGAGCCCACACAAGGGATCCAAGCTGCCTACACTGAGATGGAGATGGAGATGGAACCTCATCCTTACCAACCCGGAAACTTGGTTTGGATACACTGTCACTGAATAAAAACTTGAAGCCTCTCTGAAAAGGACCATTCATTCTCATCTTGACCACCCCATGGCAGAAAAATTAAAAGACATCAGGACCTGGATTGATATATGTCACAGCAAACGAGCTGAAAGCAAGAACACCCCCCAAAAATAGGAGCTGTTGCCCATGGATCCAACCAACTGTGGACTAAAACTAAGGCTCAAAAGAGTTTCATAACTTTTAACCCTGCTTCTACTCAGCAGCAACCAGGAAACACCTCATCAGCCTAAAACAGCCCAATGAACCATAATAGTCCCTACTGTCTTCACTAACTTTCTTAAGTCCCCCACCAGAGCCTGGATTGCTTGGAGTTCACAAAATAAGTCAAAGAATTGACTTATCTCCAAAGAAAAGGGGGGAATGTTGGGGCTGATTCCACATTAAAACCTGTTAAACCCCTAAGGCCTGCCTGGGCTTACTTAGCCATAGTGACGCCATGTTGTCTAGGTAGACATTTTGTTGTTTAATAAATGCCTCAGCAGTTACTGATACCAGTTCCAGGTAACTGTTGCTAAAACACATACCTAAAACAAGGCCATTTTGTTGTGTTGGTTCTGGGTAACTGTTACTAAAACACACAGGTAGGAGACCTCCAATCAGCCAAACCCACATATGTAGAGTTCTGCAGTTGTGCCCTATAAAACTAGCCTGTAAGACCAAAGGGGGATCACTCTCTTCAGAGGCGGCCCTGACCGGTCAACCAGACTTCTAATGCTTGGCATAGAATAAAACTTTACATAACTTTCACTTTGTCTCAGACTCGTTCCCCTGGCCAGTCAGTCTAACTCCCAATGCTTGGCATAAAATAAGGCTTTGAAAAACTTTCACTTTGCCTCAGTCTCTTTCCTTTGATAACGGACCCAACAGGAGGAACAATTATTTTGACATTTTCAATAGTACTGTAAGGAGAAACGAAAGGTAGAAGCCACTGGAAAATGACAAAATTAAAATACTCAAGAGTCCAAACAGTGCATTTCTTTCTCAGATGCTGGGGACATTCCCCATCTGTTCTTGCAGAGAAATTCTGGAGGAATGGCAAGACCCACGACCTTGTGTTTTGGCACCTCTGCTCTTCATCTGGAAGAGAGCCTTTTGTCCTATTGACCCTGAGTGGAGAGGGTATGGGAGGGTCTGCAGTAATGCTGGTTGGATTATAGTCCCCAGTCAGGGAAGGAGGAGGACGCCACTACACAGATACTCTGGGGATGCCTGGGGTTTCCCCAAAGGACCTCAGTGTGGTTCTAAGGCAGGGGGCTGGTTTCAGTCCCCCTGGCCACTTTCTCTTTCCACCTGTAGGTGTGAAGAAATACCAGCACTTTGCGGCCATCCTGACGGCTTACATGAGCATTGGCCTGAGCCTATCTAGCGTACTGTGGAGGTGTTTGTGGGTGAGAATGGTATGCTCCGGGTCCCACTCCCTTCTGGGAGTCCTGGCCTACCTCTCTCAGGGGCCTAGCAGCATGCCCTTGTTGCCATGCAAAGGCAGGGAAAGAATCAAGATTAAAGCAGAGATCAATGCATTAGGAACTAGAGATACAATAGAACACATAATGAAACTAGCAGCTGGTTCTTTAACAGAATCAAGAACATTGATAAACCACTGGCCAAAGTATTCCAAAAGAAGAGAGTGTTCCCGAATTAATAAAATTATGAATGAAAGGAGAGAGATCATGACTAACACCAAGGAAATAGGAACAACCATCAGAAATTATGACTAGCAACTATATGCCAATAAGTTACACAACCTAGAGGAGATGGAAAATTAATCAGCCTTAGAAAAGGATGGGATTTACGTCCTTTGGATCATGGATGGTCCCAGGGGGCATACACTAAAGTGAAATAAGTAAGAGAGGTGGGACAAACACTATAGGATTTCACTCCTAGCTAGATTCTGAAAAGCAAAACAAAGGAATAAACAAACACATAGCAGAATCAGAATGCCAATATAGATAAGAAAGAGATGGTTATCAGAAAGGAGGTGAGAGGGACATGGGAGAAATAGATGAAGGGGTATAGGAGACACAGTCTTCCCATTGTGGTTTGAGTAAGTCATGGGGATGAAAGGCACAGCATGGGGAATACGATCTGTTGTATTGTAATGGTATCTCTGGTGACAGACGGTAGCTACACTTCTGGTCATTTTAATATAAGGGAAAAACTTGTCCAATCATTATAATGTTCAACTGACATTAACAAATTATTGTGTGTCAACTATGCTACAAAAAAATAATGAGTCATAAAGTATACAAATATAACAGGAATGGGTTTGTCTGAGAATGACAGAAACCCAAAGGCAATCCAGCTGGAATTGTACTCACTCGACCAGTCTAGGGGCGAAAGGTAACTGGTCTCTGAGGAGACCCCACTATTCACTTCCGTGGTGATTTACTTCTGGTTCACTCCTTTGCAGATTTCTGTTTCATTTTCTGTTGCAAATTTTTCCTGTGTGCCACTTTGGTTGGTGTTAAGTCCCAGGCCACATGCTCTTCTATTCTTCATGGACTACACAGGGGTGCCCATCTACTCCCATTTCCTGAGGGTTCCTCTCTGCTCTTATTCATCTTTCCCCTGAGCTCTAGAGCCTGTGAATGGGCACAAGGATGAGAGTGCTCCATCTGGCAGCTTGCTCTTTCAACAAGTAATTTATGGGACCTTCCTATGTGCTGGTGGGGAAGAGCTATGGAATTCTCCTGAAAACATTATTTTTTTCTTAAGTTTCTGGAATACAATTTAGTGTTGCATCAGTTCCATATAATACCTGGAGCTCATTCCATCAAATGCCCTCTGTAATGTCCATCACCCAGTTTCCTCATGTCACAGCTGTCTCTTCTCCAGCAACCCTCAATTTTTCCCCAGTGTTGAGTATCTTAAGGTTTGCCTCCCTCCCTATATGTATCTTGTTTTATTTTTTTTTTTACTTTCCCCTATGTTCATTGGTCTTGTTTCTCATATTACCCTTATGATATCAATCATATGTCATTTGAATTTCTGTGATTGACTAATTCCCTTAGCATTATAAACTCTGGTTCCATCCTCATCCTTACAAAAGACAAGATTTCAGTATTTTGGTGGCTGAGTAATATTCCATTGTATCTATGAACCACATCTTCTTTATCCTGACTTTAAAAGGTTCTGCTTTTGCACCCAGCTGTTTATAATACTTTGTGGCATCTTTCTGAAGAAAACTCCCTCCCCTCCACCATATCCTCAGCTATACCACACCAGATTCAAGTCTCCAACCTCCTACCTTCCAAATTGTGATCACTTTTCTACTTGTAGCCTTGCAGCATTTACATGATCACACCTTTGATTGATTTATTGAGTGTTCAGAATGATTTAATAAGTATGTAGTTTTATTTGATGGAGGAGAAAAATTTAATTATTCCCCCCCCACAATTCTCTGATTGGATGCTGGACATGAAGATTGTGAACCTGGTGACAGGATGGATTTTGTTGTTCCCCTTCTATGAGAGCTGAATACCACTATGATATTGGCAAGCAGATCCTTACTGGAGACACAGATTCATCCCTTCCAGGCTTACTTTTACTGTGGAAAGATGTCCTAAACATAATGTCTATCATATTCTCCACTTATATTTAAGCTTTGATGGATGAGCTGAGAGTAATGATTTCTCTATTGCCCTGTTGTCTGACTTAAGTACAACTGTGATCTTTCATGAGGTCTAATGGCCCATGTCTTCATTATTATCCATGTCAGTGTTTTAATTAATGGTGCTTCTGTGTAGCACTTTTACTTTGCAGTATTTATGACCAGCATTGTAAATACAATGCAAATATTAATTTTTCCTCTTGAAGCACAGTTTACCACTTTTCCTTTAAAGCATGGTTTGCAGGTGATGATATCAGTCAGGGGTGTCACTGAGAAATCCATCAGTAATTGGCCAGCTGACCTGTCTTGTGGCTGGTCACCAGAATGATGCCAATCTGAGAAATCCCTGGTGATTGGTCAAGGCATAGTGGTGATATACAATGCTGGTGACATCACATGAAGAATACATTCTGGTGTCCCAGGGATGTTAAAAAACTTGGCAACAGCCCAGGATCCAGTGAAAATAGAGATGACAGTTCAGTCACAGCCCTTCCTTCTCTTCCTTGATATCTCTGCCCTGTTCCATGCCCCTGCCCTGGTCAGGCACACTGCTCACTCCTCCTGCCATGGCTCTCTCTCCAATAATCTACACACCACCATCATGTTAGCACCCACATTTCCCCTGCTGTGGTTTGGAGAGTCCTCGTACCCATGCACGGCAAAACCTAGACCCATTCCACCCTATGAGACTGACCCAGATCCTCAGGGAGATATTATCATTTGCACGTGAGAGTGGGACACTTGACTATCAGAATACCATGGATTCTCAGACAGCTGGGTCCCACACCCCTGGGGTCATGTTTGTCTTCAGTACAGGAAAGCCGAGTCCATGTCCTGGGGGAACATTTGGCACACTACTACTCTGAAGCCCTCCAACGTGGCACAACACAGGACACATGAGTACTCTGAAAATCCAGCCAACCCAGATGCGCACAATGTGTGGAATATCTGGAGACATCAGGCAGAGAGGGAATTTTACAAAACAAGTAGGTACTGAGAAAAGGAATTGCCACATCTCTGCATGAAGTCTTAGTCCTTGGAACACTGGCCCTCCGTGAATGGACAGTCTGAAGCAACTCAGCAGTGGACAAAACAATTCCCCAGAAATATGGCTAACCCAGAGCCCACAGACCATCATTTCTCAAACACAGCCTAACAAAGAGACATTCAGACCTCAGGCCAGAGCACCTCCCAGGAAACCAAAGACTGGAAGGCTTCTGATTCCATTTGACACTGGGCAGATGAGTCACACAGACACTGGGTGGAAATGGAGCCTCCATACCTCAAGCTGGCCAGCCCTGTGAAGCAGAAGACAAGGAATCCCAGAGAACATGCTTGCCAAGTGCCAACAAACCATGGGTCCTGCATCCCAGCCATATCGGTAAAATGATTCAACTCAACAGAAACATTAACATGGGCCTTTGTACCCAGTGGACAAATACTCAGCTTTCCACTAGGCCAAGCAGGTACATGGAAACCAGACTCACCATGTGCCCATGGACCAGAGACCTATAATTCAGATGTCTGATAGGCCAAGCAGGCACCTTGAAGAGCCATCTCACCATGTTCCCATGGACACGGAGACTGACAAATATGCTCTCTATTACAGCAAGCAGGCACCTGGGCAGCAGGTCCACCATGTGCTCTTGGACCTGGAGACTGAAAAATGAGCTCTCTGGTAAGCTAAGCAGGCCCCCTGACAGTGGGCTCACCATGGTCCCTTGGATATTGAGACCAAGAAAGGAGCTCTGGGCTAGGCCAAGAAGATAACTGGACTTGAGGCTCACCATGTGCCCTTAGACCTGAAAACCAGCAACTCAGCTCTTTGCTTGGCCAAGCAGGCACCATGAGAGTGGGCTTACCATGTGCCCTTGGACAAGGAGACCAACAACAGAGCTGTCTCGTGGGTTAAGCAGGCATGTTGACAGTGGGCTAATCATGTGCCATTGGACCTGGAAACCAACAATGCAACTCTGTGATAAGCCAAGCAGGCGATATCACAACTGGCTCAACATGGAACTGACCCATGGAATTGGAAACCACAGAATCACCTGGACAGCTGGTTCCCCATGTGCTCTTGGACATGGAGACCAGTAATGGAGCTCTGGGCTAAGTCAAGCAGACGTATAAACATGTGGCTTACCATGTTCTCTAGGACCTTGAGAGCAACAAGCTCTTTGCCTGGTCAAGGGGGAACATTGACAAAAGGCTCACCAAGTGCCCTTGGACCTGGAGGCCAACAACTGAGCTGTCTGGTGGGTTAAGCAGGCACCTGGATAGTGGAATTAACCTGTGCCCTTGGACGTTGAGGCCAAGAAAGGAGATCTGGGACAGAACAAGCAGACACCTAGACAGGAGACTCAACACATACACATGGCCTGGAGACCCACAACTCAGCTCTTTGATTAGCCAAGTGACCACCTTGGCAACAAGCTTCTCATGTGTCCTTGGACCTGGAGAATGACAACTGTGTTGTGTAATGGGATACACTGGCATGTTGACAGTCAGTTTACTGGGTGCCCTTGTACCTTGAGCCCAACAATGCACCTCTGTGACAAGCAAAGGAGACAGCTTCACAGCTGGTTTACCATGGGCCCATGGACATGGAAGTCATAATATCACGTCTGTACTAGGCCAATCAGACACCCAGACAGGAGGCTCAACATGTGCCTTTGGGCCTCAAGACAAACAACTATTTTCGTAGCTTGGTCAAGCACACACATTGACAGAAGGCTCACCATGTGCCCTTGGACATGGAGACAAGAAACTGAGCTGTCTTCTAGGTTAAACAGTCTCCTTGGCAGTGGGATAAGGATGCCCCTTTGGACCTGTAGTCTAACAATACAGCTCTGTGACAAGCCAAGCAGGAAATTTCACAGTTGGCTCAACATGTGTCCATTGACCTGGAAACCAAAGGATGAGGTCTCTACTAGGCCAAGCAGGCCCCTGGGAAGCTGGCTCACCATGTGTCCTTATACCTCAACACCAACAACACAGCTCTCTATTAGATCAAGTAGCCACTTGGACATCAGGCTTACCATGAGACCTTGGACTTGGTGACAAGTAAAGGGACCCTCAGTTAGGCCAAGCACATACCTTGAGAGTGGGATCACCATGTACCCTTGGACATGAAACAACACAGCACTTTGCTAGGCCAAGAGGGCCCCTGGATAGCAGGCCCACCATGTGTTCTTTAATGGCAATAAGAAACACACATTTCTGCCCAAGACCAAGCAGACAAATAGACAGTGGACTTACCATGTGCCCTTCAGCCAAGAGACCAAAAAAATTAGCTGTCTGATAGACCAAGCAGACATCTGGGCAGCATGATCACCATGTGCCCTTAGACCTGGAGACAAACTCAGCTGTCTGATATGCCTGGTAAGAGTGGCACAATGGGCTCTAGGACCTCAAAACCAACAACTCAGCTCTGTGTTCAAGGAACTAGGAATGTTGATAGCAGGCTTACCATGGGCACTTGGTCCAGTAGACCAAAAAAATCATCTGTATGCTAGGCCAAGCGGGCATGATGAATGTGGGTTCACCATGTGCCCTTGGTTCTGAAGACCAATAACTGAGCTGCCTGATAGGCCGACCAGGCACCTGGACAGCAATTTCACTGTGTGCCCTTGGACTTGGAGAAAAACAATGCAGTTCTGCACTACGCCAAGAAGGCAACTGGACAGCAACTTCAGCATGTTTCCTTGGACACAGATCCTTCCTTCTCCCCAGAGTACAGCACACTCAAACACTCAGCTTTCCAGCTGGCATCATATTATGAGACCTGCAAACCTGCTCAGCATTGCACCAATTTGTCCATTGCAGCCATGGAGACCTGGGAGACTCCAAATTATGAGCCCTCCATCCCAGGACAGCACGGGAGTAAGAAGCCACAGGGACACAAACTTGCCCCAAAAATCTATGGTAGTATGCTTTTCACCTCTGCAGAAAAGTGAGCATGCGAGTCTTCTTACTTTCGATATCCCTCAGCCTGAGGTCCTTTTAGCCTGCTATTTGTTCAATATTCATTTTGGGGACATTCTCTTCCTGAGAATAAAACTACACCATGCCCTAGGAGATGAAACAGCCCAGTGGTTTGAAGACTTTTATTCAAACTTATGGCACGAAATGAAGAGGGATGATGGGAGGAGATAGTGGAGGAGGCCCAGGCCATGAACACTGTGAAGTCATTGACTGAAATCCTCCAGCTGAAGGATAAGCGTTACATCATCAAAGGAGAGGTGGAGGCCTTAAAGCAAGAAGCCAAGAAGTGCACTGAGAGGCAGGCTCAGCTCCATGAGGTGGGGAGTTTCTTCATTCAAATGAAGGTCTTTCTGGATATTCCTGCCTTACATGCAGTTCCTTAGTGTTAATGTTTGTGCGCCCACCCACCACTATCCCTTAGGATCCATCACATTCTCCTGAGGTTGGAGTCTCCAAGGCTCTGAGAATATGTTTGTCAAGCATGCAGAGTTGTCATTGAGCATAACCTGCCTATCCTCATCAACTTGTTCAGACATACTAATCACTAGAACCAAAGTGGAGGACCAAAGTTAAGTACCATTCTCATTGGAAGGAATAGACAATCCCTGTTTCCATTCACAGGTATTTCTGCATAAAGCATTGGCAGAGAACAATTTTTCAGATTTTTGATAAATTTGAGGTTGGCCTCTGATGTTATGGCTTCAGACTGTGGCCAGGAAAACAGACGTTGATCCAGGACAGATTCATCTGTGATGCAGTCCTTGGAAGAACAAATGTGACAAGACCATGAAAGAAGGGTAGAATGACTCCAGAGGCAGGTATGATTGCCCGTCTCTGGGTGAGTAGATTTGGGGTCAGAGCAGGAAGCAGAATGCTATGAGTGGCCAGGCTGCCAGGTCCATTCTGACCAAAGAAGCGCTGCAGGAATTGGGGAGAAATGTGGGATTTCACATTGGGTACTTTGGGTGCATGGATGTAAGCACAGAGTAAGGCACAGTGGGAGAGACTTGGCAACAGGGGCACCTTGGAGACTGAAGGGTCTGTATGGGTATGAAGAATGGGGCCACTTCCAGAAGTCAATACTTACCTTCTGATAAATTGGACACTGGGGGTCAGAATGGAGTTGGGAGATGAGATTCCTGGATGACCCCTCCTGGGCTATGGTCCATATTAGCTTCAGGGATGTGGAGTGGTAGTGAAGGTGTTGTGCAAATACCAGTGATCTGGTGTCTACATTTGACTCCAACTGAGATTCTAGGGGATGTGCCTAGATCTGTAGCTCCTGGGCTGAGCTCAGTAATGACAGTGTGCTCATAGCACCTGGGCATACACGGATGGGAACTATGAGAAAATTTCCTCTGGGGGTTGAAGTGAACTTCAAGGGAACTTAGAAAATGGGAGGCATGCAAACATAAGATGGATGATGTCTGAGCTGATGTGAGGATGCTGCTTCCAAGAGCCAATGTGGAGACTGGTAGAGTCCAGGTTACTTAAGTGTAAGGGGGACATGTGTTGTTTATGTGTTCCCATAACTCAGAAACTTCTGAGATTATCTGCTTATACCATGCTCACTGTACCCACGGTTCCACAAGCATCAGACCCCTGTATTGACTGGCACCCCAGAGTTGCTCACCCTTCAGTCCCCATTCCTTCATACCGAAAATGAGGGCCACTTTTGTAGGAGGTGATTGTGTGAGCTGGAGGCAGGAGAAGGCAGGTTTTGGGAGGTGATCTACAAGGGCAGGGACAGATGCAGTCTAGAGAGAAGGGAAGTGATGGTAGACAAAGGTCTTTGTCCGGGCCTTTTCTCCCCAAAGCAAAATATCAGCTTTGGGAAATTAGTGTGTGAGATGACTGTCATATATCCAGCCTTTGCTGCTCCTTTGGACTATAGGGCATCACAGGGCAGCATCTACCAAGTCACAGACCAGCGCCAGACCCATCCTGCCTCCTTCACTGTTGCTTGACAGCCACACCTTAGTGTTCTGGGGTCTTTGGGACACTTGGAACTCCTATGACCTGGAGAGGGATTGCTTTACTTAGGGGTGTGCTGACAGGTAGAGCACTACTGCAGATAGGAAGGGAGGTACAGACATAGATTTATAGATTCACAGAAGCTGCGGGTATTTCAGAAGGTTCCTCAAAAAGTTAAACAGAGAGCTACCCTATCTACCCTATGACACAGCAATTGCACTACTGGGTATTTAGCCAAAAGATTCAGATGTATTGAAAAGAAGGGTCATGTGTACCCCAGTGTTCATAGCAGTAATGGCCACAATAGCCAAACTGTGGAAAGGGTCAAGGTGCCCTTCAACAGACGAATGGATAAAGAAGATGTGGTCCATATATACAGTGGAATTATACAATGGAATATTATTGAGCCATCAGAAAGGAGGAATACCCCACTTTTGAATCAACATGGAAGGGGCTGGAGGAAATTTTGATAATTATAAAGTGTCAAGCAGAGAAAGTGAATTGTCATATGGTTTCACGTAGTTGTGGAAAATAAGGAATAACATGGAGCACATTAGGAGAAGAAAGGGAAAAGGGAAGGTGGGGGAATTGGAGGGAGAGATGAACCACAAGAGAATGTAAACACGAAGAAACAGATTGTTTTAGAGAAAAGGGGTTGGGGAGATTGATGAGGATGGTGGTGGCTATTAAGGAGGGCATGTACTGAATGGACATATATATATAACATATATAACGTTGTTATACTTAAACCTGAGTCCAAGAACTCTACATCAAAAACTAATGATGTACCATATGGTAACTAACATTACACAATCAAAAATTAAAAAAAAAAAAAGGATCACATACTGAGTCACAAATCAGGCCTCAACCAATACCAAAATTCTGAGATTTTCCCCTGCGTTTTTCAGATAATAATGCTTTGAAGCTGGAACCTGATCAGAAGAAGAATTTTGGAAGTAATTCACATTTAGAGATCAAGAGCATCCTGCTAGGGTGCCTGGGTGGCTCAATGGTTTAAGCCGCTGCCTTCAGCTCAGGTCATGATCTCAGGGTCCTGGGATCGAGTCACACATCGGGCTCTCTGCTCAGCGGGGAGCCTGCTTCTCCTCTCTCTCTCTGCCTGCCTCTCTGACTACTTGTGATCTCTCTTTGTCAAATTAATAAATGAAATCTTTAAAAAAAAGAGCATCCTGCCAGGTAATGATTGCATCAACAAAGAAAATAAAGAAGAACTTAAACAATTCATTGCAACTAATGAAAATGAAAACACACTGGCTCAGAACCTATAGGATGCTGAAAAGTTGGTCTTTAGAGTGGATTACACAGCCACCTAAAAAAATTAGAAAAATCCCAAATGCACAAGCTATACTTACACGTGGAAAAGAAAGCAAATAGAGCTGAAACCAAGCAGGAGAAGGTAAAAAAATAAAGATTAGAGCAGAAATCAATGAAATAAAAACTAGTATAGCAGCAGAGTCCACTAACAAGACTAGAAGCTGGTTCTCAGAACGCATTAATCAGCTCGATAAACCTCTGGCCAGAGGCAGTCAAAAGAAAAGATAAAGGACCCAAGTTAACAAAATCAGGAAGGAAAGGGAAGAGATCATGACCAATGCAAAAGAAACAGGGAATTGTTAGGACACATTATCAGCAACTATATATCAACAAAGTAGGTCATCTGGAAGAAATAGAAGCATTCCTGGAAATTTGTAATCTACCAATTCTGAAACAGGAAGAAATAAACAATCTTAAAAGACCAATAACCAGCAAGGACATTGAAACAGAATCAAAAAAACTCCCCAAAACACAAGAGTCCAGGGCCAGATTCCTTCCCAGCAGAATTGTACCGAACATTTTATTAAAGATTTTATTATTTATTTGACAGAAGTCACAAGTAGGCAGATAGGCAGGCAGAGAGAGAGGTGGAAGCAGGCTCCACACTGAGCAGAGAGTCTGATGAAGGTCTCGATCCCAGGACCCTGAGATCATGGCCTGAGCTGAAGGCAGAGGCTTAACCCACTGAGCCATCCAGGCGCTCTGATCTTCTAAACATTTTAAGAATAAATCATGCCTATCCTGCTGAAGCTGTTTCCAAAAAATGGAAGTGGAAGGAAATTTTCCAAATCATTTTCTGAGGCCAAGCAATACCTTGACCCACAAGCAGACAAAGACCCCATGAAAAAGGAGAATTACAGATGAATAACCTTGGTAAGCACTACTACCAAATTATTCAACAAGATACAATCCAGTAGGATTACATGGTACATTAAAAGGATTATTCTCCACCACCAGGTGAGGTTTATTCCTGGAATGCATGGGAGGTTCAATATTCACAAGTCAATTGATGTGATTGGTCATATAAACAAAAGAAAGTCAAGGAACATATCATCCTCTCATTTGATGCAGAAAAAAGCACTTGGCAAAATAAAACACCCTCTCATGATTAAAATTCCTCAAGATACAGGGATAGAGTGGACATATCTCATATTATAAAAGCCATCTAAGAAGAGCCCACAACAAATATCATTCTCAATGGGGAAAAACTGACAGCTCTTCCTTTCAGGTCAGGAATATGACAGAGATGCCCACTCTCACCACCTTTGTTGAACATAACATTAGAAGCCCCAGCCTCAGCATTTGGGCAAAAATATCAAATAAAAGGGGTTCAAGTTGTCATAGAAGAGGTCAAATCATCTCTCTTTGCATATGACAATATGCTTTATGTGGAAAACCCAAAAGACTTCACTCCTAAATGACTGGAACTCATACAGCAATTCAGAAACGTGTAGGATTCCAAAATTAAAACACAGAAATCTCTTGCTTTTCTTTACACTAACAAAGTGAATGGAGAAAGAGAAATGAAGGTGTCAATTCCATTAACCATAGCACCCAAACCTATAAGATGCCTAGGAATAAACCCAAACAAAGAGGTAAATTATTTCTACTCTAAAAACTACAGAACACTGAGGAAGGACATTGAGGAAGACGCAAAGAGACGGAAAAATATTCCATACTCCTGTATTGGAAGAATCAACGTTGTAAAAATTCATATGCTGTCCAGAGCACTCTACACATTCAACGCAATCCTTATCAAAATGCCCTCAAGACTTTTCACCCCTAAAACAAACAATACTACAATTTCCATGTAACCAGAAAGGATCGTGAATAGCCAGTGGACTGTTGAATAGAAAACCGAAGCTGGGCACATCACAATGCTTGACTTCAAGCTAGTTTACATAGCTGTGGTCATCAAGGCAGCATGGTATTGACACAAAAACAGATCCATAGACCATGTCTATGGTTAACTAATCTTTGACAAAGCAGGAAAGACTACTCAGTGGAAAGAACAGTGTCTTCAATAAATGGTGCTGGAAAAATTGGACAGTCACATACAGAAGGATGATGCTGGACCTTCTCTTACACTATATGCAACCATAAATTCAAAATGGATGAAATGCCTCAATGTGAGACAAGAATCCTTCAAAATCCTAGAAGAGAACCCAGGTTGTGATCCCTTCAACTTCAGCCACAACAACTTCTTGCAACACATGTCTCTAAAGACAAGGGAAACAAAAGAAAAACAAACTACTTTTTCTCAAGATAAGAAGCTTCTGCATAGCAAATGGACCAATCAACAGAACTTCTGATTGGGAGAAGATATTTGCAAATTATATATCCAATAAGGGATTAATATCCAAAATATAGAAAGAACTGATACAAAAGAGACATAATATTCAAATACTTGAGTAAATATATCTGTTTACCTTCTGAATTAAATTTTAACTCAACTATTCAAGCAACTACACAATGTGTCAGAACTCATTTCTAAACTTTGTCCTAGGAACATGCTGATCAATTTATATTTTCACCTTATTCATGTCTGTGGACCTTCTCAAGTGAATACACACATAAAACACTAGGTATTATCCTTTATCTACAAAGATGTATCATGATTGCTGTTAAGTTTTTATGGAGTTATCTAAAAAGTCATGGGCAGAGATGAAAGAAAAGTATACACACTGGTTTGAAAAATATTCAAAGAAGTCTATTCAGAAAAATAACTTCATCCATAGGATGGTGGAAGGACCAATGTCAGCTCTCCAAACCAATATGTTTGTTAATATGCAAGATAACAAAAAGTATATGTCTTATGGCATTTTGATTTTTATTTATAATTTAAGGATGAGATATTTCTCCAAATGCTCAAGATGATTTTAATTAGAATTAATAAAAAATATTTTAATAAAGTATTAGAATTAACAGTTGATACATTCAAGCATTTAAATAACAAAAATCCAAAGGAAAATCTTACCAGTCAATTTGAAGATAAATCTGTTTTCTATTTTACACTTTCACATAGATATATAATTAAATGTTAAAAAGTAAATAAAATATTTACATACTTGTGTGTTAAAAAAACATAAACCTCTCTTTTAATTTCAAACAAAACATGATAGGATTCTTGAAAGAATTTGTGTTGTACCTTTTTTTTCCATTTTATTTATTTTTTCAGCGTAACAGTATTCATTCTTTTTGCACAACACCCAGTGCTCCATGCAAAACGTGCCCTCCCCATTACCCACAACCTGTTCCCCAACCTCCCACCCCTGACCCTTCAAAACCCTCAGGTTGTTTTTCAGAGTCCATAGTCTCTTATGATTTGCCTCCCCTTCTAATTTTTTTTCAATAAACATATAATGTATTTTTATCCCCAGGGGTACAGTTCTGTGAATCGCCAGGTTTACACACTTCACAGCACTCATGATAGCACTTACCCTCCCCAATGTCCATAGCCCCCTCCCCCTCTCCCAATCCCACCTCCCCTCAGCAACCCCCAGTTTGTTTTGTGAGATTAAGAGTCATTAATGGTTTGTCTCCCTCCCAATCCCATCTTGTTTCATTTATTCTTCTCCTATCCCCCTACCCCCCCCATGTTGCTTCTCCATGTCCTCACATCAGGGAGATCATATGATAGTTGTCTTTCTCCAATTGACTTATTTCACTAAGCATGATACACTCTAGTTCCATCCACGTCATCGCAAATGGCATGATTTCATTTCTTTTGATGGCTGCATAGTATTCCATTGTGTATATATACCACATCTTCTTTATCCATTCATCTTTTGATGGACGCCTAGGCTCTTTCCATAGTTTAGCTATTGTAGACATTGCTGCTATAAACATTCGGGTACATGTGCCCCTTCGGATCACTATGTTTGTATCTTTAGGGTAAATACCCAGTAGTACAAATGCTGGGTCATAGGGTAGTTCTATTTTCAACATTTTGAGGAACCTCCATGCTGTTTTCCAGAGTGGTTGCACCAGCTTGCATTCCCACCAACAATGGAGGAGGGTTCCCTTTTCTCCACATCCTCTCCAGCATCTGTCATTTCCTGACTTGTTAATTTTAGCCATTCTGACTGGTGTGAGGTGATATCTCACTGTGGTTTTGATTTGTATTTCCCTGATGCCGAGTGACGTGGAGCACTTTTTCATGTGTCTGTTGGCCATCTGGATGTCTTCTTTGCAGAAATGTCTGTTCATGTCCTCTTCCCATTTCTTGATTGGATTGTTTGTTCTTTGGGTGTTGAGTTTGCTAAGTTCCTTATAGATTTTGGATACTAGCCCTTTATCTGATATGTCGTTTGCAAATATCTTCTCCCATTCTGTCAGTTGTCGTTTGGTTTTGTTAACTGTTTCCTTTGCTGTGCAAAAGCTTTTGATCTTGATGAAATCCCAATAGTTCATTTTTGGCCTTGCTTCCCTTGCCTTTGCCGTTGTTCCTAGGAAGATGTTGCTACGGCTGAGGGCGAAGAGGTTGCTGCCTGCATTCTCCTCAAGGATTTGGATGGATTCCTTTCTCACATTGAGGTCCTTCATCCATTTGGAGTCTATTTTCGTGTGTGGTGTAAGGAAGTGGTCCAATTTCATTTTTCTGCATGTGGCTGTCCAATTTTCCCAGCACCATTTCTTGAAGAGGCTGTCTTTTTTCCATTGGACATTCTTGTCTGCTTTGTCGAAGATTAGTTGACCATAGAATTGAGGGTCGATTTCTGGGCTCTCTATTCTGTTCCACTGATCTATGTGTCTGTTTTTTTGCAGTACCATGCTGTCTTGATGATGACAGCTTTGTAATAGAGCTTGAAGTCCGGAATTGTGATGCCACCAACTTTGGCTTTCTTTTTCAATATTCCTTTGGCTACTCGAGGTCTTTTCTGGTTCCATATAAATTTTAGGATTATTTGTTCCATTTCTTTGAAAAAAATGGATAGTATTTTGATAGGGATTGCATTAAATGTGTAGATTGCTTTAGGTAGCATAGACATTTTCACAATATTTATTTTTCCAATCCAGGAGCATGGAACATTTTTCCATTTTTTTGTGTCTTCCTCAATTTCTTTCATGAGTACTTTATAATTTTCTGTGTATAGATTCTTAGTCTCTTTGGTTAGGTTTATTCCAAGGTATCTTATAGTTTTGGGTACAATTGTAAATGGGATTGACTCCTTAATTTCTTTTTCTTCAGTCTTGTTGTTGGTGTACAGAAATGCAACTGATTTCTGTGCATTGATTTTATATCCTGACACTTTACTGAATTCCTGTACAAGTTCTAGCAGTTTTGGAGTGGAGTCTTTTGGGTTTTCCACATATAGTATCATATCATCTGCGAAGAGTGATAGTTTGACTGCTTCTTTACCAATTTGGATGCCTTTAATTTCTTTTTGTTGTCTGATTGCTGAGGCTAGGACTTCTAGTACTATGTTAAATAGCAGTGGTGATAATGGACATCCCTGCCATGTTCCTGACCTTAACAGAAAAGCTTTCAGTTTTTCTCCATTGAGAATGATATTTGCGGTAGGTTTTTCATAAATGGCTTTGATTATATTGAGGTATGTGCCCTCTATCCCTACACTTTGAAGAGTTTTGATCAGGAAGGGATGCTGTACTTTGTCAAATGCTTTTTCAGCATCTATTGAGAGTATCATATGGTTCTTGTTCTTTCTTTTATTAATGTGTTCTATCACATTGATTGATTTGCGGATGTTGAACCAACCCTGCAGCCCTGGAATAAATCCCACTTGATCGTGGTGAATGATCCTTTTAATGTACTATTGAATCCTATTGGCTAGTATTTTGGCGAGAATTTTTGCGTCTGTGTTCATCAAGGATATTGGTCTGTAGTTCTCTTTTTTGGTGGGATCCTTGTCTGGTTTTGGGATCAAGGTGATGCTGGCCTCATAGAATGAGTTTGGAAATTTTCCTTCCATTTCTATTTTTTAGAACAGTTTCAGGAGAATAGGAATGAGTTCTTCTTTAAATGTTTGGTAGAATTCCCCTGGGAAGCCGTCTGGCCCTGAGCTTTTGTTTGTTTGGAGATTTTTGATGACTGTTTCAATCTCCTTACTGGTTATGGGCCTGTTCAGGTTTTCTATTTCTTCCTGGTTCAGTTGTGGTAGTTTATATGTCTCTAGGAATGCATCCATTTCTTCCAGATTGTCCAATTTGTTGGCGTAGAGTTGCTCACAGTATGTTCTTATAATTGTCTGTATTTCTTTGCTGTCAGTTGTGATCTCTCCTCTTTCATTCATGATTTTATTGATTTGGGTCCTTTCTCTTTTCTTTTTGATGAGTCTGGCCAGGGGTTTATCAATCTTATTGATTCTTTCAAAGAACCAGCTCCTAGTTTCATTTGTTTGTTCTATTGTTTTTTTTTTTTTTGGTTTTGATTTCATTGATTTCTGCTCTGATCTTTATGATTTCTCTTCTCCTGCTGGGTTTAGGGTTTCTTTGTTGTTCTTTCTCCAGCTCCTTTACGTGTAGGGTTAGGTTGTGTACTTGAGACCTTTCTTGTTTCTTGAGAAAGGCTTGTACCGCTATATATTTTCCTCTCAGGACTGCCTTTGCTGTGTCCCACAGATTTTGAACTGTTGTGTTTTGATTATCATTTGTTTCCATGAGTTTTTTTCAATTCTTCTTTAATTTCCTGGTTAACCCATTCATTCTTTAGAAGGATGCTGTTTAGTCTCCATGTATTTGGGTTCTTTCCAGCTTTCCTCTTGTGATTGAGTTCTAGCTTCAGAGCATTGTGGTCTGAAAATATGCAGGGAATAATCCTAATCTTTTGATACCGGTTGAGACCTGATTTGTGATTCAGGATGTGATCTATTCTGGAGAAGGTTCCATGTGCACTAGAGAAGAATGTGTATTCTGTTGCTTTGGGTTGAAATGTTCTGAATATATCTGTGATGTCCATCTGGTCCAGTGTGTCATTTAAGGCCTTTATTTCCTTGTTGATCTTTTGCTTGGATGATCTGTCCATTTCAGTGAGGGGTGTGTTAAAGTCCCCTACTATTATTGTATTATTATTGATGTGGTTCTTTGATTTTGTTATTAATTGATTGATATAGTTGGCTGCTCCCACGTTAGGGGCATAGATATTTAAAATTGTTAGATCTTCTTGTTGGACAGACCCTTTGAGTAGGATATAGTGTCCTTCCTCATCTCTTATTATAGTCCTTGGCTTAAAATCTAATTGATCTGATATAAGGATTGCCACCCCAGCTTTCTTCTGATGCCCATTAGCATGGTAAATTGTTTTCCACCCCCTCACTTTAAATCTGGAGGTGTCTTCGCGTCTAAAATGAGTTTCTTGTAGGCAACATACTGATGGGTTTTGTTTTTTTATCCATTCTGATACCCTGTGTCTTTTGATTGGGGCATTTAACCCATTAACATTAAAAAAGTAAAGGGTAAAAGTTTTAAAAAATTTAACAGAAGAAGAAAAAAAAAAGAAAAAAAATTGAAAAAAGAAAAAAAAAATTGAAGTAGCCGCAAGACTAAAGAATCATGGGGAGAAAGCCATGAGTTCCATGCTTTGCTATCTCCTCCTCTGGAATTGCTCTGCTATCTTAGGAATTGAACCTGCTTTCTCCTTGATAGATGAACTTCGTCCTGGCTGGATATTTTGTTGATCTTCTGGGGGAGGGGCCTGTTGTAGTGACTCTCAAGTGTCTTTGCCCGAGGCGGGATTGCACCGCCCTTACCGGCGGCCGGACTAAGTAATCGGCTCGGGTTCGCTTTTGGGAGCTTCTGTTCCCTGAACGCTTTCTGTAGAGTTCCGGAGGATGGGAATGAAAATGGCGGCCTCCTAGTCTCCGGCCCGGAGGAGCCGAGAGCCTGGGGCCCCACTCCTCAGTGCGCCCCCAGAGGAACAGCACCCAATCACTCCCGAATCCCCAGCCTCTAGCCGCGCTCCGAGCTCACCCAGCCTGCGACCAGTTCAAGGTAACCCCGAGCTGAGAGTTCAGTCCTTGGCTCTGTCTCTGCAGCCGGCTTCTCCGTTCTGATACCTGCGAGCTCTCCAACACTCTGACACCCCCGATCCTTCTGTGACCCTGCGGGGCCTGGGGCCACGCTGACCCCGCGTGGGCTTCACCCTGGTTTAGCCTCTGGAGCAATGTCCCTCAGTGGAACAGACTTTTAAAAGTCCTGATTTTGTGCTCCGTTGCTCCGCCACTTGCCGGGAGCTGGCCCCTCCCCCCGTGGTCTATCTTCCCGTCGTTTTAGATTCACTTCTCCGCCAGGCCTACCTTTCAGAAAGTGGTTGATTTTCTGTTTCTAAAGTTGCTGTTCTTCTTCTCTTCGCTCTCCCGTTGGATTTGTAGGTGTTTGCAATGTTTAGATAAGCTATCGAGCTGATCTCCTGCTACCTGATGTAGTCTCAGGCTGCTACTTCTCCGCCATCATGACTCCTCTCCCGGTGTTGTACCTTTTAATCTCTTATGAACTTGTAGTAAATGTGGTGGAAGTGATATTTTAATCAATGGGTAATATCTACAAGCATCAATGTACTTCTTTACTGAATTTATAGTAAATCAAACTAAGATCTACATTAAATGAAACTATATTGATGTGAATGTGATCACTTTATTTTTTTATTTGTTTATTTCTTGATTTACAGCATAACAGTGTTCATTGTTTTGGCATCACACCCAGTGCTCCATGCAGTACGTGCCCTCCCTATCACCCACCACCTGGTTCCTCAACCTCCCACACCCCCGCCCCTTCAAAAGCCTCTGGTTGTTTTTCAGAGTCCATAGTCTCTCATGGTTCATCTCCCCTTCCAGTTTCCCTCAACTCCCTCTCCTCTCCATCTCCCCATGTCCTCCATGTTATATGGTATGCTCAAAAATTAAGTGAGACCATATGATACTTGACTCTCTCGGCTTGACTTATTTCACTCAGCATAATTTCTTCCAGTCCCATCCATGTTGCTACAGAAGTTGGGTATTCATTCTTTCTGATGGAGGAATAATACTCCATTGTGTATATGGACCACATCTTCCTTATCCATTCATCCGTTGAAGGGCATCTTGGTTCTTTCCACAGTTTGGCGACCGTAGCCATTTCTGCAATAAACATTGGGGTACAGATGGATCTTCTTTTCACTACATCTGTATCTTTGGGGTAAATACCCAGCAGTGCAATTGCAGGGTCATAGGGAAGCTCTATGCTTAATTTCTTGAGGAATCTCCACGTTGTTCTCCAAAGTGGCTGCACTAACATACATTCCCACCAACAGTGTAAGAGGGTTCCCCTTTCTCCACATCCTCTCCAACATATTTAGTTTCCTGCCTTGCTAATTTTGGCCATTATAACTGGTGTCAGGTGGTATCTCGATGTGGTTTTAATTTTAATCTCCCTGATGGCTAGTGATGATGAACATTTTTCATGTCTCTGATAGCCATTTGTATGTCTTTGTTGGAGAAGTGTCTGTTCATAACTTCTGCCCATTTTTTGATATGATTATCTGTTCTGTGTGTGTTGAGTTTGAGAAGTTCTTTATAGATCCTGGATATCAACCTTTTGTCTGTACTGTCATCTGCAAATATCGTCTCCCATCCCGTGGGTTGCCTTTTTGTTTTATTGACTGTTTCCTTTGCTGTGCAGAAGCTTTTGATCTTGATGAAGTCCCAAAAATTCATTTTCGCTTTTGTTCCCTTGGCCTTTGGAGACATATCTTGAAAGAAGTTGCTGTGGCTGATATCGAAGAGGTTACTGCCTATGTTCTCCTCTAGGATTCTGATGGATTCCTGTCTCACCTTGAGGTCTTTTATCCATTTTGAGTTTATCTTTGTGTACAGTTTAAGAGAATGGTCGAGTTTCATTCTTCTACATATCGTTGTCCAGGTTTCCCAGCACCATTTATTGAAGAGACTGTCTTTTCTATTGAATATTTTTTCCTGTTTTGTCGAAGATTAATTCACCATAGAGTTGAGGGTCCATATCTGGGCTCTCCACTCTGTTCCACTGGTCTATGTGTCTGTTTTTATGCCAGTACCATGCTGTCTTGGTGATCACAGCTTTGTAGTAAAGCTTGAAATTGGGTAACGTGATGCCGCCAGTTTTGTTTTTGTTTTTCAACATTTCCTTAGCAATTCAGGGTCTCTTCTGATTCCATACAAATTTTAGGATTATTTGCTCCAGCTCTTTGAAAAATACTGGTGGAATTTTGATCGGAATGGCATTAAAAGTATAGATTGCTCTAGGCAGTATAGACATTCTAACAATGTTTATTCTTCCAATCCAAGGGCATGGAACAGTCTTCCATCTTTTTGTGTCTTCTTCAATTTCTTTCATGAGTGTTCTGTAGTTCCTCGAGTACAGGTCCTTTGCCTCTTTGGTTAGGTTTATTCCCAGGTATCTTATGGTTCTTGGTGCTGTCGTAAATGGAATCGATTCTCTAATTTCCCTTTCTATATTTTCATTGTTAGTGTATAAGAAAGCCACTGATTACTGTACATTGACTTTGTATCCTGCCACGTTACTGAATAGCTGTATGAGTTCTAGTAGTTTGGGGGTGGAGTCTTTCGGGTTTTCCATATAAAGAATCATGTCATCTGCGAAGAGAGAGAGTTTGACTTCTTCCTTGCCAATTTGGATACTTTTTATTTCTCTTTGTTGTCTGATTGCCGCTGCTAGAACTTCCAAGACTATGTTGAACAAGAGTGGTGAGAGTGGGCATCCTTGTCGTGTTCCTGATCTCAACAGGAAGGCTGCAAGCTTTTTCCCTTTGAGGATGATATTTGCTGTGGGTCTTTCATAGATAGATTTTAGGAAGTTCAGGAATGTCCCCTCTATCCCTATACAATTGAAGCGTTTTCATCAGTAACGGATGCTGAATTTTGTCAAGAGCTTTTTCTGCATCAATTGAGAGGACCAGCTGGTCCTTCTCTCTTCTCTAATTGATTTGTTCTATCACATTGATTGATTTGCGAATGTTGAACCAACCTTGCAACCCAGGGATGAATCCCACCTGGTCATGGTGGATAATTTTTTTAATGTGCTGCTGGATCCTGTTTGCTAGGATCTTGTTGAGAATCTTTGCATCCATATACATCAGTGATGTTGGTCTGAAATTCTCCTTTTTGGTAGGGTCTTTGCCTGGTTTGGGGATCAGGGTGATGCTGGCTTCATAAAAAGAGTCTGGAAGTTTTCCTTCTGCTCCAATTTTTTGGAACAGCTTCAGGAGAATTGGTGTTATTTCTTCTTTGAAAGTTTGGTAGAATTCCCCAGGGAATCCGTCAGGTCCTGGGCTCTTGTTTTTTGGGAGGTTTTTGATCACCGCTTCAATCTCATTACTAGATATCGGTCTATTCAGGTTGTCAATTTCTTCCTGGTTCAATTTTGGGAGTGTGTAGCTTTCCAGGAATGCATCCATTTCATCTAGGTTGCTTAGCTTATTGGCATATAACTGTTGGTAATAATTTCTGATGATTGTTTCTATTTCCTTGGTGTTAGTTGTGATCTCTCCCTTTTCATTCATGATTTTATTAATTTGGGCTTTCTCTCTTTTCTTTTGGATTAGTGTGGCCAATGGTTTATCGATCTTATTGATTCTCTCAAAAAACCAGCTTCGAGTTTCATTGATACGTTCTACTGTATCTCTCGTTTCTACCTCATTGATCTCTGCTCTAATCTTGATTATTTCCCTTCTCGCATGTGGAGTTGGTTTGATTTGTGGTTGATTCTCCAGTTCTTTAATGTGTAGAGACAGCTGGTGTATTCTGGATTTTTCAGTGCTTTTGAGGGGGGCTTGGATGGCTATGTATTTCCCCCTTAGAACCGCCTTTGCTGTATCCCATAGGTTTTGGACCGAGGTGTCTTCATTCTCATTGGTTTCCATGAATTGCTTAAGTTCGTCTTTGATCTCCTGGTTGATCCAAGCATTCTTAAGCAAGGTGGTCTTTAGCTTCCAGGTGTTTGAGTTCCTTCTGAACTTTTCCTTGTGATTGAGCTCCAGTTTCAAAGCCCTGTGATCGGAGAATATGCCGGGAATAATGTCAGTCTTTTGGTATCGGTTGAGTCCTGCTTTGTGACCCAGTGTGTGGTCTATTCTGGAGAAGGTTCCATGTGCACTTGAGAAGAATGAATCTTCTGTTGTTTTAGGGTGGAATGTTCTGTATACGTCGATGAGGTCCATCTGGTCCAATGTTTCATTCAATGCTCTTATTTCTTTATTAATTTTCTGCTTCGATGATCTGTCTATTTCTGAGAGAGGCGTATTAAGACCTCCTACGATTATTGTATTCGTATCGATATGACTCCTTATCTTGATTAATAGTTTTCTTATGTAATTGGGTGCTCCCATATTGGGGGCATAGATATTCACAATTGTTAGATCGTCTTGGCGGATAGTCCCTTTAAGAATGATGTAGTGTCCTCCTGTATCTCTGACTACAGTCTTTAGTTTAAAATCAAATTTATCGGATATGAGAATCGCTACTCCGGCCTTCTTTTGAGGCCCATTGGCATGAAAGATGCTTCTCCATCCCTTCACTTTCAGTCTGGGTGTATCCTTAGGTTCAAAATGGGTCTCTTGTAGACAACATATGGATGGGATCTTCTTCCCATTTTTTGATATGATTATCTGTTCTGTGTGTGTTGAGTTTGAGAAGTTCTTTATACATCCTGGATATCAACCTTTTGCCTGTACTGTCATTTGCAAATATCGTCTCCCATCCCGTGGGCTGCCTTTTTGTTTCATTGACTGTTTCCTTTGCTGTGCAGAAGCTTTTGATCTTGATGAAGTCCCAAAAATTCATTTTTGCTTTTGTTCCCTTGGCCTTTGGAGACATATCTTGAAAGAAGTTGCTGTGGCTGATATCGAAGAGGTTACTGCCTATGTTCTCCTCTAGGATTCTGATGGATTCCTGTCTCACCTTGAGGTCTTTTATCCATTTTGAGTTTATCTTTGTGTACAGTTTAAGAGAGTGGTCGAGTTTCATTCTTCTACATATCGCTGTCCAGTTTTCCCAGCACCAATTATTGAAGAGACTGTCTTTTCCATTGAATATTTTTTTCCTGTTTTGTCGAAGATTAATTCACCATAGAGTTGAGGGTCCATATCTGGGCTCTCCACTCTGTTCCACTGGTCTATGTGTCTGTTTTTATGCCAGTACCATGCTGTCTTGGTGATCACAGCTTTGTAGTAAAGCTTGAAATTGGGTAACGTGATGCTGCCAGTTTTGTTTTTGTTTTTCAACATTTCCTTAGCAATTCAGGGTCTCTTCTGATTCCATACAAATTTTAGGATTATTTGCTCCAGCTCTTTGAAAAATACTGGTGGAATTTTGATCGGAATGGCATTAAAAGTATAGATTGCTCTAGGCAGTATAGACATTCTAACAATGTTTATTCTTCCAATCCAAGGGCATGGAACAGTCTTCCATCTTTTTGTGTCTTCTTCAATTTCTTTCATGAGTGTTCTGTAGTTCCTCGAGTACAGGTCCTTTGCCTCTTTGGTTAGGTTTATTCCCAGGTATCTTATGGTTCTTGGTGCTGTCGTAAATGGAATCGATTCTCTAATTTCCCTTTCTATATTTTCATTGTTAGTGTATAAGAAAGCCACTGATTACTGTACATTGACTTTGTATCCTGCCACGTTACTGAATAGCTGTATGAGTTCTAGTAGTTTGGGGGTGGAGTCTTTCGGGTTTTCCATATAAAGAATCATGTCATCTGCGAAGAGAGAGAGTTTGACTTCTTCCTTGCCAATTTGGATACTTTTTATTTCTCTTTGTTGTCTGATTGCCGCTGCTAGAACTTCCAAGACTATGTTGAACAAGAGTGGTGAGAGTGGGCATCCTTGTCGTGTTCCTGATCTCAACAGGAAGGCTGCAAGCTTTTTCCCTTTGAGGATGATATTTGCTGTGGGTCTTTCATAGATAGATTTTAGGAAGTTCAGGAATGTCCCCTCTATCCCTATACAATTGAAGCGTTTTCGTCAGTAACGGATGCTGAATTTTGTCAAGTGCTTTTCCTGCATCATTTGAGAGGACCATGTGGTCCTTCTCTCTTCTCTAATTGATTTGTTCTATCACATTGATTGATTTGCGAATGTTGAACCAACCTTGCAACCCAGGGATGAATCCCACCTGGTCATGGTGGATAATTTTTTTAATGTGCTGCTGGATCCTGTTTGCTAGGATCTTGTTGAGAATCTTTGCATCCATATGCATCAGTGATGTTGGTCTGAAATTCTCCTTTTTGGTAGGGTCTTTGCCTGGTTTGGGGATCAGGGTGATGCTGGCTTCATAAAAAGAGTCTGGAAGTTTTCCTTCTGCTTCAATTTTTTGGAACAGCTTCAGGAGAATTGGTGTTATTTCTTCTTTGAAAGTTTGGTAGAATTCCCCAGGGAATCCGTCAGGTCCTGGGCTCTTGTTTTTTGGGAGGTTTTTGATCACCGCTTCAATCTCATTACTAGATATCGGTCTATTCAGGTTGTCAATTTCTTCCTGGTTCAATTTTGGGAGTGTGTAGCTTTCCAGGAATGCATCCATTTCATCTAGGTTGCTTAGCTTATTGGCATATAACTGTTGGTAATAATTTCTGATGATTGTTTCTATTTCCTTGGTGTTAGTTGTGATCTCTCCCTTTTCATTCATGATTTTATTAATTTGGGCTTTCTCTCTTTTCTTTTGGATTAGTGTGGCCAATGTTTTATCGATCTTATTGATTCTCTCAAAAAACCAGCTCCTAGTTTCATTGATACGTTCTACTGTATCTTTCGTTTCTACCTCATTGATCTCTGCTCTAATCTTGATTATTTCCCTTCTCGCATGTGGAGTTGGTTTGATTTGTGGTTGATTCTCCAGTTCTTTAATGTGTAGAGACAGCTGGTGTATTCTGGATTTTTCAGTGCTTTTGAGGGAGGCTTGGATGGCTATGTATTTCCCCCTTAGAACCGCCTTTGCTGTATCCCACAGGTTTTGGACCGAGGTGTCTTCATTCTCATTGGTTTCCATGAATTGCTTAAGTTCGTCTTTGATCTCCTGGTTGATCCAAGCATTCTTAAGCAAGGTGGTCTTTAGCTTCCAGGTGTTTGAGTTCCTTCTGAACTTTTCCTTGTGATTGAGCTCCAGTTTCAAAGCCCTGTGATCGGAGAATATGCCGGGAATAATGTCAGTCTTTTGGTATCGGTTGAGTCCTGCTTTGTGACCCAGTGTGTGGTCTATTCTGGAGAAGGTTCCATGTGCACTTGAGAAGAATGAATCTTCTGTTGTTTTAGGGTGGAATGTTCTGTATACGTCTATGAGGTCCATCAGGCCCAATGTTTCATTCAATGCTCTTATTTCTTTATTAATTTTCTGCTTCGATGATCTGTCTATTACTGAGAGAGGCATATTAAGATCTCCTTCTATTAATGTATTCATATCAATATGACTCTTTATCTTGATTAATAATTTTCTTATGTAATTGGCTGCTCCCATATTGGGGGCATAGATATTTACAATTGTTAGATCATCTTGGTGGATACTCCCTTTAAGAATTATGTAGTGTCCTCCTGTATCTCTGACTACAGTCTTTAGTTTAAAATCAAATTTATCGGATATGAGAATCGCTACTCCGGCCTTCTTTTGAGGCCCATTGGCATGAAAGATGCTTCTCCATCCCTTCACTTTCAGTCTGGGTGTATCCTTAGGTTCAAAATGGGTCTCTTGTAGACAACATATGGATGGGATCTTCTGCCCATTTTTTGATATGATTATCTGTTCTGTGTGTGTTGAGTTTGAGAAGTTCTTTATAGATCCTGGATATCAACCTTTTGTCTGTACTGTCCTTTGCAAATATCGTCTCCCATCCCGTGGGCTGCCTTTTTGTTTCATTTACTTTCAGACCAACATCACTGATGCATATGGATGCAAAGATTCTCAACAAGATCCTAGCAAACAGGATCCAGCAGCACATTAAAAAAATTATCCACCATGACCAGGTGGGATTCATCCCTGGGTTGCAAGGTTGGTTCAACATTCGCAAATCAATCAATGTGATAGAACAAATCAATTAGAGAAGAGAGAAGAAACACTTGGTCCTCTCAATTGATGCAGAAAAAGCACTTGACAAAATTCAGCATCCGTTACTGATGAAAACGCTTCAATTGTATAGGGATAGAGGGGACATTCCTGAACTTCCTAAAATCTATCTATGAAAGACCCACAGCAAATATCATCCTCAAAGGGAAAAAGCTTGCAGCCTTCCTGTTGAGATCAGGAACACGACAAGGATGCCCACTCTCACCACTCTTGTTCAACATAGTCTTGGAAGTTCTAGCAGCGGCAATCAGACAACAAAGAGAAATTAAAAGTATCCAAATTGGCAAGGAAGAAGTCAAACTCTCTCTCTTCGCAGATGACATGATTCTTTATATGGAAAACCCGAAAGACTCCACCCCCAAACTACTAGAACTCGTACAGCTATTCAGTAACGTGGCAGGATACAAAGTCAATGTACAGTAATCAGTGGCTTTCTTATACACTAACAATGAAAATATAGAAAGGGAAATTAGAGAATCGATTCCATTTACGACAGCACCAAGAACCATAAGATACCTGGGAATAAACCTAACCAAAGAGGCAGAGGACCTGTACTCGAGGAACAACAGAACACTCATGAAAGAAATTGAAGAAGACACAAAAAGATGGAAGACTGTTCCATGCCCTTGGATTGGAAGAATAAACATTGTTAGAATGTCTATACTGCCTAGAGCAATCTATACTTTTAATGCCATTCCGATCAAAATTCCACCAGTATTTTTCAAAGAGCTGGAGCAAATAATCCTAAAATTTGTATGGAATCAGAAGAGACCCTGAATTGCTAAGGAAATGTTGAAAAACAAAAACAAAACTGGCGGCATCACGTTACCCAATTTCAAGCTTTACTACAAAGCTGTGATCAACAAGACAGCATGGTACTGGCATAAAAACAGACACATAGACCAGTGGAACAGAGTGGAGAGCCCAGATATGGACCCTCAACTCTATGGTGAATTAATCTTCGACAAAACAGGAAAAAAATATTCAATGGAAAAGACAGTCTCTTCAATAAATGGTGCTGGGAAAACTGGACAGCGATATGTAGAAGAATGAAACTCGACCACTCTCTTAAACTGTACACAAAGATAAACTCAAAATGGATAAAAGACCTCAAGGTGAGACAGGAATCCATCAGAATCCTAGAGGAGAACATAGGCAGTAACCTCTTCGATATCAGCCACAGCAACTTCTTTCAAGATATGTCTCCAAAGGCCAAGGGAACAAAAGCGAAAATGAATTTTTGGGACTTCATCAAGATCAAAAGCTTCTGCACAGCAAAGGAAACATTCAATGAAACAAAAAGGCAGCCCACGGGATGGGAGACGATATTTGCAAATGACAGTACAGGCAAAAGGTTGATATCCAGGATGTATAAAGAACTTCTCAAACTCAACACACACAGAACAGATAATCATATCAAAAAATGGGCAGAAGATCCCATCCATATGTTGTCTACAAGAGACCCATTTTGAACCTAAGGATACACCCAGACTGAAAGTGAAGGGATGGAGAAGCATCTTTCATGCCAATGGGCCTCAAAAGAAGGCCGGAGTAGCGATTCTCATATCCGATAAATTTGATTTTAAACTAAAGACTGTAGTCAGAGATACAGGAGGACACTACATCATTCTTAAAGGGACTATCCGCCAAGACGATCTAACAATTGTGAATATCTATGCCCCCAATATGGGAGCACCCAATTACATAAGAAAACTATTAATCAAGATAAGGAGTCATATCGATACGAATACAATAATCGTAGGAGGTCTTAATACGCCTCTCTCAGAAATAGACAGATCATCGAAGCAGAAAATTAATAAAGAAATAAGAGCATTGAATGAAACATTGGACCAGATGGACCTCATCGACGTATACAGAACATTCCACCCTAAAACAACAGAAGATTCATTCTTCTCAAGTGCACATGGAACCTTCTCCAGAATAGACCACACACTGGGTCACAAAGCAGGACTCAACCGATACCAAAAGACTGACATTATTCCCGGCATATTCTCCGATCACAGGGCTTTGAAACTGGAGCTCAATCACAAGGAAAAGTTCAGAAGGAACTCAAACACCTGGAAGCTAAAGACCACCTTGCTTAAGAATGCTTGGATCAACCAGGAGATCAAAGACGAACTTAAGCAATTCATGGAAACCAATGAGAATGAAGACACCTCGGTCCAAAACCTGTGGGATACAGCAAAGGCGGTTCTAAGGGGGAAATACATAGCCATCCAAGCCTCCCTCAAAAGCACTGAAAAATCCAGAATACACCAGCTGTCTCTGCACATTAAAGAACTGGAGAATCAACCACAAATCAAACCAACTCCACATGCGAGAAGGGAAATAATCAAGATTAGAGCAGAGATCAATGAGGTAGAAACGAGAGATACAGTAGAACATATCAATGAAACTAGAAGCTGGTTTTTTGAGAGAATCAATAAGATCGATAAACCATTGGCCACACTAATCCAAAAGAAAAGAGAGAAAGCCCAAATTAATAAAATCATGAATGAAAAGGGAGAGATCACAACTAACACCAAGGAAATAGAAACAATCATCAGAAATTATTACCAACAGTTATATGCCAATAAGCTAAGCAACCTAGATGAAATGGATGCATTCCTGGAAAGCTACACACTCCCAAAATTGAACCAGGAAGAAATTGACAACCTGAATAGACCGATATCTAGTAATGAGATTGAAGCGGTGATCAAAAACCTCCCAAAAAACAAGAGCCCAGGACCTGACGGATTCCCTGGGGAATTCTACCAAACTTTCAAAGAAGAAATAACACCAATTCTCCTGAAGCTGTTCCAAAAAATTGAAGCAGAAGGAAAACTTCCAGACTCTTTTTATGAAGCCAGCATCACCCTGATCCCCAAACCAGGCAAAGACCCTACCAAAAAGGAGAATTTCAGACCAACATCACTGATGCATATGGATGCAAAGATTCTCAACAAGATCCTAGCAAACAGGATCCAGCAGCACATTAAAAAAATTATCCACCATGACCAGGTGGGATTCATCCCTGGGTTGCAAGGTTGGTTCAACATTCGCAAATCAATCAATGTGATAGAACAAATCAATTAGAGAAGAGAGAAGAACCACATGGTCCTCTCAATTGATGCAGAAAAAGCACTTGACAAAATTCAGCATCCGTTACTGACGAAAACGCTTCAATTGTATAGGGATAGAGGGGACATTCCTGAACTTCCTAAAATCTATCTATGAAAGACCCACAGCAAATATCATCCTCAAAGGGAAAAAGCTTGCAGCCTTCATGTTGAGATCAGGAACACGACAAGGATGCCCACTCTCACCACTCTTGTTCAACATAGTCTTGGAAGTTCTAGCAGCGGCAATCAGACAACAAAGAGAAATAAAAAGTATCCAAATTGGCAAGGAAGAAGTCAAACTCTCTCTCTTCGCAGATGACATGATTCTTTATATGGAAAACCCGAAAGACTCCACCCCCAAACTACTAGAACTCATACAGCTATTCAGTAACGTGGCAGGATACAAAGTCAATGTACAGTAATCAGTGGCTTTCTTATACACTAACAATGAAAATATAGAAAGGGAAATTAGAGAATCGATTCCATTTACGACAGCACCAAGAACCATAAGATACCTGGGAATAAACCTAACCAAAGAGGCAAAGGACCTGTACTCGAGGAACTACAGAACACTCATGAAAGAAATTGAAGAAGACACAAAAAGATGGAAGACTGTTCCATGCCCTTGGATTGGAAGAATAAACATTGTTAGAATGTCTATACTGCCTAGAGCAATCTATACTTTTAATGCCATTCCGATCAAAATTCCACCAGTATTTTTCAAAGAGCTGGAGCAAATAATCCTAAAATTTGTATGGAATCAGAAGAGACCCTGAATTGCTAAGGAAATGTTGAAAAACAAAAACAAAACTGGCGGCATCACGTTACCCAATTTCAAGCTTTACTACAAAGCTGTGATCACCAAGACAGCATGGTACTGGCATAAAAACAGACACATAGACCAGTGGAACAGAGTGGAGAGCCCAGATATGGACCCTCAACTCTATGGTGAATTAATCTTCGACAAAACAGGAAAAAAATATTCAATGGAAAAGACAGTCTCTTCAATAATTGGTGCTGGGAAAACTGGACAGCGATATGTAGAAGAATGAAACTCGACCACTCTCTTAAACTGTACACAAAGATAAACTCAAAATGGATAAAAGACCTCAAGGTGAGACAGGAATCCATCAGAATCCTAGAGGAGAACATAGGCAGTAACCTCTTCGATATCAGCCACAGCAACTTCTTTCAAGATATGTCTCCAAAGGCCAAGGGAACAAAAGCGAAAATGAATTTTTGGGACTTCATCAAGATCAAAAGCTTCTGCACAGCAAAGGAAACAGTCAATGAAACAAAAAGGCAGCCCACGGGATGGGAGACGATATTTGCAAATGACAGTACAGGCAAAAGGTTGATATCCAGGATCTATAAAGAACTTCTCAAACTCAACACACACAGAACAGATAATCATATCAAAAAATGGGCAGAAGATCCCATCCATATGTTGTCTACAAGAGACCCATTTTGAACCTAAGGATACACCCAGACTGAAAGTGAAGGGATGGAGAAGCATCTTTCATGCCAATGGGCCTCAAAAGAAGGCCGGAGTAGCGATTCTCATATCCGATAAATTTGATTTTAAACTAAAGACTGTAGTCAGAGATACAGGAGGACACTACATCATTCTTAAAGGGACTATCCGCCAAGACGATCTAACAATTGTGAATATCTATGCCCCCAATATGGGAGCACCCAATTACATAAGAAAACTATTAATCAAGATAAAGAGTCATATCGATACGAATACAATAATCGTAGGAGATCTTAATACGCCTCTCTCAGAAATAGACAGATCATCGAAGCGGAAAATTAATAAAGAAATAAGAGCATTGAATGAAACATTGGACCAGATGGACCTCATCGACGTATACAGAACATTCCACCCTAAAACAACAGAAGATTCATTCTTCTCAAGTGCACATGGAACCTTCTCCAGAATAGACCACACACTGGGTCACAAAGCAGGACTCAACCGATACCAAAAGACTGACATTATTCCCTGCATATTCTCCGATCACAGTGCTTTGAAACTAGAGCTCAATCACAAGGAAAAGTTCAGAAGGAACTCAAACACCTGGAAGCTAAAGACCACCTTGCTTAAGAATGCTTGGATCAACCAGGAGATCAAAGACGAACTTAAGCAATTCATGGAAACCAATGAGAATGAAGACACCTCGGTCCAAAACCTGTGGGATACAGCAAAGGCGGTTCTAAGGGGGAAATACATAGCCATCCAAGCCTCCCTCAAAAGCACTGAAAAATCCAGAATACACCAGCTGTCTCTACACATTAAAGAACTGGAGAATCAACCACAAATCAAACCAACTCCACATGCGAGAAGGGAAATAATCAAGATTAGAGCAGAGATCAATGAGGTAGAAACGAGAGATACAGTAGAACGTATCAATGAAACTAGAAGCTGGTTTTTTGAGAGAATCAATAAGATCGATAAACCATTGGCCACACTAATCCAAAAGAAAAGAGAGAAAGCCCAAATTAATAAAATCATGAATGAAAAGGGAGAGATCACAACTAACACCAAGGAAATAGAAACAATCATCAGAAATTATTACCAACAGTTATATGCCAATAAGCTAAGCAACCTAGATGAAATGGATGCATTCCTGGAAAGCTACACACTCCCAAAATTGAACCAGGAAGAAATTGACAACCTGAATAGACCGATATCTAGTAATGAGATTGAAGCAGTGATCAAAAACCTCCCAAAAAACAAGAGCCCAGGACCTGACGGATTCCCTGGGGAATTCTACCAAACTTTCAAAGAAGAAATAACACCAATTCTCCTGAAGCTGTTCCAAAAAATTGAAGCAGAAGGAAAACTTCCAGACTCTTTTTATGAAGCCAGCATCACCCTGATCCCCAAACCAGGCAAAGACCCTACCAAAAAGGAGAATTTCAGACCAACATCACTGATGCATATGGATGCAAAGATTCTCAACAAGATCCTAGCAAACAGGATCCAGCAGCACATTAAAAAAATTATCCACCATGACCAGGTGGGATTCATCCCTGGGTTGCAAGGTTGGTTCAACATTCGCAAATCAATCAATGTGATAGAACAAATCAATTAGAGAAGAGAGAAGAACCACATGGTCCTCTCAAATGATGCAGGAAAAGCACTTGACAAAATTCAGCATCCGTTACTGACGAAAATGCTTCAATTGTATAGGGATAGAGGGGACATTCCTGAACTTCCTAAAATCTATCTATGAAAGACCCACAGCAAATATCATCCTCAAAGGGAAAAAGCTTGCAGCCTTCCTGTTGAGATCAGGAACACGACAAGGATGCCCACTCTCACCACTCTTGTTCAACATAGTCTTGGAAGTTCTAGCAGCGGCAATCAGACAACAAAGAGAAATAAAAAGTATCCAAATTGGCAAGGAAGAAGTCAAACTCTCTCTCTTAGCAGATGACATGATTCTTTATATGGAAAACCCGAAAGACTCCACCCCCAAACTACTAGAACTCATACAGCTATTCAGTAACGTGGCAGGATACAAAGTCAATGTACAGTAATCAGTGGCTTTCTTATACACTAACAATGAAAATATAGAAAGGGAAATTAGAGAATCGATTCCATTTACGACAGCACCAAGAACCATAAGATACCTGGGAATAAACCTAACCAAAGAGGCAAAGGACCTGTACTCGAGGAACTACAGAACACTCATGAAAGAAATTGAAGAAGACACAAAAAGATGGAAGACTGTTCCATGCCCTTGGATTGGAAGAATAAACATTGTTAGAATGTCTATACTGCCTAGAGCAATCTATACTTTTAATGCCATTCCGATCAAAATTCCACCAGTATTTTTCAAAGAGCTGGAGCAAATAATCCTAAAATTTGTATGGAATCAGAAGAGACCCTGAATTGCTAAGGAAATGTTGAAAAACAAAAACAAAACTGGCGGCATCACGTTACCCAATTTCAAGCTTTACTACAAAGCTGTGATCACCAAGACAGCATGGTACTGGCATAAAAACAGACACATAGACCAGTGGAACAGAGTGGAGAGCCCAGATATGGACCCTCAACTCTATGGTGAACTAATCTTCGACAAAACAGGAAAAAAATATTCAATGGAAAAGACAGTCTCTTCAATAAATGGTGCTGGGAAAACTGGACAGCGATATGTAGAAGAATGAAACTCGACCACTCTCTTAAACTGTACACAAAGATAAACTCAAAATGGATAAAAGACCTCAAGGTGAGACAGGAATCCATCAGAATCCTAGAGGAGAACATAGGCAGTAACCTCTTCGATATCAGCCACAGCAACTTCTTTCAAGATATGTCTCCAAAGGCCAAGGGAACAAAAGCGAAAATGAATTTTTGGGACTTCATCAAGATCAAAAGCTTCTGCACAGCAAAGGAAACAGTCAATGAAACAAAAAGGCAGCCCACGGGATGGGAGACGATATTTGCAAATGACAGTACAGGCAAAAGGTTGATATCCAGGATCTATAAAGAACTTCTCAAACTCAACACACACAGAACAGATAATCATATCAAAAAATGGGCAGAAGATCCCATCCATATGTTGTCTACAAGAGACCCATTTTGAACCTAAGGATACACCCAGACTGAAAGTGAAGGGATGGAGAAGCATCTTTCATGCCAATGGGCCTCAAAAGAAGGCCGGAGTAGCGATTCTCATATCCGATAAATTTGATTTTAAACTAAAGACTGTAGTCAGAGATACAGGAGGACACTACATCATTCTTAAAGGGACTATCCGCCAAGACGATCTAACAATTGTGAATATCTATGCCCCCAATATGGGAGCACCCAATTACATAAGAAAACTATTAATCAAGATAAGGAGTCATATCGATACGAATACAATAATCGTAGGAGATCTTAATACGCCTCTCTCAGAAATAGACAGATCATCGAAGCAGAAAATTAATAAAGAAATAAGAGCATTGAATGAAACATTGGACCAGATGGACCTCATCGACGTATACAGAACATTCCACCCTAAAACAACAGAAGATTCATTCTTCTCAAGTGCACATGGAACCTTCTCCAGAATAGACCACACACTGGGTCACAAAGCAGGACTCAACCGATACCAAAAGACTGACATTATTCCCTGCATATTCTCCGATCACAGGGCTTTGAAACTGGAGCTCAATCACAAGGAAAAGTTCAGAAGGAACTCAAACACCTGGAAGCTAAAGACCACCTTGCTTAAGAATGCTTGGATCAACCAGGAGATCAAAGATGACCTTAAGAAATTCATGGAAACCAATGAGAATGAAGACACCTCGGTCCAAAACCTATGGGATACAGCAAAGGCGGTTCCAAGGGGGAAATACATAGCCATCCAAGCCTCCCTCAAAAGCACTGAAAAATCCAGAATACACCAGCTGTCTCTACACATTAAAGAACTGGAGAATCAACCACAAATCAAACCAACTCCACATGCGAGAAGGGAAATAATCAAGATTAGAGCAGAGATCAATGAGGTATAAACGAGAGATACAGTAGAACGTATCAATGAAACTAGAAGCTGGTTTTTTGAGAGAATCAATAAGATTGATAAACCATTGGCCACACTAATCCAAAAGAAAAGAGAGAAAGCCCAAATTAATAAAATCATGAATGAAAAGGGAGAGATCACAACTAACACCAAGGAAATAGAAACAATCATCAGAAATTATTACCAACAGTTATATGCCAATAAGCTAAGCAACCTAGATGAAATGGATGCATTCCTGGAAAGCTACACACTCCCAAAATTGAACCAGGAAGAGATTGACAACCTGAATAGACCGATATCTAGTAATGAGATTGAAGCAGTGATCAAAAACCTCCCAAAAAACAAGAGCCCAGGTCCTGACGGATTCCCTGGGGAATTCTACCAAACTTTCAAAGAAGAAATAACACCAATTCTCCTGAAGCTGTTCCAAAAAATTGGAGCAGAAGGAAAACTTCCAGACTCTTTTTATGAAGCCAGCATCACCCTGATCCCCAAACCAGGCAAAGACCCTACCAAAAAGGAGAATTTCAGACCAACATCACTGATGAATATGGATGCAAAGATTCTCAACAAGATCCTAGCAAACAGGATCCAGCAGCACATTAAAAAAATTATCCACCATGACCAGGTGGGATTCATCCCTGGGTTGCAAGGTTGGTTCAACATTCGCAAATCAATCAATGTGACAGAACAAATCAATTAGAGAAGAGAGAAGAACCACATGGTCCTCTCAATTGATGCAGAAAAAGCACTTGACAAAATTCAGCATCCGTTACTGATGAAAACGCTTCAAAGTATAGGGATAGAGGGGACATTCCTGAACTTCCTAAAATCTATCTATGAAAGACCCACAGCAAATATCATCCTCAAAGGGAAAAAGCTTGCAGCCTTCCTGTTGAGATCAGGAACACGACAAGGATGCCCACTCTCACCACTCTTGTTCAACATAGTCTTGGAAGTTCTAGCAGTGGTAATCAGACAACAAAGAGAAATAAAAAGTATCCAAATTGGCAAGGAAGAAGTCAAACTCTCTCTCTTCGCAGATGACATGATTCTTTATATGGAAAACCCGAAAGACTCCACCCCCAAACTACTAGAACTCATACAGCTATTCAGTAACGTGGCAGGATACAAAGTCAATGTACAGTAATCAGTGGCTTTCTTATACACTAACAATGAAAATATAGAAAGGGAAATTAGAGAATCGATTCCATTTACGACAGCACCAAGAACCATAAGATACCTGGGCATAAACCTAACCAAAGAAGTAAAGGACCTGTACTCGAGGAACTACAGAACACTCATGAAAGAAATTGAAGAAGACACAAAAAGATGGAAGACTGTTCCATGCCCTTGGATTGGAAGAATAAACATTGTTAAAATGTCTATACTGCCTAGAGCAATCTATACTTTTAATGCCATTCCGATCAAAATTCCACCAGTATTTTTCAAAGAGCTGGAGCAAATAATCGTAAAATTTGTATGGAGCCAGAAGAGACCCTGAATTGCTAAGGAAATGTTGAAAAACAAAAACAAAACTGGCGGCATCACGTTACCCAATTTCAAGCTTTACTACAAAGCTGTGATCACCAAGACAGCATGGTACTGGCATAAAAACAGACACATAGACCAGTGGAACAGAGTGGAGAGCCCAGATATGGACCCTCAACTCTATGGTCAAATAATCTTCGACAAAACAGGAAAAAATATTCAATGGAAAAAAGACAGTCTCTTCAATAAATGGTGCTGGGAAAACTGGACAGCGATATGTAGAAGAATGAAACTCGACCATTCTCTTACACCGTACACAAAGATAAACTCAAAATGGATAAAAGACCTCAACGTGAGACAGGAATCTATCAGAATCCTAGAGGAGAACACAGGAAGTAACCTCTTCGATATCAGCCACAGCAACTTCTTTCAAGATATGTCTCCAAAGGCCAAGGGAACAAAAGCAAAAATGAACTTTTGGGACTTCATCAAGATCAAAAGCTTCTGCACAGCAAAGGAAACAGTCAACAAAACAAAGAGGCAACCCACGGAATGGGAGAAGATATTTGCAAATGACAGTACAGACAAAAGGTTGATATCCAGGATCTATAAAGAACTTCTCAAACTCAACACACACAAAACAGATAATCATATGAAAAAAATGGGCAGAAGCTATGAACAGACCCTTCTCCAATGAAGACATACAAATGGCTATCAGACACCTGAAAAATTGTTCATCATCACTAGCCTTCAGAGAGATTCAAAATAAAACAACATTGAGATACCACCTAACACCAGTTAGAATTGCCAAAATTAGCAAGACAGGAAACAACGTGTGTTGGAGAGGATGTGGAGAAAGGGGAACCCTCTTACACTGTTGGTTGGAATGCATGTTAGTGCAGCCACTTTGGAGAACAGTGTGGAGATTCCTGAAGAAATTAAAAATAGAGCTTCCCTATGACCCTGCAATTGCACTGCTGGTTATTTACCCCAATGATACAGATGTAGTGAAAAGAAGGGCCATCTGTACCCCAGTTTTTTTTTGCAGCAATGGCTATGGTTGCCAAACTGTGGAAAGAACCAAGATGCCCTTCAACGGATGAATGGATAAGGAAGATGTGGTTCATATACACAATGGAGTATTATGCCTCCATCAGAAAGGACGAATACCCAACTTTTGTAGCAACATGGACGGGACTGGAAGAGATTATGCTGAGCGAAATAAGTCAAGCAGAGAGAGTCAAGTATCATATGGTCTCACTTATTTGTGGAGCATAACAAATAACATGGAGGACATGGGGAGATGGAGAGGAGAGGGAGTTGAGGGAACCTGGAAGGGGAGATGAACCATTAGAGACTATGGACTCTGAAAAACAACCAGAGGGTTATGAAGGGGTGGCAGGGGGGTGGGGGGGAGGTGGGAGGTTGAGGAACCAGGTGGTGGGTAATAGGGAGGGCACGTACTGCATGGAGCACTGGGTGTGATGCCAAAACAATGAACACTGTTATGCTGTAAATAAACAAATTAAAAAAAAAGTAAAAAAAAAAAAATGGCTCTTGCAATGGCCACGATCGCCAAACTGTGGAAAGAACCAAGATGCCCTTCAACGGATGAATGGATAAGGAAGATGTAGTACATAGACACAATGGAGTATTATGCCTCCATCAGAAAGGATGAATACCCAACTTTTGTAGCAACATGGACGGGACTGGAAGAGATTATGCTGAGCGAAATAAGTCAAGCAGAGAGAGTTAAGTATCATATGGTTTCACTTATTTGTGGAGCATAACAAATAATATGGAGGACATGGGGAGATGGAGAGGAGAAGGGAGTTGAGGGAAACTGGAAGGGGAGATGAACCATGAGAGACTATGGACTCTGAAAAACAACCAGAGAGTTTTGAAGGGGCGGGTGGGTGGGAGGTTGAGGAACCAGGTGGTGGGTAATAGGGAGGGCACGTACTGCATGGAGCACTGGGTGTGATGCCAAAACAATGAACACTGTTATGCTGTAAATAAACAAATAAAAAAATGGGCAGAAGATATGAACAGACACTTCTCCAACGAAGACATACAAATGGCTATCAGACACATGAAAAAAATGTTTATCATCACTAGCCATCAGGGAGATTCAAATTAAAACCACATTGAGATACCACCTGACACCAGTTAGAATGGCCAAAATTAGCAACGTGTTTTGGAGATGATGTAGAGAAAGGGGAACCCTCTTACACTGTTGGTGGGAATGCAAGTCAGTGCAGCACTTTGGAGAACAGTGTGGGGACTCCTGAAGAAATTAAGAATAGAGCTTCCCTATGACCCTGCAATTGCACTGCTGGGTATTTACCCCAAAGATACAGATGTAGTGAAAGAAGGGCCATCGGTACCCCAATGTTTATTGCAGCAATGGCTACGGTCGCCAAACTGTGGAAGGAACCAAGATGCCCTTCAATGGATGAATGGATAAGGAAGATGTAGTACATAGACACAATGGAGTATTATGCCTCCATCAGAAAGGATGAATACCCAACTTTTGTAGCAACTTGGACGGGACTGGAAGAGATTATGCTGAGCGAAATAAGTCAAGCAGAGAGAGTCAAGTATCATATGGTCTCACTTATTTGTGGAGCATAACAATTAACACGGAGGACATGGGGAGATGGAGAGGAGAGGGAGTTGAGGGAACCTGGAAGGGGAGATGAACCATGAGAGATGATGGACTCTGAAAAACAACCAGAGGGTTTTGAAGGGGTGGGGGGGTGGGAGGTTGAGGAACCAGGTGGTGGGTAATAGGGAGGGCAGGTACTGCATGGAGCACTGGGTGTGATGCCAAAACAATGAACACTGTTATGCTGTAAATAAACAAATAAACGAATAAAAAAGGAAAAAAATTCTAAGAGTTTATAAGATTTTTGTTAAAAATTGTTTTCTCGTTGAATCATACATTTGATTTCTCTTCAAGTCAACTTAATTTGCTAGAAAGTCTAGAATTACACTCTATCAGGAAAATAGAATCAGCCTAAACTACATCCGGAAAACAACTTAATTAGTTCATGAGTATTTTAAAAAAAGGAAATTTCATCTGAACTTAATAGGTTGTATGCTAACTGAAGAACCAAGAAAATGAACTTAAGAATTTTCACACAAACAATATGAATCCAGCCCATAAGATATAATCTATGTTAAAATTCTGAAGTGAAAATATTTCAGCTGTACTCATACATAGATTCAGCATTTGCCTTTTTCTTCTCATAATCAAGTATCTATTGCATTAAAAATGTCATTATAGAAGGAATCACAAGGATCATATCCTTCTTGAAAGATGGCACCTACTTGGGAACTGAAGCCCCACATAGCTTTATTGAAATGTTGAAATATTCCAGGAGTGAATCTAAAACTCAAGACCACATAGAACTAAAATGTTGGGGTCATCTGGATTATTTGATCTTTTATATTTGAAATCCTTACACCAACAAATTGGAAAATCTGAAAGAGTGGCATTACTGTGTACTAACAATGACAACAGGGACTTAGAAACATCAGAGATATTGCCCAAAGTTAAAGAGTGGTTAATGGTAGTATCAGGGTTCAATTCCAAGTGTGTTTGCTTCTAAAATCTGTTATTCTCCTATGACACAGAATGTACCATAGCCAGAGATTTAGACTATTTCTTACTCAGTCTCAATATTTCAATAACACACACACACACACACACACACACACACACACACACACATACACACATCCCTGACTGACTGTATATATGTGTTTATAACTACTGCTGTGTGAAACACTAGCAATATGAATATATGCACATGCATATGTGTCCATAAACATACAGATGTATATAATCACAGAGTTTTATTGATTCATTTAACAACTACTTCTTTGAATAACTAATGTGTCTAGGCAAGCTGAGCAACTTACAAATATGAACCTAGCTCCATCATTTCTGTTAACTCCAAGTATCAAAAATTGGGAAAAAATAAACCTCAGTGCTAATCTTATGAGTATCCAAAATCTTTGCTTACGAAAAGTAACTAAGCATAATATAATCCTAGTTATTTGAAGTTCTTGTTTACATGTGATCTTATTACAATATTTATTTTATCATTCTTCCAAGTACTTTTGGTTAGAATTTAAAGCAACAAAACCTTTTTCAGAAAATTGTTTTATTTCTCACCCTCAATTAAAGCTTATAAAATGGAATAAAAGGAAAATTAATACCAGAGATCCTTCAGAAGTCCATTCATGGACGATGCCCAATTTCCCCCAATTATTATTGTTTGCCTTCTTGTACATCCTGCAACATTTGCCAAGTAGCGTTTAGAATCACCATCAAAAAATAAAAGTGAACCTCAGTGGTTTTTGGCTCATGTAGATAGTGTCCTCAGTAGCAGATCATGTCTTTGATTTGCCCCAATGGAATGCTGTTTACAGAAAAAGCGTGCATGAATCACTTTTATGCGTTAAACATCTTTCTCTGCACATCATCTGGCATTCGTAGTGGCTGATTGAGTCTGCTGGCTAGAATTAGAGTTCTTTCTAGGGGAAGGTTAAATTTAAGTAGCTCTCTTATGATTTCATATATGGCCAATCATTTGCATAATTTAGACACAGAGTATTTCATTTCTCTTTTTTTAAATAAATTTGAATATATTCTTAATTTCAAGGTGAACTTCTGGAACACACTCTTTATGCTTGTGATGCAGTACTTTAAGACACGGGCAAAAAAAAAAAGACACGGGCTTTGGAGTCAGACACATCTGGATTTGATTCCTTGATCTATCATTTAAGCTTTATAACCTTGAACATGGTAATATCTCTAAAACATTACTTCCTTGTTTCAAAAATAAGTAATGAAATGGCTGATCTTATTGGAAGTAGTGTAAGGATAAAAAAGATTGTAAAATCTCCCAGTAAGTTTTTTGGCAATGTAGGTAGACTTTAATAAATGATAAGTGTAATAGTTTGTCAGACACTGTTACAATAAACAGGGTAATAATTCAATTTCGAAAATACCATCACAGGTTTAAGCTGGCATTGAACAAAATTTTGTTTCTATTTTCTTCCTCTTTCAAGTTTAGAGTTCTATTTTATTTTCATATACAGTGAACAGTTACTAATTGGACAGCTGTTATATGTGTGGCAATATCATCAATATTTGGGGGCTTTATGATTCAAAACATTAAGGGGTTTAAATCTATCTGAAAACGAAAGATCAGGACATATTGAAGCTGTGAATAATGCAAAAGATACATACACACATGTTGCATTGTATAATAGGGAAAATTAATATAGGAATTAAAAAGAGAAAATGAATAAAGATGAAAATTTAATATAGTCAGAAAAGACTTGACAAAGGTCTTAGGGGCCCGAGGATGATCTTGAAAGGCAGTTATAATCTCTATAACATCTGTGAAATGGTTATTTGGCATAGTTTATGAAGGAATGTATATGTTTATGCCTCATTCATAGAAACGTGAACTTAAATACACACACATATGTATATGTATACACGCACACACACGCACACACACACACATACTTACACATACACACATGTAATCTCTCTCTTTTTCCCTCTCTCTCTCTATCTAATATGGAAGCCATGGAGACCAGAAAATTTAGGTTGTTTGCTCAGGTTGTTAACTACTAGCCAGTGGTAAAGCTTAAACTGATGTCTAGGTCTTCTGCTCTGGTTCCAGTACTTTTTTACTGCAATATCTTGAGTGACCAATCATTCAAAACCTTCTTGAATTATTCATATATATATATATGGACAATCCTGTCTTATTGCATAAGGCCATTTCCTTTATAGATATTAAGACTATAAGACTTTTCTTATATTCAGCCATCACAATGACAATTTCTGCACCATCAGTTTCATTAGCGTGCTAGAGCTGGATTCTACAGCTTACTGAAAGTCTCAAATCTGTGTTGTGATTTCACATTGGTAGCCTGAAACAACCCATGTTGGAAGTATTTGCACCATGGAAACAAACGAATGCTATAAATTATGGCTTCTTTTTGTTGTTGTTGTTCTGAAGAGTAAACAGATAAATATTTTCTAGCACACCACTCTTCTTAATAGTGAATTCTATACAATTCCATTATTAAAATGGATAAAAGTATAAAATTATGTTTTTAATGTCACATAAGTGGACTTCAGAATAAGATATGGATAGGTCAAACAAATAACAATTCCTGAAAGAAAGTGATGAAAATGGAATAATTATTATTTTCAACCAGAGGATTCTCTTATAAGTAGAGGAACAATTTTGATATATAAGGCATATGGAATGAACTGTTGTAGTAAATTTTGTATTGTATGTATGTAAATTTACACAAAAGAATTGGAAGTTACATACCATGAATAGAAAAATTCTATCCCAGAAACACAAGGACATTCCTGTTCCAAAGATATATATAAATCTACTCTTATTCATCAATTGGTGAAATATGAAAATAACAAATTACTTCAATAGATGAAGATAAAGCATTTGATTAAAAGTGTTATTAATCATATACAATGGATAATGGCATATGCAAGCTACACACAGAAAAATTCAATAATTTCATTTACATAAGTAAGTGATAGTTATAAAATGTAAACTTTACATATGACCAAAAAATGCTTGATTTAATAAATATAAACATAAACCTGAAAGATGCTGCAAATATTAACCAGATAACATATTGTGGGTGATTTTCATTTACTCCTTAAAATTTTCTCTATGTTTAAAATTTATCTACATTGAAACATTAAGACTATGTAGATTATGAAAATAATGAAATGGAAATATAGAGCCTAGACCTCATTCACAACAGCAACAAAAACCTAAAATATACAAGAGTAGTTTTATTTTTTTAGAGATTTGTTTATTTTAGAGAGTAAGAGCATGTGTGTGTGTGTGTGTGTGTGTATATGTGAGAGAGAGAGAGAGAGAGAGAGAGAGAGAGAGAGTGGGCGGTTGGGCAGAGTCAGAGAATCTTCAAGAAGACTCCCTGCTGAACATAGAACCCAATTCTGGGATGGATCCCAGGAATGAAAAGATCATGATCTGAGCTGAAACTCACAACTGAGCCAGCCATATGCCCCTCCAACATTAGCTTTAAATGAGAAGAAATCAAAATGAGATCAATCCTAAATATGTATGCATAAAAAGGAAGAGTAGGAGACAGAAGGAAAAGAAGAAAGACAAGAGCAGAGGAAGAGTAGTCAAGGAGTAATATAAATTTTACTAAAGCTGGCAAGGGACAAAACTAGAAAGAAAGAAAGAACTTTATTAGTAGTATCTTTGTGGTATGACCAAATGTGATTTGTTTTTACTCTACATGCTTGAAAAAAAATCTTCCTATTTTTATTTCATTTTTAACTTTAATATTTAATATTCAATGAAATATTTTGGGACTTCAGGAGGAATTCTCCTCAACCACACTGTGCCCCCCAATTTTTGCTATATGTTTGATCCAACTCCATATCTTAGGTCTTGGAGATGATCATTGTTTTCTCTAACATGAACCAATAATAATAGACATTCCTGTATCTGGTTGGTTTCTTTTATTGTCTTTACCACAATGATAAGTCCTTATTAACTTATTTATGTACATGTTAAATGTCTCTTGCTCTCTCACTTATCATTAACTCCAAAAGGGCAGTCAGCTTTTCTTTTTACTTCACCAATATATAATCAATTGCCTAACACATGACACATTAGATAGGAACTCAAAATAAACACATTTAAGAGAATAAATAATGTAAATGAGGAAAGTGAAATTGTAACAGATTTGGAAGTATAACTGAAATTTATAAATATTTTTCAGGTGCCAGTATGTTGCAGGGTGGCCATGTCAACTAATGTGTAGGTTCAAACAGCCATCTTGAGAATGTGCCCCCTGTGCCTCCATTCTACCACCCCTTGTAGGGTGAGTACTACCTGAAGAGATTTGTTCTTTCCTCTGTAATTTCTTCTAAGAGTTTTAAAGTTGAGTCACTTGCCATAGGAGATGCATGGCAGGTGGCAGTAAGGAGGAGAGGTTAAGACTGGCTTTGTGGTGCCTGAGTCCATCTGCTCTGGGCTCACCCTCACTTCCCTCTGAATTCATCAAGACTTCTCTCCTTCTCCAGTGCACAGTGCCAGTGACAGTGTAGCTGCTAACCCATGGGGAATATTAGCATACATACAAAAATTACTATACACCTGTGATGTATGATGACCACATACGAAATCCAACAGAATGAACATTAAATATCATTTGAAATAGAATTATTGGAGTATACAGACTCCAGAAAATTAATAAACAGAATAAATCTATCCTTATGGATATAGGAAAATATCATTAGCAATAAGACCCAAGAAAACTACAGGAAAGAACCAAGTCAAAATATTGCATATGAAAAATAGAACGGTTGAATTAGATTTCACATAGATAGGGTAAATAAGAGGATGAAAACAGATAAAAAGGTGTGTAATTGGTACTTTCGGTGGACATAACAGTAGTTTCGACTTTGGAGCTGGCAAACTTATGGTAGGACCATTTGTGCCATTTCTTTACCAAAGAACTAATTAGTGATATATGGTTGGGGGATAGGGAGAAGTGGAAGCTGGTGCAGGAGCCTGGCATAAGGAGCAGCAATAGAGCTTTTGTCATACCTCCCATGCCCTTTTCATCCCCTCCCTCACTGTCCCAACCTCCCCGACCGCTGCTAATCTTAATGGGCAGGGGAAGGAAAATGAGAAGTAGAGATGAGCAACTGAGGGACACAACTGACTGAGGAAGCCCCACAAATAGGGTTTTCATGGAAATAAAAGGGGCCACTCTAATCCCTTCCTCAGATCTTCAGCTGGGGCTCCCCACTGGCTGAACTCACCCAGCCAGAGAGCATAGATAAGTGTCAGGCCTTTCTATCTCCCACTTCCACACCACAGAATGGGTGGGATGGGTGGAGACTTAATATGGGTGTCTTTAGGGACAGACAGGAGGTATCTGCTACAGGAGGGTGGGTCGAAATTACTAGATTCCTCTCTGATGCTTTAGAAAAAAAGAAATTAAAAGCATTCATTAAAATAATCTCCATGGGGAACCTGGCTGGCTCAGTTAGTGGAATTTACAATATTTTATCTTGGGGTTGCGAGTTTGAGAAACACAGTAGGCATAAATATTAAGCAAAAATAAATAAATAAACAAACAAATAAATAAACAAATAAGTAAATAAAACTTGAATAGAAGGGCAAACTTAAAAGCCAACTCTCAATTATAGAGAGCAAACAAAATTATAGAGAACAAGCAAATCATTACAGAATCGTACCAGAGGACAGGTGCGTCATGAGTTCAATAGATGATGGTTTAAAGAGGGCATTTTTTTTGGTGACCACATGGTGTTGTATTGAAGTGTTGAATCTACTGTACACCTGAAACTAATAGTACACTGTACTTTCAGTAACCAGAATTTCAATAAACACACACAAGACAAAACAAACAAACAACAATTTAAAAAAAAGACACCTTAAAAAAAGTCTGCATAAAGGTATTGTAGAGGAAGAAAGAGATGTAGAAGGCCAAATGCTGAGAAAGCCTTCACTTGAAATAAAATCAGAATATCTGATTCCCAAAGTTGTTTTTGCTGCAAGGATATTCCTGGCCTTCAACTGACATCTGCAAAAGCCACAGGAAGGTAGCTGTATTAGTCAGAATTCTCCAGAGAATCAATTGGATGTCTAAAAGTAAATGTATAGCATCTATAGCTATGCCTATATCTATATATCTATAGGGAGAGGGGGAGGGAAGGAAGGAGGGAGGGAGGGAGAGAGAGAGAGAGAGAGAGTTAGTTTTATTTGAAAGAATTGGCTCATGATTATGGAGAGTAGCAATCCAAAATCTGCGGGTTGGCCTGACAGACTCAGACCCTGGAAGAGCTAATACTGCAACTCAAGGCTATATTAATAATGTTTTTCATTTTCTGTTTTTTATGGTGATGAGACATATTTCTGGAGATAAGGAAAAGGTAAGGAAGCCAGGAGAAGCTGTTATGTTCATGGAGATAACAATAAGCTGGTTACATACCTTTTGTATCCAAACCAACCAATCCAAAGGCCCTACCTTCAACACTTCCTTTATCTCACTCTCACAAACTGGGCTATGCTTTCACCTCACTCCCACTTTCATTTCCTGACCAGATTGGTGTTTCATCACCCGTGTGAAGTGTCATGCCCCCTCTCCTGGGGACATGCAAATAAAAATACCTCAATGCCATTTGCGTCTTTTTGTCATCACACAGTCACCTCCATAAATTAAAATCCCACAGTTATTTTAACACAAAGTCCAAATGTTCTCAGGCTGAAGACCTAGGAAGAGAAAATATTGCAGTTCAAGTTTGGAGTGATCTGCTGGGATAATAACCTTCTTCCTCTGGGTCAGTTAGTCTTTTTTTCTAGTTAGGCCTTTGAGTGATGAGGTGAGGCCCACCCACATCATGGAAAGTCTTATGATTTACTCCAAGTCCATTGCTTCAAGTATTAATCACATCCAAAAACACTCTCTCACAGAAATATCTGGGAATAATGCTAGACAAAATATATGGACACAATGATATAAACCAAGTCAATATACAAAATTAACCATCATAAGAAATTTATGGGGAATTCTGTGCATATTACTCTGGGACCTCAAGGATCCTGACAAGATAAGACACACTGTTCTCCTCAAACTCAGGAGCCTGCAGGAAAGGAGTGGAAAGGAGACAGCAAAGGAACAGGCCGATGTGCCCTTGCAGTCGGGCTAGCTAGGAATCTGTCTACCAACATCAAGCTATGAATGTGGTTTGAGGTGGTCTGTGACTGATAGGGCTCCAGCCTCATGGCAGACACAAATTCTGAACTGCTCTAAAGGAGGGTACAGTCATTTTTGGTATAAGGAAATTACTGTAGTTAGTTTTGCCAAGAATTAAAAAAAAAGCATATGGTCAAAAAAAAAAATAAAACATGAAAGGAAAGAAAGCTCATGAAATAAGAAGCAGAAGATATAAGAGAAACCAGAAATGGACAAAGATTTCAGACTGTAAAACAAACTTTTCATAGACCTCTAATCATTTCCTTGTGTCTATAAATTTTTAAATATCTCTACTCATTGCAACTGTATTCACTTTCATTTACTGAATAAAAAACGATCTCAAAACTACTAGCTAAGACTATCATTTCCATCATGGGATTACTGACCTACTGTCCAGTGAAAGTGGTAAAGATGAATTTTAAAAATGAGAGGGTCCACAAATGGTTTTATGTACATATAGCAAATGAAGGAAAACATATTCAAGGAAACCTACTTAGTACGAATGTTAGGAGTCTGTGATACTTGAACCACAACATTTTTCCTCCCTTCCACATCCCAGCTCAACGTGAAACAAAGTCCACTCTAGATGGCTGCAGCCAAGGACACAGGATTCTTTGTCTCCCAGTTCAAGGGTTACCGAATCCTCTTGGGAGACGCAGGATGACAGTCTTTCTCATTCTTGACCCCAGCTGCCTGTTGTCAAGGGGAAGGTCCTGGCAAGTGTGGCCAAGAGATTGGGTTCTTTCTACCACTGAGGCCCTACTCTGGAGGAGGCCCTCCCTTGGGTGGTGCACTGAAAATACTAGAACCCCACCTGTCTTTCCACTGGCCTGAAATGCAAAGTATCTAATGCTCAATTTGGAAAGGTTAGATGACCTGTATCTACCACCACCTTTCCACATATCATGGAGCATCTACCTCCTGATTCAGGATGACAGTGAAATTGCCTAAGAGCTTAAGCTTCTTTGTCCTGGGATCCCCCTCCCTTTATTTTTTGAAAAACCTATCAGAGAAGATTGTATTAACTAAATCATTTGATCTACTCTACCTTTTAAAGTAAATGAAATGAAATGTAATTGACAACTCTAAAATCAAAAGACTTAAATATAAAAAACAAAGTCAAAGAAAATCCATGAGTAGAATAAATTTTAAAAATACAAAAAATTAATATGGATAAGAATAAATTACTTTTTAAAAATAAGCCTAGAAGGAGGAGTCAAGATGGCGGAGAAGTAGCAGCCTGAGACTACATCAGGTAACAGGAGATCAGCTCGATAGCTTATCTAAACATAGCAAACACCTACAAATCCAACAGGAGAGCGAAGAGAAGAAGAACAGCAACTCTAGAAACAGAAAATCAACCACTTTCTGAAAGGTAGGACTGGCGGAGAAGTGAATCTAAAACGACGGGAAGATAGACCGCGGGGGGAGGGGCCGGCTCCCGGCAAGCGGCGGAGGAACGGAGCACAAAATCAGGACTTTTAAAAGTCTGTTCCACTGAGGGACATTGCTCCAGGGGCTAAACCGGGGTGAAGCCCACGCGGGGCCAGCGTGGCCCCAGGCCCCGCAAGGTCACAGAAGGATCGGGGGTGTCAGAGTGTTGGAGAGCTCGCAGGTATTAGAACGGAGAAACCGGCTGCAAAGACAGAGCCGAGGACTGAACACTCAGCTCGGGGTTACCTTGAACTGGTCGCGGGCTGGGTGAGCTCGGAGCGCGGCTAGAGGCTGGAGATACGGGAGTGATTGGGTGCTGTCCTCTGGGGGCGCACTGAGGAGTGGGGCCCCAGGCTCTCGGCTCCTCCGGGCCGGAGACTGGGAGGCCGCCATTTTCATTCCCGTCCTCCGGAACTCTACGGAAAGCGTTCAGGGAACAGAAGCTCCCAAAAGCGAACCCGAGCCGATTACTTAGTCCGGCCGCCGGTAAGGGCGGTGCAATCCCGCCTCGGGCAAAGACACTTGAGAGTCACTACAACAGGCCCCTCCCCCAGAAGTTCAACAAAATATCCAGCCAGGACGAAGTTCATCTATCAAGGAGAAAGCAGATTCAATTCCTAAGACAGCAGAGCAATTCCAGAGGAGGAGAAAGCAAAGCACGGAACTCATGGCTTTCTCCCCATGATTCTTTAGTCTTGTGGCTACTTCAATTTTTTTTTCTTTTTTCAATTTTTTTTCTTTTTTCTTTTTTCTTCTTCTGCTAAATTTTTTTAAAAACTTTTACCCTTTTCTTTTTTAACGTTTTTTGACTAGTTCATCTAAATATATATATTTTTTCTTTCTTTTTTATATTTTTTTATTTGTTTTATTTTTTAAATTTTTTTCATTTTTTTTTTTCTTTTTTTTCAGAACCTGTTTTTTATCCCCTCCCCCCCCCACAATTTGGGGTCTCTTCTGATTTGGTTACAGCGCATTTTTCCGGGGTCTTTACCACCCTATTAGTAGTTTATTTGCTCCTTCATATCCTCTTATCTGGACAAAATGACAAGGCGGAAAAAATCACCACAAACAAAAGAACAAGAGACAGTACCGAAGGCTAGGGACCTAATCAACACAGACATTGGTACTATGTCAGATCAAGAGTTCAGAATGACGATTCTAAACATTCTAGCCGGGCTCGAAAAAGGCATGGAAGATATTAGAGAAACCCTCTCTGGAGATATTAAAGCCCTTTCTGGAGAAATTAAAGAACTAAAGTCTAACCAAGTTGAAATCAAAAAAGCTATTAATGAGGTGCAATCAAAAATGGAGGCTCTCACTGCTAGAATCAATGAGGCAGAAGAAAGAATTAGTGATATAGAAGACCAAATGACAGAGAATAAGGAAGCCGAGCAAAAGAGGGACAAACAGCTACTGGACCATGAGGGGAGAATTCGAGAGATAAGTGACACCATAAGACGAAACAACATTAGAATAATTGGGATTCCAGAAGAAGAAGAAACAGAGAGGGGAGCAGAGGGTCTATTGGAGAGAATCATTGGAGAGAATTTCCCTAATATGGCAAAGGGAACAAGCATTAAAATCCAGGAGATGCAGAGAACCCCCCCTCAAAGTCAACAAGAATAGGTCCACACCCCGTCACCTAATAGTAAAATTTACAAGTCTTAGTGACAAAGAGAAAATCCTGAAAGCAGCCCGAGAAAAGAAATCAGTAACATACAATGGTAAAAATATTAGATTGGAAAAAAAAAAAATATTAGATTGGCGGCAGACTTATCCACAGAGACCTGGCAGGCCAGAAAGAGCTGGCATGATATATTCAGAGCACTCAACGAGAAAAACATGCAGCCAAGAATACTCTATCCAGCTAGGCTATCATTGAAAATAGAAGGAGAGATCAAAAGCTTCCAGGACAAACAAAAACTGAAAGAATTTGCAAACACCAAACCAGCTCTCCAGGAAATATTGAAAGGGGTCCTCTAAGCAAAGAGAGAGCCTAAAAGTAGTAGATCAGAAAGGTACAGAGACAATATACAGTAACAGTCACCTTACAGGCTAATAATGGCACTAAATTCATATCTCTCAATAGTTACCCTGAATGTTAATGGGCTAAATGCCCCAATCAAAAGACACAGGGTATCAGAATGGATAAAAAAACAAAACCCATCAGTATGTTGCCTACAAGAAACTCATTTTAGACGCGAAGACACTTCCAGATTTAAAGTGAGGGGGTGGAAAACAGTTTACCATGCTAATGGGCGTCAGAAGAAAGCTGGGGTGGCAATCCTTATATCAGATCAATTAGATTTTAAGCCAAAGACTATAATAAGAGATGAGGAAGGACACTATATCCTACTCAAAGGGTCTGTCCAACAAGAAGATCTAACAATTTTAAATATCTATGCCCCTAACGTGGGAGCAGCCAACTATATCAACCAATTAATAACAAAATCAAAGAAACACATCAATAATAATACAATAATAGTAGGGGACTTTAACACTCCCCTCACTGAAATGGACAGATCATCCAAGCCAAAGATCAACAAGGAAATAAAGGCCTTAAATGACACACTGGACCAGATGGACATCACAGATATATTCAGAACATTTCATCCCAAAGCAACAGAATACACATTCTTCTCTAGTGCACATGGAACCTTCTCCAGAATAGATCACATCCTGGGTCACAAATCAGGTCTCAACCGGTATCAAAAGATTAGGATTATTCCCTGCATATTTTCAGACCACAATTCTCTGAAGCTAGAACTCAATCACAAGAGGAAAGCTGGAAAGAACCCAAATACATGGAGACTAAACAGCATCCTTCTAAAGAATGAATGGGTCAACCAGGAAATTAAAGAAGAATTGAAAAAATTCATGGAAACAAATGATAATGAAAACACAACAGTTCAAAATCTGTGGGACACAGCAAAGGCAGTCCTGAGAGGAAAATATATAGCGGTACAAGCCTTTCTCAAGAAACAAGAAAGGTCTCAAGTACACAACCTAACCCTACGCATAAAGGAGCTGGAGAAAGAACAAGAAAGAAACCCTAAACCCAGCAGGAGAAGAGAAATCATAAAGATCAGAGCAGAAATCAATGAAATAGAAACCAAAAAAACAATAGAAAAAATCAATGAAACTAGGAGCTGGTTCTTTGAAAGAATCAATAGGATTGATAAACCCCTGGCCAGACTCATCAAAAAGAAAAGAGAAAGGACCCAAATCAATAAAATCATGAATGAAAGAGGAGAGATCACAACTAACACCAAAGAAATACAGACAATTAGAAGAACATACTATGAGCAACTCTACGCCAACAAATTGGACAATCTGGAAGAAATGGATGCATTCCTAGAGACATATAAACTACCACAACTGAACCAGGAAGAAATAGAAAACCTGAACAGGCCCATAACCAGTACGGAGATTGAAACAGTCATCAAAAATCTCCAAACAAACAAAAGCCCAGGGCCAGACGGCTTCCCAGGGGAATTCTACCAAACATTTAAAGAAGAACTCATTCCTATTCTCCTGAAACTGTTCCAAAAAAGAGAAATGGAAGGAAAACTTCCAAACTCATTCTATCAGGCCAGCATCACCTTGATCCCAACCAGACAAGGATCACACCAAAAAAGAGAACTACAGACCAATATCCTTGATGAACACAGACGCAAAAATTCTCGCCAAAATACTAGCCAATAGGATTCAACAGTACATTAAAAGGATTATTCACCACGATCAAGTGGGATTTATTCCAGGGCTGCAGGGTTGGTTCAACATCCGCAAATCAATCAATGTGATAGAACACATTAATAAAAGAAAGAACAAGAACCATATGATACTCTCAATAGATGCTGAAAAAGCATTTGACAACGTACAGCATCCCTTCCTGATCAAAACTCTTCAAAGTGTAGGGATAGAGGGCACATACCTCAATATTATCAAAGCCATCTATGAAAAACCCACCGCAAATATCATTCTCAATGGAGAAAAACTGAAAGCTTTTCCATTAAGGTCAGGAACACGGCAGGGATGTCCATTATCACCACTGCTATTCAACATAGTACTAGAAGTCCTAGCCTCAGCAATCAGACAACAAAAAGAAATTAAAGGCATCCAAATTGGTAAAGAAGAAGTCAAACTATCACTCTTCGCAGATGATATGATACTATATGTGGAAAACCCAAAAGACTCCACTCCAAAACTGCTAGAACTTGTCCAGGAATTCAGTAAAGTGTCAGGATATAAAATCAATGCACAGAAATCAGTTGCATTTCTGTACACCAACAACAAGACTGAAGAAAGAGAAATTAAGGAGTCAATCCCATTCACAATTGTACCCAAAACTATAAGATACCTAGGAATAAACCTAACCAAAGAGACTAAGAATCTATACACAGAAAATTATAAAGTACTCATGAAAGAAATTGAGGAAGACACAAAAAAATGGAAAAATGTTCCATGCTCCTGGATTGGAAGAATAAATATTGTGAAAATGTCTATGCTACCTAAAGCAATCTACACATTTAATGCAATCCCTATCAAAATACCATCCATTTTTTTCAAAGAAATGGAACAAATAATCCTGACATTTATATGGAACCAGAAAAGACCTCGAATAGCCAAAGGAATATTGAAGAACAAAGCCAAAGTTGGTGGCATCACAATTCCGGACTTCAAGCTCTATTACAAAGCTGTCATCATCAAGACAGCATGGTACTGGCACAAAAACAGACACATAGACCAGTGGAACAGAATAGAGAGCCCAGAAATCGACCCTCAACTCTATGGCCAACTCATCTTCGACAAAGCAGGAAAGAATGTCCAATGGAAAAAAGACAGCCTCTTCAATAAATGGTGCTGGGAAAATTGGACAGCCACATGCAGAAAAATGAAATTGGACCACTTCCTTACACCACACACGAAAATAGACTCCAAATGGATGAAGGACCTCAATGTGAGAAAGGAATCCATCAAAATCCTTGAGGAGAACGCAGGCAGCAACCTCTTCGACCTCAGCCGCAGCAACATCTTCCTAGGAACAACGGCAAAGGCAAGGGAAGCAAGGGCGAAAATGAACTATTGGGATTTCATCAAGATCAAAAGCTTTTGCACAGCAAAGGAAACAGTTAACAAAACCAAAAGACAGCTGACAGAATGGGAGAAGATATTTGCAAACGACATATCAGATAAAGGGCTAGTATCCAAAATCTATAAGGAACTTAGCAAACTCAACACCCAAAGAACAAACAATCCAATCAAGAAATGGGCAGAGGACATGAACAGACATTTCTGCAAAGAAGACATCCAGATGGCCAACAGACACATGAAAAAGTGCTCCACGTCACTCGGCATCAGGGAAATACAAATCAAAACCACAATGAGATATCACCTCACACCAGTCAGAATGGCTAAAATTAACAAGTTAGGAAATGACAGATGCTGGAGAGGATGTGGAGAAAGGGGAACGCTCCACTGTTGGTGGGAATGCAAGCTGGTGGAACCACTCTGGAAAACAGCATGGAGGTTGCTCAAAATGTTGAAAATAGAACTACCCTATGACCCAGCAATTGCACTACTGGGTATTTACCCTAAAGATACAAACATAGTGATCCGAAGGGGCACGTGTACCCGAATGTTTATAGCAGCAATGTCTACAATAGCCAGACTATGGAAAGAACCTAGATGTCCATCAACAGATGAATGGATCAAGAAGATGTGGTATATATACACAATGGAATACTATGCAGCCATCAAAAGAAATGAAATCTTGCCATTTGCGACGACGTGGATGGAACTAGAGCGTATCATGCTTAGTGAAATAAGTCAATCGGAGAAAGACAACTATCATATGATCTCCCTGATATGAGGACATGGAGAAGCAACATGGGGGGGTAGGGGGATAGGAGAAGAATAAATGAAACAAGATGGGATTGGGAGGGAGACAAACCATAAATGACTCTTAATCTCACAAAACAAACTGGGGGTTGCTGGGGGGAGGTGGGATTGGGAGAGGGGGAGCGGGCTATGGACATTGGGGAGGGGAGGCGAACCATAAGAGACTATGGACTCTGAAAAACAACCTGAGGGTTTTGAAGGGTCAGGGGTGGGAGGTTGGGGGAACAGGTGGTGGGTGATGGCGAGGGCACGTTTTGCATGGAGCACTGGGTGTTGTGCAAAAAGAATGAATACTGTTACGCTGAAAAAAAAATAAATAAATAAAAAGGGGAAAAAAAAATAAGCCTAGAAGACATTTTAAAATGAAATAATTTAAACACATGTATATATTTTACAATCACTTCAATGTTAAATGAATCTGAAGCTAGATAACCATGGAAAAGAGTGACTATAGGTTTGGGGAAGATGAAGGCAGTTGTCCCTTCTAAGTTATATAGGCTACTCACTACATTAAAGAACAGAATTAAAATGGCAAAGGACAGTTGCACTAGAAGTAGTCAGAGAACAGACATAGAAAATCTCTAGAAACAAGCCACCATGGATTTGAGCATTTCAGAGCAACAATAGGAGAGAAAGAGCTCTGTGAGGCTAGAGGTCTGCTTAAGACGTACTGCTTTCTACAAACCCAAGAAAATAAGTTAGTGACAGAAAAATAGTGCTATGGACTCCCAGGCAGAGGGCTGTAAGAGGAAAGGAGAGTACCTCAGAATAGCTCCACTGAAGAAAATGAAGGCATAAATTCCTGACAAACTTCATCTACTTTCATGTGCTTTTTTTCTAAAATGAAGAAAAATGCAATAGGGAAATGAAATAGGATATTGAATGACCCCATAAATTAGAGTTAGAAAAACTCAGTGAAGAAAGTACAGGCCTCAGGGAAGAAGCAGCAGCATATCAAAACATCACTTCCTAAGTGAAATGTAAAGTAGTAAATGAAAGGCAGCAGACAGTGTTGTATGAGAATGGAAAGTGAGAAGAGAAAAATGCTAAAAAAGGAACTAAGAAAGAGACTAAAATACTTGAGAGAAAATATCAAAATATGAAGTTATGGACAGGAAATGAATATTTAGAATGCCTGTGGGAAAACCAAAGAAAAGACACAAAAATGTTAATATTCATAAAATAGAATTTTTTGAAACACAGTAAATCCTTTCAAACTATTTATTAACAGAGTACCCTGAGCACTGACTCAGGATGACAAATGGCAGGTTTAGTAAAATCATTGAGAGAAAAATGAAATTAAAATTGAAATGCAAAATTTAATTAAAACATAAAGAAAAAAGGAAATCCTTTGGCATCTAGGGAAAAAGGAGCAGATGACATATAAAGGAAAAGAAATGAGAATGTCATCCACATTTCTGAATGCCGTAATTTGTACCACAAGAAAATGGAGTAATGTATTGAAAGACACTGAAGGGAAGACACTGTGAGCCATGGATTTTATAGCTAGAAAACCTGATTTATGCAGAATAAAAGTCTTGGCATTCAAGTCATTATGCAAGAACTCAGGCTATATTTTTCCAATGACCCCGCAAAGAGGGATGACCAAACATAGGACAAGAAATGCCTTGAAAGAATGTAAGGACAGATGGTTAACAGGCAATCTATGGTGACTTTGCATCACTAAGGTTCTGTGAGAGGGAGAATGACCTCAGTGGCAGTCCCTATGGTAATTGTTTCATAATAATTCAAGAACTTTCTTGGATCAGAATGCTTTTTATTTCATGTAAACATATTTTTAAAACAACTTGAAGTTAATATTGCTTAATATAGACAGCTTATGTTAATTAATTGACTTTACATTTAAAAAAAATAGTAAACTTCCAACATTAAGTGTTGTGGTTATTCAACAAAATGCATTTCAAGTCCACACAATGCAGGAAGAAAATAACTGGCACTACATTAGCTGACCTGGAAGAGAGGAGTGTTCATGGGGGAGCCAAGAGGCAGCTCTGTTGTTGACCTCATGCCTGAAAGAAGACCCCGGAAATGGGTAATCTCCAGCCCCTGCAAGGCCCAGGCTGGCTGCTCTGATGAGCAGTGATAGAATCTATAGAACTAGCAGGAATCCACAGGTGTCACGGTGATAGGTGGAAGAGGGGGTCGGCATGGTGTGTGTGTGGGTGGGTACCTCTCAGGCCCTGGAAGATGACCTTGAGCCCAAGAATGCCCAAGGGTCAGATGCATAAGGTACTGGGGCCTGTTTGCTGCTCTGTGTTGAGGGGGTGATCTGTCAGCACAGAGAATCATTTCACCTGGGTGAAAGGCAAGTCAGCTTTCAGGATCAGGTCCACTGGACTTGGAAATAATGCAAAGGGAGGGGGAAGACTCTAGGTTTACAGGGATGAACAGTCTGAGTTCCATAGACCTGGGCCAAGGGAGGAACTGATTGTCTCAGGTCTCATGAAACGGAAGAGGATGATGAACTTTTTTTTCCCTTACTCCTCTACTCAGGTCAGTCCTGTCATGAGATCTGCACCTCAAAAGTGGGTAGCTTCCTGGAGTGCGTCTTTTTTTCTCTAATAAAGATTTTTATTTCTAGCACAACCACTAAACCTTGCCTATACTTTACAATTAAAAGATCAAAAATTCTTATGCCATGGTATTAAAAACATAGGAAAGCAAGAAAGTATATGTGAGCTTAACTTGCTTTCTCTGCTTCCTCTGTGCACCTGTTCCACATGTCCATTTCCTCTACTTTATCATGTCGTGGAAGTTCTAGCTCACCAATCAGAGGACAAAAAGAAACAAAAAGCATCTGAGGGACGCCTGGGTGGCTCAGTTGGTTAAGCAGCTGCCTTCGGCTCAGGTCATGATCCCAGAGTCCTGGGATCGAGTCCCACATCGGGCTCCGTGCTCCGCGGGGAGCCTGCTTCTCTCTCTGTCTCTGCCTGCCACTCTGTCTGCCTGTGCTCACTCTCACTCTCTCTCTGATAAATAAATAAAATCTTTAAAAAAAAAAGCATCTGAATCAGCAAAGAAGAAGTCTAACTCTTACTTTTGCATATGACATGGTAATTTATGTGGAAAACCCAAAAGACTACACTCCAAAACTGCTAGATCTCATACAGGAATTCAGTAAAATGTCAGGATACAAAAGCAATGCACAGAAATCTGTTCCATTTCTATACACCAACAAGATGGAAGAAAGAGAAATTAAGGAGTCGATCCCACTTACAATTGCACCAAAAACCATAAGATACCTTGGAATAAATCGAACCAAAGAGACAAAGTATCTGTACCCAGAAATACTGAGTACTCTGTATTTATACAGTACTCATGAAAGAAATTGGGGAAGACACAAAGAAATTGAAAAATGTTCCATGTTCATGGCTTGGAAGAAAAACTATTGTGAAAATGTCTATGCTACATAGAGTAGTCTACACATTTAATGTAATCCCTATGAAAATACCATCAACTTTTTTCAAAGAAATGGAACAAATAATCCTATAATTTATATGGAACAAGAAAAGACCCCAAATAGCCATAGGAATGTTGAATAAGATAACCAAAGATGATGGCACCACAATTCCAGACCTCAAGTTTTATTACAAAGCTTTAATCATCAAGATAGTATGGTATGGGCACAAAACCACACACACAGATTAATGCAAGAGAGTAGAGGACCCAGTAATTGACTCTCAAGTCTATGGTCAACTAATCTTTGGCAAAGCAGGAATGAATGTCCAATAGAAAAAAAGAGAGTCTCTTCAATAAATGGTGTTAGGAAAATTGGACCTCCACATGCAGAAGAATGAAACTGGACCATTTCCTTACACCACACACAAAAATAGACTCAAAATGGATGAAAGTCCTCAAAGTGAGACAAAAATCCCTCAAAATCCTTGAAGAGAACACAGGCAGCAACCTGTTTATCCTCAGCCACAATAACTTCTTCCTAGAAACATCACCAAAGACAAGGAAAGCAAGGGCAAAAATGAACTATTGGGAGTTCATCAAGGTCCAAAACTTTTGCACAGCAAAGGAAGAAGTCAACAAAACGAAAAGACAACCAACAGAATGGGAAAAGAAATTTGCAAATTACATATCAGATAAAGGGCTAGTTTCCAAAATCTATAAAGAACTTATTAAACTCAACACCCAAAGAACAGATATTCCGTTCAAGAAATGGGCAGAAGACATGAACAGATATTTATGCAAAGAAGACCTCCAAATGGCCAACAGACACAAGAAAAAGTTCTCAACATCACTCAGAACCAGGGAAATCCAAATCAATACCACAATGAGATATCTCCTCACACAAGTCAGAATGGCTAAAATCAACCAGTCAGGAAATAACAGGTGTTGGTGAGGATATAGAGAAAAGGAAATCCTCCTAAACTCTTGGTGGGAATTCAAGCTAGGGAAGCCACTCTGGAAAACAGTATGGAGTTTCCTCAAAAAGTTGGAAATAGGGGCGCCTGGGTGGCTCAGCGTGTTAAAGCCTCTGCCTTCGGCTCAGGTCATGATCCCAGGGTCCTGGGATCGAGCCCTGCATTGGGTTCTCTGCTAAGCTGGGAGACTGCTTCCTCCTCTCTCTCTCTGCCTGCCTCTATGCCTATTTGAAACCTCTGTCTGTCAAATAAATAAATAAAATCTTAAAAAAAAGTTGGAAATAGAGCTACCCTATGACCCAGCAATCCCACTACTGGATATTTATCCTAATGATAGAAATGTAGTGATCTGGAGGGGCATGTGCACCCGAATGCTTAAAGCAGCAAAGTCCACAATAGCCAAACTATAGAAAGAACCTATATGTCCATCAACAGATGAATGGGTAAAGAAAATGTGAGATATATATATATACACACACACACACACACACACACACACACACACACACACACTTTTTTTTTTCCCTTGGGGTCCTCAGATTGAGTCCTTCATCTGGCTCTATGCTCAGTAAGTAGCCTGCTTCTCCTCTCTCTCTCTACCTGTTTCTCTTCCTAAATGTGATCTTTGTCAAGATTTATATAAGTTTATATAAGATTATATATATTATATATTATATTATATATATAATATATATATATATATATATATAATATATATAATATATATATATATATATTATATATTATATATATATATATATATATTATATAAGTTTATATAAGATTATATAAGTAAATCTTAAGTAAAATCTTTGTCAAGATTTATATAAGTAAAATCTTTAAAAAAATAAGATAAAGCCTTTAAAGAAGCAATTAAGTTAAATTAAATCATAATTAAATAGCTTAAATTAAATTATAATTGAATCCTAATCCAATCCTAATAATTAAATCAGATGCCCTTATAAGAATGGGAAGAGACACCAAGGATGGACCTGCATAGGGAAAGACCATGTGAGGACACAGCAAGAAGGTCCAGTCTTCAAGCCAGGAAGAAAGATTCAGGAGAAAACCAAACCTTCGGATACCTTAATTTTGGACTTCCATCTTCCAGAATTCTGAAAAAATACATTTCTTTTGTTTAAGCCACCCAGTCTGGTGGCTGACATTCTGTCTACGCAATCCTAGCAACCTAATGGAGATTTTGGCATTGAAAAGTAGGGAGCTGCTGTAACAAATACCTGCAAATATGGAAGTGACTTTGTGGAAGTGGGATGGGGAAAAGCCGGAAGAGTTACAAGGTGCATGTTAGAAAAGCCTACATTGACTTGAAGAGACTGTCAGTAGAAGTATGAACCTTTAAAGGTGACACTCATGTGGTCTCTGATGGGAATGAAGAAATGTTATTAGAAACTGAAGGAAAGGTGATATTTGTTATAAAGAGGTAAATCACTTGGCTTAATTGTGCTTAGTGTTTTCTGGAAAAGAGAACATATTTGTGATGAGCTTGAATGACTACCTGAGGAGATTTCTAAGAAAAAAAAATGTCAAGGGTGCAATCTAGATTTTTGTTACAGTTAATAGTAGAGTGCAAGAGCTTAGAGATAATTTTAACAAGGAATTATTAAACAGTTGTTAAGCAAAAAGGAATCAGACTTTGAATACTCAGAAAACTGTCCATCCACACTGAAAAACACAAGAAAAGCATGATCTGGAGAGAACAAGAGTTGTTGGCTGGAAGAATACTTCGGTAAAGACATTATAAGTGTGATTGCTGGCCAGCAAGATAGGAATGTGTAATGTTGAAATTTGAACCAGGAATCCACTTCTGGAATTTCAGTTCTAACTCCAAAGCTCTCAAATTTCTCACTTTCTTATTCACAGAATCTACCTCTTTATCCCCTTTATCCCATTTACTCTGTGTGTGTGTACACACACACACACACACACACATTGCATGGGATACAAGTTTGGTACTTTCTCCATCCCCTGTGGTACAGATTTTAAAAGACAAGACATGTAAAGTTTAAGAGGAGTGACAGTACTATAAAAATAATAGTACCATACGATTTCAGTTATATGTGGAATCTGAAAAACAAACAAAAACCAAACTCTTAAATACAGAGAACAAACTGGTGATTGCCAAAGGGAAAATGGGTAGGAGAATGGGAAAAACAGATAAAGGGGATAAAGAGGTAAATTGTTTTCAGTTACAAAATAAATGAGTTACAGAAATGTAAAGTACAGCATAGGGAATATATTCAATAATACTGTAACAATGCAGTGTGGTGACAGATGGTGACTACATTTATTATGGTAAGCATCAAGTAATGTACAGAGTTATCAAGTCACTCTATTGTACACCTGAAACTAATATAACAGAGTATGTTAATGATACTACAGTATTTTTCCTAAAAAATAAAAATAAAATAAAAAAGGACAATACCAGTGCTATGGGTGATTGGAATGTGAAAGGGATATTTCTTAGCCTAATGAGTTTGTGTCTATAAACATAATGTGGAAATGTTTGGGATCTTGTGTTTTCTAGAGTGAGTTGCACAGTAACTTACATTTGTTAGAAAGGGGGTCTCCCCATCCCACAGTCAATAGAGATTTCATATATGAGGGCAAGGTATAATTGGAAAATTCTGATATCTGTAATTAACTGAAAACTGAGAAGAAATATTTTATCTGCAGTAAGCCCATTGTCAGCTTCTAAGAAAGGGATTTATTTCAGTTGAATGTTAGGAAAACTCCAGCTGACTGGAGCCATGTGTTAAAAGACTCTTGTCAGATTTTCTTAAAACAAAATGTGTTTTATGGGGCACCTGGGTGGCTCAGTTTATTAAGCATCCAACTCTTGGTTTTAGCTCAGATCATGTTCTCAGGGCTGTGTGATCAAGACTTATGTGGGGCGCTCTGCTCAGCATGGAGTCTGTTTATATTTCTCTTCCTCTCCCTCTGCCTCTGCAACTCCTCCAACTCATGAACATAAACATCCTCTCCGTCCTTCTCTAAAATAAATAAAGTAAAATCTTCTAAAATGTGTTTTTTTATTGTTGAGATTTTGTACATCTGGATTTTCCTTTAAAATTGATAATTTTAAATGTTGTGAAGTAGTTAGCATTAAGTATGTTGAAGGCAAAGAAAGGAGTCTATGCACTGAAACCCATTTTTAATCTCTGGCCTGCACAAAGTGATGAAGAAGAAAGAGTAACAAGTATCATTATATATCAGCTAAGACTGGATAATAAAAATGTTTAGTGCAGCCAGTCAGCTTGGTCACAATTAGCATATGGGATTGGAGGAAAGGAAATAGATAGTTGTCACCAATCTGGAAGTTTTGTTATGTGGGTTTGGCAGGCAGTCAAGAGATGGAAAGAAATCTGTATATGAAAAGAAGGACATTCATGAATCTACTGTTGGCTAGCCTAAATAGCCTGGAGATGCACTAATTTCTCTTTCAAGGATAAGTTTATGGAAAGAATAAATAATAGAAAAATTAACAGATCCACAAAATGAGACAAGTGAGGCACTCACTTGCAGGCTATGAAAGTTCATGGGTGAGGCTTGTGCAAACCTAGGCATGAATATCTCCTGACATCGTGTGCTCTGGCTGCCTCAATTGACTCACCTTAGTGCTGGTTCTGGTGTTTACATCAAAAACAATTAATTGGGGGGGAGGAGTCAAGATGGCGGAGAAGTAGCAGGCTGAGAGTACATCAGGTAGCAGGAGATCAGCTCGATAGCTTATCTAAACTTTGCAAACACCTACAAATCCAACGGGAGATCGAAGAGAAGAAGAACAGCAACTCTAGAAAGAGAAAATCAACCACTTTCTGAAAGGTAGAACTGGCGGAGAAGTGAATCTAAAACGACAGGAAGATAGACCGCGGGGGGAAGGGCCTGCTCCTGGCAAGCGGCGGAGGAACGGAGCACAAAATCAGGACTTTTAAAAGTCTGTTCCACTGAGGGACATTGTTCCAGAGGCTAAACCAGGATAAAGCCCACGCGCGGTCAGCGTGGCCCCAGGTCCCGCAGGGTCACAGAAGGATCGGGGGTGGCGGAGTGTCGCAGAGCTCGCAGGTATCAGAACGGAGAAGCCGGCTGCAGAGACAGAGCCGAGGACTGAACTCTCAGCTCGGGGTTACCTTGAACTGGTCGCGGGCTGGGTGAGCTCGGAGCGTGGCTAGAGGCTGGGGATACGGGAGTGATTGGGTGCTGTCCTCTGGGGGTGCACTGAGGAGTGGAGCCTCAGGCTCTCGGCTCCTCCAGGACAGAGACTAGGAGGCCGCCATTTTCATTCCTGTCCTCCAGAACTCTACGGAAAGCGTTCAGGGAACAGAAGCTCCCAAAAGCGAACCCGAGCGATTACTTAGTCCGGTCGCGGGTAAGGGCGGTGCAATCCCGCCTCAGGCAAAGACACTTGAGAGTCACTACAACAGGCCCCTCCCCCAGAAGATCAACAAAATATCCAGCCAGGACGAAGTTCATCTATCAAGGAAAGTAGGTTCAATTCCTAAGACAGAAGCGCAATTCCAGAGGAGGAGAAAGCAAAGCACGGAACTCATGGCTTTCTCCCCATGATTCTATAGTCTTGCGGCTACTTCAATTTTTTTTTTTCGATTTTTTTTCTTTTTTCTTTTTTCTTCTTCTGCTAAATTTTTTAAAACTTTTACCCTTTTCTTTTTTAACGTTTTTTGACTAGCTTATCTAAATATATATATTTTTTCTTTCTTTTTTATATTTTTTCTTTATTTGTTTTATTTTTTAATTTTTTTTCTTTTTTTTTTCCTGAACCTCTTTTTATCCCCTTTCTCCCTCCCACAATTTGGGGTCTCTTCTCATTTGGTTACAACGCATTTTTCTGGGGTCTTTGCCACCCTTTTAGTAGTTTATTTGCTCCTTCATATTCTCTTATCTGGACAAAATGACAAGGCGGAAAAAATCACCACAAACAAAAGAACAAGAGACAGTACCGAAGGCTAGGGACGTAATCAACACAGACATTGGTAATATGTCAGATCAAGAGTTCAGAACGACGATTCTGAACATTCTAGCCAGACTTGAAAAAGGCATGGAAGATATTAGAGAAAACCTCTCTGGCGATATTAAAGCCCTTTCTGGAGAAATTAAAGAACTAAAATCTAACCAAGTTGAAATCAAAAAAGCTATTAATGAGGTGCAATCAAAAATGGAGTCTCTCACTGCTAGGATAAATGAGGCAGAAGAAAGAATTAGTGATATAGAAGACCAAATGACAGAGAATAAAGAAGCCGAGCAAAAGAGGGACAAACAGCTACTGGACCATGAGGGGAGAATTCGAGAGATAAGTGACACCATAAGACGAAACAACATTAGAATAATTGGGATTCCAGAAGAAGAAGAAACAGAGAGGGGAGCAGAAGGTCTATTGGAGAGAATTATTGGAGAGAATTTCAATAATATGGCAAAGGGAACAAGCATCAAAATCCAGGAGATGCAGAGAACCCCCCTCAAAGTCAACAAGAATAGGTCCATACCCCGTCACCTAATAGTAAAATTGACAAGTCTTAGTGACAAAGAGAAAATCCTGAAAGCAGCCCGAGAAAAGAAGTCTGTAACATACAATGGTAAAAATATTAGATTGGCAGCAGACTTATCCACAGAGACTTGGCAGGCCAGGAAGAGCTGGCATGATATATTCAGAGCACTAAACGAGAAAAACATGCAGCCAAGAATACTCTATCCAGCTAGGCTATCATTGAAAATAGAAGGAGAGATCAAAAGCTTCCAGGACAAACAAAAACTGAAAGAATTTGCAAACACCAAACCAGCCCTACAGGAAATATTGAAAGGGTTCTCTAAGCAAAGAGAGAGCCTAAATGTAGTAGAAAGTGAGGGGGTGGAAAACAATTTACCATGCTAATGGGCATCAGAAGAAAGCTGGGGTGGCAATCCTTATATCAGATCAATTAGATTTTAAGCCAAAGACTATAATAAGAGATGAGGAAGGACACTATATCCTACTCAAAGGGTCTGTCCAACAAGAAGATCTAACAATTTTAAATATCTATGCCCCTAACGTGGGAGCAGCCAACTATATCAACCAATTAATAACAAAATCAAAGAAACACATCAATAATAATACAATAATAGTAGGGGACTTGAACACTCCCCTCACTGAAATGGACAGATCATCCAAGCAAAAGATCAACAAGGAAATAAAGGCCTTAAATAACACACTGGACCAGACGGACATCACAGATATATTCAGAACATTTCATCCCAAAGCAACAGAATACACATTCTTTTCTAGTGCACATGGAACCTTCTCCAGCATAGATAACATCCTGGGTCACAAATCAGGTCTCAACTGGTATCAAAAGATTAGGATCATTCCCTGCATATTTTCAGACCACAATGCTCTGAAGCTAGAACTCAATCACACGAGGAAAGCTGGAAAGAACCCAAATACATGGAGACTAAACAGCATCCTTCTAAAGTATGAATGGGTCAACCAGGAAATTAAAGAAGAATTGAAAAAATTCATGGAAACAAATGATAATGAAAACACAACAGATCAAAATCTGTGGGACACAGCAAAGGCAGTTCTGAGAGGAAAATATATAGCGGTACAAGCCTTTCTCAAGAAACAAGAAAGGTCTTAAGTACACAACCTAACCCTACAGGTAAAGGAGCTGGAGAAAGAACAAGAAAGAAACCTAAACCCAGGAGAAGAAGAGAAATCATAAAGATCAGAGCAGAAATCAATGAAATAGAAACCAAAAAAAAAAAAAAAAAACAAAAAAAACAATAGAAAAATCAATGAAACTAGGAGCTGGTTCTTTGAAAGAATCAATAAGATTGATAAACCTCTGGCCAGACTCATCAAAAAGAAAAGAGAAAGGACCCAAATAAATAAAATCATGAATGAAAGAGGAGAGATCACAACTAACACCAAAGAAATACAGACAATTAGAAGAACATACTATGATCAACTCTACGCCAACAAATTTGACAATCTGGAAGAAATGGATGCATTCCTAAAGACATATAAACTACCACAACTGAACCAGGAAGAAATAGAAAACCTGAACAGGCCCATAACCAGTAAGGAGATTAAAACAGTCATCAAAAATCTCCAAACAAACAAAAGCCCTGGGCCAGACGGCTTCCCAGGGGAATTCTACCAAACATTTAAAGAAGAACTCATTCCTATTCTCCTGAAACTGTTCCAAAAAATAGAAACGGAAGGAAAACTTCGAAACTCATTTTATGAGGCCAGCATCACCTTGATCCCAAAACCAGACAAGGATCCCACCAAAAAAGAGAACTACAGACCAATATCCTTGATGAACACAGACGCAAAATTTCTCGCCAAAATACTAGCCAATAGGATTCAACAGTACATTAAAAGGATTATTCACCACGATCAAGTGGGATTTATTCCAGGGCTGCAGGGTTGGTTCAACATCCGCAAATCAATCAATGTGATAGAACACATTAATAAAAGAAAGAACAAGAACCATATGATACTCTCCATAGATGCTGAAAAAGCATTTGACAAAGTACAACATCCCTTCCTGATCAAAACTCTCCAAAGTGTAGGGATAGAGGGCACAAACCTCAATATTATCAAAGCCATCTATGAAAAACTCACTGCAAATATCATTCTCAATGGAGAAAAACTGAAAGCTTTTCTGCTAAGGTCAGGAACACGGCAGGGATGTCCATTATCACCACTGCTATTCAACATAGTACTAGAAGTCCTAGCCTCAGCAATCAGACAACAAAAAGATATTAAAGGCATTCAAATCGGTAAAGAAGAAGTCAAACTATCACTCTTCGCTGATGATATGATACTGTATGTGGAAAACCCAAAAGACTCCACTCCAAAACTGCTAGAACTTGTCCAGGAATTCAGTAAAGTGTCAGGATATAAAATCAATGCACAGAAATCAGTTGCATTTCTGTACACCAAAAACAAGACAGAAGAAAGAGAAATTAAGCAGTCAATCCCATTTACAATTGTACCCAAAAATATAAGATACCTAGGAATAAACCTAACCAAAGAGGCAAAGAATCTATACACCGAAAATTATAAAGTACTCATGAAAGAAATTGAGGAAGACACAAAGAAATGGAAAAATGTTCCATGCTCCTGGATTGGAAGAATAAATATTGTGAAAATGTCCATGCTACCTAAAGCAATCAACACATTTAATGCAATCCCTATCAAAATACCATCCATTTTTTCAAAGAAATGGAACAAATAATCCTAAAATTTATATGGAACCAGAAAAGACCTCAGATAGCCAAAGGAATATTGAAGAACAAAGCCAAAGTGGGTGGCATCACAATTCCGGACGTCAAGCTCTATTACAAAGCTGTCATCATCAAGACAGCATGGTACTGGCACAAAAACAGACACATAGATCAGTGGAACAGAATAGAGAGCCCAGAAATAGACCCTCAAATCTATGGTCAACTAATCTTGGACAAAGCAGGAAAGAATGTCCAATGGAAAAAAGACAGCCTCTTCAATAAATGGTGCTGGGAAAATTGGACAGCCACATGCAGAAAAATAAAATTGGACCACTTCCTTTCACCACACATGAAAATAGACTCCAAATGGATGAAGGACCTCAATGTGAGAAAGGAATCCATCAAAATCCTTGCGGAGAACGCAGGCAGCAACCACTTCCCCCTCAGCCGTAGCAACATCTTCCTAGGAACAACGGCAAAGGCAAGGGAAGCAAGGGCAAAAATGAACTATTGGGATTTCATCAAGATCAAAAGCTTTTGCACAGCAAAGGAAACAGTTAACAAAACCAAAAGACAACTGACACAATGGGAGAAGATATTTGCAAACGACATATCAGATAAAGGGCTAGTATCCAAAATCTATAAGGAACTTAGCAAACTCAACACCCAAAGAACAAACAATCCAATCAAGAAATGGGCAGAGGACATGAACAGACATTTCTGCAAAGAAGACATCCAGATGGCCAACAGACACATGAAAAAGTGCTCCACATCACTCGGCATCAGGGAAATACAAATCAAAACCACAATGAGATATCACCTCACACCAGTCAGAATGGCTAAAATTAACAAGTCAGGAAATGACAGATGCTGGCGAGGATGCGGAGAAAGGGGAACCCTCCTCCACTGTTGGTGGGAATGCAAGCTGGTCCAACCACTCTGGAAAACAGCATGGAGGTTCCTCAAAATGTTGAAAATAGAACTACCCTATGACCCAGCAATTGCACTACTGGGTATTTACCCTAAAGATACAAACATAGGGATCCAAAGGGGCACGTGTACCCGAATGTTTATAGCAGCAATGTCTACAATAGCCAAGCTATGGAAAGAACCTAGATATCCATCAACAGATGAATGGATAAAGAAGATGTGGTATATATACACAGTGGAATACTATGCAGCCATCAAAGGAAATGAAATCTTGCCATTTGCGACGACGTGGATGGAACTAGAGCGTATCATGCTTAGTGAAATAAGTCAATCGGAGAAAGACAACTATCATATTATCTCCCTGATGTGAGGACATGGAGAAGCAACATGGGGGGTTAGGGGGATAGGAGAAGAATAAATGAAACAATATGGGATTGGGAGGGAGACAAACCATAAATAACTCTTAATCTCACAAAACAAACTGGGGTTTGCTGGGGGGAGGTGGGATTGGGAGAGTGGGAGGGGGCTATGGACATTGGGGTGGGTATGTGCTATCGTGAGTGCTGTGAAGTGTGTATACCTGGCGATTCACAGACCTGTACCCCTGGAGATAAAAATACATTATATGTTTATTTAAAAAAAATTGGAAGGGGAGGCGAACCATAAGAGACTATGGACTCTGAAAAACAACCTGAGGGTTTTGAAGGGTCAGGGGTGGGAGGTTGGGGGAACAGGTGGTGGGCAATAGGGAGGGCACGTTTTGCATGGAGCACTGGGTGTTGTGCAAAAACAATGAATACTGTTATGCTAAAAAAAATAAATAAAATGGAAAAGAAACAATTAATTATTCTTTTCTCAGATGATATGGCTATTTTTCAGTTTGAGGAATAGCAAATCTTAGTGAAAAGTAGTAATGAAAGAGTAGTAAAAAGAAAAAAATTCTGGACACTAACGGTCCATTTTATGATGACAAATTTGCAACCATTTGCTCCAATAAATCAAATTTTACTTTGTATTTATAGATTTTAAATTATACTTTCAAACTATGATACAATTTCACTTTCTTGGTTTACATATTTTTTCATTCCAAGGTATTTATTGAGTTCCTACCTAATATGTCATTGTGCTAGACAATTGATTATATATTGGTGAATAAAACAGAAAAGGTGACTGCCCTTTTGGAGTTGATAAGTGAGAGAGAAAAAAGACATTTAATATGTATATAACTAAATTAATAAGTACTTATCATTGTGGTAAGGGCAATAAAAGAAACAAACAAAAAATGAACTATTGGGATTTCATCAAGATCAAAAGCTTTTGCACAGCAAAGGAAACAGTTCACAAAACCAAAAGACAACTGACAGAATGGGAGAAGATATTTGCAAACGACATATCAGATAAAGGGCTAGTATCCAAAATCTATAAGGAACTTAGCAAACTCAACACCCAAAGAACAAACAATCCAATCAAGAAATGGGCAGAGGACATGAACAGACATTTCTGCAAAGAAGACATCCAGATGGCCAACAGACACATGAAAAAGTGCTCCACATCACTCGGCATCAGGGAAATACAAATCAAAACCACAATGAGATATCACCTCACACCAGTCAGAATGGCTAAAATTAACAAGTCAGGAAATGACAGATGCTGGCGAGGATGCGGAGAAAGGGGAACCCTCCTCCACTGTTGGTGGGAATGCAAGCTGGTCCAACCACTCTGGAAAACAGCATGGAGGTTCCTCAAAATGTTGAAAATAGAACTACCCTATGACCCAGCAATTGCACTACTGGGTATTTACCCTAAAGATACAAACATAGTGATCCGAAGGGGCACGTGTACCCGAATGTTTATAGCAGCAATGTCTACAATAGCCAGACTATGGAAAGAACCTAGATGTCCATCAACAGATGAATGGATAAAGAAGATGTGATATATATACACAATGGAATACTATGCAGCCATCAAAAGAAATGAAATCTTGCCATTTGCGACGACGTGGATGGAACTAGAGCGTATCATGCTTAGTGAAATAAGTCAATCGGAGAAAGACAACTATCATATGATCTCCCTGATATGAGGACATGGAGAAGCAACATGGGGGGGGGTAGGGGGATAGGAGAAGAATAAATGAAACAAGATGGGATTGGGAGGGAGACAAACCATAAATGACTCTTAATCTCACAAAACAAACTGGGGGTTGCTGGGGGGAGGTGGGATTGGGAGGGGGGGAGCGGGCTATGGACATTGGGGAGGGGAGGTGAACCATAAGAGACTATGGACTCTGAAAAACAACCTGAGGGTTTTGAAGGATCAGGGGTGGGAGGTTGGGGGAACAGGTGGTGGGTAATGGGGAGGGCACGTTTTGCATGGAGCACTGGGTGTTGTGCAAAAAGAATGAATACTGTTACGCTGAAAAAATAAATAAAATGGAAAAAAAAAAGAAACAAACATGATGCAGGAATGCCTACTCTTACTGGTTCATGTTCGAGAACACAGTCAAGGATCACCTCCAAGACCCTTGGCGATGCAGTGTGGTTGAGGAGAATTCCTGCCAAAGTCCTATGACATTTGAGAAATTAAATTATATAACATATTTTCTTTCAATATTAAAGATAAAATTGAAATAATTCATGCATGCTTTAAAAATAGGAAGACTCTTTTTAAAGTATATAGAATAAAAACAAAACACATTTGGCCATACCACAAAGATACTACTAACAAAATAATTTCTTTCTTTCTAGTTTTGTCTCATGCCACACTTTAGTAAAATTCATATTACTTCTTGACTACTCTTCTTCTGCTCTTGTCATTCTTGTTTCTCTTTCTTCTCCTACTCTTCCTTTAAATTCTTACATACTTAGGACTGATCTAATTTTAATTTCTTCTCATTTAAAGCTACTCTTGGAGTGTAGCCTGGGTGGCTCAGTTGTTGAGTTTCAGCTCAGGTCTTTTACTTTTGTGTCCTGGGATACTTCCCAGAGTTGGACTCTGTGCTCAGCAGGGAGTCTGTTTGAAGATTCTCTGCCATTTCCCAACACCTCACACACACACTCTGTCTGTGTAATAAAAATTATTTTAAAAGACATGAAAAATAAGAAAAACCTGAAAAAATAAATAAAAAGCTACAAAATAAAAATATAAAGAGTGCTACTTAGTGTTTTCCCTAAGCTGTGAAGCTTCGCAGCCCTCTATTACCAGCAAACTTGAGAGGAGTGAGGTTTTGGTGATGGTCTCCTAGTTAAGGTATCTCTTGCCCTGATCCACAACTGTACTTCAACTAGTGCAAAAGCATTTATCCTAAGCAGCAGAAACAAGCCTCCATGTAAGCAGCTCTGGATTCCAGTATATGGCCCTGTTTTACTCCCCTAATGTAATATACCTATAGCATGTTGAAATCACCAAGTAAACTTCAATCGTTATCAGCCTAAAACCTTTAAAAATGACAAAAGAGTCACCTGGCTTCCTCAGTCAGTAGGATAATTAATCTCAGGGTTAAGAGTTTAAGTTCCATGTCAGGCACAGTTAACTTAAAAAAAACAAAAGAAATGAAAAAGAAAGGACTTACACATGGGCAAAATGAATGAGGCCCAAACAATGGAGATGGTCCTTGTCGAGATGCATCCTGTCTCCCGTTCATTCTGCCACAGGGCACTTCCCACGCAGATGGTGCCAGTGCTTATCAGCCAACGAGGTACTCCTTCTGTGAGCTCAGGGTCTATAGGAGAAGATAGAGAAAAAAGAAACAAAAGTGTGAATGAAAAGATCAATTGCTCCACAGGAAAAGAGGAAGGGACTACAACTAAGTCCTGAGCTCCAACGGGTGAGGGGTATGACAAGGCTATCCTGAGATGACATTGAGAATTCCTGTGGCAGTAAAAGAAGGAGACAGTCCTGCACAAATCTGAGTGTATTCAGCCTGGCAGAGGGCACCATGGAGCAGACGATTGGGGGCAGAATTTGATGTTCCCAGAGTGGAGGTGAGAAAGGAGGCCAGCGTGGCCAGAAGAAGCTGAGGAAGAGAGCAGAGATGGAGGGTAGGAGGGCCATGATCCAGGGAAGTATGACGGTATCAGTGCCCTTATCCCAGTGCTGTGTGACCACATTTCCCCACACTCAGTGGCTGAACCTACAAACACTGTCTCTCTGTCTCTGGGGATCAGTAATCAGCAGTGCTCAGCTGATTCGGGCTTTTCCCAACACCAAGAGACGAACTGCTACACTGAGAACCTGACACACTTAGGGTCATTGGCCAGATACAGCCCATATAAAAGACCTGAGTTCTTCTCTCTGTTGTTGACCAACAGTGCTAGGTCACATGCATATGTCTGTGTCATGGTTCAACCTACGTGCTTGTACTCCAGTGTGAGGATCTGAGAGAGAGCATGTGTCAGAGTCAACATGGGGCTGGGCAATGAGCTTTTATAAATAAATCTCAGTGAGGCCTTTGGGCCATGTTGCCAGGTTCTGTGGAATGGTAGTGAATCAGTAAATCCAGACCACACTCAGGGGAGTGGGTTGCAAAAGGATGTATACAGAGGAGTTGGGGAACCAGTAGAGCCTGTGCAGGGAGAAGGTGACGATCCCTGCAGACTCCATGTATTGCCCAGAATCAGGCTGGTAGGAAGGATTACTAGGCATGAACCCAGCTCTTGGAGTTTCCTCAAAGGTGGGGTCCTGGAAGTACCTAGTCATTCACTGGGGGCTCTGGAAAAGGTTGTCTACAAGGAAGTGGCTATAGACATGGAAATGGTATTGGGCTGAGGGGGATCATTGATATCCTAGATAGGAGACATCTCCCCATGTTCTTGTATGAGGAGGATCCCAGGTCATGGCAACCAAGTGAATGGACCCCTATCAACATCACACCATTTGGAAAGGATGTAATGGCTTGCATCACAGGACAGGCAGTCCATAGGGGTAAGGGTGGATTCTGACCATCAAGGGTCAAGGCTCCAGTCCCTTCTTTAGGGCTTGCATTGAAAATTAGAAGCCTAAAGTCTTGGGAAGCTATTGCCTACTCTTCTGTAGGTGGGGCTGTCATCTTCTGGGACTCCAGAATGTGAGCACTGATGAGCTCATGTATGCACACAGGAGCGAGTGTGCATGTGCACACAAGAACACACAGATCATTCGAGACTGTGGGGTGGGATCTGACTAGTAACAGATTCAAAAAAGTTGATAAGAGGAAGGAAATTTCATTGAAGATATTTCCTACATGTGACACTACTCCTCTAACATGATAGATATAATCCAACCTATGCCTGTGGATATCTGGTAGAAGGGCTTGCTTGAATTATCTGGATTTTACAGAGAAGACCATTCCAGTCAGGCAAAATGGCTTATCTAGAGTCAAAAACAGGTAAGAATAGAGAGTTGTGCCTTAAAACAGGTGTGTTTCCAAGCTGAGGCCCTGGTTGCTCCCAGATCTTCCCTGGGGGCCTGTGGAGAGGGACGTGTTGTTGTCACTGTTTACAGATGTGGCCTTGCATTCAGAAATGGTATGAGGAGATGGCAGACCAGAGCACTGTTTGTGTAGGTGCCAGACCAGGAGTGGACTCCGGTAGGGCATCCCAGGCAGTGATGTCACTTCCTTGACCACAGACCACAACAGAACTTGGAACAGGCAACCACATTCTAGTATAGCCCAGTATCAGAGTTACTGGGCTGGAGACATCTGATATGGAAGGTGTTCTCTTGCTTCTTCCTACTTCTTGGGACCCTGGCTCCCAGAAATCCCAGGAGAATGGCTTTTTACATGCTAGGAACTTTGGCTCAAACCTCGACCCCAGTGCCTCAGGACATTTGGTGGGAGGTGATATAAGGTACTCAATACTGAGCAGACTGGGCGATGCCCACCTCTCTGAACCATCCAAGGGCAGCACCATTCCGTCCTCTTAAGTTTTAGGGAAAGACGGCTATGTGTGGTTTCCCGCCCATGGGCTGGTGGGGGTTGAGCACAGTGGATACCCTGGTGATCCCTTCTTCTTCACACCAATGTCATGTCCTCTAGATATGGGTGCATTTTCTCCAGCTATGATGAGGTTGGCAGAGCGAGGAGAAGCGGAACATATGAGTCAGCTTTAGCTTATAAAGGAGGGCATTCCATCTCCACCAGGCAAGCAAGGTACTTAAATTAGAGGGGCTTTTGGACTTCCAACCACATATCTGTTATTCGTGCTTTAGGGTAAAGTTCTGAGACCTTCTTTTGTAAAATGGGAAATTGTTCTGGGGAGATGTGGTTGGTGTGTGAGCACTGTGGGAGAGCATAGGGGAATGGAGGACATCTTGAACCCCTAAGCGGGTCATTCTCCATCCCTGTCTCCTCCCAGCCCTATCTCTACCCCAATTCCAGCACCCTGAACTGAGGATTTAGGAACCATCGCACAGCATTCTGTTCGAACCTGGACACTGAGTTCTCAGATGGTTCTCAGGAGACCCAGTGAGAGCTAAGGGAGCAGACATCCCACACTCTATGGGATATTAGTGTCAGTGGAAGGAAACCCACTCATGGCACCTAGTGAATAAGGCAGCACATGTGTACAGGAGGTAACGGTTGAGGCATTGGGAGGGTCCTGGGAAGGCCTGGCTAGAGACAAAGTCCCTCAATTCCCTCCTTGTTTGGACCTTCACAGAGCAGCACATGTGCAGTGGGGGTAATTAGGAGGCCAGACATCACCTCTTCTCGGCACATGCAGTTGAATTCCAGTGGCAAGTGGGCAAGGAGACAGACCGAGGAGTGTGTCCAGCCCCCCTGATAAGGACAGAAATGGTCACACCATTATTATCTGTGCTGCCGAAGTGAGCACTGGTCACACCATTGATCAAGGTGTCACAGCACCCACTCACAGCGCCTTTTTGCCAGCCTGATGTCTGTGACCAGGCCTGTCTCAGCAGGACTGCCAGATCACAGGTGGACCAGGACTAGGACTGGACTTTAACAGGATCTGGAAACCCAGGGGCCCAGTTTCCCACAGGGGTTCCCTGGGATATCGGTTAGGATGGGCACCCTGTCCTCTGCTTACTCTGCCCACCTGTCTGTCCCTAGGGCAATCTATTCCCTCTTGAGCACATGGTTAGAACAATATCTTGGGGATTTCTTCCAGCCTCCAGAATTACCCAGCCTGTATATGCTGCTGGCATACATGGAGCTCAATATGCCAGCAGTGCCATGTCTAGTTTATGCTGCTCACAGCTACAACAGTGTGAGCCCAAAGAGCCAAAGCCTGGGGATGAGGAGGACTGGGGGAGGCTTGTGTGAGCCTGAGGAGGAGACAGTGTGGGCCACAGCTTGTTCCGAGTGGAGTGAGCAGTCTCTGATCCCTGTCCCCATGGGCTTCAGTTGGGGAGACCTTCTAGGGATTGTGTGTTGGACACAGACCACACTGAGTGGTGGGAAAAGTTTCTTTTATTATAAGGCAAAAGAGAAGTCAGTCATGCTGATGATACTTTCTCTTCATAGAGCTACAGCACCAGCCCCAGAGCAAGGTCCTGATCCACCTCAGTAACTCGTCCCAGCACCCACTTTGTCACCTGCGGCATCTTTGGAGCCTGAGCTGGCCCACCCCATCCCTGCTGCTGTCAGGAAAAGCAGTGGCACCACTTGCCCTGTTGGGGCCAGTGCAGGTGATAGTCAGGGCTCTAATTCACTCTCTTGAGATGGAAGAGCCATTGGACCCTTTGCCTGAACTGGAGGTCCATCAGTGTCCTGCCCCTGCTCCTGGGGTTCCCAAAGAGGCTAAACCACCACCCTGCCTCAGTGGAGCAACCAGTCTTAGATGCTGAGCATTAGCTGGTGCAGGCTGCAGCCACAAACAATGCCTTCCCCCCGGCATTGCCTTCTTTATAATATTTGTGTTTTTTAATACACCTGTATAATGCCTTAATAGATTTTGTTCATTAAGTAAAGAATAATTTGACTTTACATAAAATTTTACACAGATCCTTTTCAATGGTATATTGAGGTACATTCAGACTTTGGCAGAACCATTTACTTCTACAACATTTCTGTCACACAGTCACCTGTGCTACTAATCACTCATTGCTCATTCCCTCACCCCAGTCCCTGAAACCACTGCTCTTCTCTCTGTCTCTGGTACTTTACCTCGTCTTCATTTTTCATGTGCCTGGAATGCTACAATATGGCCATCTGTTTCTGTCTGCAGAAGATAAGAATGATTCACCTTTCTAATTTTTTGCACAAATAATATTTTATTACATAGGAATGTTCCTGAAAGAACAAAGATCACGGGAAGCCACCAAATGAAGTATTTTCATTATCTGTGATAGGGCTCCCTTTTACAAGGATGCCTTGAAAAGCAGAAAGCACAAGAGCAATGTCTGGGTCCATGAGACACCTTTCAATTCTTTCATTTTCCTGGATAGTCTCAGTTTAAACTATTCTAATGGACATATTATAAAGTATTAAAATCATATCTTAAATACCCTCATTTATTGCTAATAAGTTAGGTAATAAGGCAAATAATTCTTTAGGTTTTATCCAGACTATGTTTATTTAGTAAATAATGATTTAAATATGAAAAAAAGAAGGCACTTTCCTTCTACCAAGAAATAATCGTCCATATGACACAGTGTCCTTCTTCCATGTCTTTCCCTCTAAGTTTAGTGTGTGTGTGGCAGAGTAGGACAGAAAAGCTTCAAGGGCTGAGCTCTTGTTGTATCATATGTCCCCACAGTGGACAGGCACTGTTGCTGCTGTCCCCTTGGGCATTCTCAGTGACAGTACTCAGGAGACCTATCATTAAACAACTAAGCCATTTCCAATTATTTGACTTTCATAATGTAAGTGATAAGCATGTCTGTGCCATAAATCTCAGTTTCTTTAGGAATGATTCCTATAAGCACCAATACTGGAACACACTTTAACCACATTTTGAGGGGACTGGCTGCTGGCTCCTCTATGCCCACTTTATTAAGGAGAAGCATTGCTTCGGAAAAGAAAGATCCCAGGTTCTATAGATGAGAACTGAAATCATGAGGAGTACAAGACACCAGTAATGCCATCAGGGTATTGGTTGTGACCATAGAACATAGAAAAGTCTGCACACAACCCCCTCACATGTTCTCTCCCACAAGCTTCCTTACCTTGTGTTCTGGAACACACCTCACCCATGCCTTGCCTGGTGACACACTCCAGCCACTCCAGCCCCTTGTGTTTCAAAATTCAGATTCTAACTAGAGCAACCATACCCTGCTCCAGACCTGCATATGGGGTGCAGGCCAGGTCACTCCTCTCAGCTTGCACCCTGTCCTTCCTGGTTGAACCCCATCCTCTCAGGGAGGAACCTTTAAAGGCAGTGCAGGTCAGTGGGTTACAGACAATTTTTCATCCAGATATAGTTTTAGTGGCAACAGCAAGAACGACTTGAACTTGTGTGAGCAAGAGGCCTCTACAAAGCACACTGACTGCTAATGGAAGCTGCAGGATCGACAGAGCCTCAGCCAGGAGTATGGCGCTGGACATAGCTCATCAACACCCCTCAGGATCCTCTAGCTGTGACCCCCTGACCCTTCAAACCCCAATCTTGGCGCCTCAAGTTGAGCGAGGGGGCTGTGCTTCCTGATGAGACCCCTTTTCTCCCACAAAGTCGGGTAAATGGAAGTCTACTTGATCTGATGCTGTAATTTAGGCCATCGTCAGTAATTCCTGTCTTCTCTGTCATAACATGGAGCTAACCAGACACTGAAGGTACATCTTCAGAGAGAGAACATTTGTGGCTCTCTCTGCAGGAAGAGAGAGAAACAACAGTTACTGGGACTCAGTGAGAAAGGAGAGCTCTGAGCACTAGGGGAAGGGCTGCCATGGACTGGGCACTGCCATATTGGTCCGTGGTACAGGCTTTGTGTTGGCTTGGAGGGAGTGGCCAGGCTTCACCCTACTAATAGGTCCAACAAAAACCAAAATGACGTCCATAAAATAATTTCAACTCCAACCAAAAAAGGCTCTGTGGCACAGGCAGCAAAGGGGGTCCAAGATGCTATTATCAATGATTACACGATGGGGGAAATGTGGGACAGGCATGATGGAATTGAGGGCAGCTCATTTCCCTCCTTTGGGGAGAAAGAGTGCTCTCACAAGGCACCCCAATATTTGTTCCAAAAATAGGTGACAACTTAGGGGGCTCTTGCCTGCCAGAATCCACACTGAGGATTGCCCATATCCTGAACACAAGTTGAGGGTGACATCTGGTTCCAGGGCTGCCTTGGGTGTGATGTATGAACACCAGTTTTGTGGGATCCCATACTGGAGGGGATGAAGGCTTTCTGGAAGGACACCTGAGTCAGGAGAGCCTGGATTGGCAGGCTGAAGGAACAGTTATGCAGAGACCCAGAGCCCATGACAGAAATGTGCTCCCTTTGAGCTAATTTTAAGAGGTAAAGCTAAAGATTACTGAGTATCTTTTTAGAGCATGAATCATGTCAGCCAATCCCCCTAACAATTCCATGTGGAAGGTAGAAATGCTGCCTCTGTTTGATGAAGAAGGAAACCAAGGCTTTAAGAAACTGCACCTTTCCATGATCCACATTGAGTCACAGGCAAGATTTGAACCCAGGGCTTGCCAGTGTTGTGGGCCTGACCTCACAAGAAGGTTGTATCCAGTTGCTTCAGAAGAGACTTCTCAACTCTGAGGTTACATGAGCCTTTGTACCCAGGGAGAAACTCCCTCCTACCCAGACAAAGACTTGCTGGTACTAGGGGAGTCCTCAGTGCCAAGCACAGCATCATCAGACAACAGACCCAGGACAAGCCCAAGAAGTGGCACCACTGCCCCTTGAATTCAGTGAGGTCTCCAGGCCTCGGGGTTGAATGTGGAGCTTTGTGCACCTCTGAGTTCCAGGAGTGAGCTGTGTGGATGGAACACAGAGTCCAATGGCAGAGAGACAGCAGTTCTAGTCCCTGCTCAGCCTCTTTGTAGCTGGGCGACCCCAGGCAGGGCTCTGAAGCTACAGACCCCATCCCTAAATTGGAGAATATAATGGGTACTGCTAAGTGGGATGTAGAAAGAAATGACTCATACAGTTCCTGCCTGGTGCCTGGGAGCACGTGTAGAGTCCAGAGGATAGGCATTTGTGTCAGTGACCAATTTACCCATATATATGGTCTTCAACTTGTTGGTTCTGCTGTCATTCTTAAGAAACCAATGCAAAGCTAAGGTCAGGAAGATTTTTTCATAGGCTTTCTACTCTGAGGTTTATAGTTTTAGCTCTTGAATTTAGATCTGTGACCCATTTGGGGTTCCTTTTCTGTCTCCTCTGAGGGGAGGGTCCACCAGCCTTCATTCAGTCATTTATAATTTTATGTATTGGTATATGCAAGAACGGATGCACTTTAGTCACTGTACTACTTTAGGTTGTCACTTGTAGGGAGTTGTCAATAGATACACAAGAATCTGTAGAATAATATTTATTCTATCCGTGAAGGAATTCACTGAGATGATGAAGGAAGTCTAAAAGGAGGTTAACTTATATCTTCTGCAGGGGTGGAACAGTGTCCTGGTTAACAGTACACACCATCCTCTGTTCATCTCTTCTGCCCATATTTTGATATGATATGAACAGACACTTCTCCAATGAAGACATACAAATGGCTATCAGACACATGAAAAAATGTTCATCATCACTAGCCATCAGGGAGTTTCAAATTAAAACTACATTGAGATACCACCTGACACCAGTGAGAATGGCCAAAATTAGCAAGACAGGAAACAGCGTGTGTTGGAGAGGATGTGGAGAAAGGGGAACCCTCTTCCACTGTTGGTGGGAATGCAATTTGGTGCAGCCACTTTGGAGAACAGTGTGGAGATTCCTCAAGAAATTAAGAATAGAGCTTCCCTATGACCCTGCAATTGCACTTCTGGGTATTTACCCCAAAGATACAGATGTAGTGAAAAGAAGAGCCATCTGTACCCCAATGTTTATTGCAGCAATGGCCACGGTCGCCAAACTTTGGAAAGAACCAAGATGCCCTTCAACGGATGAATGGATAAAGAAGATGTGGTACATATACACAATGGAGTATTATGCCTCCATCAGAAAGGATGAATACCCAACTTTTGTAGCAACATGGATGGTACTGGAAGAGATCATACTGTGCGAAATAAGTCAAGCAGAGAGAGTCAAGAATCATATGGTCTCACTTATTTGTGGAGCATAACAAAGAACACGGAGGACATGGGGAGATGGAGAGGAGATGGAGTTAAGGGAAACGGGAAGGGGAGATGAGCCATGAAAGAGTATGGACTCTGAAAAACAACCAGAGGGTTTTGAAGGGGAGGGGGGGAGGTTGAAGAACCAGGTGGTGGGTTATAGGGAGGGCACATACTGCATGGAGCACTGGGTGTGGTGCAAAAACAATGAACACTGTTATGCTGAAAATAAACAAATAAAAAAATAAATTAATCAATTAAAAAAAAAAAAAGTACACACCATCCTCTAGTGGCCACAGGTGACATTGCAGGATTTCCCTGAACTGCAAAACAAGACAGTGGATGTTGGGCATCTTCAAGGTTTCACAGAGAGATCAAAACAGCTCCACAAAATTCAACGTTTTGGAGTGTGTCTTCTAGGAAATCTGTGGAAAATGGGCTATTTCCCAAGTGTGCTATTTCAAGAAATATTTTCTGAGTAGCTGAGTCACGTCCTAGGTTCCAGGATAGAAAGTAGGGAAAATGGTGGGTGCTTCGCAAGAGGCACATGGTGTACGGTCGGATAGTGTGGGAAATAACAGGTCCATACCACAGCTCTGTATATTTGATTGAAAGAAAGCAGTAAAATAAAACAAGCCATATTTATGGCTTCCTTTGTTTACACTAAACAAAAAACATTTCAGGCAATTTGAAAACTATCACTCAGCATATCTGTATCCTCTTTTCCCAGTTAGATGACATCAACTTATATTCCCAGCTTATTTTTACTTATTAGGAGAAGATGGTGTCATATATTGAACTCTTAATGACTCTACAAAAGTCCTTGCAGAACTAACAGATGGATTAAGTCCTAAACTTAAGGACACAGATTTTATATACAAAAATGAGTTTCATCTCTATACACGAATAACATGCTATCAAGGACAGAAATTAAGAAAATTATTTCTAATTGATAATCACTCAAAAAGAATAAAATACTTAGGGATTATTTTCACTTGGAGGTGAAAGACCTGCATTGTGGAAACTTAAATCATTAATGAATGAATTTGAAGAATACAGAGTTAAGTCTGGAGATATCCCATACTAATGGAGTCCTAGAATATATGTAATCCAAATGTCCACACTGCATAAACAATCTAAATATTCAGCACAACCTCCATCAAGATCTAATGGCATTTTTAGAAATAAGACGAATAATCCTGCAGAGTGAATACTGCCACAAAAGGCCCTGAAGAGCCAAAGCCATTTGGAGAAAAAACAAACCTGGCAGCATCATGCTTTCTGAAGTCAAAGTGTATTACACAGTTGTAGAAATGAAAATCGTATGGTATCGACATGCAGACAGACACACAGATCAATGAAACACAGTAGAAAACCCAGGAAAAAACCCACACATATGTTGTCAATTGATTTCCAACAAAAGCTAAAAGAATATAAAATAAGCAAGCAATAGTCTCCACGATAAGTGCTTTGGAAACACTGGGAAACCTCAAGTAAAGAAGGCAACTGGATGTATATCGCACCCGATCCAGAACAACGAAGTCACAATGTGACAAGGACTTCAACAAAACAGCTACACCCATAAAATACCTTCCGGGAAACTGGGCAGAATGTTATTAGCACCTCTGCCTTTTTATAATAAGCTTGATGACCAAAATTTGAACTCCAGACTCTGAGATCTAGAGTCAGATGCTGTGCTGACTGAACCAGGCAAGACTATTAAAACTATGCAGCACAGAGGTGTCAGAAGAGATCTAGTCATTCATCTCCTTAACACATTTTTTGGAAGAATGTTTCCTGAGTTCCTTCTTGACACTGATTTTCTGATTTGAAATCAGAAGCAAAAGCTACAATGAAAAACAACTGGGACTGCCACAAACTAAAAGCTTTCTCTAAAGCAATGGAAATCTCCAGTCATTAACACATTGAAAAGACACACTGAAGAGAAGAAAATATTTGCAAACTACCTAACTGATATATGTCTCATATCCAAAATATTGAAGAACTCGCACAACTCACTAACACAAAAACAGATAGCAGTTACAAGATCAGCAGAGTTAAGACTAGATATTTTTTCAAAGAAAACACGGAGAGGGCCAACAAATACACGAAGAGATTTTCACCACCACTTAACACCAGGGAAATACAAATCAGAGCCCAAAATTATGTCACCTGTCACCAGTCACCTGTCAGAATGACTAGTGTCCAGAAGACCAAACAAGAATTTTGGCCAAAATGTGGAGGAAAGGGAACTGTGTTCTATTGGGCCCTAGTGGGACTGTAAACGGTCTCTGTTGGTAGGACTAAAAATGGGTGCAGCTACTATGGAAAACATTGTCAAGTTTTCTCAAAAAATTCAACAGGGAGCACCCGGCTGACACAATCAGAAGAGTGAGTGACTTTTGATCTCAGGATCATAAGGTTGAGCCCCACATTGGGGATAAAGAGTATTTTAAAAAATGGATATAGAATAACCGTGTCATCAAACAATTCTCTTCTTATGTATTAGAATGAAGCCAAGTCTTCTCTCTTGTATAATGAAGGTGTATAGAGCTGTCTGGGTGGCTCAGTCGTTAAGCATCTGCCTTTGGCTCAGGTCATGATCCCAGGGTCTCAAGATTGAGCCCCACATTGGGCTCCATGCTCAGTGGAGAGTATGATTCTCCCTCTCCCACTCCCCCTGCTTGTGCTCTCTCTCTCTCTCTCTCTCTCTCTGTGTCCTTCTCTCTGTCAAATAAATAAATAAAATCTAAAATAAATAAATAAATAAATAAATAAATAAATAAATAAATAAATAAAACAAAATGAAGGCATATAGTTTGATGTGCCCACTGTTTCATTCCAGCACTGAGAGTCTCTGCTCCTTTGAAGTAGACTGTGAAGCGTCCTGGCCACCAAGCTAAGGTTTAGGGTCTCAGGTCAACTGCCTTCCAGAGATCTACACATGTCCTGAGAAGTTAGCTGTCAGTCTATTCCCCTTGTACCCACAGTTCTGTCTTCCCCAATCTGTCAAGGCCCAGTCCAGCGCCCCCTCGGACTTGACATAGCTTGTGGTTTGGCTGACCCAGGGCTTGCTGAGACAGCACTGGGCCCAAATCTATCTCCTGAGCTGCCCCCTACAAACATTTCTGAGTCACAGGAACCTACTAACTACTTAGCAGAATGCTCACATAAGCACAGTATACTTGCTGATCAACCACTGCCATCCCACTGTATGCAACGAGCCATCAGGTGTTCTGTGAAAATTCCTTCCACTCTTGACCCTCAAACAGTCGAGACCCTCACCAGCAGGTGATAACAGGTGAAGTCACATGCATATGTTAACCAGAATTTTGATGGTTTTAAGTCTTCTGCTACTCATGCGGCTGTTTCCTTTCCAGCTTAGCAGTATCTGGAAGTGAGGATACTCTCCCAAGTCTTCTGATCTTGAAATTTTAGACCCTTCATCTATCCCATGGTCTGATGTGCCTTGTGTCTTCCTTCTTCCCTCGGAAATCTTTTCTTCATAAGGTCCAGCCCTCAGCTCTGAGTGTTGCATTCACCCATGGAATCCACCAGGTAACTCTCTTGATCCTTAGAGCCTTACTGTTGATGGCATGGGAACAATAATCAGGAGTTTATTGGTTTCTAGGAGTTTCTGGAGTTAATAAGTGACATATATCAATCCAGCTGTCTCAGATTTTGATTTGTGGAGGGAAACATTGACACTAACAGGACAAACAAAATCCATTCAAATTCAACATATTTCATATATATACATGACCAAAAAGGAAATGTCAATCTGTAATTTGTCTCTTTTTATATTTATATTTATCCAAAATGATGACTTAAGTTTGTTTCCTTCCAAAGGTCCACATAACAAAGCAAGAGGCTATTTTAAGTGGTCAATTTGAACAGAACCCTAAGTGGTGCTTTTCTTCTTCCATCACTGAGCTTTTCTGTCCCCAACTTGCAATGCATAGCCTACTCTTTCTACCTTTTTGGAAGAAAGCCAGGTGCACATCTTAATGCTCAATCCTTGAAGAACATCTTTTTTTTTTTTTTTTTTTTTTTTGGTAGGAGAGTATCTTCTGGTAATCACATAGAAACTATGGCTGGCCAAGGTAAAGAAGACAGATTACCCACAAAGGAGCTGCATTTCCACTTTTGGCAACATTATGTGAGGTGAAATGTTAGATCCAAATAAGGGAAGTTTGGAGTGAATTCTCCTCAACTCCTTCCACACTTGGGTGTGCGATGTGACTGCCATAGGTCCTCACTGCCACAGCAAGAAGCACTGCTCCAGAACACTAGAGTTTGAAGACTATGGGATTATTAACGCTGAAACTGCCTGTAATCAAGAGTTTGGGAGTGAGGGAAGGAGAAACAGTGAAGCATCAGGGGGTGAAATACACATTGGATTCTAAAAGTCCTTGAATGTTGAGCATGGACAGGGTCTGATGTCTTTCACCTGGCATGTGCCCTCCACAGGAGGCTCCAAAGCAAGGATTAAAGCCACTGTTGATGCCAAACACAGAATAGAAATTTACAGTCCCTTCCAGGCAGTGGAGATGTGAGAGAAGGTGCTGGGCTTTGGAAGCAAGGCACTTCCCAGTTTCTCATATGTTGGCTATGTGCCAACGGTCTTCAAGTCTCTGTTCCCTCACAAAGCAGACAAAGATCGTGATGGTGACTTTTCTTTCCTTATGCTTGATCAAATGCCATGAGAGAACTCTAATGCTTGCTCAGAGGTGAGGTTTATTGTTAGATGAAGTTATTACTGACTCATAACAGAGATTCCTTTTTATTTATTTATTTATTTTCAGCGTAACAGTATTCATTGTTTTTGCAAAACACCCAGTGCTCCATGCAATATGTGACCTCCCTATTACCCACCACCTGGTTCCCCCAACCTCCCACCCTCGCCCCTTCAAAACCCTCAGGTTGTTTTTCAGAGTCCATAGTCTCTTATGGCTCACCTTCCCTTCCAATTTGCCTCAACTTCCTTCTCCTCTCCATCTCCCAATGTCCTCCATGACATTTGTTCTGCTCCACTAATAAGTGAAACCATATGATACTTGACTCTCTCTGCTTGACTTATTTCACTCAGCATAATCACTTCCAGTCCCGTCCATGTTGCTACAAAACTTGGGTATTCATCATTTCTTTTTTTTTTTTAATAAACATATAATGTATTTTTATCCCCAGGGGTACAGGTCTGTAAAACGTCAGGTTTACACACTTCACAGCACACAGGATAGCACATACCTTCCCCAATGTCCATAACCCCCTCCCCATCCCGAACCCCACATCCCCCCAGCAACCCCCAGTTTGTTTTGTGAGATTAAGAGTCATTTATGGTTTGTCTCCCTCCCAATCCCATATTGTTTCATTTATTCTTCTCCTATCACCCTAACCCCCCATGTTGCATCTCCACGTCCTCATATCAGGGAGATAATATGATAGTTGCCTTTCTCTAATTGACTTATTTCACCAAACATGATACCCTCTAGTTCCATCCACGTTGTCACAAATGGGAAGATTTCATTTCTTTCGATGGCTGCATAGTATTCCATTGTGTACATATACCACATCTTCTTGATCCATTCATCTGTTGATGCACATCTAGGTTCTTTCCATAGTTTGGCTATTGTAGACACTGCTGCTATAAACATTCTGGTACACGTACCCCTACGGGTCACTATGTTTGTATCTTTAAGGTAAATACGCAGCAGTGCAATTGCTGGGTCATAGGGTAGTTCTATTTTCAACATTTTAAGGAACCTCCATGCTGTTTTCCAGAGTGGTTGCACCAGCTTGCATTCCCAACAACAGTGGAGGAGGGTTCCCTTTTCTCCGCATCCGCGCCAACATCTGTCATTTCCTGACTTGTTAATCTTAGCCATTCTGACTGGTGTGAGGTGATATCTCATTGTGGTTTTGATTTGTATTTCCCTGATGCCGAGTGATGTGGAGTACTTTTTCATGTGTCTGTTGGCCATCTGGATGTCTTCTTTGCAGTAATGTCTGTTCATGTCCTCTGCCCATTTCTTGATTGGATTGTTTGTTTTTTGGGTGTTGAGTTTGCTAAGTTCCTTATAGATTTTGGATACTAGCCCTTTATCTGATGTATCAATTGCAAATATCTTCTCCCATTCCGTCAGTTGTCTTTTGGTTTTGTTAACTGTTTCCTTTGCTGTGCAAAAGATTTTGATCTTGATGAAGTCCCAGTAGTTCATTTTTGCCCTTGCTTCGCTTGCCTTTGACAATGTTCCTAGGAAGATGTTGCTGGGGCTGAGGTCGAAGAGTTTGCTGCCTGGGTTCTCCTCAAGGATTTTGATGGATTCCTTTCTCACATTGAGGTCCTTCATTCATTTGGAGTCTATTTTTGTGTGTGGTGTAAGGAAGTGGTCCAATTTCATTTTTCTGCACATGGCTATCCAATTTTCCCAGCACCATTTATTGAAGAGGCTGTCTTTTTTCCATTGGACATTCTTTCCTACTTTGTCGAAGATGAGTTGACCATAGAGTTGAGGGTCTATTTCTGGGCTCTCTATTCTATTCCATTGATCTATGTGTCTGTTTTTGTGCCAGTACCATGCTGTCTTGATGATGACAGCTTTGCAATAGAGCTTGACGTCCAGAATTGTGATGCCACCCACTTTGGCTTTCTTTTTCAATATTCCTTTGGCTATTCGAGTTCTTTTCTGGTTCCATATAAATTGTAGGATTATTTGTTCCATTTCTTTGAAAAAAAAATGGATGGTATTTTGATAGGGATTGCATTAAATGTGTAGATTGCTTTAGGTAGCATAGACATTTTCACAATATTTATTCTTCCAATCCAGGAGCATGGAACATTTTTCCATTTCTTCGTGTCTTCCTCAATTTTGTTCATGAGTACTTTATAGTTTTCTGCATATAGATTCTTAGCCTCTTTGGTTAGGCTTATTCCTATGTATCTTATTGTTTTGGGTGCAATTGTGAATGGGATTGACTCCTTAATTTCTCTTTCTTCTGTCTTGTTGTTGGTGTACAGAAATGCAACTGGTTTCTGTGCATTGATTTTATATTCTGACACTTTACTGAATTCCTGTACAAGTTCTAGCAGTTTTGGAATGGAGTCTTTTGTATTTTTCACATATAGTATCATATCATCTGCGAAGAGTAATAGTTTGACTTCTTCTTTGCCGATTTGGATGCCTTTAATTTCTTTTTGTTGTCTGACTGCTGAGGCTAGGACTTCTAGTACTATGTTGAATAGCAGTGGTGATAATGGACATCCCTGCCATGTTCCTAACCTTAACGGAAAAGCTTTCAGTTTTTCTCCATTGAGAATGATATTTGCGGTGGGTTTTTCATAGATGGCTTTGATAATATTGAGGTATGTGCCCTCTATCCCTACACTTTGAAGAGTTTTGATCAGGAAGGGAAGCTGTACTTTGTCAAATGCTTTTTCAGCATCTATTGAGAGTATCATATGGTTCTTGTTCTTTCTTTTATTAATGTGTTCTATCACATTGATTGAATTGCAGATTTTGAACCAACCCTGCAGCCCTGGAATAAATCCCACTTGATCGTGGTGAATAATCCTTTTAATGTACTGTTGAATCCTATTGGCTAGTATTTTGGCGACAATTTTTGCATCTGTGTTCATCAAGGATATTGGTCTGTAGTTCTCTTTTTTGGTGGGATCCTTGTCTCGTTTTGGGATCAAGGTTATGCTGGCCTCATAAAATGAGTTTGGAAGTTTTCCTTCCATTCCTATTTTTCGGAACAGTTTCAGGAGAATAGGAATTAATTCTTCTATAAATGTTTGGTAGAATTCCTCTGGGAAGCCATCTGACCCAGGGCTTTTGTTTGTTTGGAGATTTTTGATGACTGTTTCAATCTCCTTACTGGTTATGGGCCTGTTCAGGTTTTCTATTTCTTCCTGGTTCAGTTGTGGCAGTTTATATGTATCTAGGAATGCATCCATTTCTTCCAGATTGTCAAATTTGTTGGCGTAGAGTTGCTCATAGTATGTTCTTATAATTGTCTGTATTTCTTTGGTGTTAGTTGTGAACTCTCCTCTTTCATTCATGATTTTATTTATTTGGGTCCTTTCTCTTTTCTTTTTGATGAGTGTGGCCAGGGGTTTATCAATCTTATTGATTCTTTCAAAGAATCAGCTCCTAGTTTCATTGATTTTTTTCTATTCTCTTTTTTTTTTTTTTTGGTTTCTATTTCATTGATTTCTGCTCTGATCTTTATGATTTCTCTTCTCCTGATGGGTTTAGGGTTTCTTTCTTGTTCTTTCTCCAGCTCCTTTAGGTGTAGGATTAGGTTGTGTACTTGAGAACTTTCTTGTTTCTTGAGAAAGGCTTGTACCGCTATATATTTTCCTCTCAGGACTGCCTTTACTGTGTCCCACAAATTTTGAACTGTTGTGTTTTCATTATCATTTGTTTCCATGAATTTTTTTCAATTCTTCTTTAATTTCCTGGTTGACCCATTCATTCTTTAGAAGGATGCTGTTTAGTCTCCATGGATTTGGGTTCTTTCCAGCTTTCCTCTTGTGACTAAGTTCTAGCTTCAGAGCATTGTGTTCTGAAAATAAGCAGGGAATGATTCTAACCTTTGATACCGGTTGAGACGTGATTTGTGACCCAGGATGTGATCTATTCTGGAGAATGTTCCATGGGCACTAGAGAAGAATGTGTATTCTGTTGCATTGCGATGAAATGTTCTGAATATATCTGTGATGTCCATCTGGTTCAGTGTGTTATTTAAGGCCTTTATTTCCTTGTTGATCTTTTGCTTGGATGATCTGTCCATTTCAGTGAGGGGAGTGTTAAAGTCCCATACAATTATTGTATTATTATTGATGTGTTTCTTTGATTTTGTTATTAATTGGTTGATATAGTTGGCTGCTCCCACGTTAGGGGCATAGATATTTAAAATTATTAGATCTTCTTGTTGGACAGACCCTTTGAGTAGGATATAGTGTCCTTCCTCATCTCTTATTATAGTCTTTGGCTTAAAATCTAATTGATCTGATATAAGGATTGCCACCCCAGCTTTCTTCTGATGCCCATTAGCATGGTAAATTGTTTTCCACCCCCTCACTTTAAATCTGGAGGTGTCTTCGCGTCTAAAATGAGTTTCTTGTAGGCGACATACTGATGGTTTTTTTCTTTTTATCCATTCTGATACCCTGTGTCTTTTGATTGGGGCAGTTAGCCCATTAACATTCAGGGTAACTATTGAGAGATATGAATCTAGTGCCATTATTGGCCTGTAAGCTGACTGTTACAGCATATTGTCTCTGTACCTTTCTGATCTACTACTTTTAGGCTCTCTCTTTGCTTAGAGGACCCCTTTCAATATTTCCTGTAGAGCTGGTTTGGTGTTTGCAAATTCTTTCAGTTTTTGTTTGTCCTGAAAGCTTTTTATCTCTCCTTTTATTTTCAATGATAGCCTAGCTGGATAGAGTATTCTTGGCTGCATGTTTTTCTCGTTTATTGCTCTGAATATATCATGCCAGCTCTTTCTGGCCTGCCAGGTCTCTGTGGATAAGTCTGCTGCCAATCTAATATTTTTACCATTGAATGTAACAGACTTATTTTCCTGGGCTGTTTTGAGCATTTTCTCTTTGTCACTAAGACTTGTAAATTTTACTATTAGGTAACGGAGTGTGGACCTATTCTTGTTGAATTTGAGGTGGGTTCTCTGCATCTCCTGGATTTTGATGCGTGTTCCCTTTGCCATATTAGGAGAATTCTCTCCAATAGACCTTCTGCTCCCCTCTCTGTTTCTTCTTCTTCTGGAATCCCAAATATTCTAATGTTGTTTCGTGTTATGGTGTAACTTAACTCTCGAATTCTCCCCTCGTGGTCCAGTAGCAGTTTGTCCCTCTTTTGCTAAGCTTCCTTATTCTCTGTCATTTGGTCTTCTATATCACTAATTCTTTCTTTTGCCTCATTTATCCTAGCAGTGAGAGGCTCCATTTTTGATTGCACCTCATTAATAGCTTTTTTTTGATTTCAACTTGGTTAGATTTTAGTTCTTTAATTTCTCCAGAAATTAAAGGGCTTTTATATCTCCAGAGAGGGTTTCTCTAATATATTCCATGCCTTTTTTGAGCCCAGCTAGAACATTCAGAATCGCCATTCTGAACTCTTGATCTGACATATTACCAAAGTCTGTGTTGATTATGTCCCTCGCCTTTGGTACTGCCTCTTGTTCTTTTGTTTGTGGTAATTTTTTCCGCCTTGTCATTTAGTCCAGATAAGCGGATATGAAGGATCAAATAAAATATGAAAAAGGTGGCAAAGACCCCAGAAAAATGCACTGTAACCAAATCAGAAGCGACCCCAAATTGTGGGGGGGAAGAAAGGGAATACAAAGAGGTTCAGGAAAAAAAATTAAAAATAAAACAAATAAAGAAAAAATGTAAAAAAGAAAGAAAAAATATATATTTTAGATAAACTATTCAAAAAACTTTAAAAAAGAAAAGGGTAAAAGTTTTAAAGAATTTAGCAGAAGAAGAAAAAAGAAAGAAAAAAATTGAAAAAAAGAATTGAATTAACCACAAGACTAAAGAATCATGGGGAGAAAGCCATGAGTTCCGTGCTTTGCTTTCTCCTCCTCTGGAATTCTGCTTCTGTCTTAGGTATTGAACCTGCTTTTCTTGATAGATGAACTTCGTCCTGGCCGGATATTTTGTTGCTTCTGGGTGAGGGGCCTGTTGTAGTGACTCTCAAGTGCTTTGCTGGAGGCCAAATCGCACTGCCCTTACAGGGGGCCGGACTAAGTAATCCGCTCATGTTCCCTTTTGGGAGCTTCTGTTCCCTGAACCCTTTTTGTAGAGTTCTGGAGGACAGGAATGAAAATGGCGGCCTCCCAGTCTCAGGCCTGGAGGAGTCTAGAGCCCGAGGCCCCCCTCCTCAGTGCACCCCCAGAAGACAGCACCCAATGACTCCCATATCCTCAGCCTCCAGCCACGCTCCGAGCTTACCCAGCCTGCGACCAGTTCAAGGTAACCCCGAGCTGTGATTTCAGTCCTCGGCTCTGTCTCTGTAGCTGGCTTCTCCATTCTAACACTTGCGAGCTCTGTGACACTCCAACATCCCTGATCCTTCTGTGACCCTGTGGGACCTGGGGCCACGTTGACCCCGCATGGGCTTCACCCCGGTTTAGCCTCTGGAGCAATGTCCCTTAGTGGAACAGACTTTTAAATGTCCTGATTTTGTGCTCCATTGCTCCAGCGCTTGCCGGGAGCTGGCCCCTCCCCCACGGTTTATCTTTCCATCGTTTTAGATTCACTTTTCCGCCAGTCCTACCTTTCAGAATGTGGTTGATTTTCTGCTTCTAGAATTGCTGTTCTTCTCTTCGATCTCCCATTGGATTTGTAGGTGTTTGGAATGTTTAGATATGCTATCGAGCTGATCTTCTGCTACCTGATGTAGTGTCAGCCTGCTACTTCTCTGCCATCTTGACTCCTCCCATAACAGAGATTCTTTAGTATGGTTTTTGTTCATTTTCAACCATGTGAACAAGTTTTTCGTGGTGAAGACATTTCTCCCCAGGTTTATTGAGGTACCACTGAGTATACTGTAAACTCCTGAGGCCCAAGCAGCACAAGGCTTCCCTCAAGAGAAGGCATAGGTTCCAAGTATTACTAATAATATTTGTCTTGACCTCTGGGCATTACCTGTAGGACTGGCCTTTGGAGAGGTACAGTCATAATGAGCTAAAAAAAATGCCATACTAGCATTTGTAGGAGCTTTCAGTCATGACCCCTTGCCAATGCTTAAGTGGTTCTTTAGATAAATAGAAAATAGAAGGAAAATAAATAGAAAAAGATATAAATAGAAAGAAAATGAAAACTTTCTGTCTCTTTCTGTGAAGCCAGAATTACCCTGGTCCTCAAACCGGGCAAAGATCTCTTCAAAAAGAAGAATTTCAGACCAATATACCTGATGAATATGGACACCAAGATCTCAACAAGATCCTAGCTAATAGGATCCAACTGTACATTAAAAAGATTATCTTCCATGTCCCGGTAGGATTGATCTCTGGTAGGCAAGAGGGGTTCAATATTCACAAATCAATGTGAAAAAAAATAAGAGAAGAGAGAACCACATGGTACTCTCAATTGATGCAGAAAAATCATTTGTAAATATATAACATTGGTTCATGATTAAAACACTTCAAATTAAAGGAATAGAGGGAATATTCATCAATCTATCAATGAAAAGCCTACAGTAAATATGATTCTCTAGGGGAAAATTTAACAGTCTTCCCTTTGAAATCAGGAACACGAGAAGGATACCCAGTCTTGGCACTGTTCTCCAACATAGTACTAGAAGTCCTAGAAACAGCAATCAGAAAACAAAAGGAAATAAAATGTACTCAGTTTAGGGAACAAGAAGTCAAACTCTCTAGTCACAGACAAGATGATACTCTATAAGAAAAACCCAAAAAACTCTACCCCCAAAATACTAGAACTCATATAACAATCATTAATGTGGCAGGATACAAAATCAGTGTACAGAAATCGGATGCTTTCTTATACACTATCCATGATAATAAAGAAAGGGAAATTAGAGATTTGATTCTATTTACCATAGCACCAAGAACCACAAAAGACCTTGGAATAAACCTAACAAAAGAGGTACAGGATCTGTACTTAAGGACTTTAAGAACACTCATGAAAGAAATTGAAAAAGACTCAAAAAGTTGTAAAAGCATCCCATGCTCGTGGATCAGAAAAATAAACATAGTTAAAATGTCTTTACTGCACAGAGTAATGTACACTTCAATTCCTTCCAGGTCAAAATTCCACTACCATCTACAAAGTGCTAGAACAAACAATCCTAAAATTTGTATAGAACCAGAAAAGACCCGAAATTGCTAAGGAATTTTTTTCAAAAAGAAAAACAAAATCAGGGGCATCACGTTGCCTGATTTCATGTTTTGTTACAATGCTGTGATCACCAATATGGCATGGTACTGCCCCCCAAAACGGACAAATTGACAAGTGGAAGAGAGGAGAGAGCCCAGATATGAACCCAAAACTCTATGGTCAAATAATCCGCAACAACACTGGAAAAATATATAGTGGAAAAAAAGACAGTCTCTTCAAAAAATGGTGCTTGAAAAATTGGACAGCTATGTGTAGAAAAATGAAAGTCAACCATTCTCATACACCACATATGAAGATAAACTCGAGATGGATAAAAGACCTCAACGTGAGGCAGCAATCCATCAGAATCTTGGCGGGGAACTTAGTAACCTCTTTGACATCAGCCACAGCAACATCTTTCAAGACATGTCTCCAAGGGCAAAGGAAACAAAAGCATAATTGAACTTTTGGGACTTCATCAAGATCAAAATCTTCTGCACAGCAAAGGAAACAGTCAACAAAACAAAGAGGCAACCCACAGAATGGGAGAAGATATTCACAAATGATACTACAGACAAAGGGCTGATATCCAGGATCTATAAAGAACTTCTCAAACTCAACACACACAAAACATATAATCATCTCAAAAAATGGGCAGAAGACATGAACAGACACTTATCCAATGAAGACATACAAATTGCTATCAGACACATGAAAAAATGTTCATCATCACTAGCCATCAGGGAGAATCAAATCAAAACCACATTGAGATATCATCTCACACCAGTTAGAATTGCCAAAATTCACAAGACAAGAAACAACATCTGTTGGACAGGATGTGGAGACAGGGGAATCCTTTTACACTTTTGGTGGAAATGCAAGTTGGTGCAGTCGCCTTGGAAAACAGTGTGGAGATTCCTTAAGAAATTAAAAACAGACCTTCCTTATGACCCTGCAATTGCACTACAGGGTATTTACCCCAAAGATACAGATGTAGGGAACAGAAGGGCCATCTCTACACCAATGTTCAAAGGAGCATGGCCACAGTCACCAAACTGTGGAAGGAGCCAAGAAGCCCTTCAACAGACAATGGATATAGAAGATAAGGCCCATATATACAATGGAATATTATGCATCCATCAGAAGGGAAGAATACCTAACTTTTCTATCAATATGGAGGACTGAAGGAGATTATGTGAGGGAAATAAGTCAAGCAGAGGAGTCAATTATTATATAGTTTCACTTACTTGTGGTGCATAGGAAATTACATGGAGGACATTAGTAGAAGGAAAGGAAAAGTTAATTGGGAGAAATTTTAAGAGGAAATGAAGCATGAGAGACTGTGGATCTGAGAAACAAACTCAGGGTTTTGGAGGGGCAGGGATGGGGGATAGGTGAACCTGTTGGTGGGTATTAAGGAGGGCATATATTGCATGGAGCACTGCGTATAGTTCATAATAATTAAACTTGGAACTCAGAAAAAATAAATTTAATTTAAAAAATAATCATTTATTTACTTAGGAATCTTAATAAAATATGAAGCCTGAAAAAATACATTTTATTTAAAACATAATAATGATGTTATTTTATATTTTTATGAGATGTAAAGCAAAATATCCATGACCTACATTCTCCTATTGAGAGAGATTACCTCATTTATCACCTTTATGAAAATAAACTTCCTAGATTTCTGTCTACTGAAAGTTACTTCAGATTTCATTCAGCAGAAAAGTAGTGTATTTACAAGGACAGTAGTAGAATATTTGTGACAAGACTTTCCATTATAGCTTTTTTTCTATATTGCCCTTTTACCACAGAGGATCTAGGAGACAAGACACTGAGAACCCAGAGTGATTTGAGTTGGTTCTCAGAGGTTAGTCAAAATGAAATATTAAATATCCTCTTTCAATGCATATGGAGGTCACTCACTTCATAACACATACCTGAATAATATCACTTTAAAATATTTTTTGGGACATCTGAATGGCTCAGTCATTAAGTGTCTGCGTTTGGCTCAGGTCATGATTCAGGGTTCTGGGATCAAGCCCCACATTGGGCTCCCTGCATAGTAGGAAGCCTGCTTCTCCCTCTCCCACACCTGCTCCTATTCACTCTATGGAAATATCTCTCTGCCAAATAAATAAATTATTTATATATCTATATCTGTATGTAGATAAATATATTTTTTAATTTTGCAACTTGACACTGTTCCAAAGAATTTTCAGGGATGAGTCAAATTTAAAACAATGTCAAATGGAGCTTCCTTATGACGCTGCAATTGCACTACTGGGTATTTACTCCAAGGATACAGATGTAGTGAAATGAAGGAACACATGTACCCAATGTTCAGAGCAGCAATGGCCACAGTCGCCAAACTGTGGAAAGAGCCAAAATGCCCTTCAATGGACGAATGGAAAAGGAAGATATGGTCCATATACCCTATGGAGTATTATGCCTCCACCAGAAAGGATGAATACCCAACTTTTATATCAACATGGAAGGAACTGGAAGAGACTATGCTGAATGAAATAAGTCAAGCATAGATAGTCAATTTTCATATGGTTTCACTTATTTGTGGAGCAAAAGGAATATCACAGAGGATATGGGGAGATGGAGAGGAGAAGGTAATTGGGGGGAAATGGAGGGGTAGATGAACCATGAGAGACTGTGGACTCTGAAAAACAATCTGAGGGCTTTGGAGGGGCAGGAGTGGGGCGTGAGTGAGACAAGTAGTGGGTATTATGGAGGGCATGAATTGCATGGAGGATGGGTGTGGTGCATATGCAATGAATTCTGGAACACTGAAACGCAATTTATTTTTTTTAAAGGAGATACGAGACTCTATATGAGGACTGTGCCTGGGTGAAACCAGAGCAGGTGTCCCTGGAGGTGAGCAGGGAGTCCAGGCCCACGCAGATATCTGTAATGGGCTAGGTTGGGGCCCTTTAATTCAGGAAGCATTCAGGAAGTCCCACTCATTATAGGCGATCCTCTAGGAGCTGACTATGATTTCTGCACAGAGCAGACAGCACCCTGGGACTCCAGACTAGTTAGGGGAAAAACAGTGACAGTGGACATGATGAGAGGTAGCATCCACACGACATTCTATGTGATGACCCCTGGCTTCCACTAGATATGAATGCATTTTCTCCAGTTATGATGAGGTTGGCAGAGCCCAGGAGTAACAGAATATGTGAGTGAGCTTTGGCTGATGCATGAGGGCCTTCTCTCACCCCCAGGGACTCTTGGACCCTCACCCCACACATCTGTGATTCCTCCTTAAGGGTGAAGGTTTGAGAGTTCCTTCTGGAGGAAGGAAGGGGCCCAGGGGAACTGTGGATGTGGGAACCTTTGCAGAGCATAGGGTGTTAGAGGACAGCTTTAGTTCCTAACGGCGTCCTTCCCGCCCCCTCCAGTCCTGACTCAACACCAATCCAGGGACCCAGAACAGAGGGTGTAGGAACCATCACACGTAGCAATCTGTTGAAACCCGGACACTGGGTGCCCAGAGGGTACTCAGAAGACCCAGTGAGAGCTCAGGGACCAGATATTCCACACCCTGTGGGAGGATTGTGTCGGTGGAATGAGACCCACTCGTGGCATCTATTGAAAGAGTGAGGACAAGAGCAGATGAGGTAACATTTGAGGTAATGGGGTGGTCCTGCAAAGGCCTAGCTAGAGACAGAGTCCCCTAGTTCCCTCCTTGGTTGGATCCTCACAGCACAGTGGCATGTGCAGCAAGAGGCCAGACACCATCCCTCCCTGGGAACATGCAGTTGAATTCTGTGGCAAGTGGACAAGGAGACCAAATGAGGAGTGTTTCCAGTTCCCCTAAGAAGGACAGAAATGCTCACGGGATTGATCAGGACTCACACTCATAGCGCCTTTTTGCACTGTCATCTATGATGAGACCTGTCTCAGGCAGGAGTGCCAGATCACAGGTGGACAAAGACTAGGACTGGTCTCTGACAGAAGCTGGAAGCCCAGGGACCCAAGTTCCCACATGGGTTCCCTGGAATATTGGTTTGGGAGGGTGCCCTGTCTTCTGACTCCTCTGACTAACAATCTCTTCCCAGGACCATCTCCTCCATCTTGAACACATGGCTAGAACAATAGCCCAAGGATTTTGTCCAGCCCCCAGAATTTCCCAGCCTGAATATGCTGCTGGCATATTCAGCATGGGGCTCAATATGTCAGGCAAGGATTTGGAGCACCATACCCAGTTCTGCTCTCCCAGGTGCATCAGACTGAGCCCACAGAGACAGAGTCTGGGAGTGAGAAGGGCTGGAAGGACTGATGTGGTCCTGTGGAGGGGGCTGAGTGGGCCACACTGACCAATCCTAGAGAACACTTGAGCCGAGAGGAGTGAATAGTCTCAGATTCCTTTCCCCATGGTCTTTAGTCAGGGAATCCTCCAAGTAATTGCTTCCTGGACACAGAAGACATTGAGTGATGGGATAAGTTTCCCTTTTTTAGAAGGGACATTGGAAGTCAATTGTGCTGATGATACTCTTTTCAATGAGCTACAGCACTAGGCCCAGAGAAAGATCCTGAACCACCTCAGGAACTCACCCCAGCTCCCAATGTGGCGCCTGCTGTATCTTCAGACACAAAGCTGGCCCACCCCATCCCTGGTGCTGGAGCTCAGCCCTCAGTAACAACAATGGCACCACCTCCCCTGTTGGGGCCAGTGCAGGTGGTAGTCAGGGCTCTAATTCACTCTCCTGAAATAGAAGAACTATCAGTCCCTTTACCTTTGTCTCAGTGGAATATCCAGACTCAGCCCCCAAACAGCAGCTCATGCTGGCTGGAACCCCAAGGATGGGGTTCCTTGCACTCTTTGTCATTTTTGTATTTTGTATACACTTGTAAAACAGCTGAAAAGATTTTGTTCATTAAATAAAGTATTATTAGAGTTTCCTTAAAAGTTTACTCTGATCCTTTTCAGTGGTGTATTGAGGTTCCTTTAAGTACCTTAAGAGTGTTGCACCACTAATTACTTGTAGAACATTTCCATCACAGAGAAACCTGGCCTACTTATCACTCACTGCTCACTATCAAACCCCAGGCCCTGCAACCACTGTACTTCTGTCTCTGGTATTATACCTCATCTGGGATTTTCATGTGACTTGAATCCTACAATATAGCCTTCTCTGGCTACAGAATATAAGAAAGATACATAGGTTTTTTTTTTCCATTGTTTTATAAAAGTAGCATTTTATTACAAATGAATGTTCCTGATAGAACTATGATCATTGGAAGCCCCAAAATAATCTGCTCTCATTATCTGGGGTAGTGTTCCCTTTCATAATGATATTTTGAATGGCAGAAACGGGTGGGGGGAATTCTGGGTCCATGAGACACCTTTAAATTCTGTCATTATCCCACGTAGGTCATATTTAAATTATTCTAGAGGGAAATTTATAAAAAATATTAAAATCACATCTTAAATCTTCCCAATTTTTACTAACAAGACAGGTAATAGAGTAAATAGTTCTTTAGTTTTAAGCCAGAAGGTGTTTAATAGTTTAAACCAGAAGGTGTAAAATAATGACTTAAATATGAGAAAAAAAGACAAGTTCCTTCTCCAAGAAATGATAGCCTGTAATGGGCTTTGTCCCAATTCCAATAATTTTCCTTCTGATTTGTGTGAGTGTATGTGTGTGTCTGTGTGTGTGTGTGTGTCTGTGTCTGTGTGTGTGTGTGTGTGTGTGTGTGTTATGCTGTGGGAGGAAGGTAGTGAGAGTTTTCAGGCTGGGATCTTCTTCTACCTGATGTCCCCACAGTGGACAGGCACTGTCTCTGCTGTCCTCTTGGGCATTCTCAGTGAGAGCACCCAAAGACCCATCATTGAACAACCGAGCCATTTCCAATTATTTGACTCCCATCATTCAAATGATAAGTACATCTGTGCCACAAATCTGTGTCTTTCTGTCTGATTCCTACAAGTTTCGCCACTTGAACAGTTTAATTCAGGGACATTCCCCTTGTACTAATGGCGTCAGAAGTGCTTGACAATCAAGGGAGTGACAAGGATCATGATGGAGGGACTCTGGCCTCCTGAAAGACCACGTGAAGGAGATCAGTCTCCAATATGAAGATCCACTCAGCACTGTTATGTGAGGAAATCTATGGCAAAATGCCACCATAATTAGGGGAGTTATTCGGTAATTCAGCATAAGGGAATATAAATAGAACATGTTGAAATCAGCAAGCAAACGTCCGTACTTATCAGTCTAGAACCTAGAGGAAATGACCAAAGAAGCACCTGGCTTCCTCAGTAGGGCACGAGGTCCTTGATCTCAGGGTCATGAGTTTGAGCCCTACATGGAACACAGGGTTGATGTAGGAAACAAGAAAACAACAAGACTTACACATAACCCAAATCAATTGGGCTTGGACAGTAGAGCTGATCGGTGGTGGACTGGGTCCTCGCTCCTGTTCATTCAGCCACTGGGCCCTGAGCACTTAGGTGTTGCTACTCCTTACCAGGCAAACAATTTCTCCCTCTAGGAGCTCAGGGTTTAGAGGGGCAGATGCACAAACCTGACCTGGAAAGGTGAATGAAAGGAGCATTTGCTACATAAGACAGGTGTAAGGGACTAAAATGGGTCCTGAACTCCACCAGGGGAGGGAACTGCCAAGGCTATGCTGAGACGAAATTGACAATTCCTGTGGCAGGAAAAGAAGATGGCAGCCCTGCCGAAATCTAAGTGTATTTAGTCTGGCAGATGGTACCATGGTGCAGAGGATCAGAAGCAGAATATGGTGTTCCCAGAGTGGGGGTTAGAAAGGAGGCCAGGGTGCTAGAAATGAGGATGCTGAAGGGGGGGGAGCAGAGGAAAGGGAGGAAGACCACGGCCTGGGGCAGGTGGACACTATCAGTGTCCTGCTCCTAGTGCTGTGTGACCAAATTGTCCCACACTCAGTGTCTTAACCAACAAACACTATCTCCCATTCTCTGAGGAATCTTTAAGTACAGGAATCCAGGAGTACTTACCTAGGGGCTCCTGCCAGAGCCCCACAGTACTTTGGGGCTGTTGATAACATTAATTCAGGGCCTGCTTCACTGAGAATCTGATTTCACGTAGGGGAGTTGGCAGGATTCAGTCCATCTCAAAAGGCCTGAGTTCTTCTGACTGTTGTTGGTCCTCCTTTCTAGGTTCTGGGCCCATGTGTGTACAATAAGGTTCAGCATAGGGTCTTGTACTCCAGGGTGAGGATATGAGAGAGAACATGTGTCAGAGGCAGCACAGGGATGGGCAATGAGCTTTTCGAGATAAATCTCAGATGGAACTTTTGGGTCATGTGGCCATGTTCTGTGGAATGGGAGGAATCATTCAGTCCAAACCACTCTCTAAGGGACATGGTTACACAAAGATGATTAAACAGGATATGAGATTTCAGGGAACTACTATGAGAAGGTGAAGACCGCTGCATGGTTAGTGCCTTGCCAAGAATCACAGACTGTTAAGATGGCTGAACCAGGCATGAACCCAGCTCCTTATGAGTGTCCTCAAAGTTGGGGCCCTGGATGCACCTAGGATTCACTGCAGGGCTCTGAAAAAGTTGTGTTGAAGGTAGGGCCTGGAGACATGGAGATGGTTTCAGGGCGAGAGAGAGCATTGATATCATAGACAGGAGGCATTCCAGAAAGTTCTTGCCTGAGGGGGAACCCGGTCATGGCAACCCACTGTGTGGACCCCTTTCAATATCACACTCATTAGAAAGGATTTAATAGGTCTCAGCACAGTATATGAAGTCTTTAATGGTACGGGTGGATTCTGACCATCAAGCGCCAAAGCTCTAATCCCTTTTTTAGGGTTTTCTTTGAAAATTTGAAAGCCTAAGTTCTTGGGAAAATATGGCCCATCCCTCTGTATATGTGCCTGGCACATTCTCGGATGCCAGAATATGATAATTGATGAACAGATATGTGTGCCCACAGGAGCGACTGTGCATGCTCTCTCTCTCTCTCTCTCTCTCTCTCTCTCTCTCAATCTCTCTCTCTCTCACACACACACACACACACACACACATACACACACACACTTACACACACCATTAGGGACTGTAGGGTGGGGTCTGTTGAGTAGCAGACTTGGAAAAATTGAGAAGAGGAGGAAATGTGCTTGAAGTTATTTCCTACATGTGACACCATTCCTCCAATATCACAGATATTATTCCACACATGCCTGTGGACATATGGAGAAAGTCCATGCACAATCATCTGTGTTGTACATACAAGATGCAGACCATCCCGGACAGGTATAATGGCTTATCCAGGTTCACAAACAGGTAAGAGTGGAGATTTGTGTCTGAAGCCAGGTGGGCCCTGGCTGCCCTCAGCCCTTCCTTGGGGGCCTGTGGAGATGTGTGTGTGTGTGTTGGTGTTACTGTGTACAGATGTGGCCTTGCATGCAGAAAGGAGATGGGCAGACATTAGCCCTGAGCACTGTTTGTATAGGTGATAATCCAGGGTGGAACTGGGTAGGTGATCTCTGGCAGTTTAGTCACTTCCTTGACTGCAGACCCCAACTGAATTTGGAACACTGCAGCCAGGCTCCCACATTCTAGTGTAGTCCACTACCAGAGTTACTTGGCTAGAGAAATCTGATAAAGAAAGTTGTACTCTTGCTGTCTGCCAAAACTATGGGGCTCTGGCTTCCAGAATACCCAGGGGAATGGCTTTTTGACACACTGCAAACATTGCCGCCAACCTCACCTCCAATGCCTCAGGGCATTTGGTAGGAGGTTCCATTAGGCATTACAAGAGCAGGGCTCAGTATGTATGCCTGAAAAACTAACCTAGGCTTAGGATAAGGTCCTAGGGGCATGGCACATCAATCTGCTGCCTTTGTGTCAGCTATGTGGGTGTCTGTCTGGAGGTAGGACTCAGGTTGAGGGACAGAATTGTGTTAGTGTCCAGTGCTGACTTTCATAAATGGAAGTGGCTTGGGGTCTCTTGAAGCTGTCTCATAATCTGGGGATTTCTTGCAGCTCCACAGGGCACATTTTCCTTCTGGAGGGCAGGCAAAGTCCTGTGTTGTGACTCCAGTGTTCTCTATCTGGAGAGCTTATGGACCAGGACTCTGAGGACAGAAGTATGAAATCCCAAGCTAAGGCTAGGCTTAGGGCCTAGGGCATGGCAGGCCCAATCTACGGATGCTGAGGCAAGGTCCCCAGGATCTGAGTTTAAGTCAAGTATGAGGGGGTCACTCAAGCTGTAGCATGTGTCTATGAGAACCATCGATTTGGGGGGTAGCCTCATGAGTTCATAGAGTTTTCAAAAGCTCTGGGATTTTTTTCACAGTTCCAAATAGTTTGGCTTATTCTGGGGTATAGGTGGTGTCCTGTTTTATGGCTCAGGGATCTCCCATATGGGGGGATATGAGAGCAGGGACTGGGTATGGATTCCTGAAAACCCAACCTAAGGTTTGGGTTAGGGACTAAGGTCAGGTCAGGTCAGGTCTGATCTGCTGACTCTGGGGCCAGATACGTGCGTGGCTGGCTGGAGGTCAGAGCTCAGGCTGAGGGACAGACTGTGTATTAGTGTCCTGACTCAGGTTCCGAAATTGGGGGTGTCCTCCTTGGCCGTGTAGTATTCTCATAATCTGCGGATGTTTGCAGCTCCCCAGAACACAGAACATCCCCAGAACATAGCAGAACATTTCTGCTGATGGGCAGGCAGAGTACTGTACTTTCTTCCAGAGGTCTCTATATGGAGGGCTTATGGACCAGGACTCTTGGGACAGAAGTCTAAAAACCCAAGCTAGTGTTAGGATTAGGGTCTAGGGAATGGCTGAACATATCTACAGATGCTGAAGCATGCTCCCTGGGATGTAAATTTAGAGTGTGTGCCAGGCGTTGGCTCAGGCTTAACTTTGTGTCCATGCATTCTGCCAATTATGGGAGAAGCCTCATGTGGCCATGGAGGTTACTACAGCCCTGCTAGTTTCATGCAGATCCAATTAGCAAGATTTATTTTATGGCACAGGAGGAGTCCGATTTTCTGACTCAGGTGTCCAACATAAGGAGGGATTCATGAACAGGCTTCTGGGTATGGGTAACTGACAACTCAACCTAGGGTTAGGATTTGGGCCTAGGGGCATGGCAGGTCCCATCTGCTGGCTCTGGGGCCAGCTGTCCCGGTGGCTGACTGGAGAATGGGACTCAGGTTGTCAGACTGCGAATTAGTGTCTACAGTGGCATACCAAATTGGGGTGGCATCAGGGGCCATGCACGTTTCCATAAACATGGGGTTTTGTGCAGCTCCATAGGGCAGAGTTTCCATTTTTGGGGGCAGGCTGAGACATATTTTGTGGTTCCTGAGTTCTCTATATGGAGTACTTGTGGGCCAGGACTCTTGGGACAGAAGTCGGAGAACTCAAGATAGAATTCGGGTTAAAGCCTAGGGCATGGTTGGCTCGGCCTGCAGACTCTGAGGAAGACTCCGTGGATTGTGAATTTAGGCTGAGTGTCAGGTGTTTATTCAAGCTGGACTTTGTGTCCATGATTTCTTCCAAATATGGGGGTGGTCTCATGTGCCCATGGAGGTTACTACAGCCATGGTGATTTTGCACAGCTCCAATTAGCAAGGTTTTATTCTGGAGGACAGGAGGAGTCCTGTATTGTGGCTCAGGGATCACCCATATAGAGGGATTTGAGCCAAGTCTCTGGATATGAATTCCTGAAAACACAATCTAGGTTAGGATTAGGGCCAAGGGCATGGCATGCCTGATCAGCTGTCTCTGAGGGGAGCTACCGTGGGGACTTAGTTGTAAACGCAGCTCAGGCTGAGGTCCACAAATCGGCTTGTGTCAAGTGAGTCCTCTGAAATTGGGGGTGGCCTGGGCCATGCAGATGTCTCTTACCCTGAGAATGTTACACAGCTCCAAACCACAGAGATTCCTTTAGGAAGGCAGAAGTTCTGTTTTCTGGTTCAGGGATCTCCCATATGGAGGGATTTAAAGTATACCACTGGGGACAGATATCTGAAAACACAGCTAGGCTTAGAATTAGGGACTGGCACAGCGTAGGTCTGTTCTGCTGGCTCTTGGGCTAGCTACGTGGGTGGCAGAGTAGAGGTCCTGTCTCAAGATGAGTGACAGAATGTGTATTAGCGTCCAGGGGGGCTTCCTAAATGGGGTGGCTTCAGAGGCCATGCATGTTTCTCCTAACCTGGGGGTTTTGTACAGCGCCATAGGGCACAGCTTCATTCTGGAGGGCAGGGAGAGTCCTGTGGTATGGCTCCTGAGTCCCCAGTCTGGAAGGCTTGTGAGCCAGGACTCTGGGGAAAGTCTGAACACCCACGCTAGGGTTTGGGAAACATCCTAGGGCATGGCAGGCTCGATCTGCAGATCCTGAGTTGAGCTCCTCAGGATCTGAGCTTAGGGAAAATGTCAGGTAGTCCCTCAAACTAAAATTTGTGACCACTAGGGCTACCATAAGTTGAGGTGGCCTCCTGTGGACATAGAGGTTTATCCTGCATTGGGGGTTCTGTGCAATGCCAAATAGCAATGTTTCATTCTGGAAGATGAGTGGAGTCTTCTTGTTTGGCTCTAGGGTACCCCATTTGGAGCGATTCATGAGCAGGTCTCTGGGGATGGATGCCTAAAAATAAAACATAGTATTAGAGATAAGGCGTAGGGGCATATCAGGTCCAATCTGCCAACTCTCGCTTGTGGACAAGGACTCTGAGGACACAAGTCTGAAAACCCAATCTAGGTCTTGGGTTTGGGCCTATGGCATGGCAGGATCAATGTACAGACACTGAGGACAGGTCTCTGAGAATCAAAGTTAAGGCGAGGGTCAGGAGGTCGCTAAGGCTGGAGTTTGTGTCCATGCCATCCACCGAATATGGGGTGGCCTCATGCGGCCTTGGAGGTTTCTCCCTCTCTGGGGCTTGTGAGCAGTTTCTAACAGTTTTGTTTATTCTGGGGATAGGTGTCCAGTTTTATCGCTCAGGGGTCCACCACATGGAGGCAGTCGAGAGCAGAGTTCCACGTATGGATGTCTGAAACCCGAGCTACAATAAGGTTTAGGTCCTAGTGGCATGTCAGTCCTTATATCCTCACTCTGGGGTAAGCTACCAATTGGCCTTTTTTTGAAAATGGGGCTCAGGCTAAGGGTCGCAATGGTTGTTTGTGCGCAGGGCAGCCTGAAAAAGTGGTCGTGGCCTCAGGGCCTACATAGGTTTCGTCTAACTCTGAGGGTTTTACATAGCTCCAAAAAGCACAGTTTTTTTTTTTTTTTCTGGGGGACAGGAGGAGTTCTTTTTGTTACTCAGGGGTCCCCCGTATGGAGGGATTCAAGAGGAGGGTGCTGGTTGTGGATGCCTGAAAACCCAACCTAGGGTTAGGACTAGGGCCTAGTGGCATGACAGGGCTGGTCGGCTGGCTCTGGGGCCAGCTGTCCCGGTGGCTGATTAGAGTACGGGACACAGATTCTGTCAGAATTCGTATCAGTGTCCATGGTAGTGTACGAAACTGGGATGGCATCATGGGCAGTTCACATTTCCCCCATTTTAGGGGTTTTGTGCAGCTCCATAGGGCATGGTTTCCTTCTGGAGAGCATAGAGAGACCTGTGGTGTGGCCTTGGAGTCCCCAATCTGGAGTCCTTGCACTCCAGGACTCAAGGAATGAAATTCTAAAAATCCAGTCTTGGTGGGTTAGGGTCTAGGCATGAATCCACAATATACAGATTGTGAGGCAAGCTTCCCAGACTCGGAAGGTAGGGCAAGTGTCAGGCATTCACTCAGACCAGACTAGAATTTGGTTCCACTAGGGCTGTCGAATGTGTGGGTGGCCTCCTGGATCCATGGAGTTTTCTCCTGCTCTGGGGGTTTTGCACAGCTTCAAAGAGCATGGTTTCATTCTCAGGGAGAGGTGGAGTCTTGTTGTATGACAGGGATCCCCATATGGAAGGACTTGAGTGCAGGGCTCTGGGTATGGATGCCTGAAAACCCAACCTAGGGTTAGTATTAGGCACTAGGGGCATGGCAGGCTGATCTTCCAACTCTGGGGCCAGCTACGTGGGTGGCTGGCTGGAGGTCAGGGCTAAGGCTGAGGGACAGAATGCGTTTTACAATCTAGGGTCGGGTTCCATCAAAGGTTGTGGTCTTTTGGCCATACAGATTTCTCCAAGTCTGGGCTTTTTGTGCAGCTCCATTGAGCATGGCATCCTTCTGGAGGTAGGCAGAGTCCCATGGTATGGCTCTGGATTTCTCTGTCTGGAGGGTTTGTGAGCCAGGACTCTAGGGATGGAAATCTGAAGAGCCATACTAGGGTTAGGGATAGGGGCTAGGGCATGGCAGGCCCCATCTACAGACGCTGAGAGGAGCTCCCATGGATTTCAGGTTAAGGCATGTGTCAGGAGGTCACTCAGGCTCGAGTTTTTGTCCATGTGATCCGCAAAATGTGGGTGTGGCCTCATGGGGCCATGGGGTTTTGTCCCTCTCTGGGCTTTTTTCGCAGTTACAAAGAGTTTGGTCTATTCTTGGGGATGGGTTGTGTCCTGTTTTATATCCCAGGGGTCCCTCATATGGAGGGATTTGAGAGCAGGGTTGCGGGTTGGATGCTTGAAAACCCAACCTACAATAAGGATTAGGTCCTAGTGGCATGGCAGTCCTTATATCCTGGCTCTGGGGTGAGATACACATGGGGCTGTGCTTAAAATTGGGCTCAGGCAAAGGATCACAATGGATATTTTGTGTCGAGAGCAGCCTGAAACGTGGGCGTGGCCTCAGGGCCTTCACAGTTTTCTTCCAACTCTGAGGGTTTTACAGCAGTAGGAGTTCTGTTTTGTGGCTCAGGGCCCCCCCATATGGAGGGATTCGAGTGGAGGTCTCTGGGTATGGATGCCTGAAATGCCAACCTAGGGTTAGGATTAGGGCCTATGGGCATGGCAGCTCTGAACTGCTGGCTCTGGGTCCAGCGATCCCAGTGGCTTTTTGGAGGATGGGACTCAAGTTGTGTCAGACTGCATACTATTGTCAAGGGTGGATTATGAAAGTGGGGTGGCATAGCAGGCCGTGCATGTTTCCCCTGATCCAGGGGTTTTGCACAGCTCCATAACATATGGTTTCCTTCTGGAGGGCATGGAGAATAGTGTGGGGAGGATCCAGAGTCCCCAGTCTGGAGGGATTGCATTCCAGGACTCAAGGAATGGAATTCTGAAAACCAAATCTCAGTGTATGGTTAGGGTGTAGGGCATGGATCACCATTCTCCAGATTATAGGGCGAGCTCCCCAGATTCTGAAGTTAGGGTGAATCCAGGCATTCACTGAAAACTTACAAGATTTTGCGTCCACCCGCGCTGCCAAATATGTGGATGGCCTCCTGGGTTTGGAATTTTCTCCTGCTGGGGCTGTTGTGCAGCTACCAAAAGTATGGTTTCACTGTGGGGAAGACATGGAGTCCTGTTGCATGGCACATGGGTCCCCATATGGAAGTATGGAACAGGGCTCTGGGTATGGATGTCTGAAAACCCAACATAGGGTTAGCATTATGGACTAGGGGCATGGAAGATCTGATCTGCTGACTCTGGAGCCAGCTACATGGGTGGCTGATTGGAAGTTGAGGCTTAGGTTGAGGAATGAAATGTATATTAGTGTCCTGGGTCAGGTTCTGTAAATCAGGGAGGCCTTGTTGGCCGTGCAGTTTTCTCCTAAACTGGGAGTTTTGTAGAGGTCCAAATAGTATGGTTTCACTCTGGGGGAGAAGGGGAGACCTGCTGTATGAATCAGGGGCCCCCATATGGAGGGATTGGAGAGCAGGGTGTTGGGAATGGATTCCTGAAAACCCAGCCATGGTTTAGTATTAGGGACTAGGGGTATGGGAGGTCTGATGTGCTGACACCGCAGCCAGCTACATGGGTGGCTTACTGGAGGTTGGTCTGAGGGACAGAATGTGTATTAGTGACCTGGTCGAGTTCTCAAAATCATAGAGGCCTCATTTGCCATGCAGGTTTCTCCTAATATGGGGTTTCTGTGCAGCTCCAGTGAGCACGGTTTCCTTCTGGAGGGTAGGCAGAGACCCAAGGTGCGGCTCCAGAGTACTCTATCTGGAGGGCCTGTGGGCCAGGCCTCTTGGGATGGAAGTTTGACAACCAAAGCAAGCTTAGGGTTAGGTCATTGGGCATGGCAGGCCCAAACTTCAGACACTGATGTACACTCCTGGGGATCTGAGGTGAAGGTGAGTGTCAGGAGGTCGCTCAGGCTGGAGTTTGTGTCCATGCCATCTGCCTAATGTGCGGGTGGCCTCATGGGGCTATGGAGTTTTGCCCTGCTCTGAGCTTTTTGCGCAGTTCCCAATACTTTGGTCTCTTCTGAGGGATAGGTGGTGTCCAGTTTTATGGCTCAGAGGTCCCACATATGGAGGGATTTGAGAGTAGGGTTCCAGTTATGGCTGCTTGGAAACCCAAACTACCATAAGGATTAGGTCCTAGTGGCATGGCAGTCCTTATATCCTGGTTCTGGGGTGAGCTACTCATAGTGATGTGTTGAAAATGGGGCTCAGACTAAGGATCACAATGGGTGTTTGCATCCAGGGCTGCCTGCAAAACTGGGCATGGCCTCAGGGTCTACTCAGGTTTCTTCCAACTCTGGGGATTTTACATAGCTCAAAAAGGCAAGGTTTCCTTCTGAGGGGCAGGATCAGTTTTGTTTTGTGGCTCACGTGTCCCCCATATGGAGGGATTTGAGTGGAGGGCTCTGGGTATGGATGCCTGAAACCCAAATCAAGGGTTTGGATTAAGGCCTAGGGACATGGCAGATACGATCTTTTGGCACTGTGCCAGCTGTCCCAGTGCCTGATTGGAAGATGGGACTCAGGTTGTGTCAGACTGCATATTAGTGTCCAGGGTGGAGTACAATATTGGGGTGGCATCAGGGGCTGTGCAGTTTTCCCCTGATATAGGGGTTTTGTGCAGCTCCGTAGAGCAAGGTTTCCTTCTGGAAGGCAGGGAGAGTCCTTCAGTGTGGCTCCAGATTCCCTAATCTGGAGAGCTTGCATTCCAGATCTCAAGGAATGGAATTCAGACAACGCAAGTTCAGTTTATGGTTAGGGTATAGGGCATGGGTCATCTATCTGCAGATCCTGAGTTGAGCTCTCCAGTTTCTGGAAGATTTCTGGAAGTTTCCAGATTCTGGTAGGGCGAATGTCAGGCATTCGCTCAGACCAGACCAGAATGTGTTTCCACTAGAGCTGCAGAATATGTGGGTGTCCTCCTGGGGCCATGGAGCTATCTCCTTCTGGGGGTTTTGCACAGCTCCAAATGGTATGATTTCATTCTCGGTGAGAGGTGGAGTCCTATTGTATGGCTCAGGGTTCCCCATATAGAGGGATAGAGCAGGGCTCTGGATATGGATGCCTAAAAACCCAACCTAGAGTTAGAATTAGGGACAAGGGGCAAGGCAGAATGATCTGCTGACTCTGGGGCAGGCTATGTAGGTGGTTGATTGGAGGACAGGGCTCACGCTGTGGGAAAGAATGTGCATTAGGGTCCGTGCATTAGGGTCGTGTTTGTAAGTGAGTGTGACCTCGGTAGCCTTGCGGGTTTCTCCAAATCTGGGGGCTTTGTGCAGCTCCAATGAGCACGGTTTCCTTCTAGAGAGTAGACAGAGTCCCATGGTGTGGTTCTGGAGTTCTCTCTCTGGAGTGCTTGTGGGCCAGGGCTCTTGGAACAGAAGTCTGAAAACCGAAGCTAGGGTTAGGGTTAGAGCTTAGGGCATGGCAGGCCTAATCTTCAGATGTTAAGCGAGCTCCCAGGGATCTCAGGTTAAGGTGAGTGTCAGGAGGTCATTAGGGCTGGATTTTGCGCCCAGGCCATCTGTCAAATGTGAGGTGGCCTCAGGGGGCCATGGAGTTTGATCCTACTCTGGGGTTTTTGTGCAGTTCCAAATAGTTTGGCCTAGTCTGGGGGAAAGTTGGCTCCTGTTTTATGCCTCATGGATCCCTAATAAGGAGGGATTTGAGAGAGGTTTCCCGGGTATGGCTACCTGAAGAGCCAACCTATATTTAGGGTTAGATCCTAGTGTTATGGCAGGCCTTATATCCTGGCTTGCGAAGAGCTACCCATGAGGTTGTGTTGAAAATGGGGCTCAGGCTAAGGGTCACAATGGGTTTTTCTGTCCTGGCCAGTTGTAAAATTGGGTGTGATCTCAGGGGCAATGCAGCTTTCATCCATCTCTGAGGGTTATACATAGCTGCAATAAGCAAGGATTCCTTCTGGGGGGCAGGAGAATTTCTATTCTGTTTTTCAGGGTTCCCCCACGTGGTGAGATTTGAGAGGAGGACTCTGGGTATGGATGCCTGAAATGCCAACCTAGGGCTAGGATTAGGGCCTAGGGGCATGGCAGGTCCTAACTGCTGGCTCTGGGGCCATCTATCCCAGTGACTGATTGGAGGACCGGATTCAGGTTGTGTCAGACTGCATATTAGTGTTCAGGGTGGAGAATGAAAGTGGGTGGCATCTTGAGCCTGGATCTGGAATGAGCTACCCATATGGCTCTGTTGAAAATGTGTCTCAGGCTAAGGGTCATAATGGGTGATTGTGTTCAGAACAACTGGCAAGAGTGGTCGTGGCCTCAGGTCAACACAGGTTTCTTCCAATCTTGAAGGTTTACACACATGCAAGAGCAAGGTTTCCTTTTGGCAACCAGGAATATTGCTGTTTTGTAGTTGAGGGGTCCCTCTGTGGAGGTATTCAAGGAGAGAGCTCTTGATATAGATGTCTGAAACCACAAGCAGGGTTAGAATTCAAGCCTAGGGGCACGGCAAGTCCGATCTTTTGGCCTTGGGGCCAGCTCTCCCAGTGGCTGATTGGAGGACGGGACTCAGGTTGTTTCAGACTGCATAATAGTGTCCAGGGTGGAGAACGAAAGTGGGTGGCATCATGGGGCATACACGTTTGCCCTGATCTATGGGTTTGCAGGGCTCCATAGGGCATGATTTTTTTCTGCAGGGCAGGAAAAGTCCCGTGGAGTGGCTCCAGAGACCCCAATATGGAGGGATTGCATTCCAGGACTCAAGGAAAGGAATTCTGAAAACCGAAGTTGAGTGTACTGTTAGGGTGTAGGGCATGGATCCCCGATGTGTAGATTCTGAGTCAAGCTCCCCAGAATATGAAGTTAGGGCGAGTGTCAAGCATTCGTTCAAACCAGACTAGATTTTGTGTCCACTAGGGCTGCTGAATGTGTGTGTGGCCTCCTGGGGCCTTGGAGGTTTCTCCTTCTCTGGGGGATTTGCTGATCTCCAAATAGTATGATTTCATTATGTGGTAGTTGTGGAGTCCTGTTGTATGGCACAGATGTCCCCATATGGAGGATTTTGAGAGCAGGACTTTGTGTATAGATGCCAGAAAACCCTATCCTGGGGTTAGCATTAATGACTAGGGGAATGGCAGGTCCAATCTGCCGACTCTGGGGCCAGCTACGTGGTGGCTGACTGGAGGTCAGTGCTCAGGCTGTGAGACAGAATGTGCGTTAGTGTCCAGTTTCAGGTTCCATCAATGGGTGTGGCCTCATTGACCATGCATGTTTCTCTTAATCTTGGGGTTTTGTGAATCTCCATTGAGAACGGTTTCCTTCTGTAGGTTAGGCAGAGTCCCATGGTGTGGTTCCTCAGTTCTCTATCTGGAGAGCTTGTGGCGCAGGACCTCTGGGAAAGAGGACTGAAGACCTATGCCAAGGTTAGAGTTAGGGCCTAGGTCATGGCAGGCCCAATCTATAGATGCTGAGGCCAAATCCCGGGGGTCTGAGATTAAGGTGACAGTCAGGATGTCCCTGAGGCTGGAGTTTGTGTCCATTCGATCCACCGAATGTGTGGGCGGTCTCATGGGGCCACAGAGTTTTCTAGGGCCATGGCGCAGACCCCTTGTCAGGCTCTAAGATAGCTAGCAATATATCCAGCAGATCAGACATGCCATGGCCCTAGGCCATCATCTCCACCCAAACTGGGTTTGCAGGCATCTGTCCTCAGATCTTATCTCAAATTCCTGAATATGGGGGAACTTGAAGCACAAAACAGTACCTCCCTTCCCCATGAGAGGAAACCTTGCCTTTGGGATGAGGGTAATCTCTCAGAGTCGGAGAAACCTGCATGGCCCATGATGTCACAACCACTCTTGAGGGTGGACGTGGGCACAAACACCCATTGAGATCCTCAGGCTGAGCCATGTTTTCATATAAAGCCCAAAAGCAGCTGGACTAGGAGTCCACAATCCAGGCTTACCATGCCCCTAGTGCCAAATCCTAACCAAAGGGGAAGTTTCCCAGGAGCCCATACCCAGAACCCTGCTCTGGATCTCTTTTTTGGGGGGACCCCTGAGACAAAACACAGAACTCCTCAATTCCCGAAGCAGGACACCAAACTATTGGGAGCCTGGCAAATCCCCACAGAAGGAGAATCTTCCATGGCCCCATGAGGCCACACCTACATTCCGCAGCCATCCTAGACACAAATTCAGAGACAAACTCCATAGCTCCTGCCTCACACTCGTGCTAATTTCCGCTTCTGAGGATCTCCCCTCAGGGTCTGCAGATCAGGCATGCCATACCCTCGACCCTAACCCTACACTTAGTTTGTGTTTTCAGACTTCTGTCACCAGAGCCCTGGCCCACAAACCCTCCAGGCTGGTGCCTCCAGAGCCACATGGCAGGAATGAGCCTCCCATCGCAAAGGAAACTATGTAATTTCAGTTGCCATAACCCTACAGATTAGGAGAAATCTGCAAGGCCCTTGAGGCCACCCCAATTTTGTAAGGCGACCTGGAAATAGTGAGCACTCTGACAAATCCTGAGCAACTACATCCAGTCAGGCACCCAGGTAGATGGCCTAGAGATAGGAGATTGAAACTAACATGTCCCTAGTACCTAATCTAAACACTAGCATTCGTTTTCAGGCATCTGTCCCCAGAGACCTGGCCTGAATACCAACATAACGGGGTCCCTGAGGAACCAAACAGAACATCTCCTGTCCCAGAAGGGAAGCTTGCTATATGCAGCTATGTCAAAGACTCAGGGGAGGAGAATCCTGCATGGTCCCTGAGCCATGGCCAAAATCCCAAGTGTCCCTGGACACAAACCTGCATTGTGACCCATCACCATGAGGCTCCATTTCAACTCAGCCCCCTGGGTAGTTCCGCCCAGAGACAGTGGATCAAACCTGCCATGTTCCTAGGCTGCAATGGAAACATGGGGAGGGATTTCCAGGCATCCATGGACAGAGATGTGCTATGGAATCATTCCATAACGGGGACACTGCAACCATCAAACAGGACTCCCCATCTTGCAGAAGGCAACCTTGCTGTTTGGAGCAGCTCACAACACCCAGAGTGGGAATACCTCCACGGGCTCATGAGGCCAACCCTCCCTTAGAATGCCATCATGGACACAAACTTCAGCCTGAGAAAACCTCTGACACTAAACGGTACTGCAGATGCTAGAGATCTCAATTCAGCCTCTAAAGAGTGGGCCTGCCCTGCCCTAGGCCCCAAACCTAACCCTAGCTTGTGTTTTCAGACTTCCGTCCTCACACTCCTGGCCCACAAGCCCTCCAGATTGGGAACCCCCGAGACACAATGCAGCAGACCAGAAGAAAAACATTGCCTTATGGGGCTGCCCAGAAACCCCAAATGAGGATCAACCTGCAAGGCCCTCTACCTCACCCCAATTTCATAGGCTGCCATGGGCAATAATGCTCTGTCTGACACAGCCTGAGCCCAGACCTCCCAACAGACACCCAGACAGCTGGCCACACACCCAGCACTTCAGACCCGCTATGGCCTTAGGCCCACATTTCTTCCCAACCTGGGTATTCAGGAATCTGAACCTAGACCTTATCTCCAATCCCTGCAAAGGGGGAAAACTGATGCACAAATCAGAACTCCTCCTTCTGCCTGACAAGAAACCTTGCTGTTGGCATGGTGTCAATCCTTCAGGTTAGGAGAAACCTCCATGGCCCATGAGGCCACACCCATGCTTGAGGGCCGTCCTGGGCACGAACACCCATTGTCACCCTCAGCGTGAGCCCCATGTTCAAGTAAGGCCTCTCAGTGGCTTGTCCAAGAGCCCGCATATGGGGCCTCTATGCCACTAGGCCCCCCATCATAACCAGAGTTAGGGTTTTCCAGTCACCTGTACAAAGGGCTCTGCTCTGGAATCCCTCTTTTGGAGGAACACCTGAGGCAGAAAACAGGACTCCCCCTTTCCCACAGAATGACCCCAACTTCTTAGGAGCTGAGCTAAATCCCAAGAGAGGGAGACTCGTCCATGGCCCATGAGGCCACTCCTACATTCCACAGCCATTTTGACACAAAATTCAGAGACAAAAGCCAGAGTGACGCCCTCCCACTTGTCCTTCTTTCATATCCCGAGGAGCTCCCCTCATGGTCTGCATATCGTACATGCCATAACTCAGCCCCAAACCTAAGCCAAGTTTGGCTTTTCAGACTTCTGTTCCCACAGCCCTAGCCCACACATCCTCCGGGCTGGGGCCCCTGGAGCCACACCACAGGAACTGTGACTGCCCTCATCAAGGAAACTGTGCCCATTCCCTTGGCCACAACCCTACAGATTAGGAGAAACCTCCAGGGTCCCTGAGGCCATCCCAATCCTGTACACCACCCTGGACAAACAGGTGCAATCTGACAAAAGATGAGCAACTACCTCCACTCAGACATGCAGATAGATGTCCCCAGAGACAGAAGATTGAACCGGACAGGACCCTAGGCCCTAATCTGAACCTTAGCTTTGGGTTCCAGGCGTCTCTTCTGTTAGGTTCTGTAATCAAAGGAGTGAGACTGATAAAAAGTGAAGGTCAAGCAAAGCTTTTTTCGCACCAAGCATCGAGAATCAAACTGACTGGTCAGGGCCGTTTCTTGCAAAGAGGTGACCCCTTCCAGCTTCACAGACTAACTTTTATAGAGTTAGTTTAGCCGGACTATACACAGGTGGCCAATGAGTTTGCAATACACAGAGAAAACTGCACAGTCATGCTAGGTCTGCCACACACAGAAAAAACTACTAGGTAACAGATGGGTGGACAATTGAATTTCAATTTACTGTAGTAGATATATGCACGCCCCACTGATTGGATGTCTTCACTTGGCCTGACCTGCCCTTGTTTCTAGGCTTTGCAAGTGAGGGCCAGGTCTGTGGAGACAGATTTCTGAAAACACAAACTTGGGTTAGTTTTCAGGCCGAGGGCATGGCAGGCCTGATCTGTAAACCCTGAGGGGAGCTCCTCAGGATATGAAAGAAGGGCAAGTGTGAGGCAGTACCTCAGGCTTTTGTCTCTGGATTTTGTGTGAAGGATGGCCAAGGAATGTTTATGTGGACTCTAGGGCCATGGATGATTCTCCCTCTGGGAATTTGGCAAGGCTCCAAATCATTTGAGGTCATTGTGTGGGAAGGAAGGAGTCCTTTTTCCATCTCAGGGGTCACTCCAAAAGAGGTATTCCAGAGCAGAGCCCCAGGTACGCGGGACCGGAAAACCCCACCTTTGGTTAGGTTTGGGGCCTAGGGGCATGGCAAGCCCTATATGCGGGCTCTAGGTCCAGCTACCGAGAGGTGTCATTTGAAACTGTGGCTGAGGCTGAGGGTCACAATGCGTGTTTGTGCCCAAGACAGCCCTCAAGCATGGGCGTGGCCCCATGGGCCGTGCAGGTATCTCCGACTCTGAGGGTTTGACTTTGATCCCCATCCCAACAGCAAGGTTTCTTGCCATGCGGAAGGCGGAGGTCTCTTTTGTGCATCAGGTTCCTCCGTATGCAAGGATTTGAGAGTAGGTCTAGGGATGGATGCCTGAAAAGTCAGGTTGGGAAGAGATGATGGCAGAGGGCCATGGCGAGTCTGATCTGCTGCATATGCGGCCAGCTGTCTGGGTGTCAGATGGGAGGTCTGGGCTCAGGCTGTGTTGGACAGAGCATTAGTACACAAAGCGTCCTACGAAATTTGGGTGCCATCGAGGGCCGTGTGGCTGGATACTCCTTTGCAGTTTCTGGGCAGCCCCATAGGGCCCTTTTTCATTCTGGTGTGCAGGCAGCCTGCTGTGTTGTGGCTCCAGAATTCCCCATGCCTTCTGGGTCAGGAGTGGGAGGACGGAATTCTGGAAACACAAGCTAGGGTTAGGTTTCGGGCAGAGAGCACGATAGACCCACTCTGGAGAGACTGAATAGAGATCTCCAGCGCCTGATAAAAGGGCGAGTATCAGATGTTGGGTCAGGCTGGGGTTTTTGATAATGATGGCTCCTGAATGGAAGGGTGGCCTCATGAGGCCATGGAATGTTTTCCCACTTTGGGGGTTGTGAGCTGTTCCAAACAGCAAGATTTCCTTCTGAGGGAAAGGCGAGCCCTGTTGGTTGGCTCCACACTGACCCATAAGGAAAGATTCTAAAGCACGGCTCTAAGGACAGATGCCTGGAAACCCCACCTCGCGTTCACACTTGCTCCTGGGGCAAGGCACGTTCAATCTGCTGGCTCTGGGCCAGAGCTACTCAGGAGGCTAAGCTGAAAGGGTCGCTCATGATGATGGGTCATAATGTGGGTTTGTGTCCATAGAGACACTGGAACGTGGCAGTGGCTCAGGTGCCCTGAAGGATTCTCCTACCTGGAGCGGTTGACACAGCTCCAAATAGGAATCTTCCCATGTTTAGGCAAGAGGTGTTCTGTTTTGTGCCTCAGGAAACTCCCTATGCTGGTATTCGAAACCAGGCCTCTGAGGAGAGATGTCTGGAATCTTATGCTAGGGTTCAGATTAGGCCCTAGGGGCAGGTCCGGTTCAATCTTATGTTTTGGGGGATATCTGTCTGTGTGTCTGAGTGGAGGTAGTTGGTCAGGTTGTGTCAGAATGCCCAGGGCAGACTAGGTTATTGGGATGGTCTCGGGGGCCTTGGAGGTTTCTCCTTATCTATAGGGTTGAGGCCCAAGGAATGGACCCACTTTCCTTTGCAAAAGCAGGCACATTCTGGCAGTGTGGCTCCAGAGGCCCCAGCATGGAAGGTGTGGGGGCCAGGGCTGTGGGGATAGAAATCTGAAAACACAACCTCAGGGTAGATTTCCCGGCTGAGGGTATGGCAGGTCCGATCTACAGACCATGATGGGAGCTCCTCCGGATATGAAATAAGGGTGAATTTGAGGCGGTAGCTCAGGCTTTTGTCTCTGGATTTTTCTGTCAAGGATGGCCATGTAATGTAGGGGTGGTCTCCCACTCATTTGGAGTCATTCCGTGGGAAGGGAGGAGTCCTGTTTTCTCTCTCAGGGGTTCCTAAAAATGGGATTGCAGAGTAGAGTCTCAGGTACGTGCGACTGGAAGGCCCCAACTTTGGTTAGGATTCTGGCCTAAGTGCATGGCCAGCCCTATATGGGGCCTCTTGGTCCACTACTATGTGGCCTCATTTGAAAATTGTCCTCAAGCTGAGGGTTTCAATGTGAGTTTGTACCCCAGGTGGCCCTCAAGCATGGGCGTGGCCTCATGGGTCATGCAGTTTTCTCCTCTGATGATTTGACTTTGACACCCATCCCAACAGCAAGGTTTCTTGCCTGAGGGAGAGGAGTTCTTGTTGAACATCAAGATCCTGTGTGCAGGGATTTGAGATAAGGTGTAGGGTCAGATGCCTGAAACCCAGGTTGGGAAGAGTTGACAGCTGAGGGCCATGGCAGGTTGGCTCTGCTGCATATGCGGCCAGCTCTCTGGGTGTCTGACGGGAGGTGTGGGCTCAGGCTTTGTCAGACAAAGCATTAGTGCACATTGCAGCTTAGGAAATTGGGGTGCAGTCGAGGGCCTAGCAGGTTGATCCTTATTTCTGGTTTATGGGCAGGCCCATAGGGTACTTTTTTCTACTGGTGCGCAGGCAGAGTACTGCGTTGTGGCTCCAGAATTCCCAATCTGGAGGGCTTGTGGGCTAGGAGTGTGAAAATGGAAGTCTGAAAATACAATGTTTCGGGTCGAGGGCTCAGCAGGTCCACTCTGTAGAGTCTGAATTGAGATCTCCAGCGTCTGAAGTCAGGGCAAGGATCAGATGTTGGCTCAGGCTGGAGTTTGTGTCTAAGAGGGCATCTTAATGAAGAGGGGACCTCATGAGACCATGGAGGTTTTCCCACTCTGGGGGATGTGAGCAGCTCCAAACTGCAATGTTTCCTTCAGTGGGACAGGTGAGTCGTGTTGCATGGTGCAAGGGTGCCCCATACATAAAGACTTGCGAACAGGGCTCTAAGGATGGATGCCTGTAAACACCACCTCGCATTCCCATTGTCTCCTGAGGACAAGGGAGGTTCAATATGGTCAATGGGGCAGATCTACCCAGGGGGCTGAGTTGAAAGGACTCTCATGAGGTTGCATCATAATGTGGGTTTGTGTCCATGGAGAGCCTAGAACATGGAAGTGGCTCAGGGGCCCTGCAGGATTCTTCTACCCAGAGGGTTTTACATAGCTCCCAATATCAAGCTTCCCGTATGGAGACAAGAGGTGTTCTGTTTTGTGCCTCAGGAAACCCCCATATGCTGGTATTGGAGACCAGGCCTCTGAGGAGAGATATCTGCAAACCCAAGCTAGGGTTCAGATTAGGGCCTAGGGCATGTCTGGTTTAATCTTTTGTTTGTAAGGACATCTGTCTGAGTGTCTGAATTGAGGTAGTTGCTTAGGTTGTGTGAGAAAGTACCTTTTTGTACAGGGTGGACTAAGCAATTGGGATGGCCTAGGGGGAATTGTAGGTTTCTCCTAATCTGTAGGGTTGTGGCCAATGGAATGGGCCAAGTTTCCTTTGAGAGGGAAGGCACAGTCCTGTGGTGTTGCACCAGAGGCCCCAGCCTGAAGTCTATGTGGGCCAGGGCTGTGGGGATAGAAGTATGAAAACACAAACTCGGCTTAGGGATCGGGCACGGCAGGCCGGATCTACAGACCTTGAGGCAAGCTCCTCTGGATAGGAAATAAGGGGGAGTGTGAGGCTGTAGCTCAGGCTTTTGTCTCTGGATTTTGTGTCAAGGTTGGCTGTGGGATGTAGGGGTGGTCTCATGGGCCATGAATGATTCTCCCTCTCTGGGGATTTGGCCCGGCTCCCAATCACTGGGAAGGGAGGAGTCCTTTTTTCTGTCTCTGGGGTCCCTCTGAAAGAGGGAGTCTAGAGTAGAGACGCAGGTATGGGCAACTGGAAAACCCCACCTTTGGTTAGGATTGGGGCCGAGGGTCTAGCCAGCCCAATATGTGAGCTCTTGGTAGAGCCTCTGAGAGGCCTTTTTGGAAAATGGGGCTCATACTGAGGGTCACAATGCATGTTTGTTCCCAAGGCAACCCTCAAGCATGGGTATGGCCTCATGGACCTTGCTGGTTTATCCTAACCTGAGTATTTGACTTTGACTTCCAGCAGCATCCCAACAGCAAGTTTTCTTGAAATGGGAAAGGAGTCATGTTCTACGCATCAGATTCCTCCAGGTGCAGGGATTTGAGATAAGGTCTTGGGACAGATGTCTGAAAACTCCAGTTGCACAGAGATGGCGGCTGAGGGCCTTGGCAGTTCTGATCTGCTGCATTTGCGTCCAGCTAACTGGGTGGCTGTCAGGAGGTCTGGACTCAGGCTGTGTCATAGAGAGCATTAGTGTACAGGGCAGCCTATGAAATTGCAGTTCCATCGAGGGCTGTGCCCGTTGGTCCTCTTTTGGGTGTTTGTGCAGCCCCATAGGCCACTTTTTCCTTCTTGTAGGCATGCAGAGTGCTGTGTTGTGCTTCCAGAATTTCCAATATGGAGGTCTTGTGGGGCAGAAGTGTGAGGACGGAAGTCTGAAAACACAAGCTTGTGTTAGGATTAGGGCCTAGGGCATGGCAGGACCAATCTGTAGAGGATGAATTGAGATCTCCAGCATCTGAAGTAATGGCGAGTGTCAGAAGTCCCCTCAGGCTGGAATTTGTGTCCATGATGACTGCCTAATGGAGGAGTAGCCTCATGAGGCTATGGAGCTTTCCACACTCTGGGGCTTGTGAGCTGCTCCAAAGCACAAGATTTCCTTCTGCAGGACATGGGGAGTTCTGTTTGTTGGCTCAATGCTTCCCCATACTGAAAGATCCGAGAGCAGTGCTCTATATTGGATGCTTGGAAACCCCTCCTAGCATTCCCATTGGTGCCTAGGAATAATGCAGTTTCCGTCTGCTGCTTCTGGGGCAAGCAATCGAGAAGGATGAGTTGAAATGGAGTCTCATGGTTTTGGGTCACAATGCGGGTTTGTGTCCATGAAGACCTTGGAATATGGTGGTGGTCAGGGGCCATGCAGGATTCTCCTGCCCTGAGGCTTTGACAAAGCTCCACATAATAGGTTCCCTTCTGGCGACAGAGGGTGTTCTATTTTGTGCTCAAGGACTGCCTATGTTGGTATTTGAGACCAGTCCTCTGGGTACAGATGCCTGAAAACTTAAGCTAGGGTTCAGATTAGGGCCTAGGGGCATATCAGGTTCAATCTTCTGTCTCTAGGACCATTTACCTGGGTGTCAGCCTGGAGGTAGGTGCTCAGGGTGTTTCAGACTGCACATTTTGTCAAGGGTGGCGTACAAAATTGGGGAGGCTCCAGAGGCCTTGCAGGTTTCTCCTAATCTGGAGGGAATTTGGCAAATGTAAATGGCACAGTTTCCTTTGGGAATGCAGGCACAGTCCTTTGGTGTGGCTCCGGATGCCCCAGCCTGCAATGTGTGTTTGCCCAGGGCTTTGGGAACAGAAGTCTGAAAACAAAAACTTGGGTTATGGTTAGGGCTGAGGTTGTGGAGGTCCGATCTAGAGACCCTCATGGTAGCTCTCTGGGATCTGATATTGGGGCAAGTGTCAGGTTGTAACTTAGGCTTTTGTCTCTGGATTGTGTGTCTAGGATTGGAAGAAGTGTAAGGGTGACCTCATGGGGCCTTGGAAGATTCTCTATCTCTGGGGATTCTACCAGGCTCTCAATAGTTTGGTGTCATTCTAGGGGAAGGGAAGAGTCCTGTTTTCTGTCTCAGGTGTCCCGCAAATAGAGGGATTCCAGAGACTGACTCTGGGCACAGACACCTGGAAAACAACACTGTGTGTTAGGATTTGGGCCTAGGGGCAAGAGAGGCGTGATATGCGGGCTCTTAGTCCAGCTCCTGAGGGGGTCTTACTGAAAATAGGCTCAGGCTGAGGGTCACAATGCGTGTATGTGCCCAGGGCGGCCCTCATGAGTTGGAGTGGACTAATGGGCCATGCTGGTTTCTCTTAGTTCAAGAGTGATACACCCATCCCAACAGCAAGTTTTCCTGCCAAGGGAAAGGAAGAGTACTCTTTTGTGCATCATGTTCCCTCATATGCAGGGATTTGAGATAAGGTCAGATTACAGATGCCTGAAAAGCCAGGTTGGGTAGATATAATGGCCTAGGGCCATGGCAGGTCCCATCTGCTGGATATGCGGGTGGCTGATAGGAGGTCTGGGTTTAGGCTGTGTCAGACAGAGCATTAGTGTACAGGTCCACCTATGAAATTGGGGTGTTTTCGAGGGCCATGGAAGTGGATCCTCATCTGGTGATTTGGGGCATCTCCATAGGGCACGTTTTCTTTCTGGTTGGCAGGCATAGTGCTACTTTGGGGCTCCAGAATTCCCAATCTCGAGGGCTTTTGGGCCAGGAATGTGAGGACATAAAGTGTGAAAATACAAGCTAGGGTGCGGTTTAGGGCCTAGGGCGTGGTAGGCCCAATCTGCAGAGGCTGAACTGTGATCTCCAGCATCTGACATTAGGGCGAGTGTCAGACGTTCGCTCATGCTGGAGTTTGTGTCAATGAGGGCAACTAATGTAGGGGTGGCCCCACGATGCAGTGGAGGTTTTCCCACTCTGGGGATTGTGAGCTGCTGCAAACAACAAGGTTTCCTTCTGCAGCACAAGTGGAGTTCTGTTTGATGGCTCAAGGCTGCCGATATGGAAAGATTCAATAGCAGGATTCTACATATGGATACCTGAAACCACTCCCCGCAGCATTAACATTGTTGCCTTGGAACATGGTTAGTTCGATCTCCTGGATCTGGAACGATCTATAAGGGGGCTGAGTTTAAATGGAGTCTCATTCTGATGAGTTACTATGCAGGTTTATGTCCAGGATGACCTTGGAATGTGGCGGTGGCTCAGGCGATATCACCTGAGGATTAGTTAGGATTCTCCTACCCTGCAGGTTTGACAAAGCTCCAAATTGCAAGGTCTCCTTCTGGTGTCAGGACATGTTCTCTTAAGGGTCTCAAGGATCCCCCTTATGCTGGTAATCGAGACAAAGCCTCTGGGGACAGATGCCTGAAAACCTAAGCTGGGGTTCATATTAAGGCCTAGGGGCATGTCAGGTTCAATCTTCCCTCTCTGGTGCCATCTTCCTGCGTGTCTGACTGGAGGTAGGTGATCAGGGTATGTCAGAATGCTCATTTTTGTCCAGGGCGACCTATGAAATTATTGTGACCTTGGGGGCCTTGCAGGTTTCTCTTAATCTGGAGTGTTTTAATAGCTCTAAAGGGCACAGTTTCCTTCTGGAGGGATGGCACAGTTCTGTGGTGCTGCTCTGAGGACCCCAGCATGGGCTTTTTGTGAGCTAGGGCTCTGGGGACATTAGTCTGAAAACATAAACTAAGGCTAGGTTAGGGCGGAGGGTATGGCCGGCCTGATCTGCAGACCCTGAGGCAAGCTAATTGGGATCTGAAATTAGGGCGAGTGGGAGGTGCTAACTGAAGCTTTTGTCTCTGGATTTTGTGTCTAGGATCTAGGATGTGCGCAGAATGTAGGGGTGTCCTCATGGGGCCATGGAAGATTCTCCCTCTCTGGGAGTTTTGTCTGGTGCTCAATAGTTTTGTGTCATGCCGGGGGAAAGGAGGTGTCCTGTTGTCTGCCTCAGGGGTCCCACAAAAGGAGGAAATACAGGTCAGATTTCTGTGTGTCAGTGCCTGGAAACTGCAACATGTGTTAGGATTCAGACCTAAGGGCATGGCAGGCCCAATATTAGTGCTCTTGGTAAATCTACTGAGGGGCCTTATTTCAAAACTGGACTCAATGAGGGTAAAAAATGAGCTTTTGTTCCCAAGATGGCACTGAACAGTGGGTGTAGCTTCATACACCGTGCAGTTTCTCCTACTCCAAGGATATCACATCCATCCCAACATCAAGGTTTTGTGCCATGGGAAAGGAGGAGTTCTGTTTTGTGCATTAGGTTCCTCCATGTGCAGGGATTTGAGATAAGGTCTGGGGACAGATGACTGAATGCCCAGGTTGGGTAGAGATGACGGCCTAGGGCCTTGGCAGGTCCGATCTGCTGAATAGGCAGCCAGTTATCTGCATGGCTACCAGGAGGTCTGGGCTCAGCTGTGTCAGACAGAGCATTAGTGTACAGGGCAGCCTATGATTTTGGGGTGCCTTTGAGGGCCATGCAGGTTGATCCTCTTTTGAGGTTTTTGTGTAGGCCCATAGGGCACTTTTTCCCTCTGGTGGGCTGTTAACGTGCTGTGTTGTGGCTCCAGAATTTCCAGTCTGGAGGGCTTGTGGACCAGGAGCTTTAGGAAAGAAGTCTAACAACACAGGCTAGACTTAGCTTTAGGTTCTAGGACATGGCAGGCCCAAATGCAGAGGCTGAGGAGAGATCCCTATATCTTAAGTAAGGGCAAGTGTCCGCCATACACTCATGTTGGAGTGTTTGTCCATGATGGCCACGTAATTTGGGGGTACCCTCATGAGGCCATGGAGGTTTTCCCACACTGGTGGTTGTGTGCATATTTAAACAGCGAGGTTTTCTTCTGCAGGACAGGGGAATCCTGTTTGATGGCTTAAGTTTTCTTTATATGGAAAGATTCGAGTGCAGTGCTCTCCAGAAAGATGCCTGGGAAACCCACCTAGGGTTAATATTGGAACCTAGAAACATGGTAAGTTAGATGTGGTGGCATTGGTGCGAGCAACATGGGGGCTAAGTTGAAATGCTCTTGGCGTTAGTGTAAAACCTTCAGACTAGGAGTAACCTGCATGGCCCTTGAGTCCATGCCTACATTTGTGGGTTGCCCTGGGCAAAACCTATATTGTGATCCTCAGCCTCAGTCCTGGTTTCAAAGAAACCTGTTGGAAGCTGGGAGTAGAGACAGTATATTGAACCTGTTATGACCCTAGGCCCCAATTCTGACCCTAGGCCCCAATTCTAACCCTAGGTTGGAGATTCAGGCATCCAACCCAGAGCCCTCCTCTAAAATCCTTCCATACCTGAGACCCATTAGACCAAACAGAACTCATCCTGCCCCAAGAAGGAAACTTTGGTTTTTGGAGCTACGTAAAACCATCACAGTTGGAAGAAACCTGCATTGCCCCTGAGGCCTCGTCCACTTTTTCAGGCAGCTCTGCATACAAACACCCTTGTGACCCTTTGCCTGAGCCCCATTTTCAACACAGCCCCATGGGTACCGCACCCCAAAACCAGGACATAAGGTCTACTATGCTGGAAGGGTATAACTCT